>NC_140994.1:52580701-53226951 GCF_052327205.1 Somniosus microcephalus | reverse complement strand
TTTTCTGAAAAATCATGATGTTGGTTTTCTTTAGATTTACTGTTAGAGCCCAATTTTGGCAGTATTTGTCGAGTAGGTCTAGTTGTTGCTGTAATCCCTGTTCTGTGGGAGACAGCAGAACCAGGTCGTCCGCATAGAACAGGGACTTCACTTCTCCATCCAGGAGACGGAGACCTGGTGACTCGCTTTGCTCCAGCATGTCTGCTAATTCATTTATGTATATGTTGAACAGGGTCGGGCTCAAATTGCAGCCCTGCCGGACGCCTCTTCTCTGGGTGAAGAAATCGGTGCGTTTGTCTCCAATTTTGACCCCGCATTTGTTTTTCAGATACATTGATTTAATAAGGTCATAGACTTTGCCCCCTATTCCACACTGAAGAAGTTTATAATAGAGCCCTTCGTGCCATATAGAGTCAAAGGCTTTCTTGAAGTCGATGAAACAGGCGAATATTTTCCCATTTTTTGTTTGGTGTTTATGTTTTTCAATGAGGGTGTGAAGGGTATAGATATGGTCGGCGGTGCGGTGTTTTGGAAGAAAGCCTATTTGGTTTTTTCTGAGGATATTATGTTTGTTAAGAAAATCAAGTAATCTACTATTTAGAATACTGCAGAATAACTTCCCTAGACAACTGTTGACACAGATGCCGCGGTAGTTATTTGGGTCTGATTTGTTTCCACTTTTATATATGGGGGAGATTAGTCCTTGGCACCAGATATCGGGAAAACAGCCTGAGCGTAATATGATGTTGAATAGTTTGAGTATCGCACCCTGCATCTCCATATTGCTGAACTTTAGCATTTCATTTTTGATGTTGTCTGGGCCACAGGCTTTCTTTAGGTGGAGAGATTTTGTTTTTGTGGCCAGTTCTTTCCATGTGATTGGGGAGTCTAGAGGGTTTTGGTTGTCTTTAATTGTTGCTTCTAATGTGTGGAGTTTTTCTGTGACCTGATGTTGACTTGGGTTTGTTTTGTTTATTGGGATGTCTTTGTAGAGGTTTTCAAAATGTGTTCTCCAGATGTCGCCATCTTGGATTGGTAATGCTTGCAATTGTGTTGTACTCAGGTTATTCCACATTTCCCAGAATTGTTTTGGATTGGTGGAGTTTTCAATTTCTTCGAGTATTTTGTGGGTATAGTTTTGTGTTTTGTTCCTAATGGTGTGTTTATATCTTTTGAGGGTTTCATTGTATCTAGTACGTAGGCCTGGATTGTTTGGTTGCCGGTGCTTTTGGTTTGATATTTTTCTCAGGTCTTTTCTGGCATTTTTGCATTCGTGGTCAAACCATTTCATATTTTTATTTTGTCTTTTGTGATGCTTCCTCTTCTGTTTCACGAGGTCGGCTTTTACAGCTGCCTCATGGAAGATCATATTTATATCCTCTATGGCCGTGTTTACACCATCTCTGGTGATCTCATATAGATTTTCTTTAAATTTTGAAATTTTACTTGTGAGATCAGGTGAATTTAGTGCTGTGATGAATTTATCTCCACTGTCTGGGGCCCATCTGTATGTCTGGTTTATTTTATGTAGCTTACTGTGTTCCTTTTTTGTGTCTGTAGTTTGGGCAGAAAGTTTAAGGTACACATTTATTTGGTTATGGTCTGAGAGGGGGGATTGCTGTCTGACAGTGAATGCGTTGATATCGCAGGGGTCCAGGTCAGTGATTGTATAGTCCACCACACTAGACCCAAGAGTTGAGGAGTATGTGAGTCTCTCTCTCTCTCCCTTTCCCTCTCTCCCTTTCCCTCTCTCTCTCCCTTTCCCTCTCTCTCTCCCTTTCCCTCCCTTTCCCTCTCTCTCCCTTTCCCCCTCTCTCTCCCTTTCCCTCTCTCTCTCCCTTTCCCTCTCTCCCTTTCCCTCCCTTTCCCTCTCTCTCCCTTTCCCTCTCTCTCTCCCTCTTTCTTTCTCTCTCTCTCCCTTTCTCTCTCTCTCTCTCTCCCTTTCCCTCTCTCTCTCTCCCTTTCCCTCTCTCTCCCTTTCCCTCTCTCTCTCTCCCTTTCTCTCTCTCTCTCTCTCTCTCTCTCCCTTTCCCTCTCTCTCTCTCTCCCCCTCTCCCTCTCTCTCCCTTTCCCTCTCTCTCCCTTTCCCTCTCTCTCTCTCTCCCTTTCCCTCTCTCTCTCTCTCTCCCTTTCCCTCTCTCTCTCCCTTTGCCTCTCTCCCTTTCCCTCCCTTTCCCTCTCTCTCTCCCTTTCCCTCTCTCTCTCCCTTTCCCTCTCTCTCTCCCTTTCCCTCTCTCTCCCTTTCCCTCTCTCTCTCCCTTTCCCTCTCTCTCTCCCTTTCCCTCTCTCTCTCTCTCTCCCCCTCTCTCTCTCTCTCCCCTCTCTCTCTCTCTCTCTCCCTTTCTCTCTCTCTCTCCCTTTCTCTCTCTCCTCTTCCCTCTCTCTCTCCTCTTCCCTCTCTCTCTCCTCTTCCCTCTCTCTCCTCTTCCCTCTCTCTCTCTCCTCTTCCCTCTCTCTCTCTCCTCTTCTCTCTCTCTCTCTCTCTCCCCTCTCTCTCTCTCCTCTTCCCTCTCTCTCTCTCCTCTTCCCCCTCTCTCTCTCCTCTTCCCTTTCTCTCCTCTTCCCTCTCTCTCTCTCCTCTTCCCTCTCTCTCTCTCCTCTTCCCTCTCCTCTTCCCTCTCTCTCTCTCCTCTTCCCCCTCTCTCTCCTCTTCCCTCTCTCTCTCTCCTCTTCCCTCTCTCTCTCTCCTCTTCCCTCTCCCCTCTCCTCTTCCCTCTCTCCTCTTCCCTCTCTCTCTTTCCTCTTCTCTCTCTCTCTTTCCCTCTCTCTCTCCTTCCCACACAGACAGACAAACTCATTTATATATATAAAAATATTTCTACTTTTTTCATAACAACATGCCCTCAAAAAACCCTCAGCACCGCCGGGCACTCCAGCTAGTATTCAATAAACCATTATTCTCAATCTTTTCTGAGCTATGTGGTTAGTAATAAACAGAGCCAAGCTGTTTTCCCATTGAGGGGGAAGGGAAACTTTAGGTTGAAAACTTACTCTGAATCATGCTCACACACCTCCTAGCACCTAATTACAAAGCAGAGTTTCACCTGGCTACCTGCTTTAAAACTTCATTTAATAGCATTTTAAAAACTCCAATTACAGATGTGCTATGGAATCTGCAACATCTACTTAAACCTAGATATTACATTCATTGAAACTGGGAGATTCAAACCTAACTGCTAGTTAGTTTACATCCAAAGCACAGCAGTATTACTTGTAAAGCCATAAAATATATATTTTAGAGCTGGTTACATGAAGCACACCCTTCTAACATAAATAGTATTAATCGCTGGTTTTCAGTGAACAGTAACTTCAATGGCTCTTATCTCTAGACATGAACAGCAGATTATAGCCAGCTAATTGTATTCAAAATGGCCAGGCCCAAAAAACACAGCTGTATCAAGAGCCTTGAAGGAGCAGCCTCTGGGTGGGAGACAGTATTGAAATCTGGAGAGGTGCAAAGGGACAAGCTTAGCCACTTTAAAACCAGGCCACTAGATGGAGTACGTCTCCTTGGTTGAATCACAGTTCCTATGAGCTTGTCATTGAATGCGATTGATGGCAACCATGGAGACTTTTGTGATCCTGACCATCCTCCCACCAACAGACGAAGAAAGCATGGCAATGGGAGGCTTTGGTAGGTGGCCTCAAATGCAAAAATATTGGGTCACTTCATACTTGATTTGGTGCAGCATTAATTACTATAATAGTAATGCTATGCTCTTAGGTTTAATTGTATTATAATTAAAAAATAGTCAAGGTTCAATTGTGTTGCTGTAAGGAATTTTCATTAATAGGAAAAATGTGCTCAGATGAACCAATTTTCTGCAGAGTTTGCAGATCAAAACACTTTTTTTCCCTCTTTCATTTCTCTGATGATCTGAGTGTTGTATCTTCAAGATATTTGCAGCCATTGGCTGCTGCTGCAGGCATCCTCTGAACTGAAATGCTTGGGTTATCAGAGGTTTCCCAGCTGACAGCACAGCTGTGGAAATAATAAAGCTCCACTCTGTACTGATACAGCACCAATTGATGTCTAGCAAAGGAGAGAGATTCAAATTGGACAAGAAAATTGAATGGCAAGAAAAAAAACACAATGATAATTATTCCACCCAAGCAAAATTGTGGACAGTAGTTTGAGCAGCTGTTGGGATATTGGAATGCACATAATAAATGCTCAAATTTGTAAAAAATAATTGTAAACTTATGACAGGATGCCCACCCCAGTGTACAAGAATGATGACATAAATTTGTAATTCCAGACATCGTTTTCTTGAGAACTCTAAATATTGCACAAGATCATTTCCTTTGCATTGCACATAAATTATGCACTACTTATGCCAAAATCTCCTTGCTTCCTTCAGTAATTAGATCTTTAAAATGCCAAGCAACTCTCAAAAATTCCGTGAAAAATGTGTTAATATCAATGATCAAACAGCTTCAAAATTTACATAATTCTGCTTTTGTAGGTTGCATTTTATTTTTAAAATAAAAAAGGTTCAAGTTAGATCTGCTACTATATACCTGTGTTTTGAAAATTTATGCCATATGTTGTGTTTACCTTTTAGCATTTACAGGTATCAGGCACCACTGTTGTGGCTATCTTTCCAATATTAACTCATGTGCCTCAAACCCCTCTTATCTGCCAAATATACAACTGCCTCATTGTGGACCCTCTCCAAGCTTGTTAGACCCCTGAATATTTTTCCTCCTCTTTCCTGGTTATGCCCTCTTTTATTCTTGTCATTCTGTTTCTCTGCCCTTTCTTGCTTGCTCTTTCACAAAATTCACTATTATAACTAATGGAGCCTCTAAATACTGTGTCATTCCTCACTAATTCTGACCATCAGGACCCACATAAAAGCAAACAAAATAAATCATCAGACATTAAAATGCGTTTGTCAATAAAACTCATGTCAGCACAGCAATGAATTAAAAACAAACAGACCCATCATTTCCTGCCATCTATTCTCCATATTCATAATTCAATATTTACTCTTTTATGCACTTGTGAGGTGAATAAATTTAACGAAATAGAAAAATAATTGTAAAATGACTTCACTGGAGTATAAAATTGGGCAGCTTGCAAAAAAGGCGTCTGAACCCATCAGCCCTGTTCACACCAATCAGGTTAGGTTAAAATTGGGGCTAGTATTGGTACCAACACATTCTCCTTTTCTGCTCATCCTTGGTCCGCTGTCTTTCACTATCTACATGCTACCCCTTGGCAACTTTATCCAGAAGTAGGTGCTTAACTTCCACATGTATCCACAACTCTACCTCACTTTTTTAAAATTTGTTCACGGGATGTGGGCGTCGCTGGCAAAGCCAGCATTTATTGCCCATCCCCAATTGAAGGTGGTGGTGAGCCACCTTCTTGAACCGCTGCAGCCCATGTGGTGAAGGTACTCCCACAGTGCTTTTAGGGAGGGAGTTCCAGGATTTTGACCCAGTGACTATGCAGGAACAGTGATATATTTCCAAGTCAGGATGGTGTGCGACTTGGAGGGGAACTTGGAGGTGGTGGTGTTCCCAAGCGCCTGCTGCCTTGTCCTTATAGGTGGTAGAGGTTGCGGGATTGGAGGTGCTGTCAAAGAAGCATTGGTGAGTTGCTGCAGTGCATCTTGTAGTTGGTACACACTGCAGCCACGGTGTGCTGGTATTGGAGGGAGTGAATGCTTAAGGTGGTGGATGGGGTGCCAATCAAGCGGGCTGCTTTGTCCTGGATGTTGTCGAGCTTCTGGAGTGTGGCAGGAGCTGCACTCATCCAGGCAAGTGGAGATTATTCCATCACACTCCTAACTTGTGCCTTGTAGGTGGTGGAAAGACTTTGGGAAGTCAGGAGGTGTGACACTCGCTGCAGAATACCCAGCTTCTGACGTGCTCTTGTAGCCACAGTATTTATGTGGCTGGTCCAGTTAAGTTTCTGATCAATGGTGACCCCCAGGATGTTTATAGAATCGTAGAATGATTACAGCACAGGAGGCCATTCGGCTCGTCGAGCCCGTGTCGGCCCTCTGCAAGAGCACTTCAGCTAGTCAAACACCCCCGCTCTTTCTCCGTAGCCCTGCAAATTCTTTTCCTTCAGGTACTTATCCAATTCCCTTTTGAAAGCCATGATTGAATCTGCCCCCACCACCCTTTCAGGCAGTGATTTCCAGATCCTAACCATTTGCTGCGTAAAAAAGTTTTTCCTCATGTCGCCTTTGGTTCTTCTGCCAATCACCTTAAATCTGTGTCCTCTGGTTCTCAACCCTTCTGCCAATGGGAACAGTTTCTCTCTATCTACTCTGTCTAGACCCATCATGATTTTGAACACCTCTATCAAATCTCCTCTCAACCTTCTCTGCTTTAAGGAGAACAACCCCAGCTTCTCTAGTCTATCCATGTAACTGAAGTCCCTCATCCCTGGAACCATTTTTGTAAATCTTTTCTGCACCCTCTCTACTCCTTCCTAACGGGCGGTGCCCAGAATTGGACACAATACTTCAGTTGAGGCCGAACCAGTGTTTTATAAAGTTTCATCATAACTTCCTTGCTTTTGTACTCTATGGGTTGGATTTTGTCATTGGGGGCTGGTCAGGTGGTCGGCAGTTCCCACTCCTGCCTCCGATGTGAGGCGGGATAATTTAGTGATTTTGCCCTAATTGGGCACTTGATTCCCAGCGTGTGGGAACCCTTGGCCCAATGAGTCTTTTGGTCCTGAAACTCGCCTCTGATGATGTCATTTATGTAGCTGCATTTAAGGCCTGCAAGCAGACTTGGTTCATTTTCTGCCTTACAACTTTTATGCGGGGTTGTTCTGAGGGATTTGTGGTGCGGAGATGTCCACCTCAAGGTCCAAGGCCGCACCCCGCATTGATGAGGACTCCCATCAAGCTCTGGTGGAGGGAGCCAGAGCTCAGAAAGAGGTGTTGGTTCCTCCCTCTGGGAGGAAAAAACCTCCCCAGCAGACCAAAGCTGTGTGGCTGCAAGTGGCACAGGAGGTCAGTGCCATATCAATGTGCAGCAGAACCTGGCTGCAGTGCAGAAAGAGGTTTAATGACCTTCTCCGCACAGGAAAAGTGAGTATGACATCACCATGACCCTCAATCTGATCCCCATCGCCTCTCATCACCAGCACTCTGCACTGTCAACCTCCTCCTCCACATCCCACTTGACCCTTACATCCCTTGCACCCTTAACCAATCCCTCTCTCTCTGTGTACACATTCACTTAACTATTCGACTATGCTGCCCTCACACCCCCTATCACTGTTATGCTATGACAACAACTTACAACACACAGGGAGGGCCCTTGGTCTTGGGACCTCACTCCATCTTTGTGTCCTTCTAAGCATCTATGCTATGGATTCTCTACACTCACTCCATCATTCTCACTCAAACTCCACTTGTGTCCCTCATTGCAGGAAAAGAGACCCCACAAGAGGGAAAGGGCAAAGACAAGAGGAGGGCCACCCTCAATAGGCCAGCTCACCAGCGCAGAGGAGGCGGCCCTCGAGATCTTGGGAGCCGAGGAGGATGCACAAGTTGGGGACGGACAGATGGGCGCATCAGAGCAAGCTGGTGACAGAATAGTTTTGCATCTCTCTCATTTACATCGCATGAGTGACTGATATTGATTCTGATGCTCTAACAGATTGACTTATGAGGATCTGCACAATTCCATGTGTATGCAACGTTTATCTCACATGTCTAACTCTTTCCTTTACTCCCCCACAGGACCATCGACAGCCCCTCTCCCCACTGTCCAGGAGGAAGAGCCGGAGCCTGAAGACTCCTCAGAGGAACCTGCAACTTCTGAGGGCACAGCGTCACCAGAATTAAGCGCACCCAGCACCAGCACAGACACTCACACCTTGGTGGGACCTTTGGGAGATAGAGTAGTGTTGTCACCTGGTGTATCACAGCTCACAAGTGAGCATCAGCAGATGGTGGAGACAGGGACAGCAGTGGAGAGTCCGTGTCAGAGGCTGCAGGGCACTCCCAGCTTGGCTCAACTACATGTCGACGGAAAGGATGGCAACCTCCATGGTAAGGATGGCTACAGTAGAGGAGAGGATGGCTACGGCCATGGAGGAGCTAAGTCGCCAGGGTCTTGAAAACATGGTCATTGTTCAGAATAGACTGACATCTCTGGAAGATCGATGGTCAGCTATTGAGCAGAGAAACCAGAGCTTCATGGAAGTCCTCTGGAGTAGGACTGCCAGTGCAGAAACGGGTCCTCATGGCCCCTCTGAAGTGCAGCAAGGTGCTGTCAAGCCACTTGCTAGCTCTGAAGTGGGGCTGACCCATGAGAGGGATGTTGGTGGCAGACAACAAGGAAGTGGGGGCTCCTCTCCAAGTGCTCACATGACCATGCCACTGCAGAGCCCTCGGTCAGAGCCCCACCAGAGCCCTTGCCCAACTGAGATCGGCGTCTCAGCCCCTGCACAGCCGCAGGAGCAGCAGACTGTTGGCGAGCCCTCACAGGCTCGCAACCCTAGAGGATGCCCGCCAAAGGTGTCGAGGCAGGAGCAGCATGAAAGTGAGCAAGGGGCCTCCACATCTGCTGAAGCCACAGGGGAAGCACCGCGTTGGAACACGCGTAAGAGGAAGATAAAGCACAAGTAGTCACTTGGGTGTTCTGTTGTGTTTAATTGTGAAATGCCATCCTTGACTGAATGTTATAAAATGACTTGATGGCAAACTTGAAATTGTGGGCTGTGTCATTTCACAAATGGGACTCCTCAGCTTCGTTGGGTTTATCCTTACGCCCTTTTTTGAACAAGGTTGTAACATTTGCAATTCTCCAGTCCTCTGGCACCATCCCCGTATCTAAGGAGGATTGGAAGATTATGGTCAGTACCTCCGCAATTTCCACCCTTACCTCCCTCAGCATCCTAGGATAAGTCTTGGTGACTTATCTACTTTAAGTACAGCCAGCCTTTCTAGTACCTCCTCTTTATCAATTTTTATCCCATCCAGTATCTCAACTACCTCCTCTTTCACTATGACTTTGGCAGCATCTTCTTCCTTGGTAAAGACAGAGGCAAAGTACTCATTTAGTACCTCAGCTATGCCTTCTGCCTCCATGCATAGGTCTCCATTTTGGTCCCTAATCACCACCCCCGCCCTTACTACCCGTTTACTATTTATATGCCCACAGAAGACTTTTGGATTCCCTCTTATGTTAGCTGGCAATCTATTCTCATACTTTCTCCTTGCCCTCTTATTTCCTTTTTCACTTCCCCTCTGAACTGTCTATATTCAGCCTGGTCCTCACTTGTATTCTCAACCTGACATCTGTCATATGCTCCCTTTTTCTGCTTCATCTTACTCTCCATCTCTTTCGTCATCCAGGGAGCTCTGACTTTGGTTGACACTGACCTTTCCCCCTCATGGGAATGTTCCTCGACTGTACCTGAACCATCTCTTTAAAGGCAGCCCATTGTTCAATTACAGCTTTGCCTGCCAATCTTTGATTCCAATTTACCCGAGCCAGGTCCATTCTCAACCCACTGAAATTGGCCTTCCTCCAATTACGTATTTTTACTGTAGATTGCTGTCTTTTTCCATTGCTAATTTAAATCTTATGGCCGTGATTTTATGAACCTCGGCGGGTCCGTGGCGGGCGACGTCGGTGGCGGGTCCCAACCCCGCTGCGGTCTCCATCCCGGCCTCTGGAATGAATTTTCCGAGATTGGGCTTGTTAAGCCCGCCCAGCGCGTTTCCCACCCAATTAGAGGAAGTGGGTCTGGTGACATCATTTGATGACGCGTCATCAGCCGGTTTTCTTACAGGGACCATGGCCAACTTTCATTTTGACATTTCTGCTGTCAGTGTTCTACAGCATTGAGGTGCTGCAAACACTGACAAGCACTGTGATTGTGGAGAAGGTTGGTAGTGGTGGTGTTGTTGGTGCTGCTGGTATTGGGGCTGATCGTGGTGGGATTCCGAGGACCAAGGTGAGAAAGTATAAAGGGCACTCATGCTGATGGAATAGTTGGCAGGTGAAGTAGAGATGACAAAAGCGATCTGTCAATAGTGAGAGAGGGAATGAGGTCAGGCTGGATGGAGACTTGTGTAAAGACTTGCAGCATGGTGAATCTGCTGTGGAAATGCAGTGAGGAAGAGTTTGTTGCTGAAAGAAGATATCTCTGTAAGGTGGGAGCTTTTACTGTACATTTGAAGCTGTCAACTCAACAGCTGATTCAATGGCCACTGAACTCCTGCCTCAGCTTGACAGACGTGGTCCACGACCAGCGTGGACCTCATGGGTGAGCTGTCAAATGCAGAAGGTGAGCTCAAATTCATGCTTAACTGGCTCTAAACAAGCCACTAATTACCTGAATTGGGTCCCCCGCTGTGAATCCACCACTGCATGTCGGGTCTGCTCAGCGCGAATAGACCCGACATTGGGAAAGGCGCGTGGTGGTGGGTTCACAGCGGGGTCCCAACCCACTGGGGGGAAAAAAACTTTCCCACCCGAACTGCCACCGAGCACACCTGCTGACCCCCTGCAAAATCCAGCCCTATGATACTTTGATCACTGTTCCCTAAATGTTCCTCTACTGACACTAGTTCCACTTGACCCACCTTATTCCCCAGAACCAGATCCAGCAATGCCTTCTTCCTCGTTGGGCCGGAAATGTACTGATCAAGAAAGTTCTCCTGAACACAGTTCAGAAATTCTTACCTCTCTCTGCCCTTTACACTATTACTATCCCAGTCTATATTCAGAGAGTTGAAGTCCCCCATTATCACTACTCTATAGTTCTTGCACCTTTCTGTAATTTCCCTGGAAATTTGCTCCTCTATATCCTTCCCACTAGTAGGTGGCCTATAGAATACACCTAGTAGTGTAATGGCACCGCTATTGTTTCTCAACTCTAACCAAATAGATTCTGCTCTTGACCCCTCCAGGGCATCCTCTCTCTCCAGCACTGTAACATTCTCCTGAATCAATACTGCCACCTCACCTCCTTTCTTTCCTTCCCTATCTTTCCACATGCACTGTATACCTATCTTAGACCTTCTTGTATTCTCTCTTAGTCTGACCCCACCCTAATACTGTACTATTCCTTACTCTAAAGCTTTCTGTCTCTCCCAATCCTTTGTGCACCTTGTTTCTCCTTTCTAATGCTACAATCTGGTGCCCATTCCCCTGCCAAATTAGTTTAAACCCTCCCCAACAGCACGAGCAAACCGCCCGCCCCCCACGAGGACAATGGTTCCAGCTCTTTTGAGGTGCAACCCATCCACCCTGTACAGATCCCACCTTCCCCAGAACCAGTCCCAATATCCCAGGAATCTAAAGCCCACCCTCCTGCACCATCTCTCCAGCCACGCATTCATCTGCTCTATCCTCCCATTTCCATACTCACTAGCTCGTGGCACCAGGTGTAATCCGCAGATTACTACCTTTTAGGTTCTGCTTTTTAATCGCTTTCCTAGCTCCCTAGAATCTGCTTGCAGGACATCATCCCTCTTTCTGCCTATGTCGTTGATACCGATATGGACCACGACCTCTGGCTGTTCACCCTCCACCCTCAGAATGTTCTGCAGCCACTCAGTGATATCCTTGACCCTGGCAGCAGGGAGGCAACATACCATCTTGAAATCACATCTGCGGCTGCAAAAATGCCTGTCTGTTCCCCTAACTATTGAATCTCCTATGGTGGGGGATTCGGCAATGGTAATGCCGTTGAATGTCAAGGGACGGTGGTTAGACTCTATTTTATTGGAGATAGTCATTGCCTGGCACTTGTATGGCGCAAATGTTACTTGCCACTTGTCAGCCCAAGCCTGAATTTCGTCCAGGTCTTGCTGCAGGCGGACACGGACTGCTTCATTATCTGAGGAGTTGTTTCATCCAAAGGTTATCGAAACAATTTCAAACTGCCGGTCTGATATCAAGACCTGGATGAGCCAAAGCTTCCTCTAGCTGAAATTTGGCAATCCTCTTCAGCTCCTATCAGCACTTCAGTGGCTGCCATCTCAAGCTGAGCTAAAAGTGTGGAACCTTGGCATCCTGCTTGATCCTGAACTCAGTCCCCGCCACCCCCCATTATACTCCATTACCAAAATCCCATTCTTTCACCTCCACAGTATTGCCCACTTCTATCCCTAACTCACCCCTTCTGCCATCAAAACTCGAGTCCAGGTTTCTCCAATGGTCTCTTAGGTGGCATCCCTTCATCAACTTCAATGCCACATCCCATGTCCTCACTTTCACCAAATCCGACACTCCCATCACCCCACTCTGTTCATGCTCCACTGGTTCCCCGTGCCCCAAGCACACTGATTTCAAAATGCTCGTTCTTGTTTTTAAACCTTTCCATAACTACGCCCCACCTTATCTTAGCAACCTCTCCCTGCCTTATCTCCTTGCATGCTCCTTCTGCCCCTCTAAGAACAGACTTCTTGGTCTTTTGCTTCCTTTATATTATCAGTGGTTGCTTGCTCAGGTACTACACACCTGCTATCTGTAATTCTGTACCCAGTTCCCTTTGGCTTGCTACCACCTGCTCTGATTTCAAGAATCATCTCACAACCCTTTCCTTCAATTGTGCCTTTGGTACCCAATTCTAACCTGTCCATTTCCCACACTCAAGCCCCGATTTTAACCCAGAATGAGAATTGGACAGGCTTGGGCGGGGAGAGCTACAAACCCTCCCGATATCGCCAGTGAGAGGCCTCGGCAATTTTCCCAGGACTTCATTTTAATAAGATTGACAGGCTGCGTACCCGATGGTGTCGAGAAACAGGCAGCCTATCCAGTTTCATTGCGCAATTTCCGGCAGGCTGTCTGAGGTCTATTTAAAGGAGGAATGCACCACTTACATAGAAACATAGAAGATAGGAGCAGGAGTAGGCCATTCGGCCCCTCGAGCCTGCTCCGCCATTTAATGAGATCATGGCTGATCATCCAAATTCAGTACCCTGTCCCTGCTTTCTCCCCATATCCCTTGATCCCTTTAGCCTTAAGAAATATATCTAACTCCTTCTTAAATATATTTAATGAATTGGCCTCAACTGCGTTCTGTGGTAGAGAATTCCATAGGTTCACCACTCTCTGGGTGAAGAAATTCCTCCTCATCTCTATCCTAAATGGCTTACCCCTTATCCTTAGACTGTGAGCCCTGGTTCTGGATGCCCTCGCCATCAGGAACATCCTTCCTGCATCTAGTCTGTCTAGTCCTGTTAGAATTTTATAAGTTTCAATTAGATCCCCTCTCATTCTTCGAAACTCCAGCGAATATAAGCCCAATCGACACAGTCTCTCTTCATACGTCGTTTCCCGCCACCCCAGGTATCAGTCTGGTGAATCTTCGCTGCACTCCTTCCATGGCAAGAACATCCTTCCTCAGATAAGGCGACCAAAACTGCACACAATACTCAAGGTGCGGTCTCAGCAAGGCCCTGTACAACTGCAGCAAGACATCCTTGCTCCTGTACTCGAATCCTCTCGCTATGAAGGCCAAAATATAATTTGCCTTCTTAACCGCCTGCTGCACCTGCATGCTTACCTTCAGCGACTAGCGCACAAGGACACCCAGGTCTCGTTGCACTTTCCCTTCTCCCAATCTATTGCTGTTCAGATAATAATCTGCCTTCCTGTGTTTGCCACCAAAGTGGATAACCTCGCATTTATCCACATTATACTGCAACTGCCATGCATCTGCCCAATCACCCAACCTGTCCAAATCATACTGGAGTTTCTCGGCATCCTCCTCACAGCATACACGCCCACCCAGCTTTGTGTCATCTGCAAACTTGGAGATATTACAACTAATTCCCTCGTCTAGATCATTTATATATATTGGGTCCTAGCACCGATCCCTGCGGAACCCCACTAGTCACTGCCTGCCACTCGGAAAATGACCCGTTTATTCCAACACTTTGCTTCCTGTCTGCCAACCAGTTCTCTATCCAAGTCAATACCTTACTCCCAATCCCATGTGCTTTAACTTTACATGCTAATCTCTTATGTGAGACCTTATCGAAAGCCTTCTGAAAGTCCAAATACACCACATCCACTGGTTCTCCCTTATCTACACTACCAGTTACATCCTCAAAAAATTCCAGTAGATTAGTCAAGTACAATTTATCTTTTGTAAATCCATGTTGACTTTTTCCAATCCTGTCACTGTTTTCCAAGTGCTCTGCTATTACATCTTTTAGAACAGACTCTAGCATTTTCCCCACTACCGATGTCAGGCTAACCGGTCTATAATTCCCCATTTTCTCTCTACCACCTTTTTTAAATAGTGGGGTTACATTAGCTACCCTCCAATCCATGGGAACTATGCCAGAATCTATAGAATTTTGAAAGATGACCAGCAATGCATTTACTATTTCTAGGGCCACTTCCTTAAGTACCCTAGGATGTACAGGAAACTTTGGTTTATCCGGAGGTTAACTGTCCGGAATGCTCGAGCCACCGGCAAAAATCAGGAGCCGTTTCGTTAGGTTTTTTTTTCTTTTTGTTGCTTTTTTTTCCCACCAGTCAGGCTCTGCAAGGTCTCGCTGAAGCTGTTGCTAAGCTACAGAGACGCTTGCAAGGTACGGCCGACTGTTTAGAAGCTGTTGCTAAGCAACAGGGTTTGTTGCCAGATACGGAATTCAAAATCTCCATATGTTTCAACATTAGCGCTGGTTTGTCCGGCAGTTTTGATGGGACGGCAACAGCTCGGTCCCGTCGGTGCCGGATAGCACAAAGTTTCCTGTAGATCATTAAGCCCTGGGGATTTATCGGCCTTCAATCCCGTCAATTTCCCTAACCCCATTTCCCTACAAATAATGATTTCATTCAATTCCTCCCTCTCATTAGACCCTATGTACCCCAACATCTCTGGGAGGTTATTTGTGTCCTCCTTTGTGAAGACAGAACCAAAGTATGTATTTAATTGGTCAGCCATTTCTTTGTTCCCCATTATAAATTCCCCTGATTCTGACTGCAAAGGACCGACGCTTGACTTCACCAATCTTTTTCTCTTCACATATCTATAGAAGCTTTTATAGTCAGTTTTTATGTTCCCTGCAAGCTTACTCTCATACTCTATTTTCCCCTTCTTAATGAATCCTTTTGTCCTCCTTTGCTGAATCCTAAACTGCTCCCAATCCTCAGGTTTGCTGCTTTTTCTGGCCAATTTATATGTCCTCTCCTTGGATCGTGTGCTATCCCTGATTTCCCTTGTTAGCCACGGTTGCGCCATCTTTTTTGTTTTATTTTTATGCCAGACAGGGATGAACAAATTCTGTAGTTCATCCATGTGATCTTTAAATGTTTGCCATTGCCTATCCACCGTCAACCCTTTAAGTAACGTTCCCCAATCCATCCTATCCAACTCGCAACTCATACCACTTAAAGTGAGGTTGCATTCCCTGATGCCAGATTTCTTTGGAACAGTGTGGACAGAATAACGTAGATAGTAATAAGTCCGAGGGCAGCCCCTAGATTTCCTGACATTGCTGTGAAGTATGGTAGCATAGTGGTTATGTTACTGGACTAATGATCCGGAGACGTGAGTTGAAGTCCCACCATCTGGTTCACGAATGTCCTTTAGGGAAGGAAATCTGCCGTTCTTACCTGGTCTGGCCTATATGTGACTCTGGACCCACAGCAATGTGGTTGGCTCTTAACTGCCCTCTGAAATGGTGGCTCACCATTCTCAAGGGCAATTAGGGATGGGCAATAAATGCTGGCCATGCCAGCTACGTCCACATCCCATGAACGAATAAAAAAAAAGGTCCTGGTGGAACATACCCAGGAAGATAAACCAGCAGGCCTAGACAGAGGTGGCTGAGAGGATCATTACTAGCAGTATCACCCCCAGAATGTAGGAAGAGGTTCAACGACCGAACTAGAGAAGCAAGGGTTCATCTTTCCATATCTCTGAACAACATCCTTTCACACCCTCCCCCAGCATTCCCATCCCTCCATTACATCCTATAACATCTAATTACAAGGGCACACTGCATGGCCTCTCTTTCTCATTCCAAACACATCACTTCTTCCTTTGCTGTCATCACACCAGACACTAACAGCATTCTCTTCTCACATGCTAGCACTTGCAGAACCAGCAAATCCTCCCAGGACTCCTTCCTCACTTCACATTCCACACACTTAGCTTTCCATCATCGCTTCCATATCTTGATTCCATCACACTTTTTCTCCTGCTATCAGCAGATGCATTATATGTAGAAGCCTTACATATCGCCACTTACCTTTTCAACAGTCACTCACTAACTCTCGTCCCCTCCTTCTGGAGGACAAAACAGCGCACAATGACATGGAAAAGAGAAAGACTGGGGGAGGAGCACATGACATCATAGCCCTCACCTAAACAGAGCAGGAAACCCAGAGATTAGCAGCCCAGCTAAAGTTGAGGCTGGCAACTTATCTAAGCAGGGTGTCTGCATATTACTTGTAACCCTTCATTCACCTCAGCAAATCACATTCCGTCAGCTTGACAAATTCAAGCTGCATTCTCAAGACTGTTACCTGTTAATGTCCAGCCTGTCAATGCTATCCAAACGCTTGTCCCTTTCCTCGAGGTCTCCTGAAGAAGTCATCTCCTGGGTATTCACCATCCCAAGCACCAGCACAAAGATTGTACTCTGTGTGGGTTATTTGGTGAGGTTTGCACGTCGTGAAACACCAAGCATGGGCGAGCAGCAGCAGGTAGTGGTCGTAGGTCAGCCTAGGAGAGAACTCACCGAAAGGCAAGGTCCTCCCCCAGTTCTACTGAGCAGGACAGAGATGAAGACTTCATGGGCCCAGCTATGAAATGAAAACTGCATGCTTCTCACAAGCAGTTATACCAGGTATTGGAAGGCCTGCCAAGGAGTACCATGGCTGAAAGTTTGGAGGAGTCCGCTTCCAGCCTGTTGTGGTGTCATCCCACATGGCATCAGCATTCTGCAGTCTACCCTGGAGAGTGGCCACCTCCTGGAACTCTGCAGCCAGGCTCTCACAAAAGGAGATAATGTTACCAGCCTTTGCAGTTTTAGCAGAAGCTCAAACAGCTGTCATAGAAGCTCTGGGCTCCACACTGAAGAGGCAGGTGTCCACTCTCGACAGAAAGATGGGCCAAATAGACACCGTCTTTTGATGCTCTGATTGCAACGTGTGCAGTCTATGATGCCTGGATACCTCACCTGCTGTCTTCTAATAGGTCCACCTGCCGTTCATGCTGGTTGCTGCTGCTGTTGCTCCTCTAGCTCCACCTCTTCATCCATACAAATTAAACTGGCAATAATGGCACCCATGTTGAGCAGTTAGAGCTTACTGAGGGTAAGCAAGGCAAAGAATCTCAGAAAGAAGCAATTTGGAAGTTGGAAACTCTCCTGGCAATCCAAACAGCACAATGGCACACATATCCTATGTTCCAATTACCTGCAGTCAAGTGCCCCTTTAAATAGTGCTTCCAGTGACTTTGAGACCAATTCTGGTATGTTTTAACAGCGGATTGGGCGGAACTACCGTGATTTTGCATTAAAATGGCTTAAGGGGCCTAATAATATCATAGGACCCTGATTTGCATACATTCATGAGGCCCCCACCTGTCTCTGGTGGGCATGTCAGTCAACTAATAAAACTTGTCGGTTAAAATGGCAGTCGGTGGGAATGGAACCGTAGGTACTCTGAAGCGATTTAATCGTCCACCTTGTTTCCACTGGGTGAAGTGGGTTAAAATCGCCCCTTCAGTATCCACAGTATATCTTTGCTCCTTATTGCAAAACACTCGAGATGCTTTCCTGTATATGAGGAGCACCATATCAATGCAAGTTGCTGCAGCTATTAAACCACCTTCTTGGAGATTCTCTAAATTATTATTTAATCAGGTTTTTTTTAAATCTACAAACTGGGCATTATTCTTTAAATGAAATAAAATGCATATACCTGTACCTGTATTATGAGGATGTTGCCTAATCAACAAGGGTAGGGGAAAGTGGAATGGAAATCACAGCAACCTCAGCACATTCCTATATGGAACAGAGACCTGGAACTTCACTCAAAAGGTGAAATAATGGGAGTGATGCACTTACAGCAATGCCTCTGAAGTATACTTAGGATTTAATGGCAATATCTGATCAAGAATCAGGCTGTCACACAGAACATAGCAACCACCAGCATCCAAGATAGTTAAACAAAATTGATTGGCCTTTTTCTTGTCTTGTCATTAGAATGTCTGATAACATATTTTATAAAAAGCTGTAACTGTTGACTCCAACAGAAAGACCCAAAACCCTCCATCTGAAGGGAAGAGAGGATGGTTAAAATAAACTATAATAAAGTTAGAGTTATATTTTAAGCTTAACCTGGGGGGAAGGGCTATTTTAAAAAGTGTACGTTACACTATCGGTTCTGCTAATACTCACCTGTTTACTTCACAATGATCTTTACATAGTGTAAAACCATATTTAGTAAAAAAAGTGAGTGACAAAACTATGAAACCAAGGTGCAAATAATATTACATTGTATATTTTACATCAAATGAGTATCAAAGATGAATTTAGGCAGTTACAATCCACTGGGTTTAGGTGCTATTCCAAATACATTTGAGTAATGCTCTTCCAGACGTTGCATGATCCCTCAACTCTGTAACTGCCTTTTAACTGTCTCATGTGATTTACACTTGCAAGTGAATCAGCTTATAATTTGGACTATTTTGAACTCACTGCTAACATTCATCTTTTTCCAGACTTCACTGACAGCCTTTCTAGGTAGTATCCCCCTGTCTACCTTTCTCCTGTACTCATCAATGATAAGTTGTGCCTCCTGATGCAGTGTGGTAGCAAATCCTGCTTACAAAATTGAAACAAACAGCCTTCCATTACAGACGAACTGAAGAAAAGTAGCTCCCGTACTAACTCCACTTACCTGAAATAAGCTCTAATGGTTTTACAATTTCAGTACCATTTCGAATACAAGTAACAATAAGAGGATCTTTGCAGTGCAGATTTATTATTTACATTTATTCCCATAAGGTATGGTTTTAACTGCCCATAAGATGACGATTTTGTGTGCTGAAATTAAAACCAATATTTAGCATTTTTTTCCCAGCTATCTTCTCACTGCAACATTTTCAAATTTGGACTTAAAGTAACATTTCTTAGAAGAGTCATAATGTAATCAGTACCAAGAAAACCTCATTATATAAATTTGTCTCTTTCCCTCTCTCATTTACAGTACTATTGATTACAATCTTCGAACAGAGGATTTGTATCTGCAAAAAACTTGAGCGCGATTTGCACCAAAATTATTTTGACGCATATTAAAAAAAGACAAGGTAATTTAAAACATGTATAAACAAGCAGTTAATTAATGTCTTAATTTACTTACTCATTCACTTACTTGTATGCATTTTTACTAATTCAAAGTGTACATGTAGATCAGTAAGTGGTAATCCATAGGCAGACATCTCTACCACTTATATTGACTGAGTTCAATATATTTCCAGGATTGTACAATACATTCAGCATCACAGAAATCCCTAATGTCACATTTTACTTTTCTCTCATGCTATAATCAACCATTTTGAGCAATTTTTACATTTAAATAAGTTTAACCTGGGACTCTGCAGTCTAGGCAACTAATTGGTTTCTGTAAATATGAATTCAAGATACATTGCTCATCAAGGAAAAAGGTGTGGAGCTCACCAATAAGAACTTTCTTGGTTGAAAATAGTTAAATATATATTAGGAGGAACACATATTTTATTTTCTGAACCGATCCATCCAGACCTGGCATATCTCTTCACAACACCATTCCAATTTACAAATAAGTCAAATACATTCAATTTTATAATACTTTTCTAAGTTACTGTCATTACTAAATTGAAAAATGGAGAGTCAACATTTAAACACAATTTAGCAACCAGAACCTGGCCCTGTGTTGAGAGTTTCTGTATCTTTACAATGAATGGTTAAAAAGGTAGAATTTTGGATAAAGAATGTATGGAAAATCGGTTATATTTGGGAATGAAGAAAGGTTGTGCATCATTTTTGTCACCATAATGTTACTCACATTGACTTAATGAAGCATTTCAATGATTATCACAACATGTATGTACAAAAAATAAAGAAAATTGACTATCCTTTTTTCACAGACAGTGCTCCTTCAAATTTTGAGCTAGATGAAACTGAAATGATGTCAGAAGCACCCACAAAGCAGCTGAGGCAAATAGTTTAAGTTATACTCTTTGGACTATATTGTCCTCTCCAGGCTACGTTTAATGAAGAAATGCCAGATATACACAGATCACCTATAAAGAGAAAAGATATTTTGGGTATTATCAGAAATGGGGATTTTTCAAGCCTCAGGTGTTTTTCAAAAGATGTGTTTCTCCATGTGTTTACCAAAGAGCATTTTTTTTGACAATCAATGTCAAATCAAAAATTGGAAGTGGAAATCAGACTTCAATTTTTCTAAAAATAATTTTTGCAGGATGAGGGTGTGTTTGCATAATAGTTTCTTTCAGCTTTCTGTACATAGGTGTGATACACATCTGTTATTGCACAAGTCTGTAAAGCAGTAAGAGGATGAAACCCTGGTGCACATCTGTCAACAATTCGTCAGGGTGACTGGAGTGGCTCAGCAGGTAGAGATATCGTGAGAGGAGCTTGGAGAACAGCCCAAGCATCATCAGGTTTGAGAGAAATTGGTGTTTGTCATACTTTGACCCAGTGGCCTGTGTGACATGTAGCAAATAGAAAGGGCCAAGTTACAACCATTGTATCGGAGGAGGGTTAGAGGCAGTGAGGGAAGTTTGTACAAATGATTAATTTGATTTATTTTACTTCTCCCCATCCTTATTTTAACCCACTTCATTAATTTAATCCAATTCTGTGTATGAAGCAGGTATCTTTTTTAAATATCACATTACGGACAACAATTTCCAGAGAGTTTGGGGCAAATCTCTCTATTTAAATTTTTCGATTCCTGATGCCTTTTGAAATAAGTAAACTCAGAGATGGTAATGGTCCTGTTTTAACCACAACTCACATGTTAATGGGAATGATAAAAAAGAAGTTTGCTTCTTAAGGCCTTATAAAGGGCAATCTGCACAGAATCTTGCTCAATTCTGATTAACAAAATAATTTTACTCACAACCAGGCGTGTGAGAAGTGCGAAGGACAGGCAAGATGTCCACGTTTTTCTGCAGCACTGGCTGCAGTGAATGACACAGCAAAGTTTTCATAATCACAGCATGGATTCATTTGCAGCCATGAACCACTGCAGCCAGGGGTATCTGTGTGGGAAGGTCCCATTACACAGTTTCTAGTGTGTTCTGTAACTGGGCGCTGTGACATTTTATTTGACATTGTTACGGTTATGAAAGTGCTAGTTGCTTTCCTTGTTCAATGGTGTCTAATAACTGCTTCAGGTCAGTTTGTTGTACTTTGGAACTTTAGGACTATCTTCTTCAACACATGGAAAGGATGACAGGCCATGACATATATCTGAAGTGTTATTTAATAAATGAGTACTTGTAATGTTTGAGTGCATGTGTAATGTTGCAGGTCATGTGTTGAGTGTCAATTCATTTTCCAGCGCGCCCCTTGTTTATTTCTTTAATTGTTCATAGGATGTGAACAACATTGGATGAACTTCATTGGTCCAACTCTAGTTGCCCTGAGAAGGTAGTAGTGGGCCTTCTCCTTTAATTGCTGCAGTCTTTGTGCTGATGGTACTGATAAGGTTGTTAGGTAAAGATTTCCATGATTTTAACCCAGCAACGATGAAATAACTGTCGCATGTGTCCAAGTCAGGATGGTATGTGACTTGGAAGGGAACTTAGAGGTGATGGTGTTCCCATGAATCATAGACTTCTGCATATTGCTTCTTCATGTGTCCTCCAGCCGAGAGAAGTGGCAATTGATGGGTGAGCCAACCGATGAGATGCCTGGGATTCAGATAGCCTGCTGGAACTAGCAGTGGAAAGAATGTCCTGGGCTGTAGTCAATAATTTGAGATGGTGCTTACAGCCACTTGTATAATGCAACGTGGTGGCACAGAGCCACCACTTACATGACTTGGCTGCTCCTGTATGCATGCTACTGCTGTTTGCTGTTGCCTCAGAAGGCCCAAAGATGTGTTGCAGCATAGAACAGAGGACCTGTATGAGATCTTTGAATGTATCGCTGATGGTTATCTTTAAGCCTTGTCCAAGAAAATTAAAGCATACCTTCACTATTTCTTGGAAAATGGATCTAAAGCACCTATAGCAGCAGTGGGAGCATTCATGAAAGAAGTTCCCATTGTATCCACAGTCCATATTATTGATGGACATTGTAGTCGCTATTGGTGTTATGCCCTGTTCAATGGCAAACTGCACTGCAGACAACTGTTCTTCTCTTGCTTCCACTGCTATGATGTAAAGTTAAGTTTTTTGAGCTTCTCTGCAAACTCAGAATCACAATCACAGAATCACAGAATCTACAGTGCAGATAGAGGCCATTTCGGCCCATCGAGCCTGCACCGACACATATCCCACCCTATCCCCGTAACCCCATGTATTTAATCCCCTAACACTAAGGGTCAATTTATCATAGCCAAATCAACCTAACCTGCACATCTTTGGACTGTGGGAGGAAACCGGAGCACCCGGAGGAAACCCACGCAGACACAGGGAGAATGTGCAAACTCCACACAGACAGTCGCCCGAGGCCAGATTTGAACCCGGGTCCCTGGCGCTGTGAGGCAACAGTGCTAACCACTATGCCTCCTAAGATAAATGACTAAATCTTCTGCCATTGTGACATTTGAGCTAGTTTCTATCGTTTATTTCAATCTGCCCTGCTCCTAATCTTCACACAGTAAGTTTTCTACCTGTAGTACAGTAGGATAAAACTCTACTGCTTTATTGTTTTTTGAGCACAATACAACTGGGTTTCTCTGTAAATGACCAACTTTCCAAAGCTCAAAGGATGAAGCATATAAAGTAATGATTCAAAGAGGAGAAAGTTCTTCAATTTATGTCAAATGCTCTCTTGTAAAGTGAAGAGAATTCTTCAAACAAGGAAATAAATAAGGCAGAGAGAAGGAAAAAGTATGCATGACATTTAGAACAGTATAAAAGGAGAACAGAAGGCTACAGAGAAGGAAAATAACAAGTCAGGCTCCTTTATGTACATAGTGAAAGTGACCCCGGCTCCGCTGGTCATATGGTGAAACAGCCCAAGTCATTGGCACAGAGACTGAAACAGGGTTGCATGAATGAGATGATCAGAGGTGGAATTAACAACACATCACATGCTGGAATACTGTGACGATGATCATCCAGATAGGCTCCAACCCTGCTCTCTAAACAGGTTTTGTCTCTCCAATCCCAGCCCCCCCCCCACCACATTCACTCATGCAGACCTTGACTTTACTCTCCAAAGTATAAATGCAAGCTCTTTCTTTCATTGCAACAGTGATTACACTTCAAAAGTATTTCATTGGTTGTGAAGCACTTTGGGACATCTTGAAGTCATGAAAGGTGCTATGTAAATGCAGGTCTTTCTTTTTTTCTCTTTCCATTCTCACCGCTGATTCTTTGTTTCCAAAAATGCAGCCATTGATTTGGCTGCTTCTGGTTCCTCGACCCCTATCTTCTGCTCTCATGCCTCTAAATCTTACTATCACTTCAGCCCCATCTATCTCCCCCAGCTCTCATGAAGTTCAATTCCTTCAGTGAAGCCCACTACCTGCTATTTTAGCACCCATACATCCTAGCCCCTGAGCATCCATCCTCCCCTTTTTTCATGAAGTTCAATTCCTTCAGTGAAGCCCACTACCTGCTATTTTAGCACCTATACATCCTAGCCCCTGAGCATCCATCCTCCCCTTTTTGACAACATTAACAAATCCTCCCTACCTTAAAGCATTGTTCCAAATGTTTTCAAAACCACCATTATCACCCCTCCAGAAGAAACCCACACCCAACCCCTCTATCCTTGAAAATCAGGTGTGTCGCCTGGCCCTTTTCTCCAAGATCCTTAAACATGTTCTTGCAATATAATAATCCATTCATTGCTCTTATGAATTCCTGTTCAAATAAATTGAGTATGGTTTCTGTACAGCCCACAGCACCGAGACTACTCTGATCAAAATCACCAATATTATCATGTGTCTCTGTGACCATAGATCACTGTCCCTCTTATGCGGAGGATAAATAGTGACTGCATTAGATCAGATAGAAGTGGAAAGGTAGTTGACTGTTCTCTCTCCAGAGGCTGTGCAAGATGGGAATAAATATGGCAGGTGCTACAAATTGCTTTAGTCCACGATTCAACTGGTCATTTTCACATTGCAGTGGCGAGCCAGAAACCCACGGTAGCTCATGTACAGTATATAATCTCAGTTAAAGATTCTGGAAAAAAAAGCACTGAGAACCTTGAAGTGATTTGTTATGGTGAACTTTGAAAATAATTTAACATACCAGTGAATGTTAAAAAATGTATTGCTACCTAATCTGCTGAATTTAGCTTCTGTATCATTTTAGTTCTTAGAATCTATTTCGATGAGTAGTTTTGGCCAGAGCTACACGGTCTGTTAAACAGCTGTTTTTCCTGCCAATTTGGAGAGAGACGGAGTAATGGAATAGCACCTATACTATTTCTGGTGCATACTCTAAGGTATAAGATTCACTGTTAATTTTGTGGCACACTATCGCAGATATTCTGCATGCAAGATCAAGTTTCACTTCATAAGAAGTGTTACTTGCCTATGGAAATTAAGTTTTGCAGAAAGCACAAATAGATGGGGAGTACCCTGAATTACAGCAATCCTTGTAAAAACATGAATGTGAAGAATGCAACTGAAAACAGTCTAAAAATAATAAATGTAAAATATTCAGCTGATATTTGTGTATATACACTACATGCGTAATTGTCTATCCTCAGCAAGATGGTGTGATTTCTATTTTGTACCTGTATCATGAGTGGACAATCCAGCATGTTCAGCTATTATTTTTATTGGCTCTCTGAGGAAGGCTTGAATAGCAATTAATCCTTGATGCACGACAGCATCAGGAGGAAACTCAATTGGACATTTTCTAAGGTTGAGGGCCTTCAATGAAGTCAGATTACCTATTAGAAAATAAATCAGGTCAATAAAAGTACCTACTACTGTAATAATCCTGATTCTCCAAAGAATGGTGTATGTAAAAACATATACATATGATTATCCCACTCTTGTACATAGCATTAACAGAATTTTTTTTAAGTAATTACAGAAGAAAGTAATTTCAGTTTTTTTGGGGGGAGGGGAGTGAAATTTAGCATTCATCAAAGTGAGGGATGTCAATACTGGAGATTCAAATTACTTGGTCACTGTCCGCGTCAATTATTCTCAGGCCTGGTATAGCACACGTCACATACAAGTAAAATTCCCTCTCCGCTGTTGCACCCTCAAACTCAGAGGAGGAACCTTTAGAGCTTCAGTCTGGATTAATCAACTTCCCACACCAGCCTTCTGGTATTTTTGAATGACACTGTCCTTTGGCCCAAAGTTGAGACTGCCCAACTCATTTCACGAAAGGGTTATTACAGCCAGCAAATAGGAGATACTGGGGCCAATTTTCAGTTCTGGCGTGCATTGGGTGTTGGACACCCACCGCCCCCCTTGGTGCCACCAGTGAGAGACCCGGCCAAATTTCATGGTTGGGCCTCGCTACCATTCAGTCAGCAAGCTGCTTGTGCATTTCGAGCAGTTCGCCGATCGGAGGAGCTTCAAATTCTGGCGGCTCCAGTGTGGAGTTCAGCTGATACAGGTAGGATCGGGGGGAACGAGGAAGGAGCCAATTCCGGGGGGGGGGGGGGCGGGTGGGGAGATGCAGAAGATCATGTATTGCAGGGGTTGATTTTTATGGAGTCAGGAGCAGCGTTAATGCTCCTCCTCATCAAGTTCCTTTGAAGTTACGCGGATGCGCAGTGTCTGTTAGGTCCCGCGCAGGCCACTCACAGGGTTTTGTATTGCAAAAACCACGCACGCGCAAAATTTGAATGGGCCGCACAGCAATTTAAAGGGGCCGCGCACAAAAATGAGAGGGAAGATTGTTCCTCATCCCACAATAATCTATTTTAAGCCTTAAGCTTACCCTTTTCTGAGCAGCCTGCAGCAGTCACTTTAAAGACTGCAGGTTACACTGCTCAATTCCAAGTATCAATGCGTGGTGCATATGCCACGCATGCTCCGCCCATTGGTATCTGAAATTGCATTGTGGTCCTATTGATGTCACAGGACCCCAATTCGAATGAACCAATGAGGTGCCTGCCTATTTTCAGGCACCTTATTTTGCAAAGTCCATAATACAGATCACCACTAAGGTTAAAAAGAGTATAACAGAAGATTAAATAAATGAAGTAGTGGTTTGGTGATTCTAAGTTTGGGGCTTAAAAGCCTGTGGATTCTAGGAGGAAAGGAAAACTGCAGAGGCAAGGAGTCTTGAGGTCCTGAGAAAGAATGAATATGCATAAAAGACAAAGCAACGAGTCTTGATTTTAACAGTACCGATGCAGAAAGGAAGAAACATGTATTGGATGGTGTACTTGGAGCTTAGGAGGAGCAAAAGAGGGAAGATCAGAGCAGCAATGACCATCTATCTATATAATTTATAAACATGAGCCTAGCACATTTCATCTTAAATGTCTCTGTAGTATCATAAATCATGTGTCACAATTTAATAATTGCTTATCTATTCCATTATCTCTGCTCGATTGCTCAAGTATCTGGCTGTCATTAGATAGATAGGAAAATTTATCACTACTAATCAGAAACCAGAAATCCACATGAAACCAACCAAATGCCTGGAAATGTTTTCCCCAGTGCTATAAACAATCACCTTGCATTCCCAAAAGTCCACTTGATACAAATAATTAAAAAAAACAATTATAAATAGATTAAGTAACTCTGGGGGAAATAACCAGAAAATCAGTCACTGCATGTTTAAAGTGCTTCCAACGGATTGCCCTTTCACAAAGCTACACTCCCATCTGGGGCTTGAGTTCTGCTGCATTCCCCAGCTTACACTGTGTATATCGTGTCTGAATGAAGGGACTCAACCAGTTAGTGAACTCCCAGAATGCATCAGTATCACTGCATGTTACTTTGATAAATTGCCACTCCCAGAATGCAGAACAAGACAGTCTGGATGTGCGCCTTAAAAACAGGAAGTTGTGTCACGCACTCAGAATGGGCAGTCTTCCTATCAATCATTAAAATATTCTGGTACTTCAAAGACATCTTATTTTCTGACTGGATCAACAGTTACTTGGATAGGTGTGGATTAATTAAGGAAAGCCGGCACGGATATTAAAGGCAAATCATGCTTAACCAACTTGATCGAGTTTTTTGATGAGGTAACAGAGAGGGTTGATGAGGGTAATGCGGTTGATGTAGTGTACATGGATTACCAAAAGGCGTTCGACAAAATGCCACATAATAGGCTTGCCAGCAATGTTGAAGCCCATGGAATAAAAGGGACAGTGGCAGCAAGGATACAAAATTGGCTAAGTGACAGGAAACAGAGTAGTGGTGAACGGTTGTTTTTCGGACTAGAGGAAGGTATACAGTGGTGTTCCCCAGGGATCAGTTCGAGGACCACTGCTTTTCTTGATATATATTAATGACATGGACGTGGATGTACACAATTTCAAAATTTGCAGATGACACAAAATTTGGAAGTATAGTGAACAGTGAGGAGGAGAGTGATAGACTTCAGGAAGACATAGACAGGCTGGTGAAATGGGTGGACACGTGGCAGATGAAATTTAATGCAGAAAAGTGTGAAGTGATACATTTTGGTAGAAAGAATGGGGAAGAGGACATATAAACTAAATGGTACAATCCGAAAGGGGGTGCACGAACAGAGAGACCTAGGGGTATGTGTGCACAAATCGTCAAAGGTGGCAGGGCAGGTTGAGAAAGCAGTTAAAAAGCCTGGGCTTCATAAATAGAGGTATAGAGTACAAAAATGTGGAAATTATGATGAACCTGTATGAAACACTGGTTCGGCCCCAACTGGAGTATTGTGTCCGATTCTGGGCACCACACTTTAGGAAGGATGTGAAGGCCTTAGAGAAAGTGCAGAAAGGATTTACGAGAATGATTCCAGGAATGAGGGACTTCAGTTACGTTGGTAGACTGGAGAAGCTGGGGTTGTTCTCCTTGGAGCAGAGAAGATTGAGAGGAGTTTTGATAGAGGTGTTCAAAGTCTGGACAGAGTAGATGGAGAGAAACTGTTTCCATTGGCAGAAAGGTCGAGAACCAGATGAGACAGATTTAAGGTGATTGGCAAAAGAACCAAAGGTGACGCAAGAAAAAACTTTTTTTTACGCAGCGAGTGGTTAAGATCTGGAATGGACTTCCTGAAAGGGTGGTGGAGGCAGATTCAATTTTATCTTTCAAAAGGGAGTTAGATAAGTATCTGAAGGAAAAAAATGTGCAGGGCTACAGCGAAACAGCGTGGGAGTGGGGCTAGCTGAGATGCTCTTGCAGAGAGCTGGCACGGGCTCGATGAGCCAAATGGCCTTCTTCCGTGCCGTAACCATTCTATGATTGTATAATATTCCCCCCTCACCCTCCCGTCCCCAATACAGCCTTTTGTTTCTCTCAGAACAACTGCCATTAGTTTGCTGAATCCTTGACACTATTAAACAGGTCAGCCCTTACGTTTTCAAGATCCAGTAGCTTTCATTTTAAAATTTTACACTCCACTCCCGCCCCTTGCCCGCTATACTCCACTCCGCATCCCCTCCCCACTCCACTCCACTCCACTCTCCGCCCCCTCCCCACTTCACTCTGCTCCCCACCCTTGCCCACTGTGCCCTGCTCATTAGCCTCTTGTGCTCCTCTCCCAGTTGTGATCCATTCCCCAGACACCTCCTCCATTGTGCTCCACTCCCTGGTTTGAAATGGGACCATGCTTAACATCACAACAATATTCCAGCCTCCTCCCTACCTGTGAGCAACACTATGGAAGATCAACTTGTGTTAACACTGACAAAAATAAAGACAGGAATGATTGAAACAGAGGAAGAGAGAGGTTGGTGGGGGTGAGAGAAGATTCACTTATCAAACAATAGACTTTTTCTTGTCTCCTATCCCGTAGAGAGAGATGCTGGAAGAGCATGAAGGTGTAGTGCATTGGAAAACTAATACAATTCAATCTGCCACTCTGCTGAGCACTCAGTCACATCACTGTGAGGGGATTGTAGTGACAGCTCACAACAGAGTTCCCAGGAAGACAGCTGGACACATAATTCTATTCGAAATAAAGATCTCTATTGTTTCAATATCTGGCCATGATTTTATAAGCCATTTCTCATGTATTTGGACAGTAAGGCATAAAGTTTAAGGCCATCTATTTTTTAAAACCACAGGAAGGAAAGTTCATACAAAAAGAAAAATGGAATCAGAGTACACATGCAGCAACTAAAGATTCATGTTCTGCCAACACTCTCAGATGTATTGAGGGGTTGGCCAAATGGGTAGGGTGTTGGTCTACCAATGTGCTTTGCTGTTGAGAGAATCCAAGAGGTCTGCAAACTTAGCTGGGTTAGACACAGCATAGATCGGTGACTAAAAGCATCCTCCACAGAAAGGGAGGAAATTAAATGAAAAAGTAGATAATAAATCTTTGTTGCCACAGAGACAGTTGGTTAATTCCTTCAAAGCAGCCTACTGTCACCAATTAAAATGAAAAATTTGGGTCGCTGTCATGGAAAGTGTTAAAGGCAATGACCTCTGACCTAAGGAATGGTTGTAGTACAGAGAATGGAAGGGCAAGTGAACTTAATTTTATATACACCAATAACTAGGTAACCAGTGAACTGCAAAAAAATGTCTAGAAGTGTTGCACAGGAGGCTCACTAACAGACTGGTTTGGCTGACTAGTTTTGATTTTTTTTTAATTGTCAAGTTTTGCTTTTGCTACATTAACAGTTATAAAAATACAATACTGAACCAATTAGTTGAATTAGAATTTCATACTAACCAAGCTCCACAGGCAGCTTTCGGATAGGATTCCCCTCAAGAAGCAATGTTTTAAGGCATCTGTAAAAGGCAAAATAAATGTAAAGTTCAGTGATTACAACAACCTGCATTTATAATAAATAAAAACAGAAAATACTCAGCTGGTCAGGCAGCATCTGTGGAGAGAGAAACAGAGTTAACGTTTCAGGTCGGTGAACTTTTGTCAGAACGTTTTGTTGAAAGGTCATCGACCTGAAACCGTAACTGTGGACTCGATTTTAATAGCCCCGAGGAGGCAGGTGTGGAGGCGGGTCTGTGGCGAAAATTGGAAAAAATGGCTTCAGACATAAAACCCGGTCCATCCCGCCCCCACACGATTTTCGTGAGTGTCTGCTCAGCTGCTCCCAAACTGACCCAACTGGAACCGGCGGGACAGGTAGTTAAGAGCCTGTTAACTGCCTTGCTAATCCTATTTTCATAGAGATTTCCCATTTTCATGCTTCTGGCTCCTGTTTCCCGACTTGTCAGAAACAGGCCAGATTCAAGCAGACGAGTTGCTGGAGGACATGATTTGTATGCATTGGTGGAGTGCTTTAAAAGCGCCCCTGAAACATGGCTGACATTCAAATGCAACAACTTTGCTGTTGTAGGTATGGGATAAGATTTTGCACATCTACTAACCTTGTGACTGTTCAAGCTGACACCCATCTGCAGTGTGACATGAATGGAATAATTTCAGGCCACTTTGACTGTGCGCTTGCAAGCTTGTTGCCTCAAATGAAATCTATAGCAAGGGGATGGGAAACATTTATGCCCTCTCATCCTGGTCCTCATAATCGGAGGAGTAGCAGCGGTGTGGCTCAGCGCCGATCTTCCTGGGAAGAGGAGTAGGAGGAGGACGAGGGGCACCTTGCATGCCCTGTTGTGACCAATGCAGCATCCCTCCAGTTCACTGCTGCCCGTCAAGCAAGGTATGCACACTGCCATGCCACATTAGCATAAGCTTACTCTTCAACCATAGGTGGCTACCATATGGCATTGTAATTGTAGGTGACATTTGTCCAAATTCATACATCATCTCTGCTATACCCTACTATCTCCTATCACTTTTACCATCAGCATTACAAAAGCAAGTTGCCCTGAGCCCTCAATGCGCTTTTGCCATTTCCCATAACACATAGGCCACACAACCAACTGTTTGCCATAATTTTTCTTTCACACATCACAAAAGGATAATAAACCAACAACAGTCAGAAAAAAAGATGAATCACCCAAGTGACTCCCCTTGTGACTATGGGTACTTAATCTTTCTCTTACACGTGCTTCTACATGGTGCTTCCCCTGTGGCTTCAGCAGATGTAGAGGCGTCTTGCTGAATAGGATGCTGTGCCTGCTTAGGCGCCTTTGGCAGGCGTCCTCTGGGTTTGGGAGCCTGGGAGGGCTCTTCAACAGTCTGCTCTTCCTGCGGCTGGGCTGAAACGGCCATTTTAGTTGTCTCCGCAAAGTGGGTCTCTGACCGAGGGCTCCGCAGTGGCATGGTCGTGTGAGCGCTTTGAGAGGATCCCACACTTCCCTCTGTCCTGCGAACAACATCCCCCTCATGGGTCAGCCGCACCTCAGTGCTGGCAAATAGCTGGAGAGCACCTTGCTGCACATCAGGGGGACCATGAGGACGTGTATCTGCACTGACAGTCCTCATCAAAAGGACGTCCATGAAGCTCTGGTCTCTCTGCTCAATAGCTGCCCATCGCTCCTCCAGAGATGACATTCTATTTTGAACAGTCACCATGTTTTCCTGACTCTGGTGACATATTTCCTCCATGGCAGTAGCCATCCTTTCTGCTGTGGCAGCCATCTTTTCCACGGAGGTTGCCATCCTATCCATGGTGGTGCGTTTATGCGCCATTGCCTCTACCACGGCAGTGCTGATGTTAGAGATGGACTCCTCCATTCTCTCCACACTCGTACTCACCCTGGAGGCTAACCCTGCCAGAGACTCTTGCATTTGTTCCTGTATTTCCCGAGACACTTTTTTTCTGGATGGCCCCAGAGGCACAGCGTCTGCATGCAGCTCAGCAGAGCTAGGAGATTGCTGTGACCTCCGCCGAGGACTCGCCATTGCTGTCGCTGTCTCCAACATCTGCGCTGTGATAGACCAGGTGGCAACACTACTCTAACTCGTGAGGTCCCCACCGAGGTGTGCGTTGCTGCGCTGGTGCTGGGTGCACTGAGTCCTGAGTTGGGTGGGCGTGTGTGCTGTGAGGAGGATGCCGAGAAACTCCAGTATGATTTGGACAGGTTGGGTGATTGGGCAGATGCATGGCAGATGCAGTATAATGTGGATAAATGCGAGGTTATCTACTTTGGTGGCAAAAACAGGAAGGCAGATTATTATCTGAACGGCAATAGATTGGGAGAAGGGGAAGTGCAACGAGACCTGGGTGTCCTTGTGCACCAGTCGCTGAAGGTAAGCATGCAGGTGCAGCAGGCGGTTAAGAAGGCAAATGGTATGTTGACCTTCGTAGCGAGAGGGTTCGAGTGCAGGAACAAGGATGTCTTGCTGCAGTTGTACAGGGCCTTGGTGAGACCACACCTTGAGTATTGTGTGCAGTTTTGCTTGCCTTATCTGAGGAAGGATGTTCTTGCCATGGAGGGAGTGCAGCGAAGATTTACCAGACTGATACCTGGGATGGCAGGAATGACATATGAGGAGAGATTGGGTCGATTAGGATTATATTCGCTAGAGTTTAGAAGAATGAGAGGGAATCTCATTGAAACTTATAAAATTCTAACAGGACTAGACAGACTAGATGCAGGAAAGATGTTCCCGATGGCGGGGGAGTCCATAACCAGGGGTCACAGTCTAAAGATAAGGGGTAAGCCATTTTAGGACAGAGAGGAGGGGGAATTTCTTCACCCAGAGAGTGGTGAACCTGTACCTGTATCTCTACTACAGAAGGCAGTGGAGGCCAATTCATTAAATATATTCAAGAAGGAGTTAGATATATTTCTTAAGGCTAAAGGCATCAAGGGATATGGGGAGAAAGCAGGGACAGGGTACTGAATTTGGATGATCAGCCATGATCTCATTAAATGGCGGAGCAGGCTCGAGGGGCCGAATGGCCTACTCCTATCTTCTATGTTTCTATGTCCTGGTGATGCTGCTCCCTCAGAGGCTTCAGGTTCCTCTGAGGAGTTGTCCAGCTCTTCGTCCTGGGTTGTGGGGAGGGGAGCGCTCGATGGTCCTGTGGGAGAGTAAAGGTATGATTTAGACATCCTTTTGAGCAGATGATACAATGCGATTCTCTCTGAACATCATATGCCATTGCATTCTGAGAGGGATGAAACTCTATTACATCACCAGCTTCCTCCAGTGTGCCCGTCTCTCCATCGCCCACTTCCAGGTCCTCCCCACCTCCAACAATCTCGTATGCAGCCTCCTCAGCACTGGTCAATGTGGCTAGGGCAGGTGTTCCTCCTCCAGTCATTGCTCTCTCCCTCTTATTATGGGCTTTCTTTTCCTGTAAGGAGGGACACAAGCGATGTTTCAGCTGCAGTGATGGAGTGCATGTCAATAATCCCTGCCATAGCTTTGAGGGAAACGAAGATGGGGTAAGATGCCAAGAGGAAGCTAGCTCCCTGTGCGTTGTTAGTTGTTGTCACTGCATGACAGTGAGAGCGAGTCTAAGGGCTGCATAGGCAGGTTGCTGAAGTGATTCAGTACAGAGACAGAGATGGATAGGTAAGGGTGCAAGGGAAGAAAGGGTAAGATGGGATGTGAAGGAGGAGGCTTACAACGCAGGGTGCTGGTGATGAGAAGAGAAGGGAAGCAGATTGAACGCAAGTGTGATGGGATACTCACTTCCGATTAGGCACTCTGCAGCCTTCCGGTCTCAATATCGAGTTCAACAATTTCAGATCATAACCTCGGCCCCTATTTCATTTTCACTTATATTTTTCCACTCCTTTCCTTTCCCCCCCCCCGCTTTCCTTTTGTTTCTCTCTCACACCTGGCAGCTATCTTTTGCCCTGCCAGTACACTTTACACCTAATCACAGCCTATTACCATCTCGTCCAGCTTCTAATCTCTTTTACTTCTTTTGGTTCTTTTATTCTTTTGTCCGATCGCAGCCCTGCCTTCGATCTAGTTCCTTTTCTCTCCAGTTTTGAAGAAGGGTCAAACCCGAAACGTCAACTCAAATTTCTCTCCACGGATGTTGCCTGACTTGCTGAGTTTTTCCAGCATTTTCTGTTGTTATTTCGGATTTCCAACATCTGCAGTATTTTGCTATCGTACTCACTTTTGATGTTCGCACAAGATCATTAAACATTTTTCGGCACTGGATCCATGAGCGTGCATATATGGACCTTGCGCTGACCTCCTCAGCAATGCGCAGCCAGGCTGCCTTGGTCTGCTGAGGAGGCTTCCTCCGGCCATCAGGAGGGAAGAGAATCTCCCTGCACCCTCTGACAGCATCCACAAGAACATGGAGGTAGTCATCATTAAAACGAGGAGCTGCCTTGCCTCTGGAAGAAGTCATTGCATCAAAATCAATAAGTCCAGGAATCCACAAGAGAAAGGCTTAGACTGAATGGCAGCTTTAAAAGCAGCTGCTATGATGATGTCATCAGAGGCAGCCAGCCGACCCGATCGCACACATCGGACTGGCCAGCGCGCCTCATTGAAATCTACAAGCTCACTGAATCAAAATCGGATATCAGCAGCTGATCCCGCCGGAAGCGGCTCTGGAACCCGCCCACCACGCAACCCGACTCCAAATCGCCTCGGCAATTAAAATCAAGCCCTCTGTTTCTCTCTCCACAGATGCTGCCTGACCTGCTGAGTATTTCCAGCATTTTCTGTTTTTATTTTAGATTTCCAGCATCCGCAGTATTTTGCTTTTGTAACCTGCATTTATATACTGGTTTCAACATAATAAAATGTCACACGGTACGTTACAATGGTGAAAATAGATGCTTAGCAGCAGTAGCAGAGGAAGGGGAGTAACCCAAGGCATGGTCAAAAAAATAGGTTTTAAGGGGGCTTTTAAAGGTGAGTAGACAGGTAACAAGTTGGGAAGGTTTAGGGAGAGGGTTCCAAAGTGTGCAGCCAAGATGGTTGAAGGTTCTGTCACTAAAAGGTGAAGTGGAGGGAAATGTGGGATGCAAAGGACACCTGAGTTAAGGAGAACAGATGTTGCACACTGGCATGTACAGCTGGAAGAGGTTGCAAATGTAAGGTGGGGTGAGGCCTTGGAGAATTTTTAAACGAGGATAAGGATTTTGAATTCAACGTATTGCCAACTTGAAGCCAGTAGATATAGGGAAGGACAAAGGTGATGGTGGAGCAGGAATTAGTACGGGGTAAGATGCAGAAGGTAGAGTTTTGGATGAACTGAAGTTTACATAGGAAGGAATTCAGGAGGCCTGCATTGGAAGAAATTGAAGGGATGGAGGCATGGGTGAGGCAAGGACAGTGGTGGGTAATGTTTTGAAGGTGAAAATAGGTGGTCCTAATAATGTATAGAAGATGGGTTTGAAGCTCAGTTTAGGATATTGTGGTTATGCACTGTCGGGTTCAGCTTGAACAAGCAGTCAGGGAAGGGGATGGAATCGAGGGCTATGTGCAGAGTTTTAGAAAGGTGCCAAAAATGATTGCTTCAGTCTTGCTGATGTTGAGTTGGAGAAAATTCTTGCTTATCCACATTGGAAAGGGCTTTTGTCGTTGTGGAGGTTAGAGTGGCAGCAGGGATGCAATGTTGTGTTGTTAACATAAAATGGGAGCTAACCCTATATCTTGAGACGATGTTGCTGAGGGACAGCATGTAGTGAAGGATAAGGAGACGGGCAGGCATAGAACTTCGAGACACTCCTGAAGTGATCATGTTGGGATGTGAGGAGGACATATTGCAAGAGTAGCCACAATGAAACAGATAGGAATGGAACCAAATGAGGTCAGTACCATGGGTTGGACCACAGAGGAGGGATATTGGAGGGGGTTGGAGTGGTCAACTGTCTAAAATTCTACAGACAGGTTGAGGAGGACAAGGAGGATGGCATGTCATCACTGCAGTCACAGAAGATGACATTGGTGACTTTGACAAGAGCAACCTTATTCCTCTGGGCAAAATTAGACTTCAAGGCTGTCTGAGAGAAGTGCCACCTCAGTGCTCCTCAGTATCAACATATGATTGGATTTTTGTTCAAAAGTAGGACCATGAAGGCAGGACTGGTTTTTGGACTGGTTTTGCAGTAGGCACAACAATTATTTAGCTGAAGGTGTCCCTTATGAGCTCTGCCTGCAGATGCTTGACAGCTGGAAAATGGTTCTCTTGTTCAATCTCTTCTTCAGTTAGGGCTTTGGTTGCCTGCTGATCCTGGTCATCTTCCTCTTCTTGGCCATTAATCAGCCAGATGGCAAAATAATGCAGCATACAGCAAACCACAATAATGCAAGAGACCCTGGCTGGGCTCTACTGGAGCACTGCTCCAGATCTATCAAGGCCTGAAGTATGCTTTCAGAATCTCTATAGTCTACTGAAGGAACTACCAGGATTGTCAATGATTATATATGCTACACAGGAGTACTCTGGATCTGAACTGATGTGATGAGTTACTGCTGCAAAGGGCAGCCTTGATCATCAAGTCAGTCATTCAGACAGACACCTGCTTTTCAACTGACTGTCTTAAAATAAAAGATTTGTGCCAGCTCCTTTGATAGCAATCATTAATTTGCATGATGAAGTGCTTCTCAACAAACACCAGCTGCACGTTAATAGAATTTTTCTAATTTATTTTGGGCAAGGTAGTATTTATTGCCAACCCCTAGTATGGGACTGGGATCACGTGAAGGAAAAAATACAAAGCACCAGGAACAATGCTGAATCTATTAGCAAGGATGAGATGGCAGAAACAGAAAAATACAAATTAAGCTTCAACAGCAAAATAGGAAGTAACTTCTGGAGGTGGCATTTAACTCCACTTCCGCCTCTCAGCAGCTGCCTAGCAATTCAGAACAACCCTTTCATACAGGTGTTAATTCCGAGATGCAGCCACAGACTACAAGTAAGGGTAATGCAATGTTAGTCTTTGAAGCTCCATTTAAATATAATTTGCATGCGGTGACCGTTATTTTGACGGGTGATGCAACGTGATTACATCGCATTCCCATGAAAATTGGAAGAGGCATTTTTGCTGGCAGGGAATCGACTGTACGATTCCCCGATTGTTTCCCTTTACCAGCTGCCCCAAATCCGCCCAGAAACTGGTTGGAAATGTGAGGAAGATCTAGGCCTAAAAAAGAGGACAGGAAGCTGGAGATTGTGGCATAAAATGAAGTATTTTCATCTTGCTATTGCTGGTAGGGGTTCCTTTAATTAATTCACAAGACAAAAAAACCTCGACCTTTCCACTTTTGCAGACTTGGGTTGGCAGGACTTTCACCCACCATACAGCTGAGCCCCTAACCCGGATGGATCCTCTGACCTTGGAGTTATTAACATACTGTAGGTAGGCTTCCCAACCACTGCTGGGGGCGGGGGGGACGGTTCGGCCTTGGTAGGGACAGAGTTTAGCAGCAGTAGGCCTTGGAATGGAATAGGACCTTAAATGACAGCTTAACAGATAGGAAAGAGGGTCGGTTAGTATACAGGACTATTATTACAACAGAACAATTACATTACAATTTCATTAAGCCAGCCACAATGCTGTTCCACAGACTTTCCTCACAACTGCTGGCATGCTAGCTGACTTCTGTCAAACATCAGCTCCTGGTCAACACTGGCAAGATACTGTTTGGCTTTCACCAGTAACTTTGGATCTCAGGCACAGGTGTCATTCTATTTTCCAGATGCTTAACTCAGGCTGAACCCATCAGCAAAATCTCTGCATCCTGTTCAATCCCAAGGTAAACTTCAAACTACACATCCATCTGTCAATTAAAGTAACGCACTTTCACTGCCTTCAGTGACCCACATCATTTTTAGTCCTTTTCAGGCTTTGTGTGTCTCCATAAAGCACCTGGGGATGTAAAATGCTCCACCTTTATATAAAATGGTTCTGGCTGCACGCAGTGTTTTATTTATGGGAGTTGAACTCTGCTTTGTGTGCAACGTTTGAGCAGAAGCTTCCAATTGCCCTGCAATTATGTCAATTAAGCCTTTTACACGATGCAACTGTATGGCAAACAGGTAATTGGGAGCTAATTAGTGGGTGTAAGTGAACGACTGATTGATTGATTACAACTGAGTTAGCATATGTTCAGATTGACTGGTCCTGTGGTGTAAACTGAAATAGTGTTGTTCGGTGACATTAAGCCAGGGGGAAATTATCAGCAGATTTATTCATTTGTGTAAAACAAACAGAGATCAAAGTATACACATTTAAAATAAGCAAATATGTATAGTAAAAAAAAACAGCCATTATATATTAAAAATAAAATGAAATAAAATGGTGTTGGATGAATTGAAAAACCCTATATGCAGAGTATAATTTCACAAGCCACATGATATTGTTATGCTTACAAAATTACTCTTGAAACACCAAGGGCAATCAAGAAGCAAAGTACCACTATTGAAACACTTTTGATACACTATGCTGAGTGCAGAACAATCTGAAAAGATATTTGCACAAATTTTTAACATAATGAATTAAATTAGTAACCACATGAATTCTTGTTTGCAAGATTACATATTTGTTCCAAATTGTTACAAATACAAAATCCATTGTTCCCTATCAACCAAATACAGCATAGGAGTCATTATCCTGAACCAATAAAAATCACAAACCTAAAGACTGGTCATTCAGTGTGGGTATTTCAACATTCAATCAGTTGCCTATTTTGACAACATTTTTCAATATGCATCATGCGTAGAACATAGAAACAGGAGTAGGCCATTCAGCCCCTCAAGCTTGTTCCACCATTCAATCAAGATCATAACTGATCTGTATTTTAACTCCATCTAACCACCATGTTTCCATAACCATTAATACCCTTGCCTACTAAGCATCTATCAATCTCAGTTTTGAAATTTTCAATTGACCTAGCCTCAACAGCTTTTTTGTAGGAGAGGGGTCCAGATTTGCACAACACTTTGGGGGCGATTTTACCAGCCCTGGGGAGGCGGGTTTGGAGGCGGGACTGCCGGGAAAATGGCAGAGTCTGGGGGCGGGTATCTATCCCACCCCCAACCAACCTCCGTGCCATCTTCCCAGGAGGCGGGTACCCGACCCGCACCAGGTCCCGTCTCCTCGAGGTGGGAAGGGGATTAGTGCCAATGAACTGCATGTTAACAGGTAGTTAACAGGCAGTTTTTTGGAGAATCCCTATTTTCAGCCCTGAAGTGTGGGCTTCCTAACGGCTCCGAACCTCGCCAGGGTCAGCGAGGCGGGCCGTCGGTCTGCAGGGGTCGGAGGGGCCGAGATGCAGGTGAGTGATGGGTGCATGTGTGCAGAGGTAAGTGTGTGAGGTGTGTGTAAAGTGTTTTAATAAGTTTTACTCACCTTTACTTCTTCCTGCAGGCTTCCTCCCTTCAGGTCTCGGGAGTCCCTCAGCTCACCGGCACAGAAAGCAGAATGGCCGCTGAACTGTCAAAAGCTGCAGCCTCCTGCTTTCTGCTCAGGAGAGCTCTCTAACTGAGCCCGAGTAAAGGACTCAACTTAGAGGACAGATTGTCAGTGTTTGACAGCTTCACAGAGCTGTCAAATGCTGACATTTCATCTGTCAAAAGCTCTTGACAGATGAAACGTCACCAGTAACCGGCTTTCCCTTAATTGGCCTGCTAAGCCACTGGGCGGGCTTAACAAGGTCAATCAAGGGAAAATAGCGGGACTGAAACCCGATAAGTGGGAGTCCCACCTCCAAAAGCTCCCCATTGGCAAAATCTAATCCTTTGTGTGGAGAAGTGTGCCAGCATTAAACTTTTGGCTCTGCATGCTGGGATGTAAATCACAAAGTACTGGAAGTGAAACATTTGTCATTATGTTTTCATTTTTTGATTCCACAATATGCATCAAGAATAATGTTGCATGTGTAATGTGATTATATGGCTTTCGTAAAATTGGCATGCACTGGCTAAATGATATGGGATCCAAAACTCCAAGGCCGATTCTTACAAAGAATTACATAGAATATACAGCACAGAAACAGGCCATTCGGCCCAACTGGTCTGTGCTGGTGTTTATACTCCACACGAGTCTCCTCCCATTCCATCTACCTCATCTCAGCCTTTCAGCATAAATTTCTATTCCTTTTTCTCTCATGTACTTGTCTAGTTTCATTTTGAAAGCATCGAAGCTATTTGCCTCAATCACTTCCTGTGGTAGCGAGTTCCATATTCTAACCACTCTCAGTAAAGAAATTTCTCCTTATTTCCCTATTAGATGTATTAGTAACTATCTTGTATTGATGGCCCCTAGTTTTAGATCCTCCCACAAGGGGAAACATTCTCTCCACATCTACCCTGTCCAGCCCATTAATCATTTTAAAGACTTCTATAAGGTCACCTCTCAGTCTTCTGTTTTCTAAAGAAAAAAATCCCCAACCTGTTCAATCTTTCCCGATAGCTATAATCTCTCAGTTCTGGTACCATTCTTGTAAATCTTTTTTGCACTTTCTCCACTGCTTCTATGTCCTTTTTATATTATGGAGACCAGAACTGTGCACAGTATTCTAAGTGCAGCCTGACAAGGGTCCTATACAAGTTCAACATAACTTCACTACCTTGGAACTCTATATGCCTAGAAATAAAGCCCAGTGCTTTGTTAGCATGTTTAATTGCCTTGCTGACCTGTGATGCTGCTTTTAATGATTGGTTCACCTGTAGATCATATTTATCTATGTTAAAGTTCATTTGCCACTTAACAATCCAGTCTGCAAGTTTTCTAATATCTTCTTGTATTATGTCGCATTCTTCCTCTGTGTTAGCTATACCCCGAGTTTGGTATCATCTGCAAATTTTAATATTGAGTTACTTATTCCTAAATCCAAATCATTAATGTAAATTATGAATATAATTATGAAACTGATCCTTGTGGAACACTGCTTTCTACCTTCATCCAATCTGAATAACTACCCTTCACCCCTACTCTCTGCTTTCTACTTTTTGCCAATTTGCTATCCATTCAGCTATTTGTCACAACTCCACATGCCCTAACCTTTGTCATGAGCCTTTGTCTTATCAAAGGCCTTTTGAAAATCCAAGTATATGACATCTATTGCATTACCCCTGTAAACAATATTTTGTTAATTATCTAGTCATTTGCTAGAATCTGAAAATCAGATGGATTCTAGAGCAGGAGGGCAATCCTCTCCACCAGAATACCGCAGATGAAAATCTACCCCTTGTGATGAGTCTTGTGATGAATATACTGTCATGACATTTATAGTACACACTCAACATTCCCACAAGATATTTATGGGTTCCTAAGCAGAAAACCCACCACAGACAAATCAATTCCATTCTTCCAAATGCAAATCTTTGCTTGCAAGTTATAAATGGTACAAAAGATAATAAAGACAGAGGCACACAAACGTTTTTAAGACAATAAAGAAAAATTGTTGTCAAACCTATGGTCTCCAATTGAAAGAGGAAGACTTGTGAGCTTATTGTTTCGCAGATCCAACCAGATAAGATTCGGTAATTGATGAAAGAAGTCCTCAGAAAGTCCAGATATGGCGTTTCCTTCCAGATATAAACTCTATTAGAAAAAGTTATTTCAGTAACTGACATGTATGACAATAGACAGACTATTATTAAAGAAAAAGACTTGCATTTATATACCACCTTTCACGACCTCAGGACGGCCCAAAGTGCTTTACAGCTAATGAAGTACTTTTAAAGTGTAGTCACTGTTGTAATGTAGGAAACGTGACAGCCAATTTGCGCACATTAAGCTCCCACAAACAGCAATGTGATAATGACCAGATCATTTGTTTTTTTAGCAATGTTGATTGAGGGATAAATACTGGCCAGGACTCTCCCCTGCTCTTCGAAATAGTGCCTTGAGATCTTTTACGTCCACCTGAGAGCAGACGGCACCTCGGTTTAATGTCTCATCTGAGAGATGGCACCTCCGCCAGTGCAGCATTCCCTCAGTACTGCACTGGAGTGTCAGCCTGGATTTTGTGCTCAAGTCTCTGGAGTGGGGCTTGAACCCACAACCTTCTGACTCAGAGGCAAGAGTGCGACCCACTGAGCCAAGGCTGACACTATTGTATTACCAATATATGAAAATAAATCAAACCATCAACTTATGGTGTCTGCTTATTTCAAATTTCTATCTGTTAATATAAAATATATTAGCTTCACTAGTTTACTTGAAATATTTTGTTCAATCTGATGATAGGGCTTGTTCTATATCTTTTAGGCATCAACATTTTTTTGTTGCTTTATACATTTGCACTCTGGTGCTGTGAATGCATTCTGCAACATAAAAGGCATGATTCCATAGTAACACAAGTCTTTTTTTTAAAATTCGTTCCTGGGATGTGGGCATCGCTGGCAAGGCCAGCATTTATTGCCCATCCCTAACTGCCTTGAGCCGCCTTCTTGAACCGCTGCAGTCCTTGTGGTGAGGGTACTCCCACAGTGCTGTTAGGGAGGGAGTTCCAGGATTTTGACCCAGGGACTATGCAGGAACAGTGATATATTTTCAAGTCAGGATGGTGTGCGACTTGGAGGGGAACTTGGAGGTGGTGGTGTCTTGTCCTTCTAGGTGGTAGAGGTCGCGGGTTTGGGAGGTGCACACTGCAACCACAGTGCGCCAGTGGTGCAGGGAGCGAACATTTAAGCTGGTGGATGAGGTGCCAATCAAGCGGGCTGCTTTCTCCTTGATGGTGTCAAGCTTCTTGAATGTTGTTGTAGCTGCGCTCATCCAGGCAAGTGGAGAGTATTCCATCACACTCCTGACTTGTTCCTTGCAGATGGTGGAAAGGCTTTGGGGAGTCAGGAGGTGAGACACTCGCTACAGAATACCCAGCCTCTGACCTGCTCTTGTAGCAACAGTATTTATGTGCCTGGTCCAGTTAAGTTTCTGGTCAATGGTGACCCCCAGGATGTTGATGGTGGGGGATTCGGTGATGGTAATTCTGTTGAATGTCAAGGGGCGGCGGTTAGACTCTCTTGTTGGAGATAGTCATTGCCTGGCACTTGTGTGTCGCGAATGTTTCTTGCCACTCATCAGACCAAGCCTGAATGTCATCCAGGTCTTGTTGCATTCGGGCATGGACTGCCTCATTATCTGAGGAGCTGGGAATGGAACTGAACAGTGTGCAATCATCAGCGAACATCCCCACTTCTGACCTTATGATGGAGGGAAGGTCATTGATGAAGCAGCTGAAGATGGTTGGGCTGAGGACACTGCCCTGAGGAACTGCTGCAGCGATGTCCTGAGGCTGAGATGATTGTCCTCCAACAATCACAGCCATCTTCCTTTGTGCTTGGAATGACTCCAGCCAGTAGAGAGTATTCCCCCTGATTCCCACTGATAGAAAAACAGAATATTTTTTAAATGGTGAGAAACTTTCAAATGTTGGTGTTCATAGAGATTTGGATGTCCTCGTGCAAGAAACACAGAAAGCTAGCATGCAGGTACAGTAAGCAATAAGGAAGGCAAATGGCATGTTGGCCTTTATTGCAAGGGGTTTGGCGTATAAGAGTAAGGAAGTCTTGCTACAATTGTACAGGGCCTTTGTGAGACCACACCTGGAGTACTGTGCACAGTTTTGGTCTCCTTATCTAAGGAAGGATATACTTGCCTTGGAGGCGGTGCAATGAAGGTTCACTAGATTGATTCCTGGGATGAGAGGGCTGTCCTATGATGAGAGATTGTGTAGAATGGATCTATACCCTCTGGACTTTAGAAGAATGAGAGGTGATTTCATTGAAACATACAAGATTCTGAAGGTGATTGACAGGGTAGATGCTGAGAGGTTGTTTCCCATGGCTGGATTGTCTAGGGGCATAGTCTCAGGATAAGGGGTAGGCCATTTAAGACCGAGATGAGGAAGAATTTCTTCATTCAGAGGGTCGTGAATCTTTGGAATTCTCTACCCCAGAGGGCTGTGAATGCTGAGTCTTTGAATATATTCAAGGCTGAGATTTTTGAACTCTAGGGGAATCAAGGGATATGGAGATCGGGCAGGAAAGTGGAGTTGAGGTTGATGATCAGCCATAATCATATTCAATGGCAGAGCAGGCTCGAGGGGCCGTATGGCCTACTCCTGCTCCTATTTCTTATGACTTTCATTTTACTAGGGCTCCTCGATGTCACACTCAGTCAAATGCTGCCTTAATGTCAAGGGCAGTCACTCTCACCTCCCCTATGGTACAGGAAGAAAGTATTACAGAAGTACTTCTTTTTAAAGCAGATTGATAAGATAACCTTAACATGAAGTCTTCCTGAGTTATTATGTGACAGTGGCAACATTTGTATTGTAACACAAACCCAGCAGGGCCAACCTGTACTTCAGATTTAAGTTGTTTAAAATCACAAACTGGGCCAATATTACAGAGAGTAGCCTTCATTTTTTGATCTGGGTGCAGCTTACACCTGAATGGTGTAAAGCCGGCACAAAGATGAGCTGAAGTGTACTATTTGAATTCATTTCTTCGTAGCCAACTTACTACACAATTGTGCAGAGGTTCAGATGGAGATTTGGACATACAACCATTGAATTTTACAGAACAGGAGGTGGCCATTGTGTCTGTGCTGGCCCTTTACTAGAGCAATCCAAAACTAATCCCATTGCCCCAATCTCTCCCTATAACTCTGTATCTTCCTCTGTTTCAGATATTTATCCAACTTTCCCTTAAAAGATACAACGGTCTCCGCCTTAACCCCTCCTGTTGCAAAGCATTCCATGCTCCAACCTCCCTCAGTATAAAGAAATTTCTCATTAACGTCTTGCGATGTGGAGAGAGCACACTAGTGGTCTGAGTGGAAAATGGCACGTAGGTGAAATGTACTGTAAAGGAATACACATAAAGGAAAGTGTCAGAACAGTGGGGGACACAATCTTGGAGCCTTAGGAAAAGCTGAGAAGACATTTGAACCCATTGGCAACCTATCCCAAGGCTGGAGGAGAGGGCTAAGAAGTAACAGGCAAAAACTAAAGGGACAGCAAACCCAAGGTTCAGGGCATGGGTCTGCAGGCAAGAGACTCTGTTTAATTAGTTGTAGCGAGAGTTGCCCTCTGTGCCATTTCCTGATTCTAAGCAGGCTCTATAATAAACTGCCCCATGGCGTTCAACATCTGTCTTACCTGCACAGGTCTGACATGATTGTGTTCTTTAGGAGGAGGAGTCAAAATAGGCCTTTCTTGGATACAGATGTGACTATCTTCTTTAATTCTTTAAGCTTGTCTGAGAATCATACCATTTGTGCTGATCTTAGATTGTATAAAGTAATGACTGACTGGGTCTTTTTATATTGTAACTTAGCAAAGACAATGGAGTTTTCCCGCACACTTGATGACCTTATTGTTCTCTTTTCTAAACATTCATGCTTGTTCGGTAGTGTTTTAACACATTTTTTAGTAATTCGGGAGTGTGAGTCAATGCCAGTAAGTAACTGCTTGAATGGAATGCAATACTAGGTATGGCCTGCTTGAATATCTGGATCTTTTGACTGTTAACTAGGATGCCAGTCTGAAGTAGCAACAGTTTTTGTTCAGATTGCTCCAATCATGCAGCCAAAATTGGAACTTAATATTAATTTCAACAGACAAATGAAAGGTTACTTGATCCCGACCAAGTAGTGACAATGTTTCGATGGTCAGGGTAATAGAAACAGGAACACCAAGGCCATTGTGAAATGTGGAAAAATAGGTCAAGAGAATGATATATCTGGGTTTCTGCAATTGAACTCTGTGAATGGTAGCAGCAGGCTGTTGAAGATGGAATCATCTGAAGATGAAAGATAATGTTGTTTGGTTCCTCTTTCCAGAAACCTATCTTTTAAAAAAAAATTGCCGATAAGCAACATTGTGGGAATTCAACTAGCACTAGGAAAAGAACCACATTCTAATAGTAGTGATGAAGGGTTTTAACAGCTAGAACAAAGCACAGACAGTAATCAAACAACAACAATGAAATGTTACGACAGGTAATGGTTATAAATGGAAACTTGTACCAGATTTTGTGGCTCAAGAAGAATTATCTACTTTTCTCTGTCCCAAACTTAATGGTACGGAAACACATTATTGTGCGTGTGAACTGATTGACTTATGAAAGACCAGGCTGCTTCCAAAGAACTGATCTTTTCTCCAAAGTCTTTAGGAAACCTGGTAGCTATTTTTCAAGGGGCAATCTGAAAAGAACATGGTCAGGAGAAATAAAGAGCAAAGAATGTACCTCGCCTTCTTATGCTGAATTATCCATCACCATGAACTGCAAATCTTAGTAACAGAAAATTAGGAGTCAGTTGTATCTATTCAAATTTACCATCTTAACTACTGGAAGTGATACTGACCATGGAAAATAATAGTTTCTTCTTCTGCACAGATGGAAAACAGTATCAAATACCACTGCAGTAAGATGTGTGGAAAATACATTTTCATATGTTGTATTTAAAGTTATGTGGAACAATTTAAGATGTCACAATATACATTTCTCAGCACCAGAAAGGAAATGCTTACTATACAGCAGGTGTCAACTTGATATGTATATTTAAAAAAAAGTGAGAAAAGTTTTAAGTCACCTATATTGCTGAAGACTGCCAAAAACACATAAATGATGTGTGATGTGCAGCAAGGTAAACAAAGAAAGCTATTTATAAAAAAGTAACAATGCTACAAACTGATTTGCCTAAGGAAAAAACATTAATATTCTACCTTTTGGAACAGGGACCGGATATCTCCTCTAACTCCACCGATTCTGATGAGTGCTAATTATTTTACAAACCATGTTCTTCTATTAGGTCATATATTGCTGCAATACATGTGCAAGACCTTTCGAGCATGAGCACTATTTTTGGTTTTTTCATAAGCACTGGCCATAGTCATGCTTAATATTCAAAATTCATGCAAATTCATCCATAATCCAATTTGCATGAGGCAAAATCTCATCCATAAATCGCCACAAATTATTTGTTCCATGCTTGCAGGGTCAACATAGCAGGGTGCCACTGCGGTATCAGGGGAGGAGGAACTGTTTGCTCACCACAAAGAAGTTATATGGATTTTTAAGGCATTGAAACCCAAAAGCAGCAAAGCCCATCAGGGGAACCGACCCCTGAACATGTGCTCGGGTGGCTGGAAGACAACTCGGAACTAATTATTTTCCTCAATACCAATATCACAATTATTTTATTTGTAGGGTTAGTGTTAGGGCAGTTCGTGTGTGTTAGGGCAGTTCGTGTGTGTTAGGGCGGGAGGTTAGTGTTAGGGCGGGAGGTTAGTGTTAGGGCGGGAGGTGTCAAGGGGCTTGGTGGGAGTCAGGCGGGGTGGTTGGTATCGGATGCTGGTGGGTGGTGTTAGGGTAGGTGGTGGGTGTCAAGGGGCTTGGTGGGTGTCAGGGGGCTTGGTGGGTGTCAGGGGGCGGGCGGTGGATGTCAGGGGGCGGGCGGTGGCAGTCAGGGCGGTTTGTTACTCTCAGGCCTGTTGGGGTCAGGGGGGTTGGCGTTAGGGTGGTTGGTTGGTTAGCATTAGGCTGGTCAGCGTCATGGGGGGGTTGATTGGCGTTAGAGGGGTTGGTTGGTGTTAAGTCTGTGTGTTCTAGTTATTGTTAATAAGAATCACTGCACACAAACCACAAGAATAAATTCAACAGGTCTTTACTAGTCGAAGGTCAGGCTGAACTGCCCAATAAATCATTACACAGCACTTATATACCGGTGTGGTCACCACCTGTATTACAGTATACAGCAGCCAAGATAAAGTCGTGCATCTCTTAAAATAGTTCTCTTAAAGGTGGAACGGTTACATACACCACAATCCTCCCTTTTTAGCTTAACAGTATATATTCCCCATTTAACATAACATAATAACATATATACACAACTTCATGTAAAAACAGTTCACAGATTCAGTCTCTGAGGAGGCCTTCTGATCCGAGACAGATAACGCCTTTCAGGGGACTCTGGTTCTCGTTGCTGGGGTGACTCATCTAGTTGATCCCCTATGGATAGGACATCATCATCAGGTATATTCACTTCTGAGGTAGATGCTTCAGGTTCGCTAACTTCCTCCACGGTTGTCTCTGTCGTAACCATGGGCTCGACCCTTGTTCTCGATCCCACCAGCTGGTCAGCATGACGTCGCATTACGTTTTCACCAACATCTACCGTGTACATCAGGGGTCCTTGTCTGGCCCGAACTGTTCCAGATTGCCATTTCTCGTTTTTATAGTCCCTGGCTAACACCGGTTGTCCTATTTCAAAACTCCGAGTGGGCTTGTTATTGATATGCTGGAACTGTTTGTTTTCGACTTCCCTCCGCACATTTGGTTTTAACAAGTCCAAGCTGGACCGCAACTTCCTGTTATAGAACATCATGGCAGGACTTTGGTTTGTTGTTGCATGGGTGGCGTTTCGATATGCCAGTAGGAAATTGTCCACCTTGTGTTGCAGTGGAATCTGATCTTCGCTCATGGCCTTTATTGCCTTTTTGAACGTCTGTACAAACCTCTCGGCCAGCCCATTCGTAGCTGGATGATATGGGGCAGAGGTATAATGTTTCACCCCATTCTTCTTCAGGAATTTCTGGAATTCCTCTGACACGAACTGTGGTCTGTTGTCTGAACATATTTGCTCTGGCAATCCATTTCTTGCAAATATCGTTCTTAGCACCGTGATCGTCTTCTCCGAGGTAGTGGTAGTCATTTTAATCACTTCTGGCCATTTAGAATGTGCGTCCACCGCAATTAAAAACATGGAGTCCATGAATGGACCAGCAAAGTCAATATGTACACGTTGCCATGGGGTTGAAGGCCATTCCCATGGCTGCAGCGGTGCAATTGGAGGTGCATTTTGGACTTTTTGGCACCCTGAGCAGCTTTTCGTCAGATCCTCTATCTGTTGGTCGATACCCGGCCACCACACATAAGCCCTAGCAAGGCTTTTCATCTTGACTCCCCCCAGATGACCTTCATGTAGTTCTTTTAGAACTCTCTCTCTTAACTTAGGAGGGATAATCACCCTTGTTCCATACATCAATGTTCCCTGACAGATGGACAGCTGTTCTCGTCTTGCTGAGAATGCCGGTAACAGTGGATCACCATGGGCTGGCCATCCCTTTACTGTCAATTCGTAGACCCGGGACAGTGTCGGGTCATTCCTAGTCTCCCTTTCAATATTTGCATTGGTGACAGGTAAACATTCAATGATGGTCGAGTGAAATAACTCCACCGGGTCAACCGTCGGTGCCTCCTCCTCAGTAGGTAGTGGCAGGCGCGACAGCCCATCAGCATTACTGTAGTGGCGCTTCTTAGTTTCCAAACAGGCAGCCACTGAGCTGTGGGGCTGTTAACAACGAGTAGACGCGTGTCGAAATAAAACGTTCCCAAACGTAGCTTTGTCTTTTAAACTGTTTACTATAACACTTCACAAACGGAATTACAAAGCAAACACATATAAACGAACACGGTCAAAAACTGTATTGCTCCAAACCTCACAACTTCTGCCTCCTTCAGCCACGTGGAGTTTAAACTGTAAAATGGCTGCATACCATGTGTGGCTTAGGGACTGTACCATTGTGGCAAGAATGAAGGGGGTGTCTCGGACTATACTACTGGAGCAAGAAAATAGGGGGTTTCTTAATACAATAAGTCAATCAGGTAAATTAACTATTATGCTATTTAACCAATATTTTAAAGTATTTTCTTAAGCTTTTATGGCTCTTACATTCCGGCCCCTAATTGACTAGGCACATGAAGCGTATCAATTACTCAAACATTAAGAGTCATAAACTAATGAGTTCAACATATTTACAATATAAGTGTCCACTTTTTTCGTTCAGGAACTTTTCACGCTGCTTCTTGTAGCAGGCAGAGCTTTGTGATCGGTCTTTCCAGGGTACTGGTCTTGGTTTGCAAACAAACGCGACGAACGACGCCTCTGGAGTCTGGCATGGTCTTAATTATTTTTCCCATCAACCAAGAATTTCTAGGGGCTGAATCATCCACGATTAAGACAATGTCTCCGACAATGAAGTTCCTCTTTATTTTGGACCATTTTTGACGCTCCTGTAGCAGAGGTAAGTATTCTCTTGTCCATCTGGTCCAGAAAAGGTCTGACATATACTGAACTTGCCTCCACTTCCGACAGGCATACAGATCTTCCTTTTTGAAGACTCCCGGGGGCATGGCTGGCTGTGTTTTCAACAACAACAGGTGGTTCGGAGTCAGGGCTTCGAGGTCATTGGGATCATCTGACGTCTTAGTTATCGGTCGGTCATTAATGATGGCTTCGACCTCGCACAGAACGGTTTGGAGTCCCTCGTCGTCGAGCGCTTGCTGCTTCAGTACAGAACTGAGTAGTTTTCTTACGGTGCGTATCTGTCTTTCCCAGACACCTCCATGGTGGGATGCAGCCGGAGGATTGAAGATCCACTTAATTCCTGTTTGCATCATGGCTTCCTGTATTTTAAGCCGATTCCAACCTTCAATAGCTTCCCGTAGTTCTCTCTCCGCTCCGACGAAATTAGTGCCATTATCAGGACGCATAATGGACACCTGACCTCTTCTACAGACAAAGCGCCGCAAGGCGTTAATACAGGAATCAGTGTCAAGCGTGTGTGCCACCTCAAAATGAACTGCTCTGATGGTCCAACAAGTGAAAAGCACACCATATCTCTTGACAAGGCTCCGTCCTCGCTTTACCTCGAAAGGCCCGAAATAGTCCACCCCTACGTTTGTAAATGGGGGCTTGTCTGGTAACAAACGGTCTTCAGGCAGGTCTGCCATTTTCTGCTCCCCAGCTCTAGCGTGTAACCGTCTGCAAACAATGCATTCAGAGTATTTTTCTTATTACAGAATTAGCTCCTGGAATCCAGTATCTTTGTCTTAGCTTCGCAAGCACATGATTCCTCCCACTGTGTCCAATACTCTGGTGTATATGCTGAAGAATGAGAGTAGCAACCCGGAGGTCCTTAGAAAGGATAGCAGGATGCTTGGCCTCCTCTGGCATAGCAGATTTGTTTAGTCTCCCTCCCACCCTCAGTACTCCATCTTGCAGTGTAGGGTCCAGCTTGTAGATATGACTACCTTTCTTGATTGGAGTATTTCGCTGTAAAGCTTCGATTTCTTCTGGGTATCTTTGTCTTTGACTGAAGCAAACTATCTCCATCTCAGCCTTGGCCAAATCCTCCACGGTCAATGAATTCTTACCCAATGTGGTCTTGTGCTGATGCATATACTGCTGTAGAAGCATTCTCTGCTTATCGGGGTTACTTTCAGACTGACTGATAGTGGCTCGGTACTCTTTTCTCTTACCGCTCAGGTGTAGCAGCAACTCTTTCAACCTTAGAAACCATGCAGCTGCTTTCCTCAACTGGTGCCATCCTGAGAAATGGTTAACAAGCTTGTTCACTGTGTCAAAGTTCTCTTTCGTAGTTATGAGATTTACTGTGACTGATCTCTTGACTTCGACGTCGTCTTCAGCAATCTGACTTGGCATATCTGGTCTTTCTGGCCATGATCTCTCTGTTTCCAGCAGATAACTTGGGCCTTGTATCCAAGTTTCACTCCTCATGAAGTTTTCAGCCTTCAATCCCCGTGAGGCTTGGGTTTAATGAGGTGTTTACATACCTCCATTGAGATGGTTGTGTAGCTTCTCTAACGGATGAGATTCTGTTTGCTACGAAGGTCTTGAAGCGTATCTTCTCATTCTCTATATACTTCAGCACCGTCGTGCTATCCGTCCAGAAGACAGATTCTTCTAGTGGGAGCTGTAACTCTTTCCGCATCGCCTGGTCAACTTTAACTGCAACAACCGCTGCCGTCAACTCCAGTCTCGGGATGGTGACCTGCTTCAGCGGAGCCACCCTGGATTTCCCCATGAGGAAGGCACAATGTTTTTGGCCCTGTTGATTTGTCAGCAAGAGGTAAGTAGCCGTGCCATAGCCGTCCTCACTGGCGTCCGAGAAATGATGTAGTTGAGCCGTCTTTGTAACTCCAAAACTCACGGGCTTGATGCATCTACTGACGTTGAAGCTAGAAAGTTGTTGCAAATCTGTCAACCATCTGTGCCATCTCTGAGCTTGACCTTCTGGGATATCTTCATCCCATCCTCTCTTGTCTCTACACAGCTCTCGTAGCATCAGCTTCACCGGCAGAATGAGTGGTGCCAGGAATCCAAGAGGGTCGTAGATGGAACTGACCACGGAGAGAATCCCTCGTCTTGTGGATGGTCTTTCGTTCACCATTATCCTGAAGTTGAACGTGTCTGACTCGATGCACCATTGTACACCAAGAGCTCTCTCGATAGGAAGGACATCGTGGCTCAGGTCCAGATCTTTGACTTCAGTGGCTCTTTCCTTTTCTGGGATAGAAGCTAGAACTGCTCTGCTGTTGCTTATCCACTTAGTCAGATGGAATCCTCCATTCGAACACAGAGTTCTAAGGTCTCTTGACAGTGCGATGGCATCGTCTTCTGTTGACACGGACTTCAGACAGTCATCGACATAAAAGTTTCTGAAGATTGTCTCCACAGCCTCTGATGGTGCTTTGCCTTTGCCATCTTCTGCAGTTTTTCTGAGAGCGTAGCTTGCACAGCTGGGAGATGATGTGGCTCCGAACAAGTGTACGGCCATTCTACATTCCACCATCGCTTGACTAACGTTGCCATCTGGCCACCAAAGGAAACGCAGAAGATCAGCATCTTCATCAGGGATTCTGACTTGGTAGAACATTGATTCTATGTCTGCCATCATGGCAACGAGCTCTTGTCTAAACCTAGTCAAGACGCCAATGAGGGTATTAGTAAGATCAGGACCTTGAAGCAGCTGGTCATTCAGTGAAGTTCCTCTGAATGAGGCGGCGCAGTCAAACACTACACGGATCTTTTTCTTCTTTGGGTGATACACACCGTGATGAGGAATGTACCAGACCCTTCCATCGTCTCTGTTCAACTGTTCCTCGGGCACTTTTACAGCATAGCCTTTCGCTATGATGTTTCTCATGAAGCCTTTGTAGTCTTCGTGAAAGTCGGGGTTCTTGTTCAGCTTTCTCTTTAGACTGATGGCGCGTTGCTCTGCTATGCAGCGATTGTTCGGCATCTTCGCGGTCTGTCTTCTCAGTGGCAAACCAATGTGATAGTGGCCATCAATGAACTGTGTAGGCCTTGTCATCAAATCCATGAACTGATGGGTCTTCTTGTGACATCTCTGTCTTTTCCTCACAGCTGCGTTCTGAAAAGTCTGCGTTGAACTGCTGTATCAACAGCTCTTCAATGCTTGCGATAGAGATGCGATTAACTGTGACATTTTGTCGTTCCTCCTTGTTCGACTTGTTGCCATCATCTCTCCTTACCGGTCCATTGACTACCCATCCAAGGGCTGTCCTGACGGCGTAGGGTCCGTCATCCTTGCTGTTTATCACCTGCCATGGCTCCATAGTTTTGTAGGCATTGGTTCCAATTAATAGGCCAATTTCTGCTTCAATGTACGGGAGATGCACCTTTTCTAGGTAAGGCCATCTATCCACATCCTTCTGCAGGGCTAAGTTCCCTATTCTAACAGGAATCTCCCTCTGTGTGAAAACATTAGGCAGGTCTATGAAGTCCTTCTCTTCAAGTCCACACACTTCTAACTCTGACAGGATATAACTTTGCATTGACTTCTCATGACCCATGGTGCGTAATAGGATTTCTGTTCTTCTGCCTCTAACGTTCAGCTGTCGCATGAGTGATTCTGTGCAGAACGTTGCTGAACTACCTGGATCCATGAAGGCGTAAGTCTCCACAAGCTTCTCGCTCCTCTTAGACTTGATCTTTACTGGTACGATGGCAAGAATACAATCACTGTCACCGGCCCCAGTGAGTCCACAAGTCTCTGGTTCTAGCGACACCAAAGCACTTGAAACAACCTTCTCGTCGGTATTGTTTTCTTCACTCTTCTTAGAGACTTGTTCTTCTTTATGGATATGCAGCAGACTGGGATGTTTCCGAGTGCACTCTCTGCATGTTGTTCTTTGCTTACAGTTTCTACTCAGGTGCCCCTGAGAGAGACATCCAAAACATAGGCCGTTGTACTTCAGGAATTCGATTCTGTCCTTATGTGGCTGTGCTTTGATGTCGCTGCAGAAATCCAATGTATGATTCTTCTGGCAGAATAAGCATGGCTTCTGAAAGGCATTAGCAGGCGTCACTGTGCTGCTCTTTTTGGGAGATGAGTTCTGGGGCCTTTCTTCCTCGGCCTGAGTGACGATAGTTGCAAAGCTGCTTCCCCTGGAACCACCTTTCCTGAGAGTCTTTGATTCCACAGGCTTGGCTTTCACTCTTCCATCGGTGGTCGGGCTGGCATCCTGGATGTTTCCAAACAATGGGTCCCTAGCAATTTTAGCCTGTTTGTCTATGAAATTCACTAAGGCTGCAAACCTGGCTCTACTTTTCCGTCTCTCCATTATCTCAAAGGCTGTTCTTCTCCATTGTTCTCTCATCCTGTAAGGAAGCTTAGAGATGATGATTCTCATAGTCGTAGGATTGTCCATCTCTTCCATGAATTCAACATCCTCCATGGTGTTGCGACATCCTATGAGGAAAAGAACATATGCGTTCAATGCCTCTCCGTCCTCCGATCTGATCTGTGGCCACTTGGTAGCCTTTTCAATATATGCAGTGGCTATCTTCAGCTCGTTACCATAGTGCTCCTGCAGCAACTTCCTGGCTTCTATGTATCCCCAGTCCGGTCTCATGTGTTCACAGCTTCTGACCAGGTCTTGTGGTTTACCACTGGTGTACTGTCCCAGGTAGTACAACTTATCACTGCTGCTCTCTGTTTTGGAGTCAATGGCTTGTTCAAAGGATCTGATGAAGGGCTTATACTTGAGTGGGTCGCCTTGGAACACTGGTATGTCTCTTTGAGGGAGTCAAAACAGATTCTGTTGTTTTACAAGCATCTCTGTAATTTCGTTCTGACGTTGCATCACTCGGTATAGGCTTCTCCCTGTGTCTTCAGGCCTCTGGTGGTCATCAGCAGGGTCTAGTCTAGACCGTCTGACGTCTGGGGTAGCATCACGTGCTCCTGTTAGTGGAGAGGCCACTCTTCCACGCTGTAATGCCAGGGGATTGCCTTCGGACTCTCTTGTAACTCTTGAAGGTGCCCTGGATCCAACTCTATGTGACAACATTGACTGGCAGTATTCGCCCCCGCCGTCCCGTGAGCCTTCATAATCTTCATACGCACTCAACTTGGCGTCTGAGACCACGATAGCTGTTTTTATCTCCAGCTGTTCTTTCTTTGCCTGCACCTGGGCCTGTTGGGCCTGCAGTTGGGCCTGTTGGGCCTGCACTTGGGCCTGCAGTTGGGCCTGCAGTTGGGCCTCTTGGACCTGCAGTTGGGCCTCTTCCCGTTCAAGAGCTTGCTTCTCCGCTAAAGATGCTGCGCGCGCCATCAACGCCGCCCGTTCAACCTCCTCTCTCATGCGTCGCGACGAGCTTGTGGTAGAAGCGACTGACCTGCATCCAGAAACAGAGCTACCTTCTTTTTGATTTTTGCTCGGTCTGGCGGAAGTCTCTGAAATGCTATCGTCTGGTCCGACTTCATCATCAACTTTATCTTTCTCTGCTGTATCAGCATCTTGACAAATCTTTAACATCCACTGTTCTGTGGCCTTGATATAGTCCTTAATGCTGGTTGATTTAAGATCAAACCAGTTGTGCTGATCAGCGTTTCCCTCTTCTTCAGACAGAAGTGCTAATACATCTTCATTGAGTACATTAAATTCTTCATGCAGCTTGGAGAAATCGTAATACATTATGTCTTCAGCTTTCTTAATATTAGCATTATCTTCCATGAGACGATCAATTATCTTCATTTTTCCAGTTATCTGAGCTAATTTAGCCTTCCTTGCACCTATGCTTCTATGTAACTTCTCTTCCATTGCCTTTGGGGGGGGAGCTTTATTTCCCTCTTTTGGCCAGCAATCCTTCTGGCTGGGGGAAGCTCCTGGCTCCGTAAGGCCTCGGCCATTTTACCCGCAGCTCTTATTTAGCTTCTCAATAGAATGAACAAAGCAAGTAAGTCACAGTCACTGTACCTTCGCTTTCTTATATTGTCGTCTGGCTCCGTGACCATTCATGTATACGTTCGCCGACGATTCCGTCCTTTCCTTCTTAGGGAGCAAGTTTTTGACTAATGTAGTGGCGCTTCTTAGTTTCCAAACAGGCAGCCAGTGAGCTGTGGGGTTGTTAACAACGAGTAGACGCGTGTCGAAATAAAACGTTCCCAAACGTAGCTTTGTCTTTTAAACTGTTTACTATAACACTTCACAAACGGAATTACAAAGCAAACACGTATAAACGAACACGGTCAAAAACTGTATTGCTCCAAACCTCACAACTTCTGTCTCCTTCAGCCACGTGGAGTTTAAACTGTAAAATGGCTGCATACCATGTGTGGCTTAGGGACTGTACCATTGTGGCAAGAATGAAGGGGGTGTCTTGGACTATACTACTGGAGCAAGAAAATAGGGGATTTCTTAATACAATAAGTCAATCAGGTAAATTAACTATTATGCTATTTAACCAATATTTTAAAGTATTTTCTTAAGCTTTTATGGCTCTTACAATTACCATGCTGCTTTGTACCTTTGAATTCTATCGGATATTGATGTGCCCCTAGGAAAAGGGACCATCTCTGGAGCCTCTGTGCTGTCATCACCGAAACACCCTTCTTAGGGTTAAAAATGGATACCAACGGCTGGTGGTCTGTCAGCAGTGTAAACTTCTGACCCTGCAGGTAATGATTAAACTTCTTTACTCCCCACACAAGGCTGAGAGCCTCCCTATCTATCTAAGCATAGTTGCGCTCAGCGGAGGTCAATGATCTGGATGCAAATGCGACTGGCCTTTCCAAGCCATTTGGCAACTTGTGTGAGAGTACTGCTCCAATACCATAAGGAGAAGCATCACACGCTAAACGAATAGGTAGCGTTGGGTTGAAGTGAGCCAACACTTCCTCTGAGGTGATCAATGCCTTGCTTTTGCGAAAGGCCTTCTTACAGTCCTCGCTCCACTTCCATGGTACTTCTTTCTGCAAAAGAGCGTTCAGCGGGTGCAGCACCGTGGATAGATTTGGCAGAAACTTATGGTAATAGTTAATCAACCCTAGGAACGACCTCAACTGGGATACATTTTCCGGAGCGGGAGCCTTCACAACAGCTTCGATCTTGTCAGGTGACTTGTGCAGCCCCTCCTGGTCAATGACATGACCACAGTACGAGATCCGTTTCTGAAAGAACTCACATTTCTGGCGATTAACTCGAAGTCCATATTCCTTCAATCTGGTGAGCACCAGTTTCAAATTTGCAAGGTGTTCCTCATCGTCATCTCCTGTAATCAGGCTATCGTCCAAGTAACATTGAGTGCTTGGAATTCCCTGTAATACCTGCTCCATGGCCCTCTGCCAAATTGCTGGAGCCGAAGCCACTCCAAAAACCAGTCTATTATATCGATACAAGCCTCTGTGCGTGTTGATTGTGAGATACTGGCGCGACTCTTCCTCAACTTCCATCTGTAAGTACGCTTGCGCCAGGTCTATCTTGGTGAAGTGTTTCCCGCCAGACAATGAAGCAAAGATATCCTCAATCCGCGGAAGCGGATATTGCACCGTGTGAAGCACCGGATTAACCGTGATCTTGAAGTCTCCACAGATGCGGACCTTCCCCGGTTCCCCTGGTTTGTTACTCGATGAACGCTTCATGACGGGAACAATGGGCGTGGCCCACTCACTCCAGTCCACCTTAGACAGTACTCCTGAACGTTCTAGCCCTTCCAGCTCAGCTTCCACAGCAGGTCGTATCGCATAAGGTACCGGTCTGGCTTTGAAAAATTTTGGGTTTGCATGTTCTGCAATCTTGATTTTTGCCGTAATTCCTCTCAGTGTTCCCAGTCCCTGTTGGAACACCTCTTAAGCCTCATCCAATATTCTGGACAATCGTTCAGGTTTGACATCTTTTTTTCCGGAATCTACCGTTATTGCTTTTAGGGAGTGCCAGTCCATATTTATTTTCCTGATCCACTCCCGTCCCAGAAGTGGTGGACCTCCCTCAGGTAGTACATATAAGTCCATTCCTTGGTGTTCTTTGCCCTTGTGTACCACCTTGACTTTTATCTTTCCGATGGGGTATACTCTTTGCCCCGTGTATGTCTGCAATACTATCTCCGTATCCCGTAGGGGAATATGTGTGAATAACCTTTTGTAATCTTGCTTATTCATGACCGTCAACGCCGATCCGGTGTCCAATTCCATCTTCACTTGGACTCCTGCTATCTGAAGTGTGACCCAGATAGTTTGTAGGTCAGCTTCCTTACTCACATTGTGAATTCTCAGACTACCCAGTTCCTTGCTGTTGGAGTCTGAATCCGAATTCTGTTCATCTGAACTCTTCTCAGCCACCTTATGTACCTTTCTGCACTTTTCCTGCGGTGACTTTTTGTTGCTGGTCTTCTTTCCTGACCGGCATACTTTAGCTATGTGACCAAGCTTGCCACATTTTCTACATTCCTGATTTTTAAACCAGCATTGGTTCTGATCGTGTGTTGTCTTTCCACAACGATAACATTTCGCTGTACCCAAAGCCATTTGATCTACGCTGAGTACCGCTGCCTTCAGCTGCATTTCCGCAGTGCCTCTCGCTGCGGCTTCGTGCGATGCTGCAACAGTGACAGCCTTATCAAGTGTAAGATCATTCTCTTCAAGCAGCCGCTTTTGTGTTCCTTCTTTCGACAATCCACACACGAATTTGTCTCTCAGTGCCTCTGTCAGTCTTTCCCCAAACTGACAGTATTTCGCTAGCTTACGCAGTTCAATTAAATACTCCGCGTTGCTTTCCTCTTTCAGTTGCGTTCTCGCATAAAATTTAAATCGTTCCGCTAACATCAGCGGTGTGGGGTTCAAATGATTTCTCAGGACAGCAACAATATTAGCGAAAGCCTGATCCGCCGGTTTAGCTGGTGATAGAAGATGCTTCAATAGCCCGTATGTCTTCGCACCCATTGAGTTTAGTAAGGTTAGTGCTTTATCTTCATCTGATATTTTATTTGCCTTACAATAAATGCGTTCTACATACGTGGCCCAATCTTCAACATCGGCATCGAAATCGTTGATGTTACCACGCTTAGGCATCCTCGCAATCTTCTTGAGAAACAAAAAGAAATTTTTCTTTTCTTTTTTTTTTCAAAATGGCGGTTTCCCGCGCTTGTCTTCTTCCCCCGCCTACGAAAATGGCAGCTTCCCGCGTTTGCCTTTCTCCCCCGCTGGCTGTAATGGCGATTGCCGTATTGCTGCGTTCGCCCTCCCCAGCGGTTCTCAAATCGTGCCTCCCAGCCCCTCTTGCAGTCCGGTCCTTTCCCCCGGCTGCGGCTGAGTTCTCCGCGGTTTTTTTAAATTATTTTTATTTTCTCCCGCGCCTCGCGGCCTCGGTAGCTGCCCGGCCTTTTTCCCCGGTCGCGGTCGAGCTCTCTCTCGACGCTGTTGCGTCTCCCAGCCCGCTTGCAGCCCGGTCTTTTACACCGGCTGCGTTTGCATTCACCGCGGCTCCCGTGCCTTACGCTGCCCCAGTCTCAGCGCCTCTGGCCCCGACTTCTGTCCGGCTCTTTTCCCCGGCCGTGGTCGAGTTCTCCGCCCTTATATCCTCTGTTTTTCCCTCTCCTACTTCACAGCCAACGTGGCCGACTTGCTGCTTGTCGCTGATCGGCTTACCCACCACCGTGTAGAAGGGATGATCACTGCCTGTTGCTGATGGAAGGCTTCGTGTCAGGATTCTTCCTTGCTCTTCAGACCCGAGTCTTTTCTCAGCAGGATGATGAGGGCGGATGCCTCTTCTCGACGCCCGTTAAACTGCCTTGGATATATCTTTGCCGCAGGGTAAGATCGTCATCGTCGCCACTGTTAAGTCTGTGTGTTCTAGTTATTGTTAATAAGAATCACTGCACACAGACCACAAGAATAAATTCAACAGGTCTTTACTAGTCGAAGGTCAGGCTGAACTGCCCAATAAATCATTACACAGCACTTATATACCGGTGTGGTCACCACCGGTATTACAGTATACAGCAGCCAAGATAAAGTCGTGCATCTCTTAAAATAGTTCTCTTAAAGGTGGAACGGTTACATACACCACAGTTGGCGTCAGAGGGGTTGGTTGGCATTAGAGGGGCTTGGTTGGCGTTAGAAGGGCTTGGTTGGCGTTAGAGGGCTTGGTTGGCGTTAGAGGGGTTTGGTTGGCGTTAGATGGGATGGTTGGCGTTAGAGGGGTTGGGGTCAGGGGGATTTGTGTTCAGGTGGGAGTGTTAGTGTTTAAAAAAAACACTATTGCCGACACATTGCCAGTGGACACGTGCATAAAATAAACAAACTGGCACCTCACAAAAATCAGGCAGCTCACTCCCGGGGTTGCGGCTGCGAAGCTGCCTTACCTTTACGCTGGGCATTTGGAGGATGTGCTCAGGCAACTGTTCCAATCCCCTTCCACTTAAATCGATCATTTCACAAGGCGGGCTTGGAATCGGGTCTGGTGAGGCCGGTGGCCCGGCCGCCGCTTCACCCTCCCCGCCCGCAGGGCTGGTCCGCCGCTGCGCCTCCTCCATCTGACGGGACCGGCCTCGAGCTCCGGCCTCCGGCCTCAGCCCGGCAAACACTCCGAGTCTCCATGGCGACGCCGTTTGTCATCACTACGGGTCGCCGCTGCCAACCAAGCGATCTGTGCTAGACTCAAAAGGCGAAACGTGTGTTGTGTTGACTTTGCAGAGAACAGCAAAACTGGAAATTTGAAATTTAAAAAAACCCAAAAGCTGCTGGAAATACACAGCAGGCTAAATTTTGGTTGTAGACCTGTGTTCATAACACAGAATATTAACGTATCTTTTTACAGATGCAGACAGACTTGCTAGTTATTTCCAGCATTTTTCTGCAGAGAAAAATGCCATGACTATTGGCTACAAATGTTTTTATCTCACCAGATGAGTGGTGGATGGAAATGTTTTAATTTTCAATCTATTAAACTTCAATTCTTTCTACAACAAAATACTGCTGGAAATGTGAAATAAAAACAGAAAATGCTGGGAATACTCAGCAGGTCAGGCAGCATCTGTGGAGAGAGAAACAGGGTTAACATTCCTGGTCAATGACCTTTCATCAGAACTGGAAAACGTTAGAGATGTAACAGCTTTTAAGCAATTACAGAGGCAGAAAAAGGGGGAGGGAAGGAAAGACCAAAAGGGAAGGTCTGTGATAGGATGGAAGGCAGGAAAGATTAAATGACAAAAGGGATGATGGTACAAGGCAAAAGGGAGTGTTAATGGGACAAGTAAAGAAACAAAAGATGGGTCTGGAGTAGCTGTAAATGGCAATAGCAGAATCATTACCAACAGCTGCTGTCCAAAAAAATGGGAACGGTAGTTATGATCTGAAATTGTTGAACTCAGTGTTAAGTCCGGAAGGCTGTAAAGTGCCTAACAGAGAGATGAGGTGCTGTTCCTCGAGCTTCCATTGAGCTTCATTGGAACAGCGTAGGATGCTCAGGACAGAGAGGTCAGAGTGGGAGTGAAGCGGAGAATTAAAATGACAGGCGACACACTTGCGAACTGAACGGAGGTGTTCCGCAAAGTGATCACCCAACCTGCGTTTTGTCTTCCCAATGTAGAGGAGACTGCATCGTGACCAGTGAATATAGTGTACCACATTGGAAAAAGTGCAAGTAAATTGCTATTTCACCTGGAAGGCGTGTTTGGTGCCCTGGACGGTGAGAAGGGAGGAGGTAAAACAGCAGGTGTTGCATCTCCTGTGTTTGCACGGGAAGGGGAGGGGGATGTTGGAGGTGATTGAAGAGCGGACCAGGATGTCGTGGAGTGAATGGTCCCTTTGGAATGCTGAAAGAAAAGGGGAAGATGTGTTTGGCGGTGGAATCGTGTCCTTTCCCTGCCTTTGTACTTGCTTAAAGCCTGTTATATCTCTAACTTTTTCCAGTTCTGACGAAAGGCCATTGACCTGAAATGTTAACTTTGTTTCTGTCTCCACAGATGCTGCCAGGTGTAGTGTATGTACCCGTCTATCTTTAAGGGAACTATTGAATGTAACCGTTCACCTTTAAGGGAACTACTTTAGGTGTGGCACTATTTGTTTGGCTTCTGTATACTGTAATACCGATAGTGACCACACCAGTATATAAGTGTTGTAGCAGGATTGCTGGGGCAGATTCGCCCGGACCTTCGAATAGTAAAGACCTGTTTGTTTGTTACTTCTGAAGTCTGTGTATTTATTAACTGCACAACCCACAGACTTTACAGTGGCGACGAGTCCGATCGTACCCTGCGGCAATATTACCAAAGCAAGAAGAGCGTCGAAGAGAGGCAACCGCCCTCGTCGTGCTGCTGGAAGAAAACACGAGGCTGCAGCAGGAGAAAGGTGGAAGACTTTAGCAACAAAAGCTTCCATTAGCAACAGGCACTGACTACCCTTCTACCACGGTGCGGAGTGAGCCGATCAGCAGGGAACAAGGCGGCCGAAGAGACTGTGAGTAGGGGAAGGTGTAGAAGTATCCGGAGGATAAGGGCAGAGCACTCGACCTCGGTCGAGGGGGAGCTGTGCCGGCCAAAAGTCGGGTCCAATGGCGTCGGGTGACAGCCGGACCGCGATCGGCGGGAAAAATCCGGGCAGCGACCACAGCCACGAAGCGCTGAGCCTGCGAGTAGGCGCGGGAAGAGAAACCCAGCCGCAGCCGGGGAGGGAAACACCGGTCTGCGAGAGGACTGGGGAGGCGAACGGGAACCGTGCGGGTGAGAGCCGGGTGCGGAGAGAGAGACTGCGAGGAGCCAGTCCAGCGGCTGAGCTGTTCTCCACCAACGGGGTACTCAGAGCCGGCAAAACCGAACATGCGGGAGTGGGTGAGAGACACAGCCGAAAACGGGGTGAGAGACTGCGCGAGAGCCAGTCCAGCGGCTGAACTGTTCTCCACCAACGGGGTACCCAGGGCCGGTAGCACCGAACGTGCAGGTGAGAGAGCGACAGAGCCGGGTACGGAGAGAGAGACTGCGCGAGAGCCAGTCCAGCGGCTGAACTGTCCTCCGTTAACGGGGTGTACCCAGCGCCGGTAGAGCCGTGCGGGCGGGAGGAAAAGACATAGCCGAGTAAGGGGAGCTGTGCGGAAGCCAGCCAGCGGCTGAACCTGTCCGCTGTGGGGGAAGCGTACCCCTTCCACCGGGAAGAAACGCGGGAAGCCGCCATTAGGCGGAGAAGACGCCAGAAGCGGGAAACCGCCATTGAAGTGGGCGGGGCGAGAAAGAAAGAGCGGGAAACCGCCGATTTCGCGGGGAAACCGCCATCTTAGAAACAAACAAATAAATAAGAATACTTAAAGAAATACTGGTGCTGCTCCCAAGGGAAGAAAAATGCCTAAGCAAGGGAATATTAACGACTTTAATTCTGAAATAGAAGACTGGGCCACGTATGTGGAACGCATAGAGATCTATTGCGAAGCCAACAAAATAGAGGAAGACGACAAGGCGATAACATTGCTAAACTCGATGGGGGCAAAAACATACGGGCTCTTGAAGCATCTAATAGCACCAAATAAACCAGCGGATCAGACCTTCGAAGAGATTGTGGCTGTGCTGAAGGACCACTTGAACCCCACACCGCTGATGCTGGCTGAACGATTCAAATTCTACGCAAGAACGCAGAAGAAAGACGAAAGCAATGCGGAGTACTTGGTCGAACTGCGTAGGCTAGCGAAATACTGCCAATTCGGAGGGAATCTGACAGAAGCGCTGCGGGACAAGTTCGTATGCGGATTGTCCAAAGAAGGGACGCAGAAGCGACTACTGGAAGAGAACGACCTCACACTGGACAGGGCTGTCCTTATAGCTGCATCGCACGAAGCCGCAGCGAAAGGAACGGCGGAAATGCAACTAAAGGCGGCGGCACTCGGGGTGGACCAAATTACTTCAAGCACAACAAAATGCTACCGTTGTGGGAAGACAACGCATGACCAGAATCAATGCTGGTTTAAGAACCAAGAGTGTAGGAAATGTGGCAAACTGGGTCACATCGCGAAGGTATGCCGGTCCGGGAAAAAGACCAATAATCAAAGGAAGCCACCACAAGAAAAGTACAACAAGGTACACAAGGTGGCTGAGAAGAGTTCAGACGAACAGAATTCAGACTCAGACCCAAACAACCAGGAGCTGGGTAGGCTGAGAATCCACAATGTGGGTAAAGAAACGGATCTACAGGCCATCTGGGTCATACTAAAAATAGCTGGAGTCCAAGTAAGAATGGAGCTGGACACTGGATCAGCTCTATCAGTCATCAACCGAAGGGACTACCACCGGCTATTCTCTCACATACCTTTAAGAAATACCAAGTTCGTATTACAGACATACACGGGGCATAACGTATACCCCGTGGGGAAAATAAGAGTCAAGGTGAGAGATAGGGGTAAAGAACACCCAAGAATGAATTTGTACGTATTACCTGAGGGAGGACCACCACTTCTAGGACGGGAGTGGATTAAGAAAATAGACATGGAATGGCATTACCTAAAAGCCATAATGAGGGAGGACTCGGTGCAAGCTATTAGCTCAGATTCTGAAATGGATGATGATAAGACCAAGTCAAATATGGAAGACAAGGCTAAAAGGGACTTGCCGACGATGGGAAAGAAAACAAAGACATGCAGAAGGACTTATGGTACCAAGAAGAATAAAGCTGCAGAGCAGAACTCCAGGTTGACAGAGAATTCTGAGCCTGTTCAAGCAAAGGATTCATCCATGACAGAAGAACACCGAGCTCGGACGCAAACTTATGTCAAAGTACGGCAACAATTAGAACAGTTGAGTGACCGTCTCGTACAAGAGATGAAAAATATGGAAAGGTTCTGGGACACCGAATGGGAGAACCTGGAAAGACTACAGAGACAGCTAGCTCAAACAGAGAGCGACCATAGAGCCATCGTGGTCAAATACCAATCACATTCCCCTGATGCTGTTCAGGAACTAGAATATTTACAGAATGAACCAAAGGAAGAGGAATCTTCAGGGAGCCAGGATTTTATTCCAGTTCTTCTCTACGACTCCTTACAAGCAGAGTGTGAGAAGTTGAAAGAACAGTATGAACAGGCCCAGGCTACAATTCTGGAGGGGGTTAACTCGGCAGCCTCCGAAAAGCTAGTTTCAGTAGAAGCATATGAACAACTAAAGGTTGAACATGAGCAAGAAGTCCAAAGGCTGCAGGAAATTCTTGATGAGCTCAAGGCCAAGACAGACTCATCGGTAGGAGATCCATCCATAGATGAGAAATTAGAGGTGAAAATCATGGCAGAGCATGAAAGACAGGATGTCCAAGAACTTATAAAAACATTGAAGGACACCCAAGACAAATATGAGGCGGCAATGACCGAGGTTCAACAACTTGAAGAACAGATTCAACTGGGAATCCTTTCAGTGGAAGAACAGGACACTGTAAGAATGGTCCCTGAACATGAACTAGAGAGCATCAGGGCGCAACTTTTCCGAGCGCTGAAAGCCAAAGTTCAAGAGGAACGTAAGGTGGAAGTATTGGAGAAAGAGGTGGAGGAAATGGAGAAGACTCTGATCCACCGTGTTCCCAGGGAAGAGTTAACGGTCAGCCAACTCCTTCATATGCTGAAGGACAAGACTCTGCAAGGGGAACAATCTGAACACGAGCTTCAATCTTCAGGGGGAACGAGTTCGGAGCTCTCAAAAGTCACGGAGATAGCTGAGGTGGCAACACAAATTTTACAAGGATGCCAAAAGTACGTTGAATCACGTCAAGGTGAACAGAAGAATGTGGAAACCGTTACTTCAGTAGAAGGGTTAAATAGCCTGATAACGCAATTACCGATGGAAAGGAAGGTATTGAACTCACAAATGAGGTCCGTCGTGAAGGAATGGCAGATAACCCAGGAAGAGCGGGATGAATATGAATGCATGAAGAAGGCTTTTCAAGAAAGATGTTTAGGGAAGGAACCACCGTCAGCTAATGTCCAGACGGGTGAGGAGGAAGAAGAAGTCTCTCTCGCTGGCCTAATTCAGGACGAACCCGAATATTACCATGACCTGTTGAGTGACACTGAATATTACGAGGATGTGGTCTGCCCAGCTTGTGATGAAAACTCTCAAAGTGCTGAAATCCGGAGGAAGCACTTAAGGTCTAAGGAACATAGAGAGTTGGTGGCGCTACAGCTGGCAGCCAAGAAAGGAGCTCCGAGAGTTTCAAAAAGGCAGAAAAGAAAAAGAAGAAGCAGAAGATAATAACTGTCTAAAATATTAGCACTTCTACCATTCCAGGCGGGACATTACGAAAGGAGCTAAATTAGTTGAAAAACTGGAAAATGTCAAGACAGCCAGTTGGTTGTAAAAGTCCGCACTGCTGGTTCAACAGGACGAAGGTTCAAGCTGTTACGTCAAGAAAAAGGCTATGGAGGAGTCACGCTAGCCAGGTAATCCGGCTACACCAAAGAAATGTTGTTCGGAACGAGTCAAGATCAGAGACTGAATCTATGAACTGTTTCCGCAGAGACTGAACCTGTGAACTGTTTCCACCGAGATTATATTTGTAAATTGTTTTATATGACATTGACTTCACCGAGGTTATATCTGTAATTTGTTTTATAGGAAGTTGAAGATATGTATGTTTAACGGGGACTCTGTAAGTAATAAGCTAAAAAGGGAGGATTGTAGTGTATGTACCCGTCTATCTTTAAGGGAACTATTGAATGTAACCGTTCACCTTTAAGGGAACTACTTTAGGTGTGGCACTATTTGTTTGGCTTCTGTATACTGTAATACCGATAGTGACCACACCAGTATATAAGTGTTGTAGCAGGATTGCTGGGGCAGATTCGCCCGGACCTTCAAATAGTAAAGACCTGTTTGTTTGTTACTTCTGAAGTTTGTGTATTTATTAACTGCACAACCCACAGACTTTACACCAGACCTGCTGCGTATTTCCAGAATTTTCTGTTTTTATTTCTCTTTTTTCTGTTGCCAAACACTCTGGCCGCGATTTCCCCTACATCAGCGGGTCCGTGGCAGGCAACATTGGTGGTGGGTCCAGACCTTGCTGCTGGCTCCAGCCCCTGTCCAAAATTATTTTACGTTGATTGGGCTTGTTAAGCTCACACAGCACGTTGGCTGGCCAATTGAAGGAAACGGGTCTGATGATGTCATTTGATGACGCGTCATCACCCGGTTTCCTTAAAGGGACCATGTCTAAATTGATTTTGACAGTTGTGCTGTCAGTCTTCTACAGCATTGAGGTGCTGCAAACACTGACAAGCACTGCACAGAGGTGCATGGCTGCACCCAGGCTCTCCCATGACTTCCTCCATATGCTTAGGGAGGGAGTCACAGCACCTAGGGAGGTTATGTTCCCTTCCAATGGGCGGAAGACACCTCCTCAGGAGACCTGGTTGCACATTGCATAGGAGGACACAAGCAGTGATGTCGTCAGGAGGACCAGGCTGCAGTAGCGCAAACTGTAGTGTATGTAACCTGTACCACCTTAAGAGACTACCTTAAGAGATGGACTACTTTCTCTTGGCTACTGTATATTGTAGTACCGGTGGTGACCACACCGGTATATAAACTCTGTGTAGTAATTTGCTAAGCAGTTCAGCCCTGACCTTCGATTAGTAAAGACCTGTTTAAGTTATTCTTGTTGTCTGTGTCCAGTGATTTAGAATAAGCATATCTGGGACATTCAGACTCAACAGTGGCGACGAGTCCGATCTTACCCTGCGGCAGTTTTGCATCCAAGGCAGCTTCGTCCTCAGAACGGGCGTCGAGAAGAGGCATCCGCCCTCATCATCCTGCTGAGCACCGCATCGCACGGGAGGCATCGAGAACCCGGGTTGAAATTACTGACCACGAAGTCCTCCATCAGCGACAGGCAGTGATCATCCTTCTACCACGGTGGTGGGTAAGCCGATCTAGCGACACGGGCAGAAAGTCGGTCGCGTTGTCAGTGGAGAAGGGGAGGGAAATCGGAGGAAAAAGGGCGGAGAACTCGACCGCAGCCGGTGAAAAGGGCCGGGCTGCAACCGGGGCCGAGAGGCGCAGCGACAAGGGCAGCGTTAATGCCCACGAGAACCGCGGGGGAGCAAAAGCAGCGTCGGGGAAATTAAGAACCGCTGGGAGGCGAGAATGGCAACAGCGCAGTCATCGCCATTGTAGCCAGCGGGGGAAGAAGACAAGCGCGGGAAGCCGCCATTGTAGTTGGCGGGGGAAGAAGACAAGCGCGGGAAAAGCCGCCAAGCGCGGGAAGCCGCCATTTTAGTAGGCGGGGGAAGAAGACAAGTGCGGGAAGCCGCCATTTTGGAAAAATAAAATATTTAAAGAAACTCTCAAGGATGCCTAAACACGGTAACATCACTGCTTTTGATAGCGATGTTGAAGATTGGGCCACGTATGTAGAACGCATTGAAGTTTATTGTACAGTAAATGAGGTACCAGATGATAAGAAAGCACTAACCTTATTAAACTCAATGGGTGCGAAGACGTACGGGTTATTGAGGCACCTTGTAACACCAGATAAACCGGCGGATCAGACTTTCGCGAATATTGTTACTATCCTGCAAGAACATTTAAACCCCACGCCGCTGCTGATAGAGGAACGATTTAAATTTTACAGAAGAACGCAGCTGAAAGAGGAAAGCAACGCTGAATTCTTAATTGAACTGCGCAAGCTATCAAAGTACTGTCAGTTTGGTACAGGACTAGCAGATGCTCTGAGAGATAAATTCGTGTGTGGATTATTAAAAGAAGGAACACAAAAGCGACTGCTAGAAGAAAAGGACCTTACACTTGATAAAGCTGTCACCATTGCAGCATCGCACGAGGCCGCGGCAAGAGGCACCGCGGAAATGCAGCTAAGGCCATCGGAACTCAGCACCAATCAAATGGCATTGGGTGCAGTAAAGTGTTATCGTTGCGGAAGGACAACGCATGATCAGAACCAGTGCTGGTTCAAAAATCAGGAATGCAGAAAATGTGGCAAGCTCGGTCACATAACTAAAGTATGCCGGTCAGGAAAGAAGACCAGCAACAAAAAGTCACCGCAGGAAAAGTGCAAAAAGGTACACAAGGTGACAGAGAACAGTTCGGATGAACAGAAGACGGATTCAGACTCCAGCAGTAAGGAACTGGGTTGTCTAAGAATACATAATGTGGGTAACACAGCAGACCACCAAACTATCTGGGTCACACTTCAGATAGCAGGAGTCCAAGTGAAGATGGAATTGGACACTGGATCGGCATTGACGGTCATGAATAAGCAAGATTACAAAAGGTTATTTCCACACATTCCCCTAAGGGATACGGAGATTGTATTGAAAACATACACGGGGCAAAGAGTATACCCCATTGGAAAGATAAAGGTAAAGGTGGTCCACAAGGGTAAAGAAAGCCGAGGAATGGACTTATATGTGTTACCTGAGGGAGGTCCACCACTACTGGGACGGGAATGGATCAGGAGAATAAATATGGACTGGCATTCCTTAAAAGCACTAACTGTAGATTCCGGTAAAAAGGACGATGTCAAACCTAAATGACTGTCCAGAATATTGGACGATGCTAAAGAGGTGTTCCAGCAGGGACTGGGAACACTGAAAGGAATTACGGCAAACATCAAGGTTGAAGAACATGCAAACCCGAAATTTTTCAAAGCTAGACCGGTACCTTATGTGATACGACCTGCTGTGGAAGCTGAGCTGGAAGGACTAGAACGTTCCGGAGTACTGTCAAAGGTGGACTGGAGTGAATGGGCCACGCCCATTGTTCCCGTCATGAAGCGTTCATCGAGTAACAAGCCGGGGGAACCGGGGAAGGTTCGCATCTGTGGCGATTTCAAGATCACTGTTAATCCGGTGCTTCACACGGTGCAATATCCGCTTCCACGGATTGAGGATATCTTCGCTTCGTTGTCTGGCGGGAAACACTTCACCAAGATAGACCTGGCGCAGGCGTACTTACAGATGGAAGTTGGTGAAGCGTCACGCCAGTATCTCACGATCAACACGCATAAGGGCTTATATCGGTATAATAGACTAGTTTTTGGAGTGGCATCGGCTCCAGCGATTTGGCAAAGGGCCATGGAGTAGGTATTACAGGGAATTCCAGGCACACAATGCTACCTGGACGACATTCTGATTACAGGAGATGATGATGAGGAACACCTTGCAAATTTGGAACAGGTGCTCACCAGATTGAAAGAATATGGACTTCGAGTTAATCGCCAGAAATGTGAGTTCTTTCAGAAGCAAATCTCGTACTGTGGTCACGTCATTGACCAGGAGGGGCTTCACAAGTCACCTGACAAGATCGAAGCTGTTGTGAAGGCTCCCGCTCCAGAAAATGTATCCCAGTTGAGGTCGTTCCTAGGGTTAACTATTACCATAAGTTTCTGCCAAATTTAGCCACGGTGCTACACCCGCTGAACGCTCTTTTGCAGAAGGGAGTGCCATGGAAGTGGAGCAAGGATTGTAAGCGGGCCTTTCACAAAAGCAAGGCATTGATCACCTCTAAGGAAGTGTTGGCTCACTTTAACCCAACGCTGCCTATTCGTTTAGCTTGTGATGCTTCTCCATATGGTATTGGGGCAGTGCTCTCATGTAAGTTGCCAAATGGCTTGGAAAGACCAGTCGCATTTACATCCAGATCATTGACCTCCGCTGAGCGCAACTATGCTCAGATAGATAGGGAGGCTCTCAGCCTTGTGTGGGGAGTAAAAAAATTTAATCATTACCTGCAAGGGCAAAAGTTTACGCTGCTGACAGACCACCAGCCGTTGGTTTCCATTTTTAACCCTAAGAAGGGTGTTTCGGTGATGACAGCGCAGAGGCTCCAGAAATGGTCCCTTTTCCTAGGGGCACATCAATATCAGATCGAATTCAAAGGTACAAAGCAACATGGTAATGCTGATGGGCTGTCGCGCCTGCCACTACCTACAGCGGAAGAGGCACCGACAGTTGACCCTGTTGAGTTATTTCACTCGACCATCATCGAATGTTTACCAGTCACCAATGCAAGTATTGAGAGAGAAACCAGGAACGACCCGACACTGTCTCGGGTCTACGAATTGACAGTGAAGGGATGGCCAGCTCATGGTGAACCACTGTTACCGGCATTCTCAGCCAGACGAGAACAGCTGTCCGTCTGTCAAGGAACATTGATGTATGGAACAAGGGTAATTATTCCTCCTAAATTAAGGGAGAGAGTTCTAAAGGAACTGCATGAAGGTCATCTGGGGGGAGTCAAGATGAAAAGCCTTGCTAGGGCTTATGTGTGGTGGCCAGGTATCGACCAACAAATAGAGGATCTGACTAAAAGCTGCTCAGGGTGCCAAAAAGATCAAAATGCACCTCCAATTGCACCGCTGCATCCATGGGAATGGCCTTCAACCCCATGGCAACGTGTACATATTGACTTCGCAGGTCCATTCATGGACTCCATGTTTTTAATTGCGGTAGACGCACATTCTAAATGGCCAGAAGTGATTAATATGGTGACCACTACCTCGGAAAAGACGATCGCAGTTCTAAGAACGATATTCGCAAGAAATGGATTGCCAGAACAAATATGTTCAGACAACGGACCGCAGTTCGTGTCAGAAGAATTCCAGAAATTCATGAAGAAGAATGGGGCGAAACATTATACCTCTGCCCCATATCATCCGGCTACAAATGGGTTGGCCGAGAGATTTGTACAAACGTTCAAAAAGGCGATAAAGGCCATGAGCGAAGACCAGATTCCACTACAACACAAGGTGGACAATTTCCTAATGGCATATCGAAACACCACTCATGCAGTGACAAATCAAAGCCCTGCCATGATGTTCTATAACAGGAGGTTGCGGTCCAGGTTGGACTTGTTAAAACCAAATGTGCGGAGGGAAGTCGAAAACAAACAGTTCCAGCATATAAATAACAAGACCACTCGGAGTTTCGAAATAGGACAACCAGTGTTAGCCCGGGACTATAAGAATGAGAAATGGCAATCTGGAACAATTCGTGCCAGACAAGGACCCCTGATGTACATGGTAGATATTGGTGAAAACGTAATATGACGTCATGCTGACCAACTTGTAGAATCGAGAACAAGGGTCGAACCCATGACTACGACAGAGACACCAGTGGAAGAAGTTAGTGAACCTGAAGCATCTACCTCAGACGCCAATGTATCTGATGATGTCCAACCCATGAGAGATCAACTAGATGAGTCACCCCAGCAACGAGAATCGGAGACCCCTGAAAGGCGTTATCCAACTCGGATCAGAAGGCCTCCTCAGAGACTGAATCTTTGAACAGTTTTGCATGAAGTTGTATATATGTTATCCATGTTATGTTTAAATTGGGATGTACACTGTTAAGCTAAAAAGGGAGGAATTGTGGTGTATGTAACCTGTACCACCTTAAGAGACTACCTTAAGAGATGGACTACTTTCTCTTGGCTACTGTATATTGTAGTACCGGTGGTGACCACCGGTATATAAACTCTGTGTAGTAATTTGCTAAGCAGTTCAGCCCTGACCTTCGATTAGTAAAGACCTGTTTAAGTTATTCTTGTTGTCTGTGTCCAGTGATTTAGAATAAGCATATCTGGGACACTCAGACTCAACACAAACCTTTCAATGATCTCAGTAGATCACGAAACATTACTGCAAAGCCACTCAATCTCATCCTGCTGTGCCACTCATCACATCCCCACAACTCTGCCTTCCCTACCCTATGAGGATGTAAATGGTAGAATAGATAAGGGAGAACCAGTGGATGTGCTGTATTTGGACTTTCAGAAGGCTTTCGATAAGGTCCCGCATAAGAGATTAGCGTGTAAAGTTAAGGCACATGGGATTGGGGGCAAGGTACTGACTTGGCTAGAGAACTGGTTGGCAGACAGGAAACAAAGAGTTGGAATAAACGGGTCTTTTTCCGAGTGGCAGGCAGTGACTAGTGGGGTACCGCAGGGATCGGTCCTAGGACCCCAGCTATACACAATATATATAAATGATCTAGACGAGGGAACTAGATGGAATATCTCCAAGTTTGCAGACGACACAAAGCTGGGTGGGCGTGTGTGCTGTGAGGAGGATGCCGAGAAACTCCAGTATGATTTGGACAGGTTGGGTGATTGGGCAAAAGCATGGCAGATGCAGTATAATGTGGATAAATGCAAGGTTATCCACTTTGGTGTCAAAAACAGGAAGGCAGATTATTATCTGAACGGCAATAGATTGGGAGAAGGGGAAGTGCAACGAGACCTGGGTGTCTTTGTGCACTAGTCGCTGAAGGTAAGCATGCAGGTGCAGCAGGTGGTTAAGAAGGCAAATGGTATGTTGGCCTTTGTAGCGAGAGTATTCGAGTACAGGAACAAGGATGTCTTGCTGCAGTTGTACAGGGCCTTGGTGAGACCACATCTTGAGTATTGTGTGCAGTTTTGGTCGCCTTATCTGAGGAAGGATGTTCTTGCCATGGAGGGAGTGCAGTGAAGCTTCACCAGACTGATACCTGGGATGGCAGGAATGACGTATGAGGAGAGATTGGGTCAATTGGGCTTATACTCGCTGGAGTTTAGAAGAATGAGAGGGGATCTCATTGAAACTTATAAAATTCTAACAGGACTAGACATACTAGATCAGGAAGGATGTTCCCGATGGCTGGGGAGTCCAAAACCAGGGGTCACAGTCTAAGGATAAGGGGTAAGCCATTTAGGACAGAGATGAGGAGGAATTTCTTCACCCAGAGAGTGGTGAACCTGTGGAATTCTCTACCACAGAAGGCAGTGGAGGCCAATTCATTAAATATATTCAAGAAGGAGTTAGATATATTTCTTAAGGCTAAAGGGATCAAGGGATATGGGGAGAAGGCAGGGACAGGGTACTGAATTTGGAGGCTCAGCCATGATCTCATTGAACGGCGGAGCAGGCTCGAGGGGCCGAATGGCCTACTCCTGCTCCTATCTTCTATGTTTCTACTCTTGCACATCCTTACTCACACCAATTTACTTTGCACCTCCACCCATCCCTCTCTATCTACATTATCACTTCCCCATCTCACTAGCCACCCCTCACACTCACCCTCATCCTAGTCCAATCATCCCAACTAACTACATGCAAGTGTAGGCACTTGGGTGTTTTATGCAATGTTCATGTAAAGTTTCTCTTAATGTGGTATCAAACATTGAAATCTTTATTTTCAACACTTTGTATTCTTGTACAGATTTGTGTGCACCTTTGGAAGTGGTTTAGTGAGTTGCAGTGAATGGTGATACATAACGCTACCCCCACCATACTGATGAGTGTGAATGACTTGGGCATTGTAGGGATGCTTTATGGTGTTGGTGTGGTGTGGTGCCAACCTGGTGCATCATGTGGCAGCCAGGGTGTACAGCATCAAGTGAAGTAAATCTTTCCATGGTGAGGCCATCCCTGGCCTCTCGGGCAGCAATGTGGTCAGCTGCTGATGCCCTGTGTCCTGTGCAGCACCAGTTGATTGTGGAGGAGGTTGGTGTTGTTGGTGCTGCTGGTGTGCCTCGTGCTGTTGGTGTTGGGGCTGATCATGGTGGGATTCTGAGGAACAAAGTGAGATAGTTTCAAGGGCACTGATGCTGATGGAATAGATGACAGGTGAACTTAAGATGACAGAAGCGACCTGTCAATAATGAGAGAGGTTGTTCCAATGAGGTGAAAGTGGATAGGGAGTTTACTCCAAACACTTGCCACCTGCATAAAGCGCAATCTGTCTTCCAAATGCAGTAAGCAACAACGTCTGAGCTTGGAAAGTGAACAGATGTGAGATGGGAGCTTTGATAGCACATTTGCAGCTGTTAAGTAATGGGATGATTCCATGGTCATATAACTCCCGACCTGCTTAACTAACATGATACCCGAGCAGCGTGGACCCCGTGAGCGACCTCGTAAAATGTAAAGGTGAGCTCAAAATACTTCTCAATGGGCTGTTAACAAGGTCATAATGACCTGAATTGCCTCCCCCGCCGCTGTGTGTCGGGTCTGTCAGCGCTGACAGACCTGACATCTGGGAAAGGCACTTGGTGGCAGGTTGACAGCGGGGTCCTGACCCGCTGTCAAAATTTTTTTTTCCCCACCCACCCCACCACTGAATGCACCCGCTGACCGCCTGAAATCCCCCCCCCCCACACTGTTTCTGCAACTCTCATTATGTCACTGTGTTTCTAAAAAAAAATCACCGTTTCCAAATATCCTATTTTCTCAGTAATGATATTGCATGAATATTCTTGAAGGACAATGTGTGTGTGAAAAATTGTTTAACCTTTTTGTTTCAGAGAAAAATTAAAACATTACAAATCAAATTAAAACATAAATGGATCATTTACAGTTAACAGAAATGACACATGGTTCTGAATTCTTCTCTTGCTCTCCGAACAAAACAGGGTTTCAAACATAATTTCATAAAGCTCTTTACAATGTATTGAACTGTTTTTTGTGTCAAATTCAATAAAGATCAATAGCCAACTTACAGACTAAAACTCACACAATTAATCCCGTAAAAGCAAAACAGGTGTTTTGAAACATGGCATGTAAGGGCCTATACCTAGAACACCTCATTATCAATTTTGATTTTTCCTGAATTTGGGTCAATAATCAGTTGGAATAAGCTGTGAATAAACTTGCTTTATCAGTCAAAAATAAAACAGAATGTTCATAATCAGAAAATATCAAGTTTAGTTTGTTTTAATCAGCAAACAATTTAGGAAAGAACAAAACAATTACTTTAACTAAACAATAAACACAATAGTTTTCACAAAGCATATAATACCAAAAGGAGTGGTGTGCATCATTAACTACTCCCTACAGCACTTTCTCCTCCATGAAACTTCACTTAGTTATCTGAATGTGGCACAGGCAATGTCGGCTGCTTGTTGGTAGAGATGATGACGTGCTCCATGCGGTGAACAGAGAAAGTAACTGGGTAGTCACACCAAAACTACAGTATTCTGACTCTGATGTTTCCACACCTCATTCTGTTCAGCCCTAAATTTGGAATTCATCTTTTGGGGTAATTATTGGGTCTAATCCTAAAATCCAAATGCTTCTGTAACACACCAGAATTGTTTCTAAGGCAAGGCAACAAAGTTTTGTTTTGGATGTTGTGAATGACAACCTTTTTGGCGTTGTTAAAATAATACTGGCACAAAATAAGGGTGAGTCATAACACAGGCACCTACAGAGTGTTACTGGGGCCAGCAAAGCTCATTACAATACCGGTTTCAGTGTTTTGTCCAGCTACAGTAGGGATCCAAGCCTGCACACATATTTCAGAGCTCCACCGACTAGTTTCCGAACACCAGTTAAATTTTTAAGTTAGGATAGAGTTGACGAGAGCACATCTTTTCGTAACATTGAATAGATTCAAAAACAACTGCACAGGACTCCCGATGTGCGTGTTTTAGATGGGTGAGGTATATTATCTGGGTGAGGTATATTATCTGGGTGGCACTACAAACATGGTGAAAACAAAGCAGTATGAAACCATCTCTGGAGGCGGTCTCACACCTCTTGGCTGTAGTGTGGTCTGCAGTCCGATCACTGACTTGACTTGAATTATATTACTGGTCTTGCGTCAATGCAACAGCAACAACTTGCATTCATATAGCATTCTTCACACTGGAAAGATGTCTTAGAGTGCTTTGTGCAGTGAAGAAGAATATGCGCACTAAGTAGTAGGGAAAAATGTGTAGAAATGGAATTAAAGTTTGGAGCCAAAAGAATGGGTGAAAAGAAAAGTTTTTAACAGGCTTTTAAAAGTAGGGAGGGAAGAGGTAAGGCAAAGGGATTTTAGGAGGCGCTTGCAGAGTACAGGGGGATGGATGAAAGTATGGTTACCAATAGTGGAGCGAAGATGATGGGCAACAAAAAATAGATCAATGCTGGAGGAGCAAAAGGTGCGAGTGAATGCATAGCGATGGTCGCAATGATAAGGTGGGGTGAGGATACATTTGTAGGTAAGAACAAGGAATTCAAAAGGGCTCAGGGAGCTACTGGAACCCAGTGAGAACCAGGATAATGGAAGTTTGGGGCTTTGAGTGGGTAGGGATGCTTGCAGTGCTATATTCAACGAGTCACAACTTATCGAGGGTGAGCATTTGTGATTGTTAAGCTGATGGAGGAATAGATTATTGTCTTGGAAAAGGTGTATGGTCCTTTAAAGATGGAAGAAGGTGGTCTTTGTTGACAGAACGGATTAAGGAAGAAAGTTCAACTTGAGATCAAGCAGCACACCTTGGTTCGACACTCCCAGTCTTAGCCAAACATGGCAATCGGGGAGGTTGATGGAATTAAGAGGAAAGGTGTGTAGGAGCTGACTGGAGTACATTTGAAACCACTTTGTATTTATGCAAAAGCAGTACAGTTTTTTTAACAAGAGAGATAACCCCTAAAGATCTATTGGAAGCAAAAGTAGGGCATCTGATAACCCACAGGCAAATGTCTGTGGGAGTAAAAGAGAAAAGGAAGTGCATCTTGTTGCCTGATTAGCAGGATACAGTGATTTTTAAACTGGGGCACTGCAGGTGAAACACAACAGGCAGGATCTGTGTATGCTCTATAGAAATGACATCATCCCTTTAGGAATTTTTAAATGTACTGTATTATTCTATAGAAAAATCATTTTAATACTGGGGAAAGCAAATTATTTTAAAATAGAAAAAAAAGTTCTATCGATGTAGTTACTCAAAAAAAAAGGCACAATCTGCTTACATATAAATACGTCCGGACCATTGTTTCTATTATAATGTCACTTCTGTTTTCTTCTTTGAACATGGCAATAAGCTGTTTTACTAAAATGTTCTCCAGCACACCATGCAGTCCTAGTTTCCACCTACTATGCAAGAGACTACCGAAAGATGGCTCTGTTGGTATTCCTGTCAGCTTGACTCAGTTAGCATTGACTCAGTAGCACTTTCACCTATAAATCAGAAGGTTGTGCGTTCAGGCTGTATTATGGGTTCAAGGACCTGATCCAGGACGACCCTTCAGTGCGGTACTGAAGGAGTGCCACACTGTTAGAGGTGCTGGGCCCACCGTTCCAGTTTCCCAATGTTGCTCTGCCAGGCTGGGACTTCCAATTGCTGATTCTCTTCAGCACCAACCTTGCCGTAACTTGCAGGGTCAGCTCACTTAAATATCCATTAGCATTAGTTGAGTGCAACTCCCATGTAACATGAGAGTGCTGCACTGGGAGGGTTAGGAAGTTGTCAGTTGAAGCCTTTAAAAAGATGAAGATATGCAGCAGCAGTCTGGGGGAGTAGCAGGTAAGTATAAAACATTTTGAAAGAGTGATTAGACTGTCAGGTAAATTGTAGAGTTAGTCTTAGCTCAGTGGTAGCACTCTTGGCTCTGAGTCAGTGAATTGTGGGTGCAAGTCCCACTCCAGAGACTTGAGCACATAATCTAGGTTGACACTTCAGTGTAATACTGAGGGAGTGCTGCACTGTTGAAGGTGCCATCTTTCGGATGGGATGTTAAACCAAGATCACATCTTCTCTCTCAGGTGGATGTTAAAGATCCCATGGCACTATTCGAAGAACAGGGGCATTCGCCCTAGTATCCTAGCTAATATTTATCCTTCAACCAACATCAGTAAAACAGATTATCTCATTGCTGTTTATGGGAGCTTGCTATGCTCAATTTGGCTGCCACGTTTCCTACATTAAAACAGTGGCTACACTTCAAAAGAACTTAATTGGCTGTAAAGCACTTTGGGACATCCTGAGGTCATGACAGGTGCTATATAAATGCAAGTTCTTTCTTTCTTTCTGATAGTTGGCTCATGTTCGATTTTGTGGCACCTTTAAGGAATGCTCTGAAGAAAAGCTCAAATTCCCCAGGCAGCCTGCACTGAGGAGTGCTCTGAGTGACGCTCCTCCTGATACTCCACTTCCTGTTCTTCTTCCTCCAAAGCTGCTAGCACTACCTCCCTAGGAACTCCCTGCCCAGGCCTTTTTGAATAGCAAAGTTGTGCAGGGCACAGCAAGATACAATAATGCAAGATACACGCTCTGGAGCATATTGCAGAGCCCCTCCGACAAAAAGGCCCCCTTCGGTTCTCTGTATGACAAATCTGGCCAAGACATGTGCCTCAATGTAGCGCTCCTCGACTGCTGTTCTTGCAACTCTTAGAAAAGTCATTATCTATGGCAACAAAGGATACACCTTGTCATCCGCAAGCTATCTGTTTGCTTAGCTACCTTCCTTGAAGAGTTCAGAGAGGGCAGAATTCCTGAGGATGAATGAACTATGGCAACTGCCAGCAAATCTGACATTGATGTGAAGAATTCTTTGTATCTGGCCAGCAACACCCCTTTCTTCTAAAAAAGTTGAAGGGACAACTATAGCAGCTCGTAATGCTCTGTGGGGCTAACGATTGAGGAACCCAGCAACCTGATAAAACTGAACAACTTAATCATGCTGCAGCCTTGCTGTCACACCAAACTGGATGAATACCCCAGCTCTCATAAAATATGCGTTAGTTACCTGACAAAAGCATTCCTTGATGCCACCCTAGGTGATATTACACAAATCCCCTGCAGCTCCTTGAAATGAGCCCGTGGCATAAAGACTGATGGGCGTCAAATTTACAGCCATGGGCAGAGCTGTCTGGACTGATTATTTTAGCCGCAGGTCTTCTTATAGTAGCTGGTACAGCTCCTCTATTGCCTTTTGGTGAAGTGTGCGCTTCTCCTGGACAGGTTCTCAATATGATCTTTATAAGATCTGAGCGGCCTATAAATTCTTTGGGAGGGTGTAATATCTTGTCAGGTGCGTCTTCTTCATATGCTGCCTCACTCTCCTTTCCTTCATCCTGTACTGCTTCTCCTTCTCATCCCCCATTAAAATTTTAAACAAGGGAATGTCCATCGGGAATCCCATACTTGGTGGGAGCAAAATTATTCCTGTGGTCTCACAGAACCTTAGGTTGTAAGTGGCGTAGACTGGTCTATTCAGCTGCAAGGCAAGAAAAAAAGCTTTAAATGCTCTTCTGTTAATTCAGCAATCACTTCTCAAAGTTTATTCAGGCTCCAGCTGATGCTGGTAACAAATTCACCTCTTTTAACTCATTCTTAATTATCCTTGGTGCAACGGGGGCATACATCATGGTTTTCAACACTCCAGCACCATTCCTCCTCATTAGCATTTACTTGCATTCCTGCCACCAACATGCAGCCACGCCAGAAACTACACCAGTGACCCAGTGTCATGTAGGGCAGAAATAGGTCCCACCCCAGAATCCACCTCCAAAGTTGTCAGAATTGTTCTTTTAAGCTCCAAACTAGCTAGAAACTGCAAATAAATTTGGAGCCTGTGGCCTAGAAATTGGGTTCTGGTCTTGCCAGGGCTGTAGCGCCAGAAAGTTTGCGCCAGCGGTAATGCGGCAGCGCCCGACGAAAATTCGGGTGCGCCGGGCCCAGGCGGCGGCGGGCGCTAAAACCCTCCTTTAGCGCCTCAAAACGGGCGTGAACTTGGGTTTCCCGGCGCTAATCCCCCGCTGCGGCACCCGATGCGGTGCGGCAGGCGGGGGAACTGCAGGCCTCCTCCTCCTGTTAAGGAGGAGCTACCTGCAGCCGACAATTGTCCGGCGGATTGACCCGACATCTGAGCCCGGCACCTCGGGGAAGTGCCGGGCTCGCATGAGACACTGATCAGGGCCGCGGGGGGGGAATGCAGGAGTCCGGGAAGGGAGGTGCGGGCAGGCGGCCGCCGGGAACGCGGCCGGCCGCCGCTCCACCTTTATGCACCGGCGCACACTGGGGGAAGACTCTGTTGCCAGAGTCTTAGTTGCGCCTGCCACGGGCGAAACTGAATTTCGGCTTGGGGCCGGGTTACCACGGCAACCGGGACGCTGCGCACACCGATGACGTCATCGGTGCCGGCGCAGCGCTACCGGTCTACCGCCGCGGAAGGGCCCCAGGCAATTTAGGAACCGGTGCCAATTGCAGCGCTAGGCCCTCTAGCGCCGCAAAATCGGTGCTAAGGGCAATGAATTTCTAGGCCACAGTCTTTAAGATTAAATATTGATCCAAGGCTTTGCCCGTCCACTCGGGTGGGTATAAAAGACCCCACAGCACTATCTGAAGAGGAGCAATGAGTTCTCCTGATGGTCTGACCAACACAATCAACCAACACAATCAAAACCAAATTATCTAATCATTTCATTCATTTTCTGTTTGTCAGTCCTTGGCTTGCTGAGTTTACCTATATAACAACAAATGACTGTGTTTCAAAAGTAATCCATTGGTTGTAAAGTGCTTTGGGACATCCTGTGCTATATAAATGAAAGATGTTTCATTCTTTCTTCCAAAGTCTGTAAAGTTGAATCACAAGAAGTCACTAACCTTCCTGAGCATCCATTTTCTAAATGCACTCTTGGGGAAAGCCCTGCAATGAAGGTGCTGTCTTGCATTTCTTCTATGTATATATAACTGCAAAATAACAGGTAAATAACTCTTTTTCCTTTCCCATGTAAAACTATTTTAAACAAATTTACTCTAAGGAAAATCACTGCCAATAATGCACTCTTAAGACTTTAAATGAAGTTCCAGTTTCTCAAGTAAACCTTCATACATTAATCTCTCCTACGCTTAGACAGTCATGTGTTAATAATCAAAGCATGGTCTGAAACAGTAATAGCCTCTGGTTTTTAGGCAGGGTACTAGGAATCAGATGTTTTGAAATCTGAAGACTTTTTATTGGTCAGGTCAGTAGTTGTCAAACTTTACTTGCAAATTCTGAAATGGTCCTGGGGACCTCCTATAAATACTAACATACTCCTCGGGATCCCTGTTCTAATTTCAGCTACCCAAAGGACAACAGTGCTATACTTGTAGAAACATTTTAATGTACATCGTGCTGGTAAGTTAATAGCACACAACAAATATAGAAATCTAATGACAGATGGGCAAATATCTGTTGAACTTTGGGATGCCCTGTGATAGCCTCACAAGCTCCCTAAGGTCCAGTGACCTCAATTTAAAAGCCAATGTGTAAGGTGGTGAAGCTGGAACTGGATGCCCAATCGTGCTTTGGACTGCTCCCTCATTCCCTCCTGTCCCACTCCAGTAACTAATAAACTACAAGTAATTTCCATATCATTCCACACAATCCAACAACATCTAAAAATTTAATTTTCTGCCTTTGTTAAACCAGCAGGCAGAAGAATACCATTTGAATGTGTTGAGTGTTCTCACACTAATACCACAAGCATTAATTCTAGGTTCAGATTCTCACCACTGCACACAGATTTGGTAATATCTGGTACATCACGTGATGATTCAAATCACACTGTCACAGAAGCTCGAAATCAGCAGTATTCATCAAGCATTCAAACCACTACACCTGGTGCAGCATGACCCAACTGTTCTTTCACTAGCAGTATGTTTAAGCCCCAGCTTGCAAAACAAAAAAACTCATCTACATTTATATAACAAAATGTTCAACATTTTATTTCAATCTAAGTTAGATTTACCTCAATTTTTAACCTAAGTATTCTATGTTGGTCAAACACGATCAAACTGCTTCACAATAAGTACAATATTTCAACTATTATCTGTCTTAAATTTACACACAAACATATTTGGAAAGTGTGCATATAGGTCTCATTAAAATACTTGGGAATTAGGTTATTGAAAAAAGTTAATTTTTATGTTAAAAAAATGAATTAATTATTTGAGGAAAATGTTAGAGTTCCATAGACTGGTAGAATGGAGATTTGCTTCTGTAATTCCTTGTATGGTGAATCTTTCACCCTCAGCTGTAGCATTATCATAGAATCTTACAGCACAGAAGGAGGCCATTTGGCCCATCGTGTTTGTGTCAGCTCTTTGAAAGAGCTATCCAATTATTGCCACTCCCCTGCTCTTTGCCAATTGCCCCACAAATTTCTCTTTTTCAAGAGAATGGGAAGCAGTGATTTGAATTCAGATGCTTGCCTGCAGCTGAAAGGAGGGAGATGAAATTGGAAGTTTCTGATTTTTCTCCCGTCTCCGAGCATTTGCATTTGGGTCCTGCTACTGGTGGTAAGGTACGGTTAGCTGTACTACCAAATTTCCACCTAGTTTTCTCTCTTCTGTTGGGTGTTAGCAGCAGTGGAGATAATCACAGCTGGCATGTTGATCTCCATCATCAATGTGCAAAACTCTACTCTGTTATAATGTGGAGCTCTGTTTGACATTTTCTCAGGTTCTGCCAAGAAAATGGACACTGTAGCATAAAGTGTCCCTGAGTAGGCCTTAACGTATATACTTGTTATTATATTTCTCAACCATGGAGAAAAAATGGATTTTGGTGGAGACATTTGTACAGATATCAAAACAAGTTAAAAATTATTATTCCAATCACCATACCAAATCCCTTCCCCCACTCCTCATACTAATTCAGAAGGAATGTTTGCTTTGTTCACAATAGCAGATTGAATGGGATGCAAATTTTAAAAAGGTGAGTGGCATTTTCAACACAACATCATATGAGAAGGAAAAACCATGAGGCAACATCAAGAATAAAAAAATAGGTCAGCACTGAATCAGGAAATTAGAAATGCAGTATTTCAGGCAGTATTATGTGTGTGAGTGTGCATGTGTGGTAGGGGGGGAGCGGGTGCTGGGGGGAGGGGTTAGCGGGGGATATGTCAGTCCTGTTCCAAATAACATTTCTTTAAAATTAGAAGTATTCACATTAAATCTGGAAATTGTTTTCAAAAGTTTACATTTTCCTACTTAATGTGCAAGTATTCAATATACAGTAGTACTTTTAACGTCACTGCATCCTAAAATACCTTCTAAATTGTCATTAGATATCACTTACGTGCTCTAGGTCTACATGGATTGAGAGAATGATTAGATTTGTGAGATTAGAAGCTTTCTTATTGGAATCATTTTGGATGATGGCAGCTGTCCACTATGTTCCTTTTATTCAATTATGCTGATGACTTTGTGAAACGAGTTGCAGTTTAGTTGTGCACACATTTGTCAATATATCACGAGAATGTAAAATGGCTAGAAAATACATCAAAAATGTTTAGTGTAATATTATGCTATCAGAAGAGGAATTGATGGCATTAATCTCATCAGATGTTTGAATACCTCAAATTTAGGTCATGTACTACAGAAGATTGTCTTATATAGGTAAGATCAAGGAGTAAATTACTCCAAGGGTATTTGATAGATCACTCAGCTTTTGCAAAAAAACTAAAACAGGTTAGAAAGGTGTAAATAGGGTTCAAAGAAATATAGTTAACTCGGGTCCTGGTGGTAATTTTAAACTGCTGTAAACAAATACTTAGTTGCAAGCTATCAACATCACCAAATTTTCAATAGACAGGTGGTAATGTAATACACTTGTATAAAGAGGTTAGATGAGTGTTACTCTTATTTTGATTTCCCAAGACAATCTGCAATAGCTTAAGAGTGTTACAGAATGCATACTAGAATGCATGGATAATATAATTCCTTGAACAGAGGAAAATAATTCTATGGGAGGATGGCAAGATTCCAACAAAATCAGCAACAGGAGCTGGCATTTATAAAGTGTGTTTATAGGTACAAAATGTCAAGATCCTTTACAGAAAAATAAAGGAGGATCAAACACCAAGCCATGGGAAAGAGATAAGAGAGGACTGAAGGCTAGGTCAAAAAGGTAGGTTTTGAGAGGGTTATTAAATGAGGATGAAGAAGTAGAGTGGTGGTGGGGTTTAGGGAAGGAGTTCTAGAAAGTAGGACCAAGGTGACTGCAAGCTCTGCCATCGATGGTGGGAGGGGGGATTGCAAGGAGATCAATTAGTGACTGAAAGGTGTGGGAGGCTGGAGGATGTTGCTGAAGGAGGGAGGAGTGATCCCATGGAGTGACCTGAAGACAAGGGCAAGGATAAAAGCCAGTGTAGATCAGCAAGGATGAGGGTGATGAGCGAGTGTAACTTGGCGAGGGACAGGATACAGGCAGGTGCATTTTGAACAAGTTGGAGTAACATAAGAACATAAGAAGTAGGAGCAGGAATAGGCCACTTGGCCCCTCGAGCCTGCTCCGCCATTCAATAAGATCATGGCTGATCTTGGGTTCAAAGCCACTTCCCTGCCCGCTCCCCATAACCCTTCACTCCCTTATCTTGCAAAAATCTGTCTATCTCCACCTTAAATGTATTTAATGACCCAGCCTCCACAGCTCTCTGGGGCAGAGAATTCCACAGATTTACGACCCTCTGAGAGAAGAAATTCCTCCTCATCTCAGTTCTAAAAGGGCGACCCTTTATTCTGAAACTATGCCCCCGAGTTCTAGATTTCCCCACGAGGGGAAACATCCTCTCTGCATCTAGCTGTTTGTGGAGGATAGATGATGGAAAGCTATCAAGAAGAGCTTTGGAGTAATCAAATTTGGAGGTGACAAAAGCATGGATATTGTGCCTAAATGTTTCTTTGTCTGTGCTAAGTTTACAAGTCACTTTTTGTGTTATCTGAATTTGTTCCTATTTAATGAATGTTCTTGTCAGAAAGTGTGATAGAAGAGATTTGGCTGACTCCCCCCACACACCCCCTCCCGCCCCCACCGCACCCCCCACTCAATTGAGGCCAACTGTAACAGTCTAACTGCCACCTCAGCTAACATCTGCCAACTCATCAGAAATCGGGGATTAACCTTCCTAGTCTGTGTATATCAGCTCCACACTGTTTAGTGTGTTTACCAATTGAACCATTTTTACTTTACTTTTTTAAAATCACATTTTTTTTTACTTTACCAGCAGTTATAGCTATCCGGCAACATAAATGTACAGGGAAAATTGTTGACATCAGTTAAATAAAGTGTTCACTTCTTCCTTGATTAATATTTGCAAAAACAGGAGACACTAATTCAGCACAAACTTAAAATATCATCTGATATTTTGAGAAAATTGCATTCTCTGCATCAGCTAGAATATAGTAAAGGACCAATAGGACACATTTTTGTCAGTTTACATTGCCCATTGTCTCCATTAGGGAATGATTTATGGCATTAAGAGAAACTAAATTAGAAGCAAAAGAAATTAACCAGAGCCAGGGTGCAAAATTAATGATAATGTATCTTAAAACAATTGATTGAAATATGGTAAATCAAAATGGAGAATATGAATTATTTAGCTGCATTATACTTCAGGAAAGGGCCATACGTTAATGCTCCCAACATGCATAACAGTAAGGTTGGAGTATGGTCAAAAAGATTAGGTCCCTATTGAACTGTAACATCTTGCTTACTATCTGTGCTCAGTGGCAAAAGCATATTTATCTGGGAGTAAATGCATTGCAACTAAGAATAGATATAAATGAGCCTACTAGTGAGCAGCAAACTCAGTGTAACCTTGTTATTTGGATAATTCACAAGTAGACCTTTTAGGGAGAGGTATTAGAAGCAGGATTGAGATTGCCACCAGATAGTTCAAGGGGAGCTGTCACTGCTTGCATGTAAGAAGACTGGTGGTTACAAGGATTTTTGAGCTATCATTTTGCTGAGGATTGTTGAATTGCGGATTTACAGTTATTCGATGCTGAAGGATCATGGATGTTTTGACGCACGTGTGATATCTTGAGACACAGCATATATATTACACAACAGCACAACATGGCTTCCGGTAAGAACTGTACTGCAGATGGCTTTATTATTATATACATCAGTAGTCCACCAGGTGGCTCTATTACACTTCTCCCTCCTTATTGAAGAAGTTAATCATAGCAAATAATCATTGTACAGGAAACTCTCTTTTTACCGGCACCAAATAACCAGTAATCTCTCTTAACCGGCAAAATTCAGGAGTAGGTTCAGGTAAGTTTTACTTCATATTAGTGGCCATGTAACTGGGGTTCCTGGATCTGTGGCCGTGTACGGGGCTCTCGTACCTTAGTAAGTATACCTCTTTGTAATCCGGACTTTTTGATCAACCGGCACCACGCCAGTCCCGTTGGTGCCAGATAAAAAAGAATTTCCTGTACATGACTTGCATGGTATACACAACTCTTGGTATACATTTCTCAAATGGAACCCATTTTATGTTTCCAAATTTTACTATGGAATTCTGTAACACAAACAAAAGATATGAACTTATTTTCCATATTTACAGATTAAATTTAACCACTGGTTTTCTGTTTCAAAGAGGATACCTTCTTTCTTGAACAAATCTTTCAAATCTTGTTGTAGGACTTTGACTCATTCTTGGCTGAGCCTGTGGAGAATTTTTCTCCAAGGGCTGACCTTGATCTACATTTGGACTCTACACTTTTAGACTGTTTGTCTGCCTGACTCGGGCTCAAACTTAAATTCTGGCTTTGTCTTGGACTTGTTTCTGGTACGTCTGATGTAGGATTTGCTACTGGTGCTCTACTTGTAACAAGACTATCTGACTCATCAGAATAAATTGAATCATCCCAGCTTTCAACTCCTTCCACATCTGTAGGTAAGATATGATCAAGTGAACAAACCTAACCTTTCCATGATCAAACATCTTGACCAGATATGTGCGAGGGCCACATATCTTCACTACTCTTCCTGGTAACCACTTTAACTATTTATGGTGATGGTTCTTCACTCTAACCTTCTGGTTCAATTTCACACTTCTCTCTCTAACTCTACCTTTATCATGACTCTCTTTCTGCCTTGATTGTTTCTCTTCTATGGACTGTGCCAAGTTTGGCTTTAACAACGAGAACCTGGTTCGTGGCTTTTGTTTGAGAAACAACTCTGCTGATTTTCTACCAGTCGTGGTATGAGGAGTATTAAAAAAAATTTTTTTTTTAATTCATTGATGGGATGTGGGCGTCGCTGGCTAGGCCTGCATTTAGTGCCCATCCTTAATTGCCCTTGAGAAGATGGTGGTGAGCCACCTTCTTGAACCGCTGCAGTCCATATGGTGTAGGTACACCCACAATGCTGTTAGGAAGGGAGTTCCAGGATTTTGGCCCAGCGACAGTGAAGGAACGGCGATACAGGTCCAAGTCAGGATGGTGTGTGGCTTGGAGGGGAACTTGTAGGTGGTGATGTTCCCATGCGTCTGCTGCCCTTGTCGATAGGTAATCAGAAAATTTGCCAGTTTGTGGTCCAAAGACAACTGATGTTTCTTTGGATTTGAAACCAACATTTGCTTGATGAGGGCACGTTTGACAATTTGTACTGTACGCTCTGCTGCACCATTTGAAGCAGGGTAGTATGATCAAACTTTGGTATGTTTCACACCGTTTCTGCTCATGAACTGTGTGAACTCTTCTGAACAAAATTGCGGCCCATTATCAAACACAATTTCTTCTGGGAGGCCATATGAAGAAAACAATCTTTGCAAATTGTCTAGTGTTTTGCTTGTTGTTATTATTCGCATCAGAAACACCTCTACCCACTTCGAGTGACAGTCTATCACTATGATCAATTGCTGTCCTTCTAGCTCAGCAAAGTCTACATGTTACCTTTGCCACACTCTGGAAGGCCATTTCCATGGTTGTAATGCTCCTGATGGTGGTCTCTTGCTCACCAATTGACATGTTGTACACTGACTGACTATGTACTCTATTTCTTTATCTAAACCTGGCCACCATAAGTAACTATGTGCAAAGCTCTTGGTCAAGCACATTCCCAGGTGCTGGTCATGAAGCTCTCTTAACAATTTAGACCTGAACCTATTTGGGATAACCACTCTTGCTCCCCACATGATACAATCTTTATCCACTGACAATTCATTCCTACGAATGAAGTATGAATGGATATCTTCCTCTGATACCTGGCTTGGCCATCCATTTGCTATGTAATCATACAACTTTGACATAATTGGGTCACGTTTGGTTGCCATACCAATTTCTTCAGCTGTGACTGGCAGCTCATCAATGTATGAGAAATAGAACACTTCTTCCTTATTGGGTGTAACTTGTTATGAGGATGACAACCTGGACATAGCATCAGCATTACTGTGATCAGCTGGTCATCTGTACTCAATGTCATACGTATACGCTGACAAAATCAAAGCCCATCTCTGCATTCGGGCTGCAGCTAAGGTTGGAATTGGGGACTTTGGATGGAGGATTGCTGTCAGGGGCTTATGGTCTGTAACTATGGTAACCATATGACCAAACAAGTATTCTTGACCCCAAAAATCAATGACAAAGCTTCCCTTTCGATCTGCGCATAATTCTGCTCACAGGCACTGAGAGTGCGTGAAGCAAAAGCAATTGATCTCTCCTCCCCACTAGCTAGTACATGAGAGATCACTGCCCCAACTCCATACAGAGAGGCGACACATGCTAGCTTGATCTCCTTAGATGCATCATAGTGAACTAACATGGTACTCTCTACTAACTGGCTTTTACACTCTTTGAATGCTGTGTCACATTCTTTTGACCACTTTCAAAAGACCTGTTTTCTCAACAGCTCATTCAGTGGATGCAACAAAGTAGCCAAGTTTGGGAGGAACTTTCAGTAATAATTGAAAAGACCCAAAAATGATCTAAGTTCAGAGACATTCTTGGGAGTGGGTGCATTTCTGATTGCATCCAGCTTTCCCTTGGTTGGATGTAAAACATCTTTGTCTACTCTGTGCCCTAAGCACTCCACTGAGTTTTGAAACAACTCACACTTGTGAACTGTCACTTGTACTCCGTGCTTCTCTAGTTGTTTGAGCACTTCATTCAACACCTCAACATGGATTTGCCTGTTTGGTGCTGAAATGAGTATGTGATCCAAATAACACACTACCCCCTTCAATCCCTTGCAAAATTTGGTTCATCACCCCCTGTGAGGGCAGAAGACACTCCAAATGGTAGCCTATTGAGCTGATATAGGCCTCAGTGAGTATTTATAGTCAAGCATTACTTGGACTCTTCATCTAACTCAAGTTGTAGGTGTTTGACAGATCTAACTTCAAAAAGATCTGGCCACCTGTCAGCATTGTGAACAAATCTTCTATATTTGTCAACGTATTAGGTAGATTACACTCTAGAACCTTGTTTACAGTTACCTTATAATCACCACAAAACCTTACCTTACCATCTGACTTAGGTACAACAACAATGGGTGTAGCCCAATTACTCGGCTCTACCTTAGAGATAATGGCCCAGAAATTCGGGTCCCAACGCGTGAGTACACATTGGGTACTCACGTGTAGGCCCAACGAAGGTGCCGGTTTCGTGCATGCACTGCGCATGCGCGGGAAACCGGCACTTCCGTTCCCCTGAAAGAACGGGTTGACAGGTGGAACGCGTGCGCCAGAGAGGCAGCACGTGCGCATCGAACTTATGTTTTTTTTCCAGGTTTTTCTGGGAGGGTAAGTCTCCAGCAGTTACACTTTTAAAAAGCAGGCGCAAGGCCTGCTTTTAACAAGGTAAGTGGTGAATTAATTAAAATTAAAACATTTTTTCCACAGGTTTATTATTTTTAAATACTTTAAAGAAAGGTAAGTTTATTTTTAGCCCTGTTAGAAAATGTAATTAATTTTTTCAAAAATTTAAATTGTTTAAAATAGTTATTTCATGTAATTTATAGTTATTTTAAAAATGTGATTTAAAAAAAATTTATTTGAAGTTTTAGTGATGTTTTGGGGCTTTTAGTATTTATAGGTTTGACAGCTCTTCCTGTCAAACTTATGAATGAAGCATTCCCTGCTACCATTGGCTCTCCATGGCCCATGCGATCTCAGGGGACGCATCGAACTAACTGCGCCCCTGGGATACGTAAGCACTGCATGCCGGCAGTTGAAGCAGGCCCAGGATCGGAATCCCACGCGGGCCCACAGCTCAACGGCCGGCGCACTAGGTAAGTGCAGGTCGGGGGCTTGCACCCGCGGGAAGCCTCCGACCTGAATTTCTGGGCCAATGTTCTCAGTTTCTAGTCTTTTGAGTTCTTGCTCAACTTTCTCCTTGAGTGTGTATGATACGGGACGTGGCTTGCAGTAAACTGATCTTGCATCTTCTGCACTCTGACACCCACCTTGAAGTCTTGGATCGGACTGCCCGTTTCACTGAACATCTTCGGATACTGCTTGATGACATCATCTTTCGATGCAAATTTCGCTTCCACATGAAAAATCTCATTCCAATCCAGCTTCAGTGATCCCAAACAATTTCTACCTATCAAGGCAGGCTTGTCTCCTGCCACTACTATGAAAGGCAAGCTCTGACACTGATCTTGTATTTCACTGGTATGGTGACACTTCCTACTACAGGGATTTGCTCTCCTGAGTAGCCTCGCAGCTCTACCTTCGATTTCTCTAGTCGATAATCACGCAACTTGTCGCGATATAGTGATTCCTTACTACGCTTACGGATGCACCAGTGTCGATTTCCATGGATATCCTGGTTTCTGCGACATCTACTTGGATGACGATACCTCACGAATGGCTGTTAGATACCTTCGTGCTCCTGATGATATGAATCCTCAGAAACTCCTCGTCCTGCTCCTTCTCTTCAACGGTATGTAGTGTCTGCCGATTTCTACTTCTAGCATTGTCAGTCGGCTTACTCTTCTGTCAACACACCTTCACAAGATGCCCAGTTTTCTTGCAGTAGAAACACTCTGCCTTCACATATGGATAGCTTTGAGCGATGTATTGTCCCAGGCACCGATAGCACGACTTCAATGCACTGTTGCCATGGCCAGTTGCTAAGGCCTTGGGGCACAACTGCCTTTTGCTTTTAGCCTGCAGCCGATTCACCTCGGTTGTCTGATGACTGCAAATGGCATGGAACTCTCGGGAGTATCGGTCGGCCATATCAATCGACATAGCTGTCTGTCAAGTATGGGGTTATCAACAATTTACTTCTGATACGTTCATTTTTCAACCCACAGAGCGGTCACGCAAAGCTCAGTCCTGAAAGTTTCTGAAATGACAGTGAATGGATAGCTTTTTAAAGGTACAGTGAATGGATAGCTTTTTAAAGGTACAACGTACTCACTAATACCCTCATCATTTAATTGATCACGTTCCAAAACGATAACTTTCAGCAATTTCCAGGGGCTCAGGACTGTAGTGCTGTTCTAACTTGGTTAGGATCTCCTTTAGTGGTGTGTCCTTCGGCTTGGCGAGAAGAAGCACATTTTTCAGGGTTTCATACACCCCGGGGCCTGCTTCAGTAAAAAAAAAAGCCCGTTTCATTTCTAAAACTGCCCGGTTACGGTTTACATCATCGGGGACTTCAACGATACTATTTGCGGTGAAAAACATTTCTAGCCGCTCCACATATGCTCCGAAAGTCTCTCGGTCATGATGGAACTCACCCAAACGCCTGATTATTCCCATAGGCGCGGCCATCTGGACTCTGGCAATGTTGACATTTCAGCCACATGTGCTTCAAATTTACCTCGGATTTTTAAGTTTTTCTGCAAAATGAAGAACCTTTAACAGTCCCTCCGTCGGTTGGCAGGATTATCCTCCAACAAAAATTTCAGCTAGGGAATCCGCAATCGCATCCTCACCGCCAATTCTGTGATATCTTGATACACAGTATATATATACAACAGCACAACATGGCTTCCGGTAAGAACTGTACTGCATATGGCTTTATTATTATATACATCAATAGTCCACCAGGTGGCTCTATTACAACAAGGATATGGGAATAACAGATAAGAGCTGTATAGGAAGTCAGAAGGACACTGAATGCATCAGAGAAGGATAACACGTGGATTGCCAATACTATACACAATTAAGGAAATCCTTCCACATTCATATTGGTGTTGTACCTTAGGGGAGGGATATGTGCAGCACGTGTACTGTACCTTCCAAGACGATTGGCAAATAGGGACAGGATCAACAGTGTTTAAGAGGCTCGGTTGTTGAACGACCACCTTGACTTAAACTTTACCAGCTTTGGGCTGGTCTTGCTAAATGTTTTCAGGGTTTTCCTGTTCTGGTTTCTTTTTACATCCATGGATCCTTGAGAGCTCTTAAATTCTAAACCAATGCAACCTTAATCTTGGTTAGATATTAATCTTCCCTCTATAAATGGCACACAAGAATACAAGTCCAAGTGTTTTCACAATATAAATAACATTTACAAAAGCACTCGTCCCTCAGTTACGTCTCCAATTTAGTTTGTTTGGGCAGAAACCCGAATCTCATCGACTGCTCCCGCCCCGCAGCGCTTCCTCCACCTCGAAAACAGCGACCACGGTGGTCGGGTTTGCATGATTGATGGGAAAAACAGCCAAGCGCCTTTAAGGGCTCGGCGGAGCTGCCCGCAAAGTAGCCAATGGGAGCGGTCAAGGGGCGGAACTCGGAGGCGAAAGGTTGGAGGAGGTGGATTGCGATCACGGAGCGCCTCTACCTTGTGCAATGAGCAGCCCGGTGTGAGCGGGCGGCAGCGCTAATCCACGCACGCCGGGCAAGGCTGATCTTTTCCAGCAACACTGTCTGTCCATCTTTTTGCAATAAGAAAGCATTTTGACATCCACCGTTAAAAAAAAAGGTTCCCGTTCAATTTTTGAGCCATTTTCATCTCATTGTAGAGAGGAAGGTGGTGTGGTGGAAATAAAACCCAAGCCCTGCGCTCCCGCGATGTGCCAGTGTGGGAATAACCAAGCGGTCTGCCTCCACAGCCGCTGCCCCAGTGCCCTGGGCTCCAGCTAGTAGTTTTCCATTCAGCTCCCCCCCCCCCGTGTTCCTAAGTTGTAAACGTGTAGACAACCCTAAATCAGATCAGGACCACATTGCACCCGCACGCTATGGCCGTGAGACACTAAGCGGGGAGTGACTGGAAGGAGATGTTCGCTTCCAAGTACTGCACAGCGCTCCTCGTGTTGAAGCAACTAAGGAATGCCAGCGGCTCGTCTCCTTCTTAAATGTATCAGAGGTGAGAGAGGATGGGAGCGAACAGTTCTTCAAAGCGGCCAGTTTTTGATGAAAAGGAGGACGGTAAGCACCGATTGATTTCTACATTGTTGTAGTGGGGAAATGTTTGTATGTACCTGTGATAAGGCAATTCTATTTCGTTCACTTTAAAGTACCAACAGTAAATATAAATAACTTTTTTGAGTGCCCACGGTGAGGGCGAGTTTTTAAACATCTCTCGGGAAAACATTTTTCCACACTTACAGACGTCGCTTTTTCTATTTATTTAGAAAATAATAAATAGCATATAAAAAGCGTCAAGAAGCTATTGTGGACAGATGTTGTTAATCTTTGTGTATTCATCCTTGAAACCCCGAGAAAAGCCCAAATACAGCACTAACCACTATGACGGACTCCTCGGAAATACATTAGTCACGATTTTTCTATAGTATATTGTTCACTTTTTAACCAGACACAGAGCCGGAACTGTGATGTATTACCTTAAACACATTTACTGCGCTTCTGAACAGCATTATTACATTGATGCCTAATTGGATTTGTCAGTAATGTGGATAATACTATAATGGGTATTTCTTTAATGCTGTAGTGTACTTTATTGCCAGATCCTTCCTGATGTAGTGGATGCTAATCTGCACACAATGCTGTTAGCGAAGTAAACAAACCACAATCTTGTTATTGCAGCATAGATATTCACAATGCCTGTATTTTAGTTGTACTAAAAAACTTTATAATACCTGTTTTAAAAAAGTTTTTACAATGTAGTTTGGCCTTCAACTACGAAAAAAATAATGAACTTTCAATATATTTATTCCTAGCTCTGAGTTTGAGATTTCATTTAAATGCAATATTGGTAAAGTAATAACAGTGTTCTAACAAGGTGACTGCACAGTCATCAGTGATGAAATAAACAGCAGAACTCTGATTAAAATTTGTATAGCTTATAGCTGAATGATAAAGCATGCAATTTGGGCTATATAATATATTAAAAGGACCTCTGTATTGATAGAAAAACCCCCCAAAAGTATAAAATAATACATAAGAATTGTACTACTTTTGTTCTTTTGCTTTTCCATGCTGTTTTGGGTATTTCTTAACAATTTAATGCACTGGTTCCTTTCTACGAATGTTTTATCCTGTGTAGCGTATTTTTTGAAGTCCTTCGATACAATTGTTTTGCTGGTAAAAATGTTAAAAGATTTCATCTGCACCCACTGGCCATTGAGACTGGCATAATTTGTACGGATTGTAGATCCTGCGAGTTGGATGGTTTGTTTTTGTTTTTCAAGGAAAGTTTGCAGTATTGAAGGACTGGCCCACACTTGATGTTTTTAAGAGAACAAAAATGACCAAAGAAATAATTCTTTAAAGGCAGTTACCCGGGCCGGTGACACCGGGTGGGATATGAGCTGTCCAATAGGGTAACAACAGAAGATGGGCAAAACCAGTCAACATAGAAAAAGTGAAGCAAGCAGTGCAGTGGAAGGTGCGGGACTGACTGCTCCTCCTCGGATCAATTGTTTTCTAGGTTTTACTTGTACAACAGAGTTGTGTTATCTGTTGCTAATTGCAGCGATTGCAAATGAAAACTATTACCCATGTTAATCTTTTGCTACAACTAATCATTTATTAACCAAAATAAGCAAATCTATAAAAAATATATCAATTTATTTTTTAAATTGGAAAGTTTCCTGAGATTTTTTAATAACAAAGGTCCTTCCATTCTAGTTTTACAATCATGACCTCACAGGGCAGAAGTTTTGGGATCAGAACATACACATTTCTCGAAACAGAGAATAGACCCACACATGTTAGCGTTGGTGATCGACAAGAGCAGAACCAAATTTATTCCAGGGACATCGAAACACGTGTCAAGCCTGTTCCGCTAGTTAATCAGACCCTGGCTGATCTGTAGCTCAACGCCATCTACCCGCCTTTGTTCCATATTCCTTGCTATCCTTACCTAACAAAATTTTATCAATCAAAGTCTTGAAATTTCAGTTGAACCCTAACATCCACAGCCATTTAGGGGAGAGAGTTTGAGATTTCCCACTACCCTTTGAATTTTTTTTCTCCTGATTTCACTCCTAAATGGCCTAGCTCTCATTTTAATTCTGTGCTCCTTTGTTCTGGAATTCCCCCGGCAGAGGAAATAGTTTCTCTGTATCTACTCTGTTGAATCCCCTTATCATTTTATACACCTCAATTAGATTATCCCACAACCTTCTAAACTCAAGGGAATACAAGCCAAGTTTATGCAACCTCTTTGCATAATTTAACCCCTTTAGCCCCAGTATCATTCTGGTGAATATGCACCAGACCTCCAAGGCCAATATATTGTTCCTGAGGTGCCCTAAACTGAACTCCATTCTCCAAATGAGGTCTGACCCAATTCTGTACATTGAAACATAACTTCCACTCCTTCATATTCCAGTCCCCCTTGAGATAAAGGCCAACATTCCATTAGTCTTTTTATAACTTTTTGTACCTGTGTACGAGCTTTTACTGATTTGTTTACCTGGGCACCCAAATCCCACTGCTCCTCCACAGCTCTGAGTCTTTCACCATTAAGGAAATCTTCCGATTTGTCTATCATGGCCCTGAATTTGCGGTTGGAGGCTTCCCGCGGGGAAATGCCTCCGTTCCGCAAATAAAATGCCCGCGTACCTGGTGGTCCGGGATCCACGGAGACTCGCGGTCCTGGGGCTTTCCGGGTACGCGTGGGAAGAGGCCCACGTATCCCAGTGGTGCAGGCGAGCGCCTCTGAGATCACGTGGGCCGACCCAACGAATGACAGAAGGGGATCCCTATTGATGCCTATGGGGATTCCGTATGTATGGAAACCCCATAAGTATGACTGGGAATACCCCCAAAAATACCTCTACACTTCAAATAAATAAATTTAAAAAAACAATCGCATATTTAAAATGGCATTTAATTAATAATTTAAAACAAAAATGTAATTTTTTTGAAAAATAAATTTACATGTTTTAAAGGGGCTAAAAATAAATTTACCTTATTTCACAGGTTTTTAAATGTATAAATTATTGATAAAATTTTATTTTTCTGTTTTTTAAAACTCTTAAGCTGGTAAAAGCAGGCTTTATGCCTGCTTTTTCCAGGCATAAGAATTTCACGGGCATTTGCGGGGCAGAAGTTGGGCAAATAGCCCAACTCTCTGCCCGTGGATGCCCTTTTCCTAGGGATGCGTTGGATCTGTCAAGAGAAATCTTGACAGATCGCAAGTTCTGGGTTTTAGTGCATGCGCAGCGCATGCCTAAACCCAGAACTTGCGCAGCCCCAATGGGCATGTATGCACCCATAGGGGCCGGAAATTATGGCCCCATGTTTCCAAAGTGGGTGACCTCACATTGAACTCCATCTACCACATTTTTCCTCTTCACTTAATCTGTCTATGTCCCTTAGTAACTTCCTGCTCCCATATACACAACTTACTGTGCCTCCTAACTTAGTGTCATCTGCAGACTTGGATATATAACTGTCTATTCCCCCATCCAAGTCATCGATATAGATGGTAAAAGGTAGAGGTCCCAATACAGATCCCCAGGGGTACACCACTTATCACATCCTGCCAATCAGAATACATTCCCTTTATCCCTACTCTTGGGTTCTATCTCCTAACCAATTATCAACCCATGTTCCAAGATTACCTCCAATTCCATGTGCTTTTATTTTTTGCTAATAATCTGTGTGTGGAATCTTATCAAATGTCTTCTGGAAGTCTATAAGACAACATCCACCATCTTAATGACCTCCTCAAAAAATTCAACTAGATTAGTTAGACATGACCTACCCTTCACAAATCCCTGTAGACTCTGATTCCCTGCTGACTCTCTTGGATAAAAATATTAAATGCTACTACAAACTTATTTTTTACGTGAAGTACTGTCAAACCTTTTTCAATGATAATTTTAGCAAATAAAATTGCAGTATTTTGCATCTTGTAAAATGAAAAGTATAATAGGAAGTTGAAAAGTTGTTTTATTTATATTTGTCTATCAGTTGTATTCTGCATCTATTGTTTAAAGTGAAATTAAGTTAAAATGCTACACAGATTAAAAAATTCCTCTTGTTACCAAATGTACACTTAAAAAGAAAGTGAGAAATATTAGCACAAGGATTCATTGTAAACTTAAAACACTCCCAGGCAAGGTACAGCACAGGTTAGATGTGGTGCAAAGCTCTCTCTACTTTGCTGCATCAATGTGCCTTCATTCCAACATGAAAAGTGCACCAGTGTAACATTATTTTCCATTTCTCACACTAGCCATTCATGTGAGATTGACAGTCTGTGCCCAGTAGGAACTGGATGAGACTGACTAAGTCATTTCATACAGGACCCTTAGAACCAGCAGCTAGAGGAGACTATCATCTCATAAATGTATTCAAGCCCAGATCTCAGAAGTGAAAAAAGTGCTACTAGTACCTAGCCTATTTTTCATTCCGGCTGACTGTTTGCACCATCTATTTCTAAAGCTTGCAGTTAACACTGAACAAAGTCAATTGGCTGCTGCTCCATCAAATAGCTGAATCATTTTGACATGTATGTAATCAAAATAGTAAATCTGCATAACCTTTTATACATCACAGCCAATATTTTAGAATTCAATTTTTCACCACTGATATTTCAGTTTTCCTTTGTCTGAGCTTTAATCTTCACGGATGTGCAATTATCCAATGACAAACAGTAAATAATGTTTGTGTACGAATGCAAAACTGAAAACAATAATCTGAAAGGGGGGTAGAGAGAAAGCAGGGAATTATAGACCAGTAAGCCTTACATCGGTTGTGGGCAAAATGCTAGAGTCCATTATTAAGGATAAAATAGCGGAGCACTTGACAAATGGGGAAAGGATCGGACAGAGTCAACATGGATTTACAAAGGGTAAATCGTGTTTGACTAATCTGCTGGAATTTTTTGAGGAAGTAACTGGTAAAATAGATGGGGGAGAGCCAGTGGATGTGGTGTACCTTGACTTCCAGAAAGCCTTCGATAAGGTTCCACACAAAAGATTATCATGCAAAATTAAGGCTCATGGGATTGGGGGCAAAGTATTAACGTGGATAGAGAACTGGCTGGCGGATAGAAAACAGAGAGTTGGAATAAACGGCTCGTTTTCGGAGTGGCAGGCAGTGACCAGCGGGGTGCCGCAAGGATCTGTCCTGGGACCCCAGCTGTTCACAATATATATAAATGATCTGGATCAGGGAATTGGATGCAATATTTCCAAATTCGCTGACGACACTAAACTAGGAGGAGGGGTGGGCTCTGATGAGGATGTCAGGAGGCTACAGTGCGATTTGGACAGGTTGGGGGAATGGGCGGATACGTGGCAGATGCACTATAATGTGGATAAATGCGAGGTTATCCACTTTGGGGGTAAAAACAGGAGGGTAGATTATTATCTAAATGGCAATAGATTGGGAGATGGGGAAGTGCAGAGGGACCTGGGTGTTCTTGTGCACCAGTCACTGAAGGAGAGCATGCAGGTGCAACAGGCGATTAAGAAGGCAAATGGTATGTTGGCCTTCATATCAAGGGGGTTCGAGTATAGGAATAGGGATACCTTACTACAGCTGTACAAGGTGCTGGTGAGACCGCATCTGGAGTATTGTGTACAGTTTTGGTCGCCCCATCTGCGGAAGGATGTTCTTGCCATGGAAAGAGTGCAACGGCGATTCACCAGGCTGATACCTGGAATGGCGGGAATGACCTACGAAGAGAGATTAAATAGTTTGGGCTTGTACTCACTGGAGTTTAGAAGATTGAGAGGGGATCTCATCGAAACATATAAAATTATGGCAGGCCTGGACAGGCTGAATTCAGAGAGAATGTTTCCAATGGCCGGGGAGCACAGAACCAGGGGCCACAGTCTAAAAATAGCGGGCAAATCATTTAAAACAGAGATGAGGAAGAATTTCTTCACTCAAAGAGTGGTGAGCCTGTGGAATTCCCTGCCACAGAGGGCTGTGAAGGCTAATTCAATAAATATTTTCAAGAGAGAATTGGATATATTTCTGAAGGCTAAGGGGATTAAGGGTTACGGAGAAAAGGCGGGGACGGGGTACTGAACTGGTAAGATCAGCTATGATCTCAGACGAAGATCAGCCATGATCTCATTGAATGGCGGAGCAGGCTCGAAGGGCCGAATGGCCTACTCCTGTTCCTATCTCTATGTTTCTATGTTTCTATGAAATCCCCATAAATCCCTTTCACAAAAAAGCAAAAGTAACATCGATTATTATAACATGGTGGGAAAAGCAAGCGGCCACATTATTGCCTCGTTCAAATCAAGCCAAGATGCACATTTTTCTTAACACTGCCAGTAAAACAGTTTCTAGAATTGTGTAGGTATTTTTAATCATGGAACGCCTTTTTTATTCAGTTTTTTTACTACAGTTTTCGTGAAAGCAATTTTTGCATCCAATTTTACAATGTCACTTGCAAAAAACACTAGTTGATTTCTTAGTTGCATAAGTTGTACATTAGAAACATAGAAACATCGAAGATAGGAGCAGGAGTAGGACATTCGGCCCCTCGAGCCTGCTCTGCCATTCAATGAGATCATGGCTGATCGTCCAAATTCAGTACCCTGTTCCTGCCTTCTCCCCATATCCCTTGATCCCTTTAGCCTTAAGAAATATATCTAACTCCTTCTTGAACATATTTAATGAATTGGCCTCAACTGCCTTCTGTGGTAGAGAGTTCCACAGGTTCACCACTCTCTGGGTGAAGAAATTCCTCCTCATCTCAGTCCTAAATGGCTTACCCCTTATCCTTAGACTGTGACCCCTGGTTCTGGACTCCCCCGCCATCGGGAACATCCTTCCTGCATCTAGTCTGTCTAGTCCTGTTAGAATTTTATAAGTTTCAATGAGATCCCTTCTCATTCTTCTAAACTCCAGCGAGTATAAGCCCAATCGACCCAATCTCTCCTCATATGTCATTCCTGCCATCCCAGGTATCAGTCTGGTGAATCTTCGCTGCACTCCCTCCATGGCAAGAACATCCTTCCTCAGATAAGGCGACCAAAACTGCACACAATACTCAAGGTGTGGTCTCACCAAGGCCCTGTACAACTGCAGCAAGACATCCTTGTTCCTGTACTCGAACCCTCTTGCTACTAAGGCCAACATACCATTTGCCTTCTTAACAGCCTGCTGCACCTGCATGCTTACCTTCAGCGACTGGTGCACAAGGACACCCAGGTCTTGTTGCACTTCCCCTTCTCCCAATCTATTGCTGTTCAGATAATAATCTGCCTTCCTATTTTTGCCAACAAAGTGGATAACCTCGCATTTATCTGCCAATTATACAGGGATGCTACAGTATCACACACACATACAGGCTTTGAGGTACTATTTTCTCATTTATAACTCTAAAAATTGCCAAGCAATTCATGCTGAAAACTAATTGGATTGAGGCAGCCTGGCACCAGATTTAATTTTGTTGTAAAATGTACCTCACCAAGTGAACATGATGCTGGCTTGGTGGAGTATTGCATCTTCCCTGTTAAGCCTGCTTCTAGGTCTTGCTGGGCCATGCACTATCCTGGGGCTTGTGTGCTGATGAGGGCTCCTTCCCTTGCCAGAGAATAATCACCCAATCATGGTCATTTCTATTTCTCTGAGACGACTCTTCCCTTCTCTTCTTTCCGCTTCCCCCGCCTGCCATCCTTCTAGCATGTCTCTTCAAACCCTCTGTGTGAGTTCCAAAGAACTTCCTTCCTGCTTGTGTCCTTTTGGGGAATCCCCCTTGATTATCTTGCTGCCCCCCTACTTGTAATGTGTCATAGCCACTTCTGCATTGAAATATTCAGCTGAGCACAGAATGTGGAACTTCCTAATCTTGTGAACTAGTTCAGTACAAATAAAAGGAAGAGCTTGCATTTATATCTTTGATATCCTCGAGATATTCCAAAGTGCTTCATTGCCAATGAAGTACTTTAACAGTGCAGACTGGAGTTTGAATGCATGACCTTCTGACTCAGCGGTGATAGTGCAAGCTGATACATGATAATAATTGGTAAATCCTCACCCTGCAGAACTTGTCTGAGTATCTCAGTATATCCCAATGACAAGTGCCATTATAAGGAATGAAGCATCAAGTAAATTAGGGAGTGAACACACAGGATGGGGGGAGGGGCGGGGGGGGGGTGGTGGTGGTGGATACATGAATCAGGTAGCAGGTAGAATAGAGGTGATTTGGTGGAGTTACACAGTTACATAGGTGGGAGGTTGGGAGCTGAGCATTGGCTTGTATGTGCCCACAACCATGAGTACTTTTAAGTAATTCTGTCACACATTACCACCCCTTGTTCTCTAAATTCCAATCTTGCTAGCTTGTGCATAAAGAACCCTCAGAAGATAATGATGCAAAAGGAGTGATTACAAGGTTTGTTATCTAACTTGGTGGTTCAGATGTCACTATGAATTACAAGAGCAAAATTTGAAGGGTGTGTGTTAGCTGAACCCTGTGGCTAGATGATAACCGTGAAATTATTTTGTTACCTGCTACAAAAACTGCATATGTTAGTTTGTATTGTTTGTTGGTCTTCGTGTTTTCAGTATGGTACTGTGCTTGGAAGCTATGCACACCTATATTAAAATATTTTGTGTCTGTCTGCCTGTGTGAATGTAGTATTGTACATTTTTAATTCCCTCTCGTGTTGCTGATAGGTCTGCGCTAACCATATGATTACGTAGTCACCACAAACCAATCGCATCCCCACGATCAGTTCCACAAGAATGCATAAGGCAGCTTTTTAAAAAAAAAATTGAACTTCTCCCGATATGTTACAATTGTTTTTATTACCTTTTTTTATTTACTTCGCTTTTATCTTTAGCTTTTAATTTTAAACTTACTTTTAGCATTTAACAAAAAAAATCCTGCCTTACTCTAATCTCTGTTACAAGCCCAGTTGTGTGCCGAGATCTCAGGCTGCCTTCCCACACTTAACCCAAATTTCACCGGGATATTCCCTCCTCTTCGAGCTTGGTGGCAGAGCAACAGCTGGGAAATTAAATACAGTTAATTTCAACAGCTGATTCAAAGTGGACTTATACAAAAATACACAAAGGAGCAAAAGATATGAAAACAATGAGAAGCAAAACAAAATTTTAAAAAATGATAAAACAAAATGAGAAAGAAGAATGAAGAAACTGCAATCGGTATACAAACTTGTGCATACAGAAAGACAGAAGACTGATGCATACAGATAGACATTAAGACTGTATGAGTGGATACACAGAGAGTGGGAAACATGGAAAAAAATAGAGAAGCTAAAAGAATTGACTCACAGAAGTGCGAGACGCTAAAAGAGAGAACAACTCTGAAACAGACTGATACGGAAATGTCAAGAAGAGAAATATCACCAAGCAAGACAGAGAAAAGGGGCGTAGGAAAGGTTGAAAGACAAATGGATAAATAGAGGGTGACACAATGAGAGAGTAGGAACCAGCAGAAATGACAGTTATATGAAGAGAGAGAGAGACATTTTATATTTCTTTTTGTCTGAGTAAATAGGAGATCAAATAATATTTAATTAATTTCTTAAATGGTTTCATGCTCCAGTTTTTTAGTTACCTGGTTTTTGTCGCTTGGGCATTTTTGTGGTAAACTGACAGCTGAGAGCTGTGCAGTCCAATGCTCAGAAATTATATAAGGGTCTGTGATGTACTTAAATTAAGGAAATCTATTGTAATCTTCAGTTGATGTGAACACTACGATTATGCCATTGGGCTAAAACATAGTCCAGAGTGTGTGTGTTCAAAGCTGTGATAGATTGAGAGTTGGGATGGTGGTTTTAATTAGACTGACTTGGCCAGAGAGAGGCTTAGAGGGAAAAATACACACAAATGGACAACAGCTGACTCTCTCTGCTCTGGGTATACTGAATGAAGACCATTCTAGCATTAAAGGTGCGAGCATCTCTGGTTGTGATGGACAACCAGATATGGTATGTGAGAATGTACTATTTTTGATAACTGCTTCATCTAGTATTCCAACTAATACCAACTTTAAACAATAGCAAATTTCAAAGTGGAATCTTGATACTTTGTAATGTATTCCAACAGTTTGTAGTCACTGCCATTTAATGTTGAGAACTGACGAATAATGATTGTTCATATAAACTACCTACTTAGTGGGTAAATAAATGTAATTTGTTTTCCAGGAACCAATCAATAACACTTGCTTTACTGGCTCTGGGCAGATATCTTACAAACTTCTTTCCAAATTCTTTTACTGGACATGTGCAGAATCCACCAACCTCTTCCCCCCCCCCCCCCCCCCGGGGCAGCATAACTGACTAACCATGAGCAATATCATGCTGAAATATACCTGTAGTATATGTGTATCTGCAATCCTAGGCATCTTTGTTCCCCTTCTCTGTTGAGATTTTTACCATTTAGGTCAAGGGTGGCCAACTGGCTTCTCACATCTCATGCAGCTCTTTGCACCTAAACACAAACTCAGTCATGTTGTGAGAAGTGCTGATTGATCACAATGAATTGGCAAGTGTTATTTTCATCTTGTCCAGCCTAACAACATATTTTGAATTGAGATTAATTAAATATAATTCATTTTAGCCCAAATGTTTCATCATATTGGACCTGCAGTGCACACTTGTTATTTAAAGATATTGGTTGGACAACAAATGGGGAAAAGTGTTGCCGCAACTATGAGCAGAGACCTGTAATGCATTGCTATGCTCTGCATTGGAAAATGTCAGTTGCTATTAGCTGGAATGGAGATACTGTTCAAGGTTTATCAAACAAGCCACTGCAAGTAACTGTGTGAGAGCAAGGCAATGAGATACATATGGAACAAATAGAGAAGAACAAACATGGGAGAGAAAGGAAAAAGAGAGGTAACAGCAAGAAGAGGGAATGAAGAGATGGGGGTTTGAAAGACATCATAGGAAATAAAGGAGAATGAGAGGGGTAATAAGATGGTGAGGAAGGAGAGAGAGAAAATAAATGGGGACAGTGAATATGTGGGAATAAGGGAGAAAAATAGAGGAAGGGAATTTTGTGCATGATGTCATCTGAAAGGTAGGCCACATTGAACTGTATTTGCCACATACCTGCCCATGTCCTCCTGTGGTATCCTATATTCATCTTCAAAGTTTGCCATGACTCTCATTTGACATTGTCAGGAAATGCTTACGTTTTCCCTTGATGCCCACGTTCAAATCATTTATGGTATATGTGGCATTGAGAGGACCTAACATATGCCCTTAAGCCATGTCACTTGCCAATATAAGAAACATCCATTTACTCTATGCACTTACTATGCTGAAAGTTTCCACAGTGACTTTTGGCTGAATGTTAGTGGAAATTCTGCAAAAAAAATGAAGGGGGAGGATGGAGATGGAGACTAGTTGCAAACTGTTGGCTTCGAGATTCCTGATCTAATGTAAGTTGGTTGTTACGACAAGATAATGTAACACCAGGCTACATTGCAACACTCTTGCTAATCTTGAGGGCATCAGGTGCTACAGGATTGAACGGTTTGACATGACTCTGAGGGAAAGATCCACACTAGATCATCAAATGTAACTAAGCAGGACATACCAGAAATATTCTGCAATTAGCAGGGAAGTGAGTTCAAAACACTGTTGCATTAATCAGTAGCCAATTTTAGATAAGGCAGAATTAACAGCATTATCCACTGGAAATGCATGGGCATTGTAATAGTTTTCTGTTTTGTTACAGTTTATATTCAAGTAGATTTTATAGCAATTAAAAGAAGAGGTAGGCGGATTTAGGGACTTTTCTTTCATCTCAGTGACCTGGCATCCAGCCCAACCCAGACTGATGGGATGAAAGAATACTTTCTTCCTGATTGCTGTAAGGACAAAAGACAAATCATTTTGATCAATTTCAATTCAGTTGTTCATTGATGTGAGTCGACAACACAAAACTAGCCAAAATTCAGTGGCACTAAACTGAGAGTTTTACTCTGTCTTCAAGGTTGATCCCTATGGGAAATACAAGCATTACAATACTTTGTTTGGGGTTGGTCTTCTGAGGTTAACTTTAAGGTGGAACAGTGTAGAAGGAGCTTTACATTGGATTCACTCAAGTTGGACTTACATAGAAACATAGAAGATAGGAGCAGGAGTAGGCCATTCGGCCCCTTGAGCCCGCTCCGCCATTCAATGAGATCGTGGCTGATCATCCAAATTCAGTACCCTGTCCCTGCCTTCTCCCCATATCCCTTGATCCCTTTAGCCTTAAGAAATATATCCAACTCCTTCTTGAATATATTTAATGAATTGGCCTCCACTGCCTTCTGTGGTAGAGAATTACACAGGTTCACCACTCTCTGGGTGAAGAAATTCCTACTCATCTCTGTCCTAAATGGCCTACCCCTTATCCTTAGACTGTGACCCCTGGTTCTGGACTCCCCGACCATCGGGAACATCCTTCTTGCATTTAGTCTGTCTAGCCCTGTTTAGCAATCTTAGGAATAGGATGCTGAAGAGCCTATAACAACCCACCCCCTCTCTGTGTACAACATGTACACTTCTGATAATGGTGGGCACTAACCTCAGTGAAATTCATGTAATAAATTTTAAAAATGAACAAACTTTGTAATTATATATGCATTGGATAAATACTATTACAGGGTGTTACAAATACTCCATCTGCTGAATTCATCTTCCAAATACCTGTGGCACTTTAGTATCCTTTTTTATTTCCAGTATATTCCCTGTGCAGGTATTGTATGCTGTTACCTCTCGATGGCTAAATCTGCTTTATGGCTGGATCCCATATTTGCTCATTTTCATTCCTGGTCTGTATCCAGCACCAACAGATGATTTGCTGAGATACAATTTTGGAACAGAGAGTAGTTTGAGGGCATATTGGCAAAGTATGTCATGATATTTCTGTGACTGTGCAGCACAATCTTACCAGAACCACATCTTGATCAGCAATGCATTCTGCTTGAAGCTTTGTATTGGTTAGTACCTGTACTTCAATATTTTGATTTTGATTGTTCATTGAAATCAATGGGAGCATTTGTCTGCTTATGAAAGTCCTTCAACATGGAAAAAGATATGGTTTTATTGCTATCTCCTGCTCCTATTTCTTTTACTGAAGAATATCATGCATGGGTATATTTACAACACCTGGATGGTACAGTGGGATAAATGCATTCCCTTGGTTTGAATCCAGCCCAAATTTAAGATATAAGTCTCCTTTTGGCTAATTATAAGGGTGCGCTGTAAATCGAGATTCTGGAATCTCAACCCAATTTCTAATGGGCATAATGTTGCACCAAAAATTGGCACTCACTCAGAAGAATTATACAGATAGTTGCTGTGGCAAATACAAAATCCACAGAGGTTAGAGTCAGTGAACACTATTGGGGCAACTTCAAGAAACCTTTGATCTTCATTTAGCTTTGCTGTACTTGATTTGGGAATGTTTGAGGTTAACTCTACAATAATGACAGCATTTATATAGCACCTTTAAAATGCACAACGGCACTTCACAAGTGTAATCAGACAAATAACTGGACAGCCAACCAAAGAGAGATGAGGAGGGTTGATCAAAAAGTTGGTTGAAGAGGGAGGGTCTTGATGTAGGAGAGGGCGGTGGAGACACAGAGAGATTTAGGGAGGAGTTCCGGAGCGTGGGACAGAGAAGGTTGAAGGCATGGGCATTCATGGTAGGGCAAAGAGAGGGGGAGATGCACAAGAGGCTAGAGTTGGAGTAACAGATTTCTGGAGGGGTTGTAGGACTGGAGACGTCACAGATGAGAATTTAAACAGAAGGATGAAAATTTTAAATTGGAGGCGTTGGGGAAACTGGGAACTCATGTATGCCAGCAAGGGCAGGACTGTTGGGTGAACGGGACTAGGTGCAGGATAGGATATGGGCAGCTGCATTTGGATGAGGTGAAGCTTACATAGTGTGGAGGATGAGCGGCCAGCCAAAGGCATTGGAACAATGGAGTAGGACACAGTTGCAAACAGTCTGTTCAACTTGACATACTGGCTGGGGAGCAGGATAGAATCTGTAGCAAGGGTATGGAGTTTGTGGTAGACGTTGAAGACAATGACTTTGGTCTTCCTGACTGTTAACTGGAGGAAATTATGGTTCATCCAAGACTGGATGTCTAGCAAGCACAGAAGCAGTGCAGGGATCTGAAAGGTGGATTTGGGTGTTGTGACCGTACATGTGGCAGCTGGCCCATATCTTCAGATGATGCTGCCAAGGGACAGCATGTAGATGAGGAAGAGGAGGAAGCTAAGGATAGATTTTTGGGGGAATTTTGTAGGTAACCGCTCAGGGTGGGAACTCGAGCCATTCCTAGAGATGCTGTGGTTACGTTTGGATAGATAAGTGTGCAGCCAAGCAAGGGCAGTCCCACTGAGCTGGACAACGGAGGAGAAGCTTTGGTGGCAGATGGTGCGATCAGCCGTCTCAAAGGCTGCAGGTAGACAAGGAGGGAAAATGCACCACAGTCAGTTAGCTTTAGGTACCAAAGTAGAAATGATCCATTCCCAGGGCTGATGTCCTCACTTTGAAGAGTACACAAGAGCATCAGCATTAAAGAGGATACTCTATGAAGACCCATGGGATATGATTTATATTCAAAAATGTATTGACCTGTTAACTTGACACGGACCAAAATGGAATATAATTCATTTCACAATACTCTTCATCTTGTATTCCATACATTACCTAATTATTTTCTAGATTAACTCCTAAAGACGTTAAGCAAATGTGATTGAGGTTGCATTATATTCATTTATAATTTAGCTTTGATATAGCTGAAAGCAGCTTGAATACAAAACGGGTTATTATTGTGTTGTGTGGGTCTTAAGTATTGTATTTTAAACATTCTTGTTGAATTAATTTTCAGAGGCAAGTAGTTACAGTAATGAGAATGTGATGTCATCACCATAAAATACAAAAACTATTTAGTGGCAATTACAGGTCACACATGGTACAACTGGTCATTGAAATTTAACTTGAGAACTGAAGGCAGATTGTGGACATAATAAATCAATGCATTGTAGGTGAAGTACATTGATTCTGCAACATGCTACAACATTGTTTCGGGCACATGATTTGCCAACTAGAATTTCTAATCTTGGTTATGCCATCAAAGGCAAGCATCAAGTAGAGGCCGTGCTTTCCTGTGGCAAGAAAATGAATGTCAGTCTGTTAGAAGAGTTGTGCCAAAATGGTAAGACGTTTCTGTTGCAATTTGCATTTTTGTTACTGTGATTCTAATTACACCACTAGATTCAAGTAATTAATGGCTTAAACAGGCATTTAAATAGCAAAGTCTCGCTCTAACCACACATTGAAAATTGCTTCGATTTCCACAGCTAATAAATGTGTACTTTCTAGCCTGTAAAGAAAGGAGTTTGAAAAGAATTATATTAATAATTAAAATTTCTTAAATGAAATCAACAATTTTGAGTTCTTTGGTCAGCATCATTTGTGGAAGGAAAAAAAAATCTTGGGTGCCCATGAATTTTGCTGTAGAGCTGATTCAGCAGGGGTGCACTCTCAAGGGCACTCTCACATACTGGGAATGTGCCTTGCTGAATCAGACAAGTAGATCCAAAAGCTCAATGTTCAAATGTGCCTCCTACCTAATCTTGTCCTCCTTCTATGTTTCTGTGCTGGACATGATATGGCCTTGCAACTATTGTTAGCACTTTGTGTTGAGTCTGTGTTTCCAAATGTAGTTATGCTGAATAACTGGACACAGACTACAGAAATAATTAAATAGGTCTTTAGTAATTGAGGGTCAGGGCTGAACTGGAATACACTTTGCTCCACAGGGTTTATATACCGGTGTGGTCACCACCAGTACTACAATGTACAGGAGCCATCAAAAAGTAGTCCATCACCTTAAGGTATCCTCTTAAGGTGGTACAGGTTACATACACTACAATTCCTCCCCTTTTAGCTTAACAGTGTACACCCCAATTTAAACATTACATGGATAACATATATACAACTTTCACACAAAACTGTTCAAAGATTCAGTCTCTGAGGAGGCCTCCTGATCCGGGCCAGATAACGCCTTTCAGGGGTCTCTGGTTCTCGTTGCTGGGGTGACTCATCCATTTGATCTCCTATGGATTGAACATCATCATGTACGTTCGAGTCTGAGGTAGATGCTACAGGCTCAATAACTTCTTCAACTGGTGTCTCTGCCGTAGACATGGGGTCGACCCTTGTTCTCGATTCCACAAGTTGGTCAGCATGACGTCGTATTACGTTCTCTCCAACGTCTACCGTGTACATCAAGGGTCCTTGTCGGGCACGAATTGTTCCGGATTGCCATTTATCATTCCTATAGTCCCTGGCCAACACTGGTTGTCCTATTTCGAAACTCCGAGTGGCCTTGTTATTTACGTGCTGGAATTGCTTGTTTTCGACTTCCCTACGCACATTGGGTTTTAACAAATCCAACCGGGACCACAACCTCCTGTTATAGAACATTATGGCAGGGCTTTGATTTGTCACTACATGCGTGGCGTTTCGATATGCCATCAGGAAATTGTCCACCTTGTGTTGTAGTGGAATATGGTCTTCGCTCATGGCCTTTATCGCCTTTTTGAACGTTTGTACAAATCTCTCGGCCAACCCATTTCACAGAATCACAGAATCACAGAAACCCCACAGTGCAGATAGAGGCCATTTCGGCCCATCGAGCCTGCACCGACACATATCCCACCCAATCCCCGTAACCCCTACACCAACACATATCCCACCCTATCCCCGTAACCCCACGTATTTAATCCCCCTAACACTAAGGGTCAATTTATCATAGCTAATCAACCTAACCCGCACATCTTTGGACTGTGGGAGGAAACCGGAGCACCCGGAGAAAACCCACGCAAACACGGGGAGAATGTGCAAACTCCACACAGACAGTCACCCGAGGCCGGATTCGAACCCGGGTCCCTGGCGCTGTGAGGCAACAGTGCTAACCACTATGCCACCATGCTGCCGGATGATATGGGGCAGATGTATAGTGTTTCACCCCATTCTTTTTCATGAATTTCTGGAATTCTTCTGACACGAACTGTGGTCCGTTGTCTGAACATATTTGTTCCGGCAACCCATTCCTTGCAAATATGGTTCTTAGAACTGCGATCGTCTTTTCAGAGGTAGTGGTCGACATCTTAATCACTTCTGGCCATTTAGAATGTGCGTCTACTGCTATCAAAAACATGGAATCCATGAATGGACCTGCAAAGTCGATATGCACACATTGCCATGGGGTTGAAGGCCATTCCCACGGATGCAGCAGTGCAATTGGAGGTGCGTTTTGAACTTTTTGGCACTCTGAGCAGCTTTTAGTCAGATCCTCTATTTGTTTGTCGATACCTGGCCACCACACATAAGCCCTAGCAAGGCTTTTCATCTTGACTCCCCCCAGATGACCTTCATGCAATTCCTTCAGAACTCTCTCCCTTAATATAGGAGGAATAATCACCCTTGTTCCATACATCAATGTTCCTTGACAGACGGACAGCTGTTCTCGTCTGGCTGAGATTGCTGGTAATATGGGTCGCCATGTGCTGGCCATCCCTTCACTGTCAAATCGTAGACCCGAGACAGTGTCGGGTCGTTTCAGGCCTCTTACTCAATACCCGCATTGGTGACTGGTAAGCATTCGATGATGTTCGAGTGAAATATCTCGACAGGGTCAACTGCCGGTGCCTCTTCCGCTGTAGGTAGTGGCAGGCGCGACAGCCCATCAGCATTACCATGTTGCTTTGTACCTTTGAATTCGATATCATATTGATGTGCCCCTAGGAAAATGGACCATCTCTGAAGCCTCTGCGCTGTCATAACCGGAACACCCTTCTTAGGGTTAAAAATGGAAACCAACGGCTGGTGATCTGTCAGCAGCGTAAACTTTTGGCCTTGCAGGTAATGGTTAAATTTCTTAACTCCCCACACGAGGCTGAGAGCCTCCCTATCTATCTGAGCATCGTTGCGCTCTGCGGAGGTCAATGATCTGGATGCGAAAGCGACTGGCCTTTCCAAGCCATTTGGAAACTTATGTGAGAGCACTGCCCTGATACCATATGGAGAAGCATCACAAGCTAAGCGAATAGGCAGCGTTGGGTTAAAGTGAGCCAACACTTCCTTAGAGGTGATCAGTGCCTTGCTTTTTTGAAAAGCCCGCTTACAATCATCGCTCCACTTCCATGGTATTCCCATTTGCAAAAGAGTGTTCAGCGGGTGTAACACCGTGGATAAATTTGGAAGAAACTCGTGGTAATAGTTAACCAACCCAAGGAACGACCTCAACTGGGATACATTTTCCGGAGCGGGAGCTTTCACAACAGCTTCGATCTTGTCAGGTGACTTATGGAGCCCCTCCTGGTCAATGATGTGGCTGCAGTACGAGATTCGCTTTTGAAAGAACTCACATTTCTGGCGATTAACTCTGAGCCCATATTCTTTCAATCTGGTGAGCACCTGCTCCAAATTCGCGAGGTGATCCTTATCATCATCTCCTGTAATCAGAATGTCGTCCAGGTAGCATTGTGTGCCTGGAATTCCCTGCAATACCTGCTCCATGGCCCTTTGCCAAATCGCTGGAGCCGATGCCACTCCAAAAACCAGTCTATTATACCGATATAAGCCCTTATGTGTGTTGATCGTGAGATACTGGCGTGATGCTTCATCAACTTCCATCTGTAGGTACGCCTGCGCCAGGTCTATCTTGGTGAAGTGTTTCCCGCCAGACAGCGAAGCGAAGATATCTTCAATCCGCGGAAGCGGATATTGCACCGTGTGAAGAACCGGATTAACAGTGATCTTGAAATCGCCACAGATGCAAACCTTCCCAGGTTCCCCCAGCTTGTTGCTCAACGAACGCTTCATGACAGGAACAATGGGTGTGGCCCATTCGCTCCAGTCCACCTTTGACAGTACTCCTGAACGTTCTAGCCCTTCCAGCTCTGCTTCCACAGCAGGTCGTATCGCATAAGGTACCGGTCTGGCTTTGAAAAATTTTGGGTTTGCATGTTCTTCAACCTTGATGTTTGCCGTAATTCCTTTCAGTGTTCCCAGTCCCTGTTGGAACACCTCCTTAGCATCGTCCAATATTTTGGACAGTCGTTTAGGTTTGACGTCGTCCTCTTTACAGGAATCTACAGTCAGTGCTTGTATGGAATGCCAGTCCACATTTATTCTCCGGATCCATTCCCGTCCCAGTAGTGGCGGACCTCCATCAGGTAACACATACAAGTCCATTTCCTGACTTTCTTTACCATTGTAGACCACATTTACTTTTATCTTTCCGATGGGGTATACTATTTGCCCCGTGTATGTTTTCAATACAATCTCCGTATCCCTCAGGGGAATGTGCGAGAATAACCTTTTGTAGCTTATTCATGACCGTCAATGCCGATCCAGTGTCCAATTCCATCTTCACTTGGACTCCTGCTATCCGAAGCATGACCCAGATAGTTTGGTGGTCTGCTGTGTTACCCACATTATGTATTTTTAGACAACCCAGTTCCTTACTGCTGGAGTCTGAATCCATCTTCTGTTCATCCGAACTGTTCTCTGTCACCTTGTGTACTTTTTTGTACTTCTCCTGCGGCGACTTTTTGCTGCTGGTCTTCTTTCCTGACCGGCATACTCTCGCTATTTGACCAAGTTTGCCACATTACCTGCATTCTTTATCTTTGAACCAGCACTGGTTCTGATCATGCGTTGTCCTTCCGCAACGACAGCACTTTACTGCGCCCAATGCCATTTCATTGGTGCTGAATTCCAATGGCCTTTGCTGTATCTCTGCAGCGCCTCGTGCTGCTGCCTCATGCGATGCTGCAATGCTGAAAGTTTTGTCCAGCGTAAGATCCTTTTCCTCTAGCAGCCGCTTCTGGGTTCCTTCCCTTAGGAGCCCACACACAAACTTATCTCTCAGTGCATCTGCTAGTCCTGTACCGAACTGACAGTACTTTGATAACTTGCGCAGTTCGATTAAGAATTCAGCGTTGCTTTCCTCTTTAAGTTGAATTCTTTTGTAGAATTTAAATCGTTCCGCTATCAGCAGCGGCGTGGGGTTTAAATGCTCTTGCAGGATAGTAACAATATCCGCGAAACTCTTTCCTACCGGTTTATCTGGTGTTACAAGGTTCCTTAATAACCCGTACGTCTTCGCACCCATCGAGTTTAATAGGGTTAGTGCTTTCTTATCCTCCGGTACCTCATTCGTTGTACAGTAAACTTCGACGCGTTCCACATAAGTGGCCCAATCTTCCACATCGCTATCAAAAGCAGTGATGTTACCCGTTTTTGGCATCCTTGTTGAGTTTCCTTTCCTTCGGATATGATTATTATTATTTTAATTTTTTTTCAAAATGGCGGCTTCCCGCGCTTGGCGGCTTTTCCCGCGCTTGTCTTCTTCCCCCGCCGACTCAAAATGGCGATTACCGTGCTGTTGCCGTTCTCGCCTCCCAGCGGTCCTTTATTTTCCCCTACGCTGCTGCTCTTGTTCCCCGCCGCTCCCGCGGTCCTTGTGGACATAAACGCTTTTCTGGCTGCTGCGCGTCTCTGCCCCGATTGCAGTCCGGCCCCTGACACCGGCTGCGGTCGTGTTCTCCGCCCTTTTCATCGTTTCCCTCCCCTTCTCTTACTGACAACTCGGCCGACATCCCCCCCCGTGCCGCTCGATCGGGCTTACCCACCGCTGTCGTCGAAGGGATGTTCACTGATGTTTGACTTCGTGGCCAGAAACCAACCCGGGTTCCCGATTGCCTCCCGTGCTATGCAGTGCCCAGCAGGATGTTGAGGGTGGATGTCCTTGATCGACGCCCGTTTCAGAGGCGAAGCTTCCTTTGATGCAACTGCCGCTAGGTAAGATCATCCTCGTCGCCACTGTTGAGTCTGTGTTTCCAAATGTAGTTATGCTGAATAACTGGACACAGACTACAGAAATAATTAAATAGGTCTTTAGTAATTGAGGGTCAGGGCTGAACTGGAATACACCTTGCTCCACAGGGTTTATATACCGGTGTGGTCACCACCAGTACTACAATGTACAGGAGCCATCAAAAAGTAGTCCATCACCTTAAGGTATCCTCTTAAGGTGGTACAGGTTACATACACTACACTTTGGCCCCTGTGCTGGCTGGCTGCTCCTGTCCACTACCTGCAACCTTCTCAGGCCTCTGAGCTGGCTGGTTGTGTTGGATATATGTGACATCACTCTGGGAGGGAATTGCCTCACCTTTGTCTCTTCCTGCCATGCCCCAGCTGCTGGGCAACCTTGGGAATGATTGATTTAGGAAGAGATCCAAATTCAGCAAGCTGAAAAAAATTTCCAAGTCTTTGGAGACCTTGCACAGAATGTGGGGGAGCCTCACGCGGCCTCATTATCTTTGGCAATGTTATGTAAATTGGTCCCACACCAAAATCAGCATTATTTTTTATCTGTTCCCTCTTCTAATGCTTAGCAGGATATGCAAATAGGGTTAGATGAAGTAGGGTGGGAGGAGGCTCGTGTGGAGTGTTAACACCGGCACAGACCAGTTGGGCCAAATGGCCTGTTTCTATGCTGTAAATTCTATGTAAAAAGGTACTGCTTGGAAATCCTGCTTTGATTCTTAAAGGTGTGATTGATCATTTAGAAATGTGTTTCCTTTTTTTTTGCTTTTTAACATAACTGTAACTGATTTATCTTTGGTGCATTATTTGCTGCCGGCGTTTGCAGCTGCACTTTTGCATTGCAATACTTATTTTGTGGATCCATTTTCCAACGGCACTCTTTGTTGATAATTGCTGATTAAAAAGCAGCAACCACAGCATGAAAAATTCCAAGGAAGGGTTACCACCGCATTACATTTTTATGCAATCACATCCTTCCAAGCTAGCACAGGTGACAATTGCCCCCTCAGTCAGTCTTTAGTCCACTGATGGATGAAATAGGTGACAGAAGCCTTGGGCTGGATTTTAATGAGCAGGATCGCGTGGGTTTGGGAGCGGGTGGGTGTTTAAAACTGACGAAATTGACAGCGCTTTGGGAATTAGATTTGATGGAGGTGTTTATAATCATGAAGGATTTAGATGGAGTAAATAAAGAGAAACTGTTTCCAATGGCTGAAGGGTCGATAACCAGAGGCTACAGATTCAAGGTGATTGGCAAAAGAACCAGAGGCGATGTGAGGGAAAACTTTTTTACGCAACGAGTGGTTGGGATTTGGAATGCGTTGCCTGATAAGGTAGTGGATACAGATTCAATAGTAGCCTTTAAAAGAGAATTGGATAAATACTAGAAAGAGAAAAAATGGCTGGGATGCAGGGAAAGAGCGGGGGAGTAGGATTAACTGGATTGCCTTTCGAAAGAGCCGGCGCAGACTCGATGAGCCGAATGGCCTCCTTCTGTGCTGTACTATTCTATCATTCTATGATAAGCCGGCTCCAACCTGCTGATTTCGGCATTTCACTGCTGCGCGCAAGCATCCCCCTCAGGAGAGGCGGGTTGCCACTTAACATATGTTAATCGCTCAATTAGAGTGATATTGACATGGGTTTTCACCTTTAACTTTGGGTCCTCTGGTTTCCCGGGATTCCTGGAACTTGCCAGTGAAAGCAAGATGAGAACACAATGGCAATTGAGGGGGCTGAATTCCTGTCAGGGAAATATGCCAATAAGTACTCAGTACTGACAGCTGCTTTCTTACCTACCTGTGGGAAAGGGTTTGTTCAGTGTACTTGTGCTGCGAGGTCACTTTACACACTTTGGAGGTTTCTTCAACAATTTGGAGGTCTGATCTACATTTTGAAGCGCTGATCGATCAGAACAACATGGGTGATGCTTACACTGCCTTAGATTGGACATCAGATGAGGACCAAAACGACCATCAGCGGCAGCAGCAGCCTGCTAGTCACAGACCTGTAGCTCCACAGGAGGGGAGCAGCAGAGAGGTGCAGCTCGCAGGAGCCCATACCCAGCGCACAGAAGAGGATGAGCTTTCTCAACATGTCTGAACACCAGTGCCTCAGGAGGCTCGGTGTTGCGTCAGGTGATGGCAAACATTTGCAGCCTGTTGGAACAAGACCTACTGCCAGCTGGACCTGGTGGCCACGCTTTACCAGCGGCTGTCAAAGTCACCACCACCCTCAACTTTTTGTCTCTGGGCTCTGCCGAAGACATTTGCAGGATCTCGCGCACAAATCCATAAGACAGGTGACTGATGGCTTGTTTTCCAGGGCCGCCAATTATGTCAACTTTGCATGCGATGACGCTAGTCAGAATGAGCAGGAGCTTGGGTTTGTGGCTCTGGCTGGCTTCCCACAGGTGCAGGGCGTTAACGACTACACACATGTGGCAATTATGCACCGTAGCTCACCCAAGAGTATTCGTTAACCGCAAGGCCTTCCACTCCATCAATGTGCAGCTGGTGTACAACCACAAGAAGATCTTTATGCAGGCATGCGTAAAATTCCTGGGCAGCTGCCACGATGCTTTCGCCTTGCAGCCGTCCACCCTCACAGCTGTCTTCGCACCTGGAAGCAGAGTTAACAGCTGGCTACTCGGAGACCAGGGATACCCACTTAAAACGTGGTTGATGACCCCTCTCAGAAACCCGAGGAATGAGGCTCAGGAACAATACAATGAATGCCCTATCACCACCAGATGTGTCATCGAACAAGCCATCGGCTTGCTAAAGATGTGCTTCAAGTGCCTGGACAGACCTGGAGGTGCCCTTCAGTATGCGCCAGGTGCCTGGACAGATCTGGAGATGCCCTTCAGGATGCATCAGCCAGGGTCTCCAGAATGGTTGTGGTGTGCTGCGCTCTGCACAACATTGTGCAACAGCGAGGATTGGACCTGCAGAAGGAACAAGGTGCAGAGCAGAGGGCCTCTTCAGAGGATTCTGAGGAGGAGGAGGAGGAGGCGGAAGGTGATGCGGTCAATGCACCACCAGTGCTGCACATTGCTGCCCAGGATGTCCTGATTATTGCGAGGTTCATTTAGGTTCCAACAGTGCACTCATCTAACAACCACATGCAAAAGCCAGTTTTAAGAACATAAGAAATATGGGCAGGAGTAGGCCATTCGGCCTTTTGAGTCTGCTCTGCCATTCAATAAAATCATGGCTGATCATCTACCTCAATACCCCCTCCTCCATGGCACTAACACAAAGCAGTCCTGCAAACAACCAAGCATCCCTTTCACTGCCTCCCAGTGCTCGCTGTCAATTCATGTCTTCCCATTCATCATGAAACAACTGAAAAGGCCACTTGCCAGCCAGCAACCAAGAATGGGCAAGATGGGAAAGTGGTGCTTAATAATAATATTTATGTGCTTCAAATACACAACAGAAACTTAACAATATAACAATGTCTAACACACCCACGTGCATACCCTTGTGCAACTACAAATCTTTACTCTTCCTTTTCCTAGCGCTTCTACATGATGGTACCTCTGTGGCTTCAGCAGAGGTAGAGGTGGGCTGCTCAGATCCCTGCTCTGACTGCCGACATCCTCTGGGTATTGGAGCCCATGAGGGCCCTGCCAAAGACTGCACCACCTGTACCTGTGCAGGGGCAGATTCGGCCATTGGGGCAAGAGACAGCATGTCGGGTACTGACGGAGCGGGTGAGAAGTGGCAGCGCTTGGAGCTGAGTCCCCACTTCCATGTTCCCTTTCGCCATCATCCCTCTTACACAAGATGTTTGATCATAAACTCTTGCCAGTTTTTGAGCTTCTTTCACTGTCACAGCATTATAGGGGGAGACACGAATCCCACCAACAGACCTTTGGCATTTTAATGACATCATGTCATCATGACTTCCCTGTTTGCAATGTGCTTGAGAACACTTTGCTGCAGGTCAGTGGGGCAATCAAAGGCCAAGGCTAGAGTATCATTCATCTGATTTAAGGTGGCATTCAGAGAGTGCAAGCCATTGTTGAAGGCCCGCATGCATTCATGTGATTGCCACGTTTGATGCTCCATGCAGTTGGCCACTCTATCCATGGAAGAAGGTATCATCGCAAAGGCCTGCGATAGTATCCCGCTCATGCTTGAGGCAGACTCCTCCAATCTCCGTGCACTCGTTCACAGTGCGCTTGGAACGCCTGTCAGCACATTGCACATTCTCTGCTCCTCAAGAGGTATCCTATTCAACGACGGCCCCTGGGATACAGCATCTGCATCCAGCTGAGTAGAGCTTGGAGAATCCTGCACCCTCTGCTGCGGATTCTCCACCGCTGTCCCTGCCTCCACCATCTGCGAGTCACCATGGGAAAACCCAATTATCTCTCTAACTAACTACTGCCATCGAAGTGTGAATATCTAAGCTGGTGGAGGCTCCAAAAGTCCTGTGACAGGGCACCCTCTGAGGGAGTGAGCTCCTCTGAGGAGTCGTTGTTGTTGTGGGTGAGCTTGAGCACCTGATGGACGCATGAAGGCCCTGTGGGAGATAAAAGACATGAATGAGTACTGTCAAGGTAAGAACACTTGAAGTTATCATTATGCATATAATTGTATTTTATTTGCTGTTGACATCAAGTCAACATGACTGAGTGTTGTATGCCTTTTGGCTGCCTGATCTTTAATTCTGTCACCAGGTAGCTGGAAGGCCCCCATCTCTGACAGTCAGGCATTCTTTTTTAATTCATTCATGGGATGTGGGTGTCACTGGCAAGGCCAGCATTTATTGCCCATCCTTAATTGCCCTTGCCTCCATGAACTGCTACAGTCCGTGTGGTGAAGGTACTCCCACAGTGCTGTTAGGGAGAAAGTTCCAGGATTTTGACCCAGCGACGATGAAGGAACAGTGATATATTTCCAAGTCAGGATGGTGTGTGGCTTGGAGGGGAACTTGGAGGTAGTGGTGTTCCCTTGCGCCTGCTACCCTTGTTCTTATAGGTGGTAGAGGTCGCAGGTTTGGGAAGTGCTGTTGAAGAAGCCTTGGCGAGTTGCTACAGCGCATCTTGTAGATGGTACACACTGCAGCCACCATACGCCGGTGGTGGAGGGAGTGAATGTTTAAGGTGGTGGATTAAGCAGGTTGCTTTGTCCTGGATGGTGTTGTGCTTCTTGAGTGTTGTCGGAGCTGCACTCATCCAGGCAAGTGGAGAGTATTCCATTACACTCCTGACTTGTGCATTGTAGATGGTGGAAAGGCTTTGGGGAGTTGGGAGGTGAGACACTTGCCGCAGAATACCCAGCTTCTGACCTGCTCTTATTGCCGCAGTGTTTATGTGGCTGATCCAGTTAAGTTTCTGGTCAATGGTGACCCCCAGGATGCTGATGGTGGGGGATTCAGTGATGGTAATGCTGTTGAATGTCAAGGGGCGGTGGTTAGACTCTCTCTTGTTGGAGATAGTCATTGCCTGGCATTTGTGTGGCACAAATGTTACTTGCCACTTATCAGCCCAAACCTGAATGTCGTCCAGGTCTTGCTGCATGCAGGCACGGATTGCTTCATTATCTGAGGAGTTGCGAATGGAACTGAACACTGTGCAATCATTAGCGAACATCCCCCACTTCTGACCCTATGATGGAGGGAAGGTCATTGATGAAGCAGCTGAAGATGGTTGGGCCGAGGACACTGCCCTGAGGAACTCCTGCAGCAATATCCTGGGGCTGAGATGATTGGTCTCCAATAACCACAATCATCTTCCTTTGTGCTAGGTATGACTCCAGCCAGTGGAGAGTTTTCCCCCTGATTCCCAGTACTAGGGCTCCTTGGTGCCACTCTCGGTCAAATGCTGCCTTGATGTCAAGGGCTCTCTCACCTCAGCGTTGGAATTCAGCCCTTTTGTTCATGTTTGGACCAAGGCTTTAATGAGTTCTGGAGCCAAGTGGTCCTGGCGGAACCCAAACTGAACATTGGTGAGCAGGTTATTGGTGAGTAAGTGCTGCTTGATAGCACCGTCGGCGAAACCTTCCATCACTTTGCTGATGATTGAGAGCAAACCGATTGGACGGTAATTGGCGTGATTGGATTTGTCCTGATTTTTGTGACCGGACATACCTGGGCAATTTTCCACATTGCTGGGTAGGTGCCAGTGTTGTAGCTGTACTAGAACAGCTTGGCTAAAGGCGCGGCTAGTTCTGGAGCACAAGTCTTCAGCATGACAGCCGGGACGTTGTCAGGTCCCATAGAGTAGCACCACGATCCTGTTGCTGACCTCTTCAGCAATTTCCAACCAGGCCTTCTTTGTTTAGCAGCAGGCTTTTTCCTCCCATTACTAGGGAACAGTACCTCCCGCTGGGTCCTTACAGCCCCAGCAGCATATCCAGGGAGGTGTCGGTGAAGCGGGGCGGAGCCTTTGCCCGTCTCGACTCCATTCAAAAACTTGCTTGTCTCTCCAACTACCTCAGCTTGCATGTTTGGAGTGTCCTTATAAATGCTGGTGTTGAGATCGCGTCATGAGGGTCATCATCACGCCTGCTGCTGCTAATTGGATGGGAAACCTGGAATTAAAATGATAATGAAGTGGCTGAATTAAAAAGCCGTTGATAGACACGCTGCACTTACGTCCGGGTTTCCCACGCGCTATCAGACCTTCCCCCTCCCGCTCCCAGCACGTCTGTGAATTAAAATCCAGCCCCTTGTTTGCCCAGGGAAACACTTCCATAATTTTTGCCATGAAAAGCAGGCAATGTCGTGAGAGGGTGTAGTACTTTTACCAGGTGGCAAGCTTTCCAAAAGTGTAGAGCCTCATTGATGGCACACATGTTGCTATCATTGGCCCCAGCAATAACTCAATAGCATATATGAATAGGAGCACTTTCATTCTATTAATGTGCAGGTGGCGTCAGATGAGCATGATGCAAGTAAATGTGCGATAACTGGCAGCAGACATGATGCCTTCATTTTGGGATAGTCCACTGTACCACCATTATTTGAGGGTTCAGACAGACTAGACGACTGGCTGCTTGGGGACTAGGGATGCCCACTGCAGCCTTGACTAATGACCTAATCAAGCATTTCCTCTAACAAAGGCAAAATGCAGATACAACAACACTTGAACCTCCACCCAAATTCTGGTAGAACATGTAATTGGCACGCTTACAAGTGATTTCGTTGTTTGGACAGGTTGGGGGGGAGGTGCGGGGGGCGGGGGACTGTTGCTTAGTTCTGCAAAGGTGTTGAAATTGATCTGTGTCAGCTGTATATTGCATAATTTTCCACGCAGGAGGGGTGGCCTGAGGCCTTAGTAGAGAAGGAGGTGAAGTAAGAGGTCTCTCTGGTGTAGCGGGGACTGTTGGTAAACCAGTTAACTGTAGTGTAATTAGTGGGATTGATTGATTTAATTTAAATTCAATTAATTAAAGGGTAAGTCATGGCAGGACAGCCGGGCCATGTGATATGCTCCTCCTGCGATATGTGGGAAATCAGGGACACTTCCTGTGTCCCTGACAACTACATGTGCAAGAAGTGCATCCAGCTGCAGCTACTGACAGACTGCATTGCGGCATTGGAGCTGTGATTGGATGCATACTGGAGCGTTCACGATGCTCAGGACATCGTGAATAGCACGTTTACGGAGTTGGACACACCGCAGGTAGAGGTTGGACAGGAAGAAAGGGAACGGGTGACCAACAGGCAGAGTACTAGGCGCAGGCAGTTAGTGCAGGGGTCCCCTGTGGCCTTCCCCCTCTCCAACAGATACACCACTTTGGGTACTGCTGGGGGGGTGGCTTATCCGAGGAAGGCAGCAGCAGCCAACTTACTGGCACCAGGGGTGGCTCTGCTGCACAGAATGGGAGGAAAAAGAGGGGTAGAGCTATAGTAATAGGGGATTTTATTGTAAGGGGAATAGATAGGCGTTTCTGCGGCCGCAAGCGAGACTCCAGGATGGTGTGTTGCCTCCCTGGTGCAAGGGTCAAGGATGTCTCCGCGTGGCTGCAGAGCATTTTGGAAGGGGAGGGTGAACAGCCAGTTGTCGTGGTGCATATAGGCACCAACGATATAGGTAAAAAGCGGGATGACGTCCTAAAAGCGGAATATAGGGAGTTAGGAGATAAATTAAAAAACAGGACCTCAAAGGTAGTAATCTCAGGATTGCTACCAGTGCCACGTGCTAGTCAGAGTAGAAATAGAAGGATACGTCAGCTGAATACGTGGCTAGAGGAATGGTGCCAGGGGGAGGGATTAAAGTTCCTGGGACATTGGAACCGGTTCTGGGGGAGGTGGGACCAGTTCAAACTGGACGGTTTGCACCCGGGCAGGGCTGGAACCGATGTCCTAGGGGGAGTGCTTGCTAGTGCTGTGGGGGAGGGTTTAAACTAAAATGGCAGTGGGTTGGGAACCTGAGCAGGGAGACAGAGGAAAGGGAAACAAGGATAAAAGCAAAAGATAGGAAGGAGAAAAACAAAAGTGGCAGTCAGAGAAATCAACGGTTTAAATCAAACGTGGCCACAGTAAATAATAATTCTAATAGGTCTAAGAGCATTAAAAAAACAAGCCTGAAGGCTTTGTGTCTTAATGCGAGGAGCATTTGTAATAAGGTGGATGAATTGGCTGCACAAATAGAGGTAAACGAATACGATTTGGTTGGGATTACGGAAACGTGGCTCAAGGATGGCCAAGACTGGGAACTCATCATCCAGGGGTATTCGATATTCAGGAAAGATAGGCAAAAAGGAAAGGGAGGTGGGGTAGCATTACTGGTTAAAGAAGGGATTAACACAATTGTAATGAAGGATATTAGCTCTGATGATGTGGAATCTGTATGGGTAGAACTGAGAAATACTAAGGGGAAAAAAACGTTAGTGGGAGTGGTAAGGCGGAGGTTGGGGCTGGCATTAAAAGGGAAATTAAAGAAGCGTGCAGTGAGGGCACAGCAGTCATCATGGGTGACTTTAACCTACATATAGATTGGGCCAACCAAATTAGTAACAATACTGTGGAGGAGGAATTCCTGGAGTGTTTACGGGATGGTTTCCTGGACCAATATGTCAAGGAACCAACCAGAGATCAGGCCATCTTAGACTGGGTATTATGTAACGAGAAATGATTAATTAGCAATCTTCTTGTACGAGGCCCCTTGGGTCGGAGCGATCATAATATGATCGAATTCTTCATTAAGATGGAAAATGAAGCAGTTGACTCAGAAACTAGGGTCCTCAATTTAAATAAAGGAAACTACGATGGTCTGAGGAGCGAGTTGGGTAGGATGGATTGGGGAATGGCACTCAAAGGGTTGACGGTGGATAGGCAAAGGGTTGACGGTGGATAGGCAATGGCAAGCATTCAAAGACCGAATGGATGAGCTACAGAATTTGTTCATCTCAGTTTGGCATAAAAATAAAACAAAAAAGGTGACTCAACCGTGGCGAACAAGGGAAATTAGGGATAGCATAAGATCCAAGGAGAGGACATATAAATTGGCCAGAAAAAGCAATAATCCTGAGGATTGGGAGCAGTTTAGGATTCAACAAAGGAGGACAAAGGGATTAATTAAGAAAGGGAAAATAGAATATGAGAGTAAGCTTGCAGGGAACATAAAAACTGACTGTAAAAGCTTTTATAGATATGTGAAGAGAAAAAGATTGGTGAAGTCAAGCGTAGGTCCCTTGCAGTCAGAAGCAGGGGAATTTATAATGGGGAACAAAGAAATGGCAGAGCAACTAAATACATATTTTGGTTCTGTCTTCACAAAGGAGGACACAAATAACCTCCCAAAGATGCCGGGGACCATAGGGGCTGATGAAAGGGTGGAACTGAAAGAAATCAGTATTTGTCGGGAAATGGTGTTAGGAAAATTGATGGGACTGAAGGCCGATAAATCCCCAGGGCCTGATAATCTACATCCCAGGGTACTTAAGGAAGTGGCCCTAGAAATAGTAGATGCATTGCTGGTCATCTTCCAGAACTCGATAGACTCTGGAACAGTACCCATGGATTGGAGGGTAGCTAATGTTACCCCACTATTCAAAAAAGGTGGTAGAGAAAAAGCAGGGAATTATAGACCGGTAAGCCTGACATCGGTAGTGGGGAAAATGCTGGAGTCCATTATAAAAGATGTAATAGCAGAGCACTTGGAAAGCAGTGACAGGATCGGACAAAGTCAACATGGATTTACAAAAGGTAAATCATGCTTGACTAATCTACTGGAATTTTTTGAGGATGTAACTGGTAAAATAGATAAGGGAGAACCAGTGGATGTGGTGTATTTGGACTTTCAGAAGGCTTTCGATAAGGTCCCACATAAGATATTAGCGTGCAAAATTAAGGCACATGGGATTGAGGGCAAGGTATTGATTTGGATAGAGAACTGGTTGGCGGACAGAAAACAAAGAGTTGGAATAAATGGGTCATTTTCTGAGTGGCAGGCAGTGACTAGTGGGGTACCGCAAGGATCGATCCTAGGACCCCAGCTGTTCACAATATATATTAATGATCTGGACGAGGGAATTGGATGTAATATCTCCAAATTTGCAGACGACACAAAGCTGGGTGGGAGGGTATGCTGTGAGGAGGATGTCGTGAAACTCCAGTACGATTTGGACAGGTTGGGTGATTGGGCAGAAACATGGCAAATGCACAATAATGTGGATAAATGTGAGGTTATCCACTTTGGTGGCCAAAACAGGAAGGCAGATTATTTCTTGAATGGCAATAGATTGGGAGAAGGGGAAGTGCAAAGCGACCTGGGTGTTCTTGTGCACCAGTCGCTGAAGGTAAGCATGCAGGTGCAGCAGGCGGTTAAGAAGGCAAATGGTATGTTGGCCTTCGTAGCAAGAGGGTTCGAGTACAGGAACAAGGATGTCTTGCTACAGTTGTACAGGGCCTTGGTGAGACCGCACCTTGAGTATTGTGTGCAGTTTTAGTCACCTTACCTGAGGAAGGACGTTCTTGCCATGGAAGGAGTGCAGCGAAGATTCACCAGGCTGATACCTGGGATGGCAGGAATGACGTATGAGGAGAGATTGTGTCGATTGGGCTTATACTCACTGGAGTTTAGAAGATTGAGAGGGGATCTCATCGAAACCTATAAAATTCTGTCAGGCCTGGACAGACTAGATGCAGGAAGGATGTTTCTGATGGCCGGGGAGTCCAGAACCAGGGGTCATAGTCTAAGGATAAGGGGTAAGCCATTTAGGACTGAAATGAGGAGGAATTTCTTCACCCAGAGAGTGGTGAACCTGTGGAATTCTCTGCCACAGAGGGCGGTGGAGGCCAGTTCATTAAATATATTCAAGAAAGAGTTGGATATATTTCTTAAGGCTAAAGGGATCAAGGGATATGGGGAGAAAGCAGGGACAGGGTACTGAATTTGGATGATCAGCCATGATCTCATTGAATGGCGGAGCAGGCTCGAAGGGCCGAATGGCCTACTCCTGCTCCTATCTTCTATGCTTCTATGTTTAAGAAGAAATGGTATAGCCAGATACTCTGACACACAAATCATTGATCGGACTTTTACTTAACTGTAATTGTGACCTGTACGAACAGTGCTTGGGTGTCGATCACACTATACTATCTCTATGAATAACATGCTCAGCCTAATCAACATTGCCTCTACAAGTATACAACCCTATCAACCCACCACATTATTGTGTCAATTCTGAACATAAATCGCCACGTTATGCTCAAATGAAGATGCAGCCAGTTTCTTTCTTTACTACTGTTTTATGCATGTGCTCTTACTCTTTGTTTTCTTGGTCCTTGGCTTTGGTGAGAGTGTATGGTTTGTGGTGTCTCCTACCTAATCTTGTGACCCTTTTAAGTGTACTGGCAACACGCTATTCCTCAGTGAGGATCTGATCACTGTCTGTGGCACTGAATCTCTGTGCTAGTCATGATATGGCCTTGCATCCACTGTCAGCACTTCAGTCCCTGAACTAGCTGGCTGTCTGAACCTTTTCACAACTGGCACTTTTGCAATCCTCTGCAGTTGTTGGACAGATGTGACATCACTCTGAGAGGGAACTGTCTCATCCGTGTCTCTTCCACATATCCTCCAACGGCTGAGTATCCATTGCGGATGAGCAGAGATCTGGAAAGAAACTGACCCATGGCCATGGAATCACAGAAATTTACAGCACAGAAGGAGGCCATTTGGCCCATCTTGTCCGTGCCGGCCGACAAAGAGCTATCCATCCTAATCCCACTTTCCAGCACTTGGTCCATAGCCTTGTAGGTTACGGCACATCAAGTGCATATCCAAGTACTTTTTAAATATGATGAAGGTCTCTGCCTCTACCACCCTTTCAGGCAGTGAGTTCCAGACCCCCATCACTCTCTGGGTGAAAACAATTCTCCTCAAATTCCCTCTAAACCTCTGACCAATTACTTTAAATCTATGCCCCCTGGTTATTGACCCTTTTGCTAAGGGAAATAGGTCCTTCCTATCCACTCTATCTAGGCTCCTCATAACTTTATACACCTCAATTAGGTCCCCCCTCAGCCTCCTCTGTTCAAAGAAAACAACCCCAGCCTATCCAATCTTTCCTCATAGCTAAAATTCCCCAGCCCAGGCAACATCCATGTAAATCTCCTCTGTACCCTCTCTAGTGCAATCACATCCTTCCTGTAATGTGGTGACCAGAACTGCACGCAGTATTCTAGCTGCAGCTTAACTAGTGTTTTATACAGTTCAAGCATAACCTCCCTGCTCTTACCTTCTATGCCTCAGCTAATAAAGGCAAGTATCCCGTATGCCTTCTTAACCAGCTTATCTACCTGTCCTGCTACCTTCAGGGATCTGTGGACATGCACTCCAAGGTACCTCTGATCTTCTGCACTTCTCAGTGTCCTACCATTTATAGTGCCTTGCCTTGTTTGCCCTCCCCAAATGCATTACCTCACACTTCTCCAGATTGAATTCCATTTGCCACTGTTCTGTCCACCTGACCAGTCCATTGATATCTTCCTGCAGTCTGCAGCTTTCTTCTTCATTATCAACCACACGGCCAATTTATGTATCATCTGCATCATACTTCCTACATGCAAGCCCAAATCATTGATATATACCACAAGAAGCAAAGAACCCAGTACTGAGCCCTGCAGAACCCCACGGGAAACAGCCTTCCAGTCACAAAAACACCCTTCGACCATTACCCTATGTTTCCTGCCTCTGAGCCAATTTTGGATCCGACTTGCCACTTTGCCTTGGATGCCATGGGCTTTTACTTTCGCGATCAGTCTGCAGGACCTTATCAAAAGCCTTGCTAAAATCCATGTAGACTACATCAAATGCACTACTCTCCTTGTTACCTCCTCAAAAAATTCAATCAAGTTCGTCAGACACGACCTTCCCTTAACAAATCCATGCTGACTGTCCCTGATTAATCTGTGTCTTTCTAAATGAAGATTTATTCTGTCTCTCAGAATTTTTTCCAATAATTTTCCCACCACCGATGTTAGGCTGACTGGACTGTAATTACTCGGTCTATCCCTTTCTCCTTTTTTAAGCAACAGTACCACGTTAGCAGTCCTCCAGTCCTCTGGCACCACATCTGTAGCCAGAAAGGATTGGAAAATGATGGTCAGAGCCTCTGCTATTTCCTCGCTTACTTCTCTTAACAGTCTGGGATACATTTCATCTGGGCCTGGGGATTTATCCACTTTCAAAGATGCTAAACCCCTTAATACTTCCTATTTCACTATGTTTATTTCATCTAATATTTCACACTCCTCCCTGATTGCAATGTCTGCATCGTCCCTCTCTTTTGTGAAAACAGACGCAAAGTGTTCATTAAGAACCATACCCATATCTTCTGCTTCCACACACAGGTTACATTTATGGTCTCTAATAGGCCCTACTCCTACTTTAGTTATCCTCTTGCTCTTAATGTATTTATAAAGCATCTGGATTTTCCTTGATTTTACTTGCCAATATTTGTTCATGCCCTCTCTTTGCTTTCCTAATTTCCTTTTTAATTTCACCCCTGCACTTTCTATATTCCTCTAGGCTTTCTGCAGTATAGAGTCCTCAGTATCTGTCATAAGCTTCCCTTTTTTTCTTTATCCTACCCTGTATGCCTCTTGACATCCAGGGAGCTCTAGATTTGTCAGTCCCACCCTTTTTCTTTAACAGAACATACTTGCTCTGAGCCCTCACTCTCTCCCCCTTGAATGCCTCCCACTGCTCTGACACTGATTTACCTTCAGTTTCTGTCTCCAGTCCACTTTGGCTAAATCACCTTGCTTTTCCCCAGTTGAGAACTTTTATTCCTGGTTTGCCCATGTCATTTTCCATAACTACCCTAAATCTAACTAAATTATGATCACTACCACCAATATGCTCTCCCACTGATGCCCTTTCCACCTGCCCAGCTTCATTCGCTAAAACTAGGTCCAGAACTGCCCCCTCTCTTGTTGGGCTTGCTACATACAGGTTACAAAGTTCTCTTGAATGCATTTTAAGAATTCTGCTCCCTCTATACATTTCACACTAATTTTATCCCAGTTAATATTAGGGAAGTTGAAATCCCCCACTATTACTGCCCTATTTTTGCACGTCGCAGAAATTTGCCTACATATTTGCTCTTCTATCTCCCTCTGACTGTTCGGAGGTCTATAGTACACTCCCAGCAGTGTGATTGTCCCTTTTTGTTTTTCAGTTCAACCCATATGGCCTCATTTGATGATCCTTCTAAGATATCCTCCCTCCTCACAGCTGTAATTCATTCTTTAATCAATATTGCAACCCCCCCTCCTTTTTTACCCCTCTTTCTATCTCATCTGAAAACCTTGTAAGCGGGAATGTTGAGCTGCCATTCCTGCCCTTCTTTCAGCCATGTCTCAGTAATAGCCATAATAACATACTCCCAAATGTCTATCTGTGCCCTCAGCTCATTTGCTTTATTCCCTAGACTCCTTGCATTGAAGTATGCACCATTTAGCACTGCCAAACTCACTTCTTGTCTATTTTCTAGCCTTTGTTTCCTCTGCCTTCCAAACTCGCTTACTAATTTTCTGCCTTCCATTTCCAGCTTTGCTTTTCTCCCTTCTGAATCCACTCTCAGGTTCCCATCCCCCTGCCAGGCTAGTTTAAACCCTCCCCAACAGCACTAGCAAACCCCGCCGCGAGGATATTGGTTCCAGTCCTGTTGAGGTGCAACCTGTCCGGCTTGTACAGGTCCCACCTCCCTCAGGAATCTAAAGGCCTCCCTCCTGCACTATCGCTCCAGCCACGCATTCATCTGCTCTATCCTCCTGTTTCTGTACTCACAAGCACGTGGCACCGGGAGTAATCCGGAGATTACTACCTTTGAGGTCCTGTTTTTTAATCTCTTTCCTAGCTCCCTAAAATCTGCGTGCAGGACCTCATCCCTCTTTCTACCTATGTCGTTGGTACCGATGTGGACCACAACCTCTGGCTGTTCACCCTCCCCCCTCAGAATATCTTGTAGCAGTTCAGTGACATTGCTGACCCTGGCACTAGGGAGGCAACATGCCATCCTGTTTCCCACATTACAACAGTGACTCCACTTCAGAAGTACTTCATTGGCTGTAAAGCACTTTGAGACGTCCGGTGGTCGTGAAAGGCGCTATATAAATGCAAGTCTTTCTTTCTTTTCACGTCTGTGGCCGCAGAAACGCCTGTCTATTCCCCTAACTATTGAATCCCCTACCATTATTGCTCTTCCACTTTTCTTCCTCCCTGCCTGTACAGCTGAGCCACCCATGGTGCTGTGGACTTGGCTCTGGCTGCACTCCTGAGAGGAACCATCGCCCTCACGAGTATCCAGAACTGAATACTAGTTAGCGAGTGAGATGCACTCGGAACTCCTGCACTACCTGCCTGGTCCTCCTCTTCTGTCTGGTGGTCACCCATTCCCTCTCTGCCTGCACACTCATAAGCTGTGGGGTGACCACCTCCAGAAACGTGCTATCCATGTAACTCTCAGCCTCGCGAATGCACTGCAGTGACTCCAGCCACCGCTCAAGCTCTGAAACCCGGTGCTCGAGCTGCTGTAGCTGGCGACACTTCCCGCACACGTGATTGTCCAGACCACGGGAGGTGTCCAGGACTTCCCACATGGCACAGGATGTGCATTCCATGGGGCTGAGCTGCCCTGCCATGCCATTACTTTATAGACTATTAACTAGAAACATTTACCAACTACTCACCAAATCAGCTCCTTCCCTTGTGTCGACTTCACTTTTTAATTCTGACATCACTCTTTCAAATTCTGCCTTTGTTGGGTTTCTCTCGCTCAGGTCCGCTGCCTCCGCTCTCGGGCCTTCCTCTGCCGCACTCTTTATTTTCTCCATCTCCGCTCTTGCTCCCGCTCAGGTCTGCCTCCATCATTTAGGAATGTGAAGCCTGCCATCAAGATTCTCTCAACTGGTCTCCTAACATGTTGAGGCCAGAAGTGAGAGTTTGTTGTAACTTAGAGCCTTGGGTCTTAATAGCTGCCGTCAAAGGAAAACACCATCATTGAGGGTTGTCCTGCAGATAACAGTGGAATTACTACTGGCTTTGTTGTAAACCGCAGGTTTCCTAATAACTGTTGCATTAATGCACAGGTGTCAGAGCAACACTTTGCAGAGTCTCCAACAAACAAGGCAGGGGGCTTTGAAAGTTTTCAAAGGACTGCATAAATTTCTTCTGCTTATTAGGGAGCTCCCCATTATGGGCAGCTCTCAGAAGGTAAGAATCCAAGGGCCCTGTCTAGGCCTAACTCTCTCTTCATATTTTTTCTGTAGCTGTCTCCACTTACTCCTCCTCACATGTGCAGTGTGTTTCATCAGCTGCTCCGTCCTGACCACTCTCTTTCATTTCCCTGAGCTGGATGTCTGACAGATATTTGTGAGATGGCCCAGCTTACTGTTTCTTTCTGGTGGCAGGATTTTCATAGTCAGAGACCCCTGCACAAAGAGAAAAGGTGCCTGCACCACAGCGAGTGCTATGCTGTTGTTTTCAAATTCCTCCGAGGCCTCGCCCCTCCCTATCTCTGTAACTTACTTCAGCCCTACAACCTTCAGATCTCTGTGCTTCTCCAATTCTGGCTTCTCGCGCACCCCTGATTTTCATCAGTCGACCATTGATGGTTGTGCCTTCAGCTGCTATGGCCCTGGAATTCCCTCTCTAAACCTCTCTGCCTCTTTACTTCTTTCTCCTCCTTTAAGATGCTCCTAAAAACCTACCTTTTTGACCAAGCTTTTGGTCATAAGACCTAATGATTGAAAAATTGAGTCGCGTCCCCTTTGGGGCGCTAACTTCACCGGGGCGCTACTTTTAGCACCCCCGTGGCCGAAATTAATTGGTAGCGTCCCAAGAGGGAAGCGGGGCGCTACTAGAAGTGCCCCGCCTCCCTCTTGGGGCGCTGCGAGGGAATATCGCGGCATTACATGCGCACGGTACTGCAGGCCTTCCTCCCCTTCTTAAAGGGGAGGGGCCTAGCGCAGCGCGACCCGGGGCCCAGCTGGGCCACCAGGGAGCGGAGTGCCGGCAAAAGAGCAGTGCTGGGCTCACGGAGCGCAGCCAGCATTCCGCGGTGGGGGCTGGTCAGGAGGCCAGGGACGGCAGAGGGGGCAGGTGTTGGCAGGCGGCCAGTAACAAAAAGGGCCACCCGGCACCTCACCTTTAATTAGCGCCGCCCCGGCCACAGGTAGGCCCCCCTGAGCCCGTCGGACATAGCATCCGGCGGGGCACTACCGAAAATCGCGACCGGGGCGCTGTGCACGGCGATGATGTCATTGCTGGCGGCGCAGCTGCTAACCTCTCGCTGAATTTTGTGGGAGGCGTTGGCAGCACTGCGCCCGGGTGCTAGTTGCTTTGCGTCCCGTTCGCGCCCTCTTAGGGCGCTAATGGGAGGTGCAAAGCAACCGAATTTTTAGGACAATATCTCCTTATGTTGTTCGGTGTCAAATTTTGTCTGATAACACTCTTGTGAAGCAGCTTGGGATGTTTTACGACGTTAAAGGCACTATATAAATGCAAGTTGTTGTTGAGCCTTGTTGGGCATTGTCCTATCCCTCAGTTGCCTCCACTCCCATGATTTGAAGTGGTACCTCCTCATGCAGATTAAGAATTTGGAGGTTGGCAGGACCACCTTGTTTGTGTGCAGCTTTCGCCCTTAAAAACAGGAAAAAAAACATACAACTTTTAGCATTTGAAATAACATAGTGTGGTGCCCCAGTGCTCAGCTTACATCCCACCTTTTGTGAATGGAAGATTAAAATTGGGGGATTAGGCTAGATAGTGGCAGATGGAATTTACTGTTAGTAAATGTGAGGTGATGCTTTTGTTTTTTTTTAAAGCAGTAATTATACTCGGAATGGAAGTTGGCTAAGTGCTGTGAAAGAGCAGAGGGACTTGGGGGTACAGGTTCATAGCACATTAGTGGTCGATATGGTTGTCAAAAAAAATCAAATTGAATTCTAGATTTTTATCACAAGATATAGAATATAAACACCAGAGGTAATGATGACCCTATCTAAAACTTTAATAAGACCTCAGAGTACTATGCACAGTATTGGGCTATACACTAGAGGAAAGATATTGAGGCTTGAGTGGCTACAGCAGATTCACTGGGATGTTGGCTGATATTAGGAAATACAAATACGAAAAAAGACTTGAAAAATGTGGTCCCTTTTCTCATTAGTACAATGCAGATTATCGGGCGATATAAAAGAAGTGTTTAAAATTATGAAAGGATGGGGCAGGGTAGATAGAAGCAGACTGTTTCAGTAGTTGAAAAGAAAAGATCAGGGAAAGACAACCGAATTACGTGAAGCAGGCGGCCAAAGATAACACGAATGGAACCGAAATCGCTCATCCGCTCTGAAAATGACAGTGTAACATGGAAATGGATTCAATTAAGATAAAATTCCCTGGGCAGTGGGTATGCATTTTGACTCCATTTTCTAGGCAGTTTTGCAGATTGATTCGGAATAAACAATTGTTTTAGGAAATAGTGACCAGGAGGTCTCTAAGGGAGTCACCACAAGGAAGGTTATATTTAAAAAAATATATATAACCTACTTCAGGATAAAATTATTTGGCTCAAAGAACAGATCGACAAAATAATTTGCTTCTTAGAGTGCAGCAAAGAATGAGCTCTTGCAGTGTTCCCTACTACAGTAAATGGATGCCAAAGCTGTTTCAAATGCTCAGTTTTTCTGATTCTGCAATCTTGGGAGATAAATCCAGTTCTTAAAATTCCTGTCAAAAAGACCTGAGATGGGCCGTTCCAAATTTTCAGTCATTGGAGCTACTGAGATCGTAGGTAGCACTGTGTTTTGGACGCAGACAGATAATGGGGAACTATAGTTTATTCAGCAGCAGTGTAGCAGAAATGGAAAGAATTTGAGAATTGTACAAAGAGCCCCCTGTAGTAAAAACGATAAGCTACTCTATGTTGCTGTAGGCTTCGGTAAGCTTAGAGGATGACAGCAAGATGACCTATTTCTAAACAGATGAAACTCATTCATATTGATTTTCAGAAATTGCTATTTAGACTTTAGATCCCCTCCCAGTCATGTATCTCCTCCAGCCAGAGTGGTCAGTTTGTTCTGAGGCCATTGCCAGGTGCAGATGCCACAATGTGACTTTGTCTACCACTAAGGGAGATGTTTGGACTCCAGTCAGTTTCTCCTGCAACAGTACAGCTAATATTGGAATTTCAGTAGAGTCAATATTGAACCTGTAGCCTACTACCCCTTGTGCCAACACAAGGGATTTATTTTTAATAGGAGTTCGCCTATGGTGCTGCTTCTGGAGTCAAGCCTTTCACAGGGCTTGTATGGGCAGCAAGTGAAGCCAGAGGAAGCTGGGCGGGCCTACCTGGGCACAGAGTGAGATGAACCAAGATTGGAGCAATCAAGGCAGCGATCAGGGCCTTTTGGGGGTGGGGTGGGGGAGAGTGGGGAGGAATGCAATGCTTTTAACATTTGGACTGGTCTGCTGCAGGGTGAGCACTTCTTTGGACATTGAGGTTGCATATTGGCAGTGGCCAGAAAAGCAGAGTAGCAGAATTCTAAAACAAAACACCCAGCTGAACAAAATAAAAAGCAAAAAATGTCCCAAGCCCTTGAGTGAGGGTAGGCCTCTTGGGGACAACACTTATTGCAAAGATTTCTAATGGGATAGTGACAAATATTGTGTATAGGTTTAAGTTTTTTAATGTTAGGTTAAAAAATATTTTAGTACCATGGCCTAGAAATTCGTTAGCACTGCGCTCATTTTTCGGGCGCTGAACGGGTGCCTAAGCGTCTAATATGGCGGACAGGAAGTGCTCATTATGAGCACAAAGTGCAGCGACCACCATATTGGCATAGGCGAAAAAATAGGCATTAGGGGCTCACGCCTGAAACAGGCAATAGGCTCTTTTGCATATGTAAATAAGGAGCCTAACGCCTCTTTGATGCCGCCTCTGCAATATTGGTTTGCCCTGAGGCAGCCAGCTGCATTCAGGAAAACCAGGTCTACATGCGGCCTAACAGGCGGTCCTTAGAGCCCACAGCAGGCCACCAACAAAAAGGCAAGCTTGTTAAAAATATTTCCCTAAATGTGGAGCTGGGAGGAGCAGGGGTGCTCCTCATGACCCCACATTGAAACTGCAGCCTACGGCCTGCGGTCTGCTGCTGGCCACCGCTCATAGCCCCCCTCCTCTAATCATGACCTTGACTGTTTTCCCCGATTGCAACCTATCCTGGCCACCACCACTACCACTCTCCAGATCCTGGACAGCGCCACCCTCCCTCCTGATTGCCCCCCTTCCCATCCCCTTTAAGGACTTTGCAGAGGGCAAGCTGCCTGGGGGCAACCAATAGGTGTATGCAGCTCACCAGCTCAGTGATGACAAGGTCCCAGGCCCAATATTATGTCTAATATCCATTCCGGTGCAGGGATTGGTCCTTGCCCACAAATTAATTTTTACCCTTATATATCCTCATGTTACTAAAACAAAAAGCACGATTGAAAGCATTTTCAAAAATATTTTGAGCGATTTCATTGACACCCCTTCTTCTCCTGGCAAATTATTTATGGGTAGCTGTTCCTTGATTCTTCTTGGATGGTGGTTGTCCTTTGATAGCTTTTTGATTTGCATCCCTAACTCAATACTAAAATTTCAGCCAATCATTATTATTAAATTAACAGTAATGTGTTGCTTTTTATGAATCTGATATTTGAGCAAATCAGGTGCAAGTGTAACAGACACTTTACAGCGTGACACTCTGAAATGTGATAACGCCTCCTTGACACAGATTTGTAATTATATGGATTGAATTATGAAAAACTAATTTCACTCTAGGACAGAAAAATGTGAAGCAACCATGGCAACATAAAACATGTCAAAGTAACTTGCTTCAAAACACAAACAAATTGGGAGAATGTATTACAGATTTGTAAAGGCGTTACCTAAGTTATGTTTACAATGCAGAACAAATTACTTTATTTCAACTGCGATGAAGCTGGATTGAGCCATATTCATTGATTAATTTTTGGGGTTTGACTTCCATTGAACCATAGAATGTTACAGGACAGAATGAGGCCATTCAGCCCATTGTGTTTTCACGAGCTCTCTGAAAGATCTATCCACTAAGTCCCATTCCTCTGGCGTTTGCCCAGACCCGTGTAAATTTTTCTTTGTTAAATATTTATCCACTTCCTTTTTAAACGTTCTTATTATGGATTCTGTTTTTGGTTGGGCATTCTGTGTTTAAAAGAAATCTCTTGTTCGTTAGATGTCTTATTCCATAAAGTATACTCGTGCAAAGTAATTGCCATTGTAATAATCATTTTAACATACATTACACGCATAAGACTTGCAGCGATATTGATAATTCAAACCCAGAGCACAGATCCTCGAACATCACTTGGAACTTAAAAATAGCAATTGCATTCAATATTTAAAATTAATCTCTGAAAATTGGAATGTTAAGTACATTTCTTGTTTGTTTTCATTTTCTGTTTAAAAGATACTGGGGGAGAAATTTGGTTGTTAGCGCCACCGATTAATGCCTAAAGAGGCCGAGAAGTGGGGCGCTAGCCAATTTCCGGACGGGAGCGCCCGCTCATGGGCGCAGGCTGATTATGATGTCATTTGAGTGTGCAACGCCTTTTGGGCGCCCCGGACCGGAAATTCAGTGGCGCCCCCCTCCGTAGCGCCTGGCGCTAATAGTGACAGCTTACCTGGAACCTTACCAAGTCGCTCTCGGGCTGGAGGAGCGTTATTTAAAGGGGACTGGTGTGGTTTAAAAGCGGCAGCCATTTTTGGAGCACAACTTCCTCGAGAGCTACAAAGAGTTGCTGAGCTGCACACTGAGAGCCATTTGACCACTGAGCCAGCGCAGGCAGACGATCTTCAGCCTTCTGACCATCACCTTGCTGTTGGTGAGCCTTGACAACGGGGAACCTTCCTGTGGGCACTTATTATGGGGGCTGCATTGGAGGGGAACGTCCTGCTGCTGAATCATCTGGAAAGGGCACTGAGACGCTGGGAGAGGGGGGCGGGCATGGCCAGACGGAGGAGGGCAAACAGATGTCGCCACAGCAGACCTTGCGCTGGCAGGGTTTTCCGACAGCAGTTTTCCTACATGAACATGCCGGAGGAGCAGTGTGTCAGAAGGCTGCGATTTAGAAAGGAGGTGGTGACTGAGCTGTGCCAACTGCTTCAGCCAGATCTGCAGCCTCAGATAAGGTGCAGGACATCTCTGTTGGTGGCTGAGAAGATGCCTGCTGGCCTGAACTTCTACGCGAGCGGCTCTTCTCAGGCTGCGCGTCAGAGGCTGATCAGAAGTAGCTTCTAGGCCCCTCTCACGGAATGCTTGCTGCCATTCCAAGAACAGGAATGGAACCGGTCTGATACCCCCAAGCCTGTGAAGGGCAAGATGCATGTAAATAGCAGGCATGGCCATTGTAAATGAAGAAAGTGTTTCATTACACAAAATGTGGTTCTTTCAGACATGAGAAAGCTATGGCAACAGAAAGCAAAACTAATACACTGACACATAACTGCCTCTCACACCCGGGAGACTGTCCAAAACATAAATCACATTCTGACCATCTTCCTTGGCCTTGATTCCACTGCGCCAACCAAAGCATCCAATGCCCCATCAGTGAGGCGTTCCGCCCTCTGCCTCACCCTTTCCATGTCTTGCTAGGCTGGTGCGCCACAGGTAGGCTCCCACCACTTTGAAGGCCTACAAGGCAGTGAGTGTGTCTGGTGATGCCAATTGACTTGCCCCTTTAAGAGCTGGCTGGCGCCAGTGTGTCTCAGGGAAAGTGATTATTGACAGCACCTTCGCTGTGCCCCGCCGCCGCGAAATTGGGTTGCGCCGCCGGGTTAGCGCCTTAAGAGTAGCGTGCAGCGCCTGATTTAGCGCCGCAATCACCTTTAGGGGCGCTGCAACCCAATATCGCGCTAGGTGGCGCTAAATTGCGCCTGGCGCTAAACTTTGCGCATCACCAGGACTAGCGCCCCAAACGCGGCTATACCGAATTTCTAGGCCACTGTCTAAAAGTTATATTTGTCCATCTCAGTTTTGCATGTTTACAACTGATTCTTTAGCACATTAAATGTTGGAGCAATGGTAAGAAGAAAAAAGGTAAAGGCACTATCAGTTTATTTGTATTTAATTTTATGTTTTTATTCTGTTTTCCTTTTTCGTCTCATTCTATTTGTTCACACAATGTTTCTAGTTTTCAATTTCTTTTCATTTTTTCCAGTTTTCTTATCAGTTTCTAACTATTTCTTGTTTTCTTCACACATTTCTCCTGTGCAGTACTTCAGAATTTCTGTACTTTTTTCCATCCTTTATTTTGTTTGTCTTTCTTGTGCTTTTGCATTGGCTATTCATCCTCCGCTGTAATTGATGATCTTGTCTTCATGTGACTCTCAGACAGTAATTTTTGATTGACTGTTTGATCACAGGACGGGAGAGGGGTGGGTGGGGAGTGTGGGGGAAGAGGGAGCACAGTTGCATCTAACCTGTCCTCAGCTGACATCCACAAAGCTGCACTTTCTAACTGGAGTAAGCAGCAGCAGGAACACAAGCCTGGGAGTGCGGCGGCCAACTGTAGTATGCCCACAGTTGCCCTGGCTAAGATCAGCTTAATTGGCATACGCTGGGGTTTGAACCTGAGACTTTCCTGGTAGACATGTAGATATTTTTCTCCTTTTTTTTTCTCTGATCCGGTCCTCTCCCGAGGGCATCGACTCCTTGCTTGGTATGGTTTCATCCATTGTTCACCTCCGGTTACCTCGCCCTAATTGTCATTATTCAGGTATCAGCCTTGACGATGATTATCAGCAGGTTATTTGACTCGGGAACCATCAAAATTGGGTCTGATCCTATTACCTGAAGTTCACGTATTCACACTACCAGTAGGACGGCTGGAGAATGGTGAAAGGCAGGAATCTGCACTGATATTCCCCCACCCTTTGAGCTGAACGGAGAAAAATACTTCAGCTGAGCAAAAGTGAAACACTTTTTTAAAAACTATAATGCGAAATATCCAAGAAAAATAAGTGTAAACCAAACAAGCAGTTCCCCAAATTGATGGATGGGGCCATTAAAATAATAAAGATCAGACTATATAAAGTATACAGGGAAAAGGGAGGGGAGAACTCTTGGGAGTGTAGGAAGTTAACTAAACAAATTGGACAAGACAGAAAGGTGTAGAGCAAAAAGTAGCTTGAGTGGTTAGAATTCTAAAAGAAGAAAATACTTGAATTCACACACTGAAAAAGAATTGAAAGTATTTCATACAATGAATTACTTTTGGAGTGTAATGACTGTTGTATAGGTGAAATATAAAAGTAACAACAAATAAATTGTTGAAATATTAAATTAATGTATTTTCTAGAAGTATTTCAGTAAAAAGGATATATTTTTGTACGATCATTTGTTCCCTCCATCAGCCTTTCAGCTCCATCCTGTATGTGAGATTTTGCTTTGCTGTCCTGTCCCGAACTGTTTAAGAATCCTAGGCCTAGAAATTCAGTATAGCCACTTTTGGGGCGGTAAAGTCGGGCGGCCGCTAAAGTTTGCGCCCGGCGCAAAGTCGAGCCCCCTTCGCCGATATTCAGTTGCATCGCCCTTAGAGGTTGCTGCTGCGCTAAAACAGGCGATGCACGACTATCATTAGGCGCTAAGCCGGCAGGCCGGGGCGCTAACACCGGCAGTTGGGCGCAGGGCAGGTGCGGCGAGCTGCTGATTGCCGGCAGACACGAGCTCTTAAAGGGGGAGGGTGGATTGTTTTTTTGACAGGCCGGGACTAGTGTATTTGTGTTTCTGGGGGTCCTCCTCCTCCTCCTCCTCCTTCGTCGTCGTTGTTGCAAAACGGCTGCCTTTTCTACTGCAGGAGTGCCCTTTAATTTGCGCTCCCCGCGGCCCGCCTCGGCTGTGTACTGTTCCAATTCACAGTCGTTCGGGCCGCCCGGCGCACAATGGGGCGGCGCGAGTGAAGTTCCGGTTCCGGGCGCACAAAGGGCGTTGCACGACGAAATGACGTCATGATCTGCGCGCGCAGATGAGCGCGCGCAATGACTTTGCGCCGGCGCTAAATGTCTACTGAAGTTGGGGCGAGGCGCAGATCGCGCTGCGCCCGGGCGCTAAGCGCCTAGCGCTCGAGATCTACTCCTCCTAAGGTGCTAACGGCTGGCGCAGCCAACTGAATTTCTAGGCCCTAATTTCCTCGGCTAACAAACAAGAGTAAGTTGGCTTATTTGTAAATATCTTGCACATATCATGTACTTTCTATAACTGTCACACGCTGATGCTCACACCCCTGTTCTTATAAAAGTGTATCCTTCGTGAGCAATGCCACAGGAGATCTGAGCGTATTTAACAGAAGATGCTGGAATTGCACAACAGCCTATTTGTGGTTTTCCTTTTACCCTGGCCTATTATACTCCCTGCTGCTGATTCTTCTCCTTGATTTAATGCTCTGGACATCAAATCCGGTCCCAATTTATATGTAATCTGTAATTTCCCGCCCATCTTATTCCCCTAGCTCAACTAATTTGCTATTTTAAGTATTTTCTTGTGTTCATTGGGGGGAGTTTTAACCTCGGAGCGCGTGAGTTAACGCAGGAAAAATGCGAGTACGTTGGGAAGCCAGCTCCAACACACCAACTTCCGCGGTTAACTGGCACTCGTTAAGCTGCTTGCGTGCATCCCCCTCGGGAGAGGCGGGTTGGCTATTAACACATGCTAATTGCTTAATTGGAATGATATTTCAGCTGACGTTCAAATTTAACGACGCATCCACGGGTTTCCCGGGCTTCCTGAAACTTGCCAGTGAAGGCAAGATGAGAACACAACGGCAATTGAGGGGGCTGATTAGAAATCATGGAAATACTGCAATAACTACTCAGTACTCACAGCTGCTTTCTTACCTACCAGTGGGAAAGGGTTTGTTCACAGTACTTTTTACACGTTGGAGTTTTTCTGAATCACATAAGGATGAGTGGCAAAGCTTTGGCTGCCTTAGATTGGACCTCAGACGAGGAGCAATATGACCAGCAGCAGCCTGCTTTTGAGAGACCTGCAGCTGGACATCAGGGAGGGGAGCAGCAGAGGGGTTCAGCTCGCAGGAGACGACACAGGGTCTACAGGCAGAGGCCGAGTTTCCTTGACATGGCGGAACAGCAGTGCTTCAGAAGGCTCAGGTTGTCACGTTAGGTGGTGGCAGACATCTGCGACCTCCTAGAAGAAGACCTGCTGCCTGTTGGACCTGGTGGCCGCGCGTTACCAGTGGCTGTCAAAGTCACCACTGTACTCAAATCTTAGCCTCCGGGCCCTTCCAGGGCTTTGCTAGAGACATATCCAGGTGGCCCACAAATGCATAAGAGAGGTTACTGATGGGTTATTTGCCAGAGCCGGCAATTAAGCGAACTTCACCTGCAATTACGCCAGTCAGAATGAGCGGGTGCTCGGGTTTGCATCTCTGGCTGGCTTCCCACAGATGCAAGGCGTCATCGACTGCACACATGTGGTAATCAGGGCACCCTCAGATCAACCAGGAGTATTCACGAACCGCCATGGCTTCCACTCCATCAATGTGTAACTGGTGTGCAACCACAAAAGGATATTTCTGCAGACATGTGTAAGATTCCCGGGGAGCTGCCATGATACTTTTTCCTGAGGCAGCCCAAGCTCCCTGACGACTTTGGACCTGGAAGGCCACTTTAAGGGGTGGCTGCTAGGAGACGAGGGATGCCCACTTCAAACTTAGCTGGTGACACCCATCAGAAACCTGATCAATGAAGCCCAACAGTGCTACAATGAAATGCTATATGACCAGCAGATTTGTGATCGAATAAGCCATCGGCATGCTGAAGGTGCGCTTCAGGTGCTTGGACAGATCTGGAGGCACCCTTCAGTACACACAAGTCAGGGTGTCCAGAATGGTTGTGGTATGCTGCGCTCTGCACAACATTGTGCAGCAGTGAGGCTTGGATCTGCAGGAAGAACATGGTGCAGAGTGCAGATTGTCTTTGGACGATTCCGAGGAAGAGGAGCAAGGTGATGAGGGCAATGCACCACCAGCTGCTCACATTGCTGCCAGTGATGCCCTTATTAATGCAAAGTTCACTTAGGTTGCACCAGTAGATCGATGTTAGAAGCACATGCAACGGACGCTCTTCCTGCGCGCCCCCCCTCCGCCCCCCTCAAATGCCACTGACACAAAGTAGTCCTGCATAAATTTAACCCCCCCCCCCTTGCACATCGCCCCCCTGATTGGTCCCCATCAATCCATGCCTTCCCATTCTTCATCAAACAAGTTAAATGGCGACTTGCCACTGATGTGCCTTCAATAACTCAAAGACAAGGCATTTAAAGGATTCAACTAAGGCTTTTAATCACTAAGAACATAGCAGCATTACAGGTCTTCCCACATCGGGCATCTGGTAGGAATGACTCATACAGCTCCTGAGACCTTTATATGGCAAAAGACAGGGGCGTAGCCAATACACACAATAGGAACAAAAGGGGGCGGTTCACACAATACAAGCAGGTGAAACACACAGGTAAAACACATAGGCTGATGAAGGCATATATTTCATCACATTCACCCCTTCTACAGATTTAGTCTGTCCGGGGGTGTGATAGTCCTTCCTGAACGTCGCAACAGTACCTCGGGTTCCGACCGGGAGTCCGTGGTGCCCTCCTGGGCATACCCATGTGCTGGGGTTGTTGCAGGTACTGCTGGGGGTGGTGAGGATACCTCTGGGGATGGTGGAGGTTCTTCTGGGGGTGGTGGTGATGGGTCGTCGTCGTCACTTCCTGCCGAGGCGAGGTCCTTTATGGACACGGTGTCTTCACGCCCGTCGGCGTGCTTGACGTACGCGTACTGTGGGTTTGCGTGGAGTAGGTGTACTGCCTCCACGAGGGGATCCATTTTGTGGCCCCTCACATGTTTCCATAACAGGACTGTCCCTGGGGCGGAGAGCCACGAGGGTAGGGATACTCCTGAGGTTGATTTGCGGGGGAAAACAAACATCTTCTCGTGAGGAGTGGCGTTAGTAGCAGTACACAGTAGCGACCTTATCGAGTGGAGTACGTCTGGGAGGACCTCCTGCCAGCGGGAGGTGGGGAGGCCTTTAGACCTTAATGCTAAGGTGACCGCCTTCCACACTGTCGCGTTCTCCCTCTCCACTTGCCCATTACCCCGGGGGTTATAACTAGTGGTCCGACTCGTGGCTATCCCCTTTGACAGCAGGTATTGGCGCAGTTCATCGCTCATGAACGACGCCCCCCCTGTCAGTGTGGATGTAGTTGGGCATGCCGAACGTGCAAAACAGGTTGCCGAGGCACTTGATGACCGTGGCACTGGTCATATCTGGGCAGGGGTAGGCGAATGGGAAGCGGGAGTACTCGTCCACAATGTTGAGGAAGTACACATTGCGGTCGGTGGAGGGGAGTGGTCCCTTGAAATCTAAGCTCAGGCGCTCGAATGGCCATGTAGCTTTGATCAGGTGGGCTCGGTCGGGCCTGAAAAAATGGGGCTTGCATTCCGCACAAGTGCGGCAGTCCCTGGTCATAGACCGGACCTCCTCGATGGAATAGGGCAGGTTACGGGATTTTATAAAGTGGAATAGCCGGGTGACCCCCGGGTGGCAGAGGCCATTGTGGAGGCCCTGTAGCCTGTCCCCCTGGATGCTGGCACACATCCCTCGTGATAGGACGTCGGGGGATTCGTTGAGGGCCCCCGGCCTATATATTATGTCGTACTCAAACGTGGAGAGTTCGATCTGCCACCTGAGAATTTTGTCGTTCTTGATCTTCCCCCTCTGTTTGTTGTTAAACATGAAGGCTACCGACCGCTGGTCGGTAAGCAGGGTGAAGCGTTTGCCGGCTAGGTAGTGCCTCCAGTGCCGCACTGCCTCCACTATGGCCTGGGCCTCCTTCTCTACCGAGGAGTGCCTGATCTCGGGCCCTTGGAGGGTTCTTGAGAAAAAGGCTACGGGCCGCCCGTCCCGGTTGAGGGTGGCTGCTAAAGCAAAGTCGGACGCATCGCTTTCGACCTGGAAAGGGATGTTTTCGTCCACTGCCCGCAGCGCGGCCTTCTCAATGTCGTGTTTAATGCTGTTGAAGGCGGCGTGGGCCTCGGCCGTGAGCGGGAAGGACGTTGATTTCAGGAGGGGACGGGCCTTGTCGGAATAATTGGGGACCCATTGGGCGTAATAGGAGAAGAACCCCAGGCACCTTTTCAGGGCCTTGGGGGTGTTTGGTAGGGGTAGCTCCCGTAGGGGGCGCAATCGGTCGGGGTCCGGACCGATTTCCCCGTTTTCCACCACGCAGCCCAGGATACAGAGGCGCGTGGTGCTAAAGACACACATCCTCGTTGTAGGTGAGATTGAGTCTGAGGGCGGTTTTCAGAAATCTCGCGAGGTTCGAGTCGTGGTCTTGCTGGTTGTGGCCGCAGATGGTGACGTTGTCTAGGTATGGGTAGGTGGCTGTTAACTGGTTCTCATCGACCATGCGGTCCATCTCCCGCTGGAAGACCGAGACCCCGTTTGTTACCCCAAAGGGGACTCTGAGGAAGTGGTAGAGACGTCCGTTCGCCTCGAAGGCGGTGTATGGACGGTCCTCCGGCCTAATGGGGAGCTGGTGGTATGCCGATTTTAGGTCGATGGTGGAAAACACCCGGTATTGCGCGATTTGGTTTACCATATCCGCTATGCGGGGCAGAGGGTAGGCGTCTAGCTGGGTGTATAGATTAACCGTCTGGCTATAATCTATCACCATCCGCTTCTTTTCGCTACCCTTAACTACTACTACCTGGGCACGCCACGGGCTGGTACTGCATTCGATGATACCTTCCCGCTTGAGTCTTTCTACTTCCGACGCAATGAACCGTCTGTCCTCCCAGCTGTACCGCCTATTCTTGGTCGCTATGGGTCGACAGTTGGGTGCGAGGTTGGCGAACAGAGAGGGCGGCTTGACCTTCAGGGTAGCCAGACCGCACACTGTGAGGGGCGGCTGGGACCCACCGTAGGTAAGCGTGATACTTTGGTGGTGGCACTGGAAGTCCAGACCCAAGATCACGCTCACACAGAGATCTGGTATTATCAATAGTTTAAAATCTCTGTAATCATTGCCTTTTACCGACAACATAACCGCGCAGAAACCTGTAATTTTTGAGGTATGAGTCTTATCGGCCATGGCGATTTTGCCCTGTGTGGGGACTATCGTTAGTGAAAGTCGTTTTACCAGGCTAGGATGAATAAAGCTTTCGGTGCTCCCGCAGTCAATCAAGCATTTAACCTTGTTCCCGTTTACCTCTATGTCCATCATCGATTTAGACAACGGATGCGGCCTGGACTGATCCACTGTGATCGAGGCCACCAGTGGGTCCTGGAGGTCCGTGTAGTCGGGGCAACATGGTGGACTTCATGAGGGTGGACAAGATGGCTTCCAAGATGGCTGCTCCCATGGCGCGCATGCGGCGGTGGTGGAGTTGGAGGCGGGGTTCCCTCTGCAGACTTTGCTGAAATGTCCTTTCTTCCCGCATTTAAAACAGGTGGTGCCCTTCGCTGGGCACAGATGCCTGGAGTGTTTGTCCTGGCTGCAGAAGTAGCATTTCGGGCCCCGATGCATTGCGGCAGTAGTGGGGCTCCTGGGTGCTGGGCTGGCCTGAGACCTGGGAGGTGAAGATGGCTTCCAAGATGGCGGCCCCCACGGCGCGCACGAGGCGGAGTGGGCCGCGTGGCCTGGGGAACAGGATTCAGAGTTCCTCTGGGCCATATCCAGCGATCGCGCTATATCTATAGCCTATTTTAAGTCCAGTCCCTCCTTTTCAAACAGTTTCTGCCGAATATAATTTGAACTGAGGCCCGCAATAAGGGAGTCTCGAATCAGCTGCTCCGTGTACACGATGGCAGACACGGCCTTACAGTTACAGTCTCTGCCCAGTACTTTTAGGTTTAGTATAAAGTCCTCTAGTGACTCACCATGCCGCTGTGTGCGAGTAGTCAGAAGATGCCTGGCGTACACCACGTTTATTGGCTGCGCGTAGTGGGCCTTCAGGATGGTGCAGGCCTCCTCGTAGCTGGTGGCATCTTGGATGAGGTGGGAGACCCGATGGCTCACCCAGTTTCGCAGGATTCCCAGTTTCATGTCTCCGGTAGCGGTTTTGGCTGCGGCTATGGCAGTGGATGAGTTTGCAATGAAAAATTCGAAGCATTGGAACCAGTGTCCGAACTGTGTGGCTGCGTCTGAGGCATGGGGGTCCAGATCCAAGCGCTCTGGTTTCAGGAGTCGATCCACCCTGGTGTTTTAGTGATTAAAATTGATGTGCCTTCAATAACTCAAAGACAAGGCATTTAAAGGATTCAACTAAGGCTTTTAATCACTAAGAACATAGCAGCATTACAGGTCTTCCCACATCGGGCGTCTGGTAGGAATGACTCATACAGCTCCTGAGACTTTTATATGGCAAAAGACAGGGGCGTAGCCAATACACACAATAGGAACAAAAGGGGGCGGTTCACACAATACAAGCAGGTGAAACACACAGGTAAAACACATAGGCTGATGAAGGCATATATTTCATCACAGCCACCCAGCACCCAAGAATGGGAAAGTGGTCTAAAAGAGTAAAATTTATGTGATTGAACTAAAGAATAGAAACTTCACAACATAACATTTTCTCATACAACCATGTGCATACCCTTGTGCAAATACAAAGCTTTACTCTTACTTCCTACCACTCCTAAGTGGTGCAACCCCTGTAGTTTCAGCAGAGGTAGAGGCAGGCTGCTCAGACTGCTGAGATGCTCTTGGCTGACGTCCTCTGGGTTTTGGAGCCCATGATGGCCCCGCCAAAGATGCTCCACCTGTGCAAGGGCCGATTTGGCCATCGGGACATGAGGCAGAAAGTTGGGTACTGACTGAGGAGGCGGTTGGGGAAAACGGGTGAGAAATGGAAGCGCTTTGAGTGGAGTCCCCACTTCCATGTCCCTTTTCGTTTTCATCTCTTTCATGGCCCAGCCACATTTCACTGCTACCACTCTTCTGGAGAACACTCTGGTGCAGATCAGGGCGGCATTGTAAGGCCAAGGCTAAGTTATCTGTCATCCTATTAAAGGTTGCAGACATGTTGGCATCCAGAGCCTGCACGACCGTGGTCAAGGCGTGCATGGACTCAGTTGCTAGCCGCATTTGATGTTGCACGGAGTTAGCCACTTTATTCATGCAAGAAGACATCATCGCAATACCCTGCGACATCAACTGGACTCCTCCATTCTCTCTGCAATCGTAGTTGTTGCACTTGGAAGGTCTGTCAGTGCATCGCACATTGTCTGTTGCTGCTCAATGATTCTCCTTTTCATCGACAGCCATTGAGGTACAACATCTGTATCCAGCTGAGCAGAGCTTGGAGAGGGCTGGTGCCCTCCGCTGCGGACTCTCCACTGCTGTCCCTGTCTCCACCAGCTGCTCTTGCTCACCTGTGAAGTGCGAGTCACCAGGTGAAAATCCAACTTTCTGTCTTGCTGGTCCCACCGAATTGTGAGCATCTGAACTGGTGCACGGTAAGCATGAGTCCTGTGACAGTGCACCCTCAGAAGGAATCGGCTCCTCTGAGGATTCATCGTCTGTGAGGTCCATTGATTGCTGCTGCATGCGTGAAGGCCCTGGCAGAGATAAAAGCTATGAATTAGTACTGGCAAGGTAAGAATGTTGCAACCTATCATTATGAAGATTATCATATTTCACTCGCTGTTGAAATCAAGTCAACGTGAATGAGTGCCGTCTGACATGTGGGTCACTGATATTTAATTGTGTCATCAAGTAGCTGGGAGGTTCCCGTCTCCCCATCTCTGATGGCCAGGGACGCTAAAATGCCACTGATCTCCAGTGCCTCCTTCTCTACAGTTGTGAGCTGCGCGATCTGTGGAGGGCCCCCTCCAGATCTCTCCCTCTCCCTGCTGTTCTGTGCTCTCTTCTCCTGCAAGGAGGGAAAGAACAGACCTATGAGTGACTGTAATGGCATGTGTTCACCCGATAGATGGAGAGCATTTGTTGAGGGTGACAATGAGGGATAGGCATGACATTGCATAAGGATGTGGGTGAATGCCAGTGGTGGATGGCTAGATGGGGCTGTGCAGAAATGCGTAGAAAGAGAAGGATGTGTTCGTGTGCAAGCTAAGTGGATGTGAGGAGTGATGTGATGGAGTAGGCTTAAGAGGCAGAGGGAGGGGGTTGGGGTGATACACACATCAGGATGTATGGCAGTGTGCCATTGCTCTCACCTTTCCTGCCCTGCGTAGGTCATTGAACCGCTTCCTGCATTGGATCCAGAAGCGCGGCACCACACTCCTGCTGCTGACCTCCTCGGCAATTTCCAACCACGCCATCCTTGTGTCAGCAGCAGGCTTCTCCCACCCATTACTGGGGAACAGTATCTCCCTCTGGGTCCTTACAGCCCCCAGCAGCACATCCAGGGAGGCGTTGGTGAAGTGGAGCGCAGCTTTGCCTGCCTCGACTTCATTCCTAAACTTCAACTTGCATGTTTGAATTGTCCCTTTAAATATTGGTGTTGCGATTGCGTCATACGGGTCCTCATCACGCCCGCTACTGCGCAATCGACGCTTAACCAGGAAGAGAAATGACAATGAGGTGGCTGCGATAAAAAAACACAGAAAGAAGCGCTGCACTTACTTCTGGGTTTCCCACACGATATTGGAACCCCACGCCCGCCCCCCCTCCCCCCCCCCCCCAGTCCTAACGAGTCTCCGAGTTAATATCGGGGCCAAAATCGTGTCTGTGACGCAATACAGGTAGACTATCCTTTATCCGCACTTCCGAAAACCTCTGAAAACCGAAAGTTTTTTCGTGGAGCGTAAGTCATGCGCACGACATGACCCGAGTGGCGCCAAACATGACAGGAGTGGTCCGGGAGCTCTGCCTTTCCCTGTGAGCAGGGCAGAGGGTCACAGAGTTCCTTCCTGGGTAGGAGATTGCAGGCCGAGCCAGGCAGTGTGAAGGAGGTACCGGGAGAGTGAACCCAACAATACAGCGGCCCGTCCGATAGCTGTAGCGGCCCGTCCGATAGTCTTTTCTTCCCCCCCCCCGACCTGATTTGCGGGCCAGCTTGGTGTAGGAGTCAGCCGATATCCGGCTTTCCCACAACTGGCGGCGGCAGTCGAGCCCCAGACCCCCGCTAAGTCAAGGAATTCAGATACGGAGCAGGGGGAGCCGGAAACCTCGATCTAACGGCAGAAATCAGCAGCTGTTTTGTTAGGTTTATTTTCTTCCCCTAGCATTTTTTTAAACAGTCAGGCTGTGGAAAGAGTCTCTGTAGCTTAACAACAGCTTCAGAGACGCTTCCAAGGCAGGGCCCGAGTGTTTACAAGCTGTTGCTAAGCAACAGTGTTTGTTGCCAGATACGGAGATGAAAACCTTCTGAAATCCGAAAAATTCCAAAAACCGAAACACAGCTGGTCCCAAGGTTTTCGGATAAAGGATAGTCTACCTGTATCTCTAAGTCGTTATTTTTAATTTGAATGAATGTCTTCTGATTTTTTAAAATCTTTTCAACTGGACTCCGACAGTGCAGTCCTGCAGCAATTTCCTGATCCCTGTCCACCCACATAATCCGCCTCAGCTGACTCCTGTCAGGCTATATTTTCCCCACTGTAATTTTTTTTCCCGTCTACTAACATTAGAGACTTTTTTTCGGCTTTCAATTCAGCAGTTTTGTCAAGGATTTGCCCATCACTAAACAAATATCCACAACAGATGGAAGGCAGCTGTGGAGATGATGCAGGGCGGGATATTGTTGGCTCTCCTGCCTCATTTTTCTCTACATACAACTGCATGATGACCATTTTGAGAAGCACCTAAAGAAGTTGACATTAGGCCTTATAGAATCAGAAATTTACAGCACAGAAGGAGGCCATTTGGCCCATCTTGTCCGTGCCGGCTGACAAAGAGCTATCCCATTTTCCAGCACTTGGTTCATAGTCTTGTAGGTTACGGCACTTCAAGTGCATATCCAAGTACTTTTTAAATGTGACGAGGGTCTCTGCCTCTACCACCCTTTCAGGCAGTGAGTTCCAGACCCCCACCACTCTCTGGTTGAAAACAATTCTGCTCAAATCCCCTCTAATCCTTCTACCAATTACTTTAAATCTATGCCCCCTGGTTATTGACCCTTCTGCTAAGGGAAATAGGTCCTTCCTATTCACTCTATCTAGGCCCCTCATAACTTTATGCACCTCAAATAGGTCCCCTCTCAGCCTCCTCTGTTCAAAGAAAACAACCCCAGCCTATCCAATCTCTCCTCATAGCTAAAATTCCCCAGCCCAGGCAACATCCTCGTTAATCTCCTCTGCACCACCTCTAGTGCAATCATATCCTTCCTGTAATGTGGTGACCAGAACTGCACGCAGTATTCTAGCTGCGGCCTAACTAGTGTTTTATACAGTTCAAGCATAACCTCCCTGCTCTTATATTCTGTGCCTCAGCTAATAAAGGCAAGTATCCCATATGCCTTCTTAACCAGCTTATCTACCTGTTCTGCTACCTTCAGGGATCTGTGGACATGCACTCCAAGGTACCTCTGATCTTCTGCACTTCTCAGTGTCCAACCATTTATAGTGTATTCCCTTGCCTTGTTTGCCCTCCCCAAATGCATTACCTCACACTTTAAAAAAAATTAATTGATGGGATGTGGGCGTCGCTGGCTAGGCCTGCATTTAGTGCCCATCCCTAATTGCCCTTGAGAAGATGGTGGTGAGCCGCCGCCTTGAACCGCTGCAGTCCATATGGTGTAGGTACACCCACAATGCTGTTAGGAAGGGAGTTCCAGGATTTTGGCCCAGCGACAGTGAAGGAATGGCGATACAGGTCCAAGTCAGGATGGTGTGTGGCTTGGAGGGGAACTTGTAGGTGGTGATGTTCCCATGCGTCCCAGATTGAATTCCATTTGCCACTGTTCTGCCCACCTGATCAGTCCATTGATATCTTCCTGCAGTCTGCAGCGTTCTTCTTCATTATCAACCACACGGCCAATTTTTGTGTCATCTGCAAACTTCTTAATCATGCTTCCTACATTCAAGTCCAATTCATTGATATATACCACAAAAAGCAAAGGACCCAGTACTGAGCCCTGCAGAACCCCACTGGAAACAACCTTCCAGTCACAAAAACACCCTTCGACCATTACCCTTTGTTTCCTGCCTCTGAGCCAATTTTGGATCCAACTTGCCACTTTGCCTTGAAGGCTTTTACCTTCGTGATCAGTCTGCCATGCGGGACCTTATCAAAAGCCTTGCTAAAATCCATATAGACTACATCAAACGCACTACCCTCATCGACCCTCCTTGTTACCTCCTCAAAAAATTCAATCAATTTAGTCAGACATGACCTTCCCTTGACAAATCCATGCTGACTGTCCCTGATTAATCCGTGTCTTTCTAAATGAAGATTTATCCTGTCCCTCAGAATTTTTTCCAATAATTTTCCCACCACCGAGGTTAGACTGACTGGTCTGTAATTACTCGGTCTATCCCTTTCTCCCTTTTTAAACAACGGTACCATGTTAGCAGTCCTCCAGTCCTCTGGCAGTAACCTGTAGCCAGAGAGGATTGGAAAATGATGGTCAGAGCCTCTGCTATTTCCTCTCCTTCTTTTAACAGTCATTCCTGGGCACCTTCAGATCAGAGGATCCTAGAGAGCGCCACGCAGCAAGGCAAGGGAGGCCTGAAAAATGAAGTGCCACCTTACAGTCTCCCCCACAATCGGTGGGCCTCAAACAGTAGCTGGAAGGCCCCAAGGCTGATTGCCAATCTTGAAGCCGTAGGCCACTCAGGCCTGCAGTTGTGCTGATGATCCCACCCACGCTTTTACATGCCATGGGCCTGTGTCAGGGTTGTGATTGGGCCTGTACAGGTGACTCCGATTTTGGCACTCTGATACCTGGACAGGCGCAGAGTATTTAGGGCAGGCAGCATCTGATAAATGCTCGGGCAAAGGAGGGGAGGAATATGGCAACTGGAAGTGTTTTTCAGTTTTCAAAATGCACACTTTGATTCTTTCAAAATATCTCTCTAGAATTGGTCTTCTATATATTTCTACTACTGGATGTGAAAATGCAGAGTTAAAGGAGCATTTATAGAATTTCACAAATTCCTTGGTATTGTCACTGTAAAGAGGTAAATAGAGGGAGAGCTAGCTGTGTATATAAATATAAATGAATACATTGTGCCCTGTATAAATGTAAAGCTGAGGCTGGGGAAGGTTTGAGGTGGCCATCTGGCTCTTGGCTTCAGCTTCCAAACAGTATTAATGTATTAATTGAGCCAGGAATACTTTGTGTGGGAAATTTGAACAATGCTGTTGTGGAGCATTCACCCTGGAAATGGTAGAGTCAGAGGAACAATTATATGATCAGAAATGAATGATTTATGTCTACCTTGAATTTGTCACGCATTTCAAAGGCTAAGGAACATTTAAGCCGTTGGCCAGAGAGAGAGAGAAAGAAAGAAAAAGACTGAATTAGGAAAGTGTGGGAGCCAGAGTGGTCCTGGCTGAAACGGAGCTGAAAGCAAATGCTGGAGAATGTAACAAACTGTTGGTAAAGAGTCACTCAGCATAGTCACTGCTGTCAGGAGCACAGTGTTGTGTCAAACGATTAGGCCTCTTACAGCTGTCATTGTACATAAGCTTGTGCTGTTCTGTGTGTGTCCTACTTGTTTAATTTCTGTAAATCAATTCAATTAATTCAAAATCTGAGCCCAACTTGGGTTGATAATTCTATCTTTCAGAGTAGCTTGGGCAGGAATAAAATGCATTGGTCACTTGCAATCTAGGATTGTATGAGTCCTAATGGGCATGAGGTTAAATAATAGTTTGCTTTTTTATTTTTCCTGCCAAAGTGGATAACCTCGCACTTTCCCACACTATACTCCATCCGCCAAATGTTTGCCCACTCACCTAGCCTGTCTGTATCCCTTTGCAGATTCTTTGAGTCCTCTGCACAACTTACTTTCCCACCCATCTTTGTATCATCTGCAAACTTGGCTACATTACACACAATCCCTTCATCCAAGTCATTAATGTAGATTGTAAATAGTTGAGGCCCCAGCACTGATCCTTGTGGCACCCCACTAGTTACCATTTGCCAACCAGAAAATGACCCATTTATCCCGACTCTGCTTTCTGTTAGTTAGCCAATTCTCTATCCATGCTAATATATTACCCCCAACTCCGTGAGCTCTTATCTTATGCAGTAACCTTTTATGTGGCATCTTATCGAATGCCTTCTGGAAATCCAAACACACCACATCCACTGGCTCGCCCTTGTCCACCCTGCTTGTTACATCCTCAAAGAACTGTAGCAAATTTGTTAAACATGATTTCCCTTTCCTAAAACCATGCTGACTCTGTTTGACTGCAGTATGTTTTTCTAAATGCCCTGCTACTGCTTCCTTAATGAAGGACTCCAGCATTTTCCCAATGACAGATGTTAGGCTAACTGGTCTATAGTTCCTGCTTTCTGTCTCCCTCCTTTCTTAAATAGAGGTGTTACATTAGCGGTTTTCCAATCCGCTGGGACCTCTCCAGAGTCCAGGGAATTTTGGTATATTGCAACCAATGCATCCACTATCTCTGCAGCCACTTCTTTTAAGACCCTGGGATGCAGGCCATCTGGTCCAGGGGACTTGTCATCTTTTAGTCCCATTATTTTACCGAGTACTATTTCCTTAGTGATAGTGATTGTCTTTAGTTCCCCACTCCCTGTGGCCCCTTGATTATCCATTATTGGGATGTTGTTAGTGTATTCTACAGTGAAGACAGATGCAAAATATTTGTTCAGAGTCTCCGCCCTTTCCCCATTCCCCATTATTAATTCCCCAGTCTCATCCTCTAAGGGACCAATGTTTACTTCAGCTACCCTCTTCCCTTTTATATACCTGTAGAAGCTCTTACTATCTGTTTTAATGTTTCTTGCCAGCTTACTCTCATAATTCATCTTCTCTCTCTTTAGAATTTTTTTAGTCATCCTTTGCTGGTTTTTAAAAATTTCCCAATCCTCTGGTCTCCCACCACACTTGGCAACATTGTATGCCTTTGTTTTCAATTTGATACCATCCTTTACTTCCTTAGTTAGCCATGGATGGTGCTCCCTTCTCTTAAAATCTTTCTTTTACAATCTACATTAATGACTTGGATGAAGATATCGAGTGTAATGTAGCCAAGGTTGCGGATGATGCAAAAATGGGTGGGAAAGCAAGTTGTGCAGAGGACTCAAAGAATCTGCAAAGGGATACAGACAGGCTAGGTGAGTGGGCAAACATTTGGCAGATGGAGTATCATGTGGGAAAGTGCGAGGTTATCCACTTTGGCAGGAAAAATAAAAAAGCAAACTTTGGAGAGAGATTACAAAATGCTACAGTTCAGAGGGACCTGGGGGTCCTTGTGCATGAAACACAAAAAGTTAGCATGCAGGTACAGCAAGTAATCGAAAAGGCAAATGGAATATTGGCCTTTATTTCAAGGGGGTTGGAGTATAAAAGCAGGGAAGTCCTGCTACAACTGTACAGGGTATTGGTGAGAGCACACCTTGAGTACTGCATACAGTTTTGGTCTCCTTATTTAAGGAAGGATATAGTTGCATTGGAGGCAGTTCAGAGATGATTCACTAGGTTAATTCCAGAGATGTGGGGTTTGACTTATGAGGAAAGGTTGAGCAGGCTGGGCCTATACTCATTGGAATTTAGAAGAATGAGAGATGATCTTATCGAAACATATAAGATACCGAGGGGGCTCGACAGGGTAGATGCAGAGAGGGTGTTTCCCCTCATGGAGAAATCTAGAACTCGGGGGCACAGTCTCAGAATAAAGGGTCGCCCTTTTAGAACAGAGATGAGGAGGAACTTCTTCTCTCAGGGGGTCGTAAATTTGTGGAATTCTCTGCCCCAGAGAGCTGTGGAGGCTGGGTCATTAAATACATTTAAAGTGGAGATAGACAAATTTTTGCAAGATAAGGGAGTAAAGGGTTATAGGGAGTGGGCTGGGAAGTGGCTTTGAGCCCTAGATCAGCCATGATCTTATTGAATGGCGGAGCAGGCTCGAGGGGCCAAGTGGCCTATTCCTACTCCTATTTCTTATGTTCTTATGCTGCAGGGCAGAAAACCACAGGGCTGCAGCTTCTGGTTCAGGTCCCCTTATAGAAGTGCAGTGAGATAGTTACATCAAACTGGTGGCGGCATCTAGTGAAGAAGCAAAGAATATTTGTTCCCAGTATTCTTTAGTACAATCCAAAATTATTATCTTGTTACATTTTTGCCTTTCCTGAAATCCTACTACCATTCTCAAAGGAAACTTCTCTGAACTATTCGAAATAGCTTGTATTTCATACTTTTGAGATATTAAGGCCCCGTGGTACGTTTGTTTGGTGTTTAAATTTACACTTCCTTTGTTTTTAGTTACCAGTTACCAAGTGAAGCCCTTTATGACAAAGACATCCAGACACCACACACTGCTTTATGTGGCAACAATCATTATTTTGTCCACATAGCTTCAAAAGCACCCCGTTTTACTGACTACTGCTTATCTTAACGAGACAGTTGTCATCATGTGTCCCATTATAGCCATTTTTACCTTTTTCCCCTTTCTGTTGCTAGACTGTTGATAATTCCCAGTCCTATGGGAGCTTGATCTCAAATCCATCCTCTACAATTTAGCACTGTACATTGTTTTTTTTCAATAGGCTTTGGACTCAAAATATATACTGTACATGTGTGTGTCTGTTTTGTGGGGGTGAAGGGGTCTTCAGAGTAGTCTGCTAGAAGGAAAGTAGATAATTAATGATTTTCATTGTATTATTTTACAAAGACACTTGAAATTGATAAGTGGAAATAAATATGAAATGATTATTAAAGCATTATTAAAGTCGGTAGGACAGTGCCACAGTGCCCCAAATGCATTGTCACGGAGTGCTATGATGTAGGTTTCATATCTGTGAATCCTCAAATGCTGTTGCGATTTTGCCTGTATCAGTTTGTAAGCAAGGAGCTGATCACAGTACAGTACTGGTGCATTCATTAAGGTGAGCTGTGCAGCAATCCTAATGGCTCAGAGATAATGTAACTGTCTCTGACCGATACAGACCAGGCTGAGATCAGTTTTACTCCTTGATGTGCTAAATTAGCTGATGTTGGCCCTGTCCCTCCCCGTACCAGCTACAATTGGCCACAGTAAATTGTAGGTTAGGGAAGAGAAAATCAGCCATAGTTCCCACTGTGACCCTTACTGGAAGGGCATGTGTGTGGGTACCTGCTGAGTTAAAGATTGAGCTCAGCTGTGATGCCCTCCCCAGTTGGACAGCCTGCTGGCGCTCACTGACTCGGCTTCTGCAGGAAGAATGGCTATGTGGATAACCAGTAACTATGGAACTGGACCCCAGAAGAAGTGTCTTAAGGAGAGAAGAGAGGGGTGAAATTGCAGAGGGATCAAACAAGTAGTGAAGTTATGTTAAACTTATATCAGACCCTGGTCAGGCCACACTTAAAGTACTGTGCACAGTTCAGCTCTCCATACTATAAGGACATAGAAGCACTGGAGAAAGTGCAAAAAAGATTTACAAGGATGGTACCAGAACTGAGAGATCGGGCAAGATTGATCAGGTTGTGGCTTTTTTGTTTAGAAAAGACTTAAAGGTGACCTGATAGAGGTCTTTAAAATGATGAATGGATTGGACAGGGTAGATGTGGAGAGAATGTTTCCCCTTGTGGGGGAATCCAAAACTAGGGGCCATAAATACAAGGTAGTTACTAATACATCCAATAGGGAAATAAGGAAAACTCAAGCGAGTGGTTAGAATGTGGATCCTGCTACCACAGGAAGTGGTTGAGGCAAAGGGCAAGAAATTCATATACTTACCGCCACCTGTTAGTGCCAGCGATTCTCAAAAATGGCGGCCACCGCACTTGCACCAGCTGGAGGCTGTCCCCACGGCGCCCGCCATATTTGTGGGCCCCTTTGCGCTGTCGGTAGCCGGCTTAACATCACCTACGTGAACCTCGACCCTAGCGCGCAATTCAGCGCTGGGTCCTAAGCAGGCTGACAGATGCTGACAGGGGCGATATCTGTAACTGTTAAAGGGACACACATATCAAGGAGGTAAGTTTGAATGGAAGGGTTTGGCCTTGGTTTTTTGGATTTTATTGAAGTGGTGGCTTGCTGCAATATATGTGAAAAGTTTTTTAAAAGTGTTTTGGGAGTGCTGCTGGACGCTTGCAAGGGCTCGGATGCTAAGAAAACAGAACATGCTGCGAATACTCAGCAGGTCATGCTACATCTGTGGAATTCACATCTCAGGTCGACATGCTGCCTGACCAACTGCATATTTGCAGCATCTTATGCTGTCATTTCACATTTACAGCATCTGCTTGCAGAGGGAAGAGGAAGACGCAGAAGAGGAGGAAGCCGAAGAAGAGCAATCAGATGGAAGGATGCATCCCAGACAGCCCCTTTGTGGCCGGGATATCCAGGATGGAATCATCCGCCAGCGGTCCCATTGGCTGGGCAGGCTACATTTCTTGGGTGTGTGAAATGGGGAAGACACAAGGGTGGGGTTGTGCTGACGAGAGGGCGGGAAACCTAGAGGTGCATGCCAGGAGGGACATAATGTAAGAGGATACCCTCATCTTGTATCCTTTCAGCCCCACCGTTGGCCAAGGGCTCAGCCATGCCCCTGCCAAGAATGGCCAGCATCTCCTCCAAGGGAGTGAGGTGATGTTAGGAATGGTAAATGTGCCTCATCATTGGTGCAGATTGTTGGTAGGTGAGTAATTGGGGGTCCTGCAGTGAGCAATGTGAGGCTAGTGATGCAGTTGGTAGGAGACGGCTTTTGAAGATGCATTCACTGACCTTGACCAGTGGTCTGAGGTTATGAAGCTTCTTTGGGCACTGGAGCCAGGTGGTGGGGGCGACACTGCTGGTAGTGATGGCCTTGCTAATGTACTCCCACGTTGTTCTCTCTGGAGGGCCTCCTGGCCCCTGTGGGTAGCAAACCAGTCTTACAGTGTTGTGACCCCCTGCACAAAGCTGGAGTGCTGCATGCGAGACCCTGGGTGCCCCTTCCCTGGCTTGCTAAGCCATTTGTGTTAGTGCTGAGGCAGTTTTCCCATTTGTTCAGTTTAGCAAAGTAATTCAGCTGTAAGAGCTGAATAATCACATGTAGAACTTTTAAATATTGAATATTTGTAAAAAGAAAGGGCTGAAAAATGAATTGAATCAGTGCATATTATTTTGTCTTGCTTCAATGTGCATGGCCCCTTTAAATTTCAGAACTCCTCACTGCCCACAATGCAATGCGAGCTTCACAGCCTCGCACACAGACGCTCGGGGAAGCAGCAACGCCGCACCAAGACAACAATTTGGTCCCGGATCCCTCGTGCAACGCCACCAGGACGGCATTGCACCTTAGGTTAGCGCTGCACCACCTACCTCCATGCCCTCCAGACCAATTTAGGTCGGTTAGTGCTGCGGCCATTTCGGGTGGCCGTTAACAGCAGTTGGCGGTGACACCGACTGCTTTGCTGGCGATCACCAATTTTTCCCCCATATAGTTTAGGTGCTTTCAAAAGAAAACTAGACAAGTGCATGAGCGAAAAGGGAATAGAAAGATATGCTGAAAGGCTGAGATGAGGTAGATGGAATTGGAGGAGACTCGTGCGCAGTATAAACATCAGCACAGACTAGTTGGGCGAATGGCCTGTTTCTGTGCTGTATATTCTATGTAATTCTGTGTTAGTAACTGATCAAATGCACTGTACATTTCATTCAACGTGGAACTTGTACGAAGATTTATTCACGTAGCTGCCTATGCTAGTACAGCAGTTAGAATCATATCCCAGAGAACGTTTTATTAATGGTCAACCATTTACAACACAAAAACTAAGCCCAGATTTTGCGATCCTAGCAAAAAGTGGATTATGCTGGCTTAAAGTGTGGGCACACTTCTGCCCATTCTACTGGCCCAGGCAACACCCAATTTTGCAGTATAATTTTGGCCCCCTGTTTTGACCAGGTTACATATTTGGCTGGGGATTGCAAACTTGGATGTTCTTAAATGACTGCAGCACACTGTAAAAGGGGAAGTTGTGGCGAGGCTAGAAAAATTGATTCATTATTTATAATGGCCCAGATATTCCGATCGCCGGCCTCCCGCGGGCGGAGGGCTGCGATCTGGAAAAATCTGCACCAAGACCTGAGGGCTCCCGGGAGGCGCAGAGTTCGGTTGCTGGGCCTCTCCAAACTGCTGGTGCACAGGGCCCACGTACCCCAGAGGCGCAGGCGGTTCACAGCGTCCCTGGGATCACGTGGGCTATGGGGAGAGAAGGTAATCTCCCTTCATACATTTGACAGGAAGACCTGTCAATTATATGAATGGAGATCACCCCCAAAACATAGTAAAACTTGAAATAATTTTTTTTTTTAAATCACATTTTTAAAATGACTTGAAATTACGGAAATTAACTATTTTAAACAAAAATTTAAATTTTTGAAAAAAATAATCGAAGTTTTTAACGGGGCTAAAAATAAACCTACCTTTTTTTAAATGTTTATTTAAATGATAAATCAGTGGAAATTTAAAAAAAAACATTTTCAACTCTTATCCTGGTAAAAGCAGCCCTTACGCCTGCTTTTACCAGGCGCAAGAATTGTAAGTGTTTTCTGCGGGCGGAGGCTCTCCAAAAAATGGAACTCTCCACCCGCAAAGGCCCTGCTCCAGGGCAGCTGGAGGATCTGTCAAGAGCTTTCTTGACAGATCGGAAATGCCGGTTTCCAGCGCATGTGCAGTGCATGCCTGAAACTGGCATTTCTGATGTCCCTACGGGTGGGTACACAGCGCGTACCTACCCGTAGGGATCGGAATATCCAGCCCAGTAGCACAGTGGCGACATTGTGTGCAGCAGTGCTCCCTTTGATACAGGTGAGTTGTTAATCTCATTGCAGGAAGAGCATCAAAGAAGGGTGGTCCCTGATGTAATAAAACTCACTGCGCACTTGGTTCGAGTATAAAGCAAGGCTTTAATCAACTTGTTTCAAAACATGGAGGCCTAGTTGTACTTCACTAGTTCCTGTCTTACAAAATGTCCCTGGGCAAACTGGTCCCACGCCCGAGTATTTATACGCCTTGGACAGCGCCACCAGCTGGCCATCCAGTGTTATTTCATGAGTCGTTTCTTCATGATGATGAGATTTATAACAGTCCCTATTTGGGGCTGAAGGCCACCCAACAGTAAAAACACAGGTCCCACCTGCCCGAGTCAGTGCAGTCACCCAGCTCCTTCATACCTGGCTGCAAATGAGGACGAAGTGTCCTGCTCGCAGGAATAAGGTGAAGGTGAGTGTGGTTCTGATGTTACCACATTTTTTTTTTAGGAGGTCCATCAAGCATGACACAAACCCATTTGGACACTCACCAACCCTCTGGGAGCTACCATTTAAAGCATTGTGCACATCAATTGTCCTTTTGAACATGTTCTTTCATTTCACCTAAGCTCAGTGACACTCTTGTAGGTGAAGGTGGTGGACGTGGAACTACAAACAGATGCTCAGGCTTCCAGCCACAGGTCCTCCTCTGTTGTTAGTGTTGGCGGGGGTGGGGTGGGGGGGTTGTTTTCAGTGGGGCCAGCAGCCATGGATGCAGAGGGTAGACTGGTTCTCCTAAGAATGATCCAACCAGTGTTTCTCTATCTTCATAATAGAATAAAGTCATCATGGATTGCGGCACATTGAAGGTCTCGTGTCTGCTTCCTAAATATCAGCCACTGATGGACAAAATGGTACTCCTGTGGTTGTACATCAACTGAGCACTAATTGAGCACAAATCCTTTCTCTTTATGAAGCCCATGGAGTTGCTATGAAGAGCCCTGATGCACATATGAGTTCCATGTGCGACTCTTAGCACTTGAATGAACCATGCTCTCTGGTGAAAACTATCTACCTGATGTCTTCTTTCCGCAGGAAAAGTGATGAAGGTGTAGTCCTTGCAAACATCGCCGTTGTCCCTTCTGTGATGCAGGTGTGAACTGCAGACTGCCTGATGTGGCAGATGTGCCCTGGGACGGTTTGGAAGGACGTAGTGACATGAAGGCTTCACGCTGTGGCAACCTTTACTTCTAGAGGAAGATTGGTGCCTCATACAGATGTTGTGTGCAGATCATTGAGTTGCAGATGGTGTAACTCTGTGGCACTGTATCTTGTGAAGGGGAGGTGGTGAAAACAGGCATCCTCTGACATGCACAGATAAGAGTGGAATTGTTTGTACATCTGGCTCCTGGTGTAGTGAGAGTTGAGCACATGGCACCTGAGGTGTCTTCAGATCTTTAGGTGATGGGTCATAATAACATTACCGTCCTCATGCAGATCATGCAGACAAGCGGGTGTTAAAAGACCCAGCCTCATTCTCACAATGGTAATAGGTGTGACCTGCAAACCAGCAACTCTTTGGCTCTTTAACTGTAGGTGCTACACAGCCAATAGTAACAATGTGCACAAACATTGCAATAGGGAGAGTAAACAAAATAAATATGGACACTCCTTAATGCAGATTCCTTCAAATGCTGGCACCAAAAAAGTTTCGAAATTACTCACAAAAAATCACTTGGCTCAGCTTTAAGAAGCCTACAAAGCAGACCTTGGTGGTTCCCAACCCAGTGTCCCCAGTTTTTAGGTGCCGGACTCACACTGTGAGTGAAACTTTGCTCCTGGTTACGAATTCTGGCATGGCTCTTTGAAAGTTAATTTGCATATCATCAGGCCCACATGTGCTGGTACCTCGGGCTCATAAATGGGAATGGGAAAATTGGTGGCAGTTCGCACCAGGTACTCCAGGTCCCACACTCGATTTTCTGGTTGACACCTGCTGCACGTCAGGACATGTCGATGGCAGAGGGCATTACAAAATCGGGGCTCCAGCTTCAAGGAGCATCATCATTGAATGATGTGAGTAGAAATCTTTTTCAACCACCTTGTGACAAAATTTATGTATTTTTGCAGAGTTTAAGTTAGGAGGTGACCCCTCAAATCCAATCAATGTACGTGAGCAATTCAGATCCCTCTATCAACCTAATTCTGATACAGATACTGTAAGGTGAATTGAAACTGGTTTCAAACTGCATGCCTGATAGGATGAGCCAAGCTCATTTTGAGCAAACACAGATTCTTTCAGTTAAATGCACGACGGACATTTATTTTCAACCTGACTGTCAGTTATGAAAATGCTACAGCAACCGATGGTAGGATTTTTCATTAAGTGAGTGATTGATTAGAATTTACTCAAACTAATTAGAAACTTCACGGGAAAAGTTAAGTTAGATAAGCTAACTTGCATAGTCAGAAAGATTGTAACGAAGAAAAGGAATGCAGTTAGAAAAGTTATGTAAAAGAATTGCTTAGTATTAGTATGCAACTCATTATTTTTTGTACTTGAGTTTGATAGAAGACTTCATACTGTAAATATATAATTAATATGTCACTAATTATTTACTTGTTCATTGTTTGCATAATAAATTTGCTTGTATCTTAAACTAAATGGTAAGGTCTGATATAGTGCTCTAGCACTTCCAAAGACTGAAGTGAAGGCATAATAATATAGTTCAGTATCTAATAGCAGCCAAAGCTTTCTGTTTGTATTCCTAGGCATATTAATGAATGCTTAACTAGATCTCAAGGCAAGGATAGACACTCTTGAAGATATGGGGAGTTTGGACTCTCCTTTGAGAGTGATTTGAGATACAAGAGCCAAAGTAATTTTGGGTAAGAACTTTTAAGAAGACCCAAAGCCTAACGCATTTGTTTAGAGCACTTTTCAAGAGAAAAGTATGAATGAGGCTACCTACAATTGGGATTGACTCAAAAATATTCATGCCAAATAGCTTAATATTATGAACCAGGCATGAAAAAATTATGAGGAAATAAGATTTTTTCATGAGAAGTATCTAGATTATTTACATAAAGAAAAGTTTCATGATTGTTAATTCTGACATTTTCTGAATATGCTTACCCAACCAAAATGTTTCAGAAGGGTATTAGTGCCAGTTTTTCAAAAGTAAGTTATCAAGTAGCAGGACTACAAGCAAGACTTGTCACCGTTCATACATTTAAGCTGCTTGTTTGGGCATCCGTACATTACATAGGATTACATAGAATATGCAGCACAGAAACAGGCCATTCGGGCCAACCAGCCTCCACTTGAGCCTCCTCCAATCCTTCCTCATCTAACTCTATCAGCATAACCCTCTATTCCCTTCTCCCTCAAATGCTTATTTAGCTTCCCCTTAAATGCATCTATACTACTCGCCTCAACTACTCCCTGTGGTAGCGAGTTCCTCATTCTCACCACTATTTGGGTGAACAAGTTTTTTCTGAATTCCCTATTTAATTTCTTGGTGACTATCTTATATTGATGACCTCTAGTTTTGCTGTTCCCCACAAGTGGACACAGTGTGTCCACTCTATCAAAACCTTTCATAATTTTCAAGACCTCTATTAGGTCACCCCTCAGCCTTCTCTTTTGAAGAGAAAAGAGACCCAGCCTGTTCATCCTATCCTGAGAGATATAACCTTGCAGTTCTGGTATCTTCTTTGTAAATCTTTTTTGCACCCTCTCAAGTATCTCTATATCCTTTTTATAATATGGCAACCAGAACTGTACACGGTACTCCAAGTGTGGTCTAAGCAAGGTTCGTTACAAGTTTAGCATAACTTCTACTTTTCAATTCTATCCTTCTAGAAGTAAACCCTAGTGCTTGGTTTGCTTTTGTTATGGCCTTATTGACCTGTGTCGCAACTTTTAGTGATTTGTTTATTTGTACCTTTGTTCCTGTACCCCATTTAGATTCTTATTTTCCAAGTAATATTTTTCTTACCAAAAATGTAATACCTCACACTTATCAATGTTGAAATTCATTTTTCAATTATATGCCCATTCTGCAAGTTTATTAATGTCTTTTTGTAATTTGTTGCAGCCCCCCTCAGTATTGACTCTCTCTCCCAATTTGGTGTTGTCTGCAAATTTAGAAATTGTGCTTTTGATTCCTAAATGTAAATTGTTAATATAAATTGTGAACAACAGTGGTCCCAGCACTGATCCTTGAGACCCCACTTCCCATCTTTTGCCGCTCTGAATCACTACCCTTTACCCCTGCCCTCTGCTTTCTGCCTTGCAGCCAACTAGCTATCCATCCACATTAATGAGGCTAATAGATTCCCTATATTATTTATCCATTTGGGCAGTTCCTTACTAAACAGGTATGAATTATAAATGTACTGTGGGAGTTTGTGTGTACATGTAATGGTAGTATTTTAATGTAATTGTACGTAAAATGTAAATACAAGTCTTCCTTAATTCTGGCAGTTGTACCAAAATTTAAATTGCGGTTTAGATATGAGGCTTTGTTGACTATTGGAAATAATTGCAGTCTTTTACAATATTTTATAATGGCTTGTATTATATTAGTTTATGGGAAAGTGTTATATTTCTTGCAGTTCACAACTGTGCAGCCGTAAGACAACTAAATGTAATTAAAATATGCTTGCAAAGAAGTACTCAACTTAGTCATTAGAAATAAGCTGGACTAATAATCGGCTAATCTGCAAAGGTTTCTTGTAGAGTTAGGACATCGATACGTGATTTCACAGGGGCAGGTAGTAAGAAATTAAGGATTACATTTTTAGATATTTTCATAAATTTCAGTATGGGAGTCTCTGATTTCATTGTCAAATCTCTTAATGCTCCCTTGTTGGGGGGGGGGGGGGGCGGGCGGAGTCAGAGGACTGTGTGACTTCATTTCTCCACCATAGTTTATAACACTGAAGGCACATAGGGGAAAAATTCAGTTGCTTTGCGCCTCCTGTTAGTGCAAAGTAACTAGCGCCCGGTTGCGGCGCCGCCAACACCTCCCGTGAAATTCAGTGGGAGGTTAGCGGTGGCGGTAACTGTTAGCGCCCTGTGGTGCTGCGCCACCGGCGATGACGTTATCGCCGTGCGCAGCACCCCATTTGCGCCCCGGCCATGATCTTCGGTATCGCCCCCTGACTTACCGCTGAACGCTATGTCCGACGGGGTGAGGGGGGCCTACCTGCGGCCGGTGCGGCGCTAATTAAAGGCGAGGTGCATTTTTGTTGCTGGCCGCCTGCCAGCACCTGCCCCCGTTGCTGTCCCCGGCCTCCTTACCCGCCCAGCCACCCCCTGCGGAGTGCCGGCTGCGCTCCATGAGCCCGGCACTTCTCGAGTGCTGGGCTCTTTTGCCGGCACTCCGATCCCTGGTGGCCCAGCTGGGCCCCGGGTCGCACTGCGCTAGGCCCCTCCCCTTTAAGAAGGGGAGGAAGGCCTGCAGTACCGCAGCGTGACGTGCCGCAGCGCGTGGTACTGCGGCACATAGCGCCGCGATATTCCCTCGCAGCGCCCCAAGAGGGAGGCGGGGCGCTTCCAGTAGCACCCCACTTCCCTCTTGGGGGCGCTACCAATGAATTTCGGCCACGGGGACGCTAAAAGTAGCACCCCGACGAAGTTAGCGCCCCAAATGGGGCGTGACTCAATTTTTCCCCATAGACTGTACTGCCTTCAAGTACTTGCATTGTGGCAGTTCATGGAATTTAGTGATTTCATCTTGAACTTCTAAATCTATTTCGAGTGAAGTGCTGTGTCTGCCGTAACGATGGACTAAAAACTGGTTTGGACCAGATTGGGAAGCGCTCAACCTTCAATGCAGCTTAGAAACCGGCTGTGGGAGGTTCATGAGGTGAGCCAAGGTGATTCCCTGAGAGTTATTGTCCGGGCGGCTCTGGACGGTCATAGCATTTCTGGATTTTACTGCCCATATAATTAGCCTGCAGTGATGTCGAGAGAAATGGAGAAGGTATGCTCTTGTTAAATTAGAAAATTATGCATGTCATGTGTATAAATGTTTTGATTTAGGGCATGCAGAGTGAAAAATTCATACATCACAGGAGCAAAAGTAGTTTTGTGTAACAACCAACTGAATTAGCCTGATCGTATGCATGAAATGAACCCTAGAATCATAGAAGCATAGAATGGTTACAGCACGGAAGAAGGCCATTCGGCCCATCGAGCCCGTGCTGACTCTCAGCTAGCCCCACTCTCCCGCCCTTTCCCCGTAGCCCTGCACATTTTTTTCCTTCAGCTACTTATCTAACTCCCTTTTGAAAGATAAGATTGAATCTGCCTCCACCACCATTTTAGGCAGTGCATTCCAGATCTTAACCACTCGCTGCGTAAAAATGTTTTTTCTTACTGTCGCCTTGGTTCTTTTGCCAATCACCTTAAATCTGTGTCCTCTGGTTCTCGATCCTTCTGCCAATGGGAAAAGTTTCTCTCTATTTACTCTGTCCAGACCCCTCATGATTTTGAATACCTCTATCAAAACTCTCAATCTTCTCTCCTCCAAGGAGAACAACCCCAGCTTCTCCAGTTTATCAACGTAACTGAAGTCCCTCATTCCTGGAATCATTCTTGTAAATCTTTTCTGCACCTTCTCTCAGGCCTTCACATCCTTCCTAAAGTGTGGTGCCCAGAATTGGACACAGTACTCCAGTTGGGGCCTGACGTAATCAAACTCACTACGCACTTGGTTTGAGTATAAAGCAAGGCTTTAATCAACTCGTTTCAGAACATGGAGGTCTAGTTGTACTTCACTAGTTCCTTGCCTTACAAAATGTCCCTGGAAAGCTGGGCCCGACACCCGAGTACTTATACTCCTTGGACGGCGCCACCAGCTGGCCGTCCAGCGTTATTTCACGAGTAGTTTCTTGATCAATGATGAGATTTATAACATTCTTCCTGCCTAAAAGATTTGGAAGTCCGATGACTTCCTCTTAGCGGATCAGGCGGACCACGAATAGCCGCAGTCTTTTAGATTTTTGTTTTTTGGCTAGAAGGCACGTCTCCCCGGACCATGTCTGGGTCCCTGGGCCGCTTGATCCGTACCGCTGGATCGACAGGGCCCGTGTTGCTCTGATCGACCCGAGATCGTGACTCCAGGTGCGGGTCCCCACAGGCGCAGAACTGGCTTCATCCTGTTGGATAGCCGGGGATTGACCCGCGTCCTGGCCTCGGGTGGCCATCCCACGGGGAGCGCTCGGCTCCCCAAGTGGATCCGGTGGGGCAGCTGGCAGATCTCTCGATGCCCCAGGTAGGGCATCAACTTCGGGGGAGCGCATAGTGTCGGCATCATCCCCGTGGATCCCTTTATCGGTTGGGTCCGTAGAACCGGCCGGACAGGGAGCCAGGCCCTGGAGTGAAACGGTGGACTCCTGGCCGTCAGGGTACCGCACATGTGCGTACGTGGGGTTGACGTCCGTGAGTTCTACCTCGTCGACGAGAGGATCGGTTTTAGATGATCGGACGAATCTTCGGAGCAGCACGGGGCCGGGAGCTGCCAACCATGACGGTAGAGACGTCCCATGGGTGGAGCGACATTGGAAGCTGAAGAATCGCTCGTGAGGTGTGACATTGGTAGACGTAGAAAGGAGAGACCTGATGGAATGCAACACGTCAGGGACCATAGTTTCCCACTGCTGGTCTGGTAGGTTGTGTGACCTCAGCGCAAGACGAACAGTGTTCCAAATGATAGCATTGTGCCTCTCAACCTGTCCGTTACCGATGGGATGGTATGGTGTTGTTTTACTTGTGGCGATTCCCCGTTGGGAGAGATAACTTTTGAGTTCGCTTGACATGAAGGAGGAACCCCGATCAGAGTGGATGAAATTGGCCGTACCGCAAAGGGGAAAGACTTGATCAAGGCATTTGATCACTGTGGAAGTAAGCATATTGGGACAGGGGAAATCAAAGGGAAAGCGTAAATATTCGTCCACCATAGTCAGTAAGTAGGTGTTTCGCGTTGAGGAGGGCAATGGCCCTTTAAAGTCAATGCTGAGTCGCTGCATAGGCTGCATAGCGTGTATGAGCGAGCCATCCGATGGACGGAAGAATTGCGGTATTCTGCACAAATTCTACAGGAGGAGCATGTTCTTTTCACAGCTTCCATAGAAAATGGGAGATTTTTAGATCACACAAAGTGCAACATACGGGTAACGCCAGGATGGCATAAGTCAGTATGAAGATCCGCCAGAGTCGAAGTTGACATAGAAGAGCAGAATGCCCGCGTGAGGGTATCCGGGGCCACATTCTCTTTGCCGGGTCGATAATGTTTGGTGGATACAAAGGCGGCCAATTCCATCCTCCAGCGTTGTATTTTGTTATTCTTGATCTTAGTGCGTTTCCGGTTATCCAGCATAAAGGCCACGGAGCGCTGATCGGTTATAAGTGTGAAATGGCGACGAGCGAGAAAATTACTCGATTTACGTACTGCTTCGATGATAGCCGTAGCCTCCTTCTCAACAGGAGGGTAATGGAGCTCGCTACCCTGCAAAGTTCTGGACAGAAATGCAACAGGTCGACCACCTTGATTTACGGTAGCAGAGATCGCCACATCCGATGCATCGCACTCGACCACGAAAGGAAGATTTTCATCAATGGAACGAAGCGTGGCTTTTTCCAGTTGTCGCTTGAGGAGGTTGAAAGCTGAAATAGCCATTGCCTCCAATGGAAAAGACTTTGCGTGAAGCAGGGGCTGGATCTTGTCGGAGAAGTGACGTATCCATTTCGCATAATAGGCGAACATGCCGAGTGCCCGACGAAGAGAGCCGAGATTCGTAGTGGGAGGGAGCTCCTGAAGCGGACGAAGTCGCTTCGGATCCAGTTTGATGACACCATTGCCCACCCAGTAGCCAAGGATGTTGACTGATGGTACTAATTTCACAGATTTGGACTCATTTAAGGTTAAGTTGCGACGACGGAGAACGTCAAAAAATTTCTGGAGGTTGGCATCATGCTCCTTCTGGTCATGATCAGCAATGGTGATATTATCCAGATATGGAAAAGTGTCCATTAAGTTCTCCTGTTTGACTAGGCTATCCATTGCCCGTTGAAAGACGACCACCCCATTGGTGACCCCCAAATGGAAGGCGACAAAACTGGTAAAGCCGACCATTGGCCTCAAAGGCTGTATACTTCTTGTCAGAGTCCTTTAATGGCACTTGATGATATACGCTCTTTAAATCAAAAGTTGAAAATACCTTGTAGTTGGCAAGGTTATTGACCATGTCACCGATGCGTGGTAGTGGGTAGGTATCCAGGTCGGTATACTGGTTAATAGTTTGCGAGTAATCGATGCAAAGACGTTTCTTGTGTTGCTTCAGAGGATTTTTAACAACGACGATTTGAGCCCGCCAGGAAGATGAACATGGCTCAATGATCCCGTCAGCTAGAAGGCAAGAGATTTCTGTCTCGATAAAGGATCGATCATCTTGGCTGAAACGTCGTGATTTAGTGACTATGGGCTTACATCGGGGGGGAAAGATTGGCAAACAAGGAGGGCTCGTCGAGCGAAGCCGTCGAAAGCGCACAAAACGGTACTTTGGAAATAGTAAGCTCCGGCTTTGACCCTCCAAACTCGAATGTGAGTCTTTTGTGTTGTTTCTGGAAATCCTGTCCCAGGAGCACATCACTGCATAGGTTCTTGAGCACCCCGAGCCGGGTGGAGAAATAAATGCGGCCATTGAGAATAAGGTCGACAAGACAAAAGCCGGAAGAATTGGTGGTCAGTGTCGTCAGAGCCATTGCAGTTTCCCTGTCTGAGGGGTAAATACGCAGTTTTATCTTATTGATAGCCCGCTCGCTAATGAAGCTGTGAGAGCTGCATGAGTCGATTAGTGCGCTCAAAATGTGTCCATTTGCCGAAACCTTCGTGGCTGCATGAGACAGACTTTGGGGAAAAACAGCTGTGATGGGAGGAGGGGCAGTTTTACCCTTGACAGCTGTAACCTTAGTAGTGGTTCTTGGGGGAGGAGCAGTTTTATAGATTGCAGCTGTAACCTTAGTAGTGGCTCTTGGGGGAGGAGCAGTTTTATAGATAGTAGTTGCAAAACTAACAGGCGCTCTCGAGCGGTATAACTTAGAAAAGTGGCCTTTCTTACTAACAGCGGCTCTTGACTGGCATACCTTAGAAAAGTGACCTTTCTTGCTGCAATGATTGCAGGTCGCGTTATGAGCAGGACAAAATTTCCTATAATGGAACGCACCTCCACTGAAGAAACACTTCCTTCCAGATTGCCAAGATGCCGCTAGGGCGGGGTCGTCATCAGTGTAGGTTTCTAGGGTAGGGTTGTCATCAGCCGGGTTGGAGTCATCATCCGCGAGGGCTTCCGCCCGAGGCCTATCGAAAGAGTCACTAAAAGTGATAGCAGCAGCCTGTGCACGTGGTGAAAGATAGGTGTCTGCATTCCTCTTTGCTAAGTCCAGAGAACATGCCTGGTCATAGGCAGCCTGTAACTTGAGGGTTTTGTTCTCCAACAGACGCTGACGTATGAAGGGAGACGCAATCCCATTAATAAAGGAATCATGAATTAACTCCTCCTGGTACTGCTCAGCTGTAACAGCTTTAAGATTACAATCCTTGCTGAGCCTGCGAAGTTTCTGAAGGAATTCGTCAAGTGATTCCCCGGGTTGTTGTCGAGTTGTGGCCAGTAGATGCTGAGCAAAATTTTCATTTGGGGAGTTGACATATAGCTGCTGTAGTATTTGGATAGCGGCGTCATAGTCTACACAGTCTTCGATATCATCAAACACATGAGGGGATACATAATTAGCAAGCATTCGTAACTTGTTAGGAACATTCTCACCACACTCCTCAAGGAATTTGCTAAAGGTACGATACCAGTGTTTCCATACCTTAGCAGCTGTAAGTGAATTCGGGTCCAGGTCGAGACGGGCGGGTCTGAGTAGTTTCTCCATGATGGATCGATTACTTGTCTGAGTTCCCTTCTACGGTTCGAGTCGTAGCTGGCTGTTCCCAAAGCGTGGAGTTGGTATTAAGTTGATTAAATTGACGTAATAAAACTCACTACGCACTTGGTTTGAGCATAAAGCAAGGCTTTAATCAACTTGTTTCAGAACATGGAGGTCTAGTTGTACTTCACTAGTTCCTTGACTTACAAAATGTCCCTGGAAAGCTGGTGCTGACGCCCGAGTATTTATACTCCTTGGACGGCGCCACCAGCTGGCCATCCAGCGTTATTTCACGAGTAGTTTCTTGATGAATGATGAGATTTATAGCAGGGCTGAACCAGTGTTTTATACAGGTTCATCATAATTTCCACACCTTTGTACTCTATACCTCTATTCATGAAGCCCAGGATCCCGTAAGCCTTTTTAACTGCTTTCTCAACCTACCCTGCCACCATCGACGATTTGTGCACACATACCCCTAGGTCTCTCTGTTCGTGCACCCCCTTTAGGATTGTACCATTTAGTTTATATGTCCTCTCCTCATTCTTTCTACCAGAATGTATCACTTCGCACTTTTCTGCCACGTGTCTGCCCATTTCACCAGCCTGTCTATGTCTTCCTGAAGTCTATGACTCTCCTCCTCACTGTTCACTATACTTCCAAGTTTTGTTTCATCTGCACATTTTGAAATTGTGCCCTGTACACCCAAGTCCAAGTCATTAATATATATCAAGGAAAGCAGTGGTCCTAGAAACCACCCCTGGGGAACACCACTGTACACCTTCCTCCAGTCCGAAAAACAACCGTTCATCACTACTCTCTGTTTCCTGTCATTTAGCCAATTTCGTATCCATGCTGCCACTGTCCCTTTTATTCCATGGGCTTCAACTTTGCTGGCAAGCCTATTATGTGGCACTTTGTCAAGCACCTTTTTGAAATCCATGTACACTACATCAACCACATTACCCTCATCAGCCCTCTCTGTTACCTCATCAAAAAACTCAATCAGGTTGGTTAAACACGATTTGCCTTTAACAAATCCGTGCTGCCTTTCTTTAATTAATCCACACCTATCCAAGTGACTGTTAATTTTGTCCCTGATTACTGTTTCTAAAAGCTTACCCACTACCGAGGTTAAACTGACTGGCCTGTAGTTGCTGGGTTTATCTTTACACCCTTTTTTTGAACAATGGTGGAGCATTTGCAATTCTCCAGTCCTCTGGCACCACCCCCGTATTTATGGAAGATTGGAATATTATGGCAAGTACCTCTGCGATTTCCACCCTCAATTCCCTCAGCATCCTAGGATGCATCCCATCCACTCCTGGTGATTTATCTACTTTAAGTACAGCCAGCCTTTCTAATATCTCCTCGTTATCAATTTTTATCCTATCAAGTGTCTCCAATAACTCCTCTTTCACTATGTCTATGGCAAAATCCTCTTCCTTGGTGAAGACAGATGCAAATTACTCATTTAGTACCTCAGCCATATCCTTTGCCTCCATGCATAAGTCTCCTTTTTGGTCCCTAATCGGCCCCACCCCTCCTCCTCCTATCCTTTTGCTATTTATATGCCTGTAGAAGACTTTTGGATTACCTTTTATGTTGGCTGCCATTCTATTCTCATACTCTGGGCTGGATTTCCATTGAGGAGTCGGGTTGGAGGCGGGACTACAACTTTTGGGGTTGTAGTTCCGCCTCCATCGAGATGCGGCCAATCCACGCGATTTTAACTTGATTGACCTCTGTGCGGGCTCAACAGGCCAATTAAGGGCCACCCGGCAACAGGTGACGTCACAGACTGAAATTTCATCTGTCAAGAGATTTTGACAGATGAAATATCAGCGTTTCACAGCTGTTTGAAGCTGTCAAACACTGACAGTCTTACTTCTAACCTGAGTCCTTCTCCACAGACTCAGTTAGAAATATCTCCTGCACAGAAAGCTGCAGGCTGTCACTTTTGACAGTTCGCAGCCATTCTGCTTTCTGTGCCGGTGAGATGACGGACTCCCGGGACCTAAACGAAGGAAGGCTGAAAAGGTAAGAAAAGGTAATTTACACTTCTTTAATCACTTTAGACACACCAAACACACTTACCTTTGCACTCATGCACACATCTCTCACCTGAACACCGACATCTCGACCACTTCAAGTCCTTCAACCCGACGGCCCAACTCCTCTAACCTGGCGTGGTTTGGAGCCGTCGGGAATCCCACACTTCAACCTTTAAAATAGGGATTAGGCTAAAAACTGCCTGTTAACTACCTGTTAACAGGCAGTTAATTGGCACTAATCCCTTCCTGCCTCGAGTAGGCGGATCCCAGTGCGGGGCGGGTACCCGCCTCCTTTGAAACTGGCATGGAGGCGGGTTGGGCGGGATGGTGTCGGGACTCCCGATTTCAGGATTTTAACCCCCGCTCGCCTCTAATCCCGACTCCACAGCACAATGAAAATCCTGCCCTCTCTCTTTGCCCCTCTTATTTTCTTTTTAACTTCTCCTCTGACCCTTCTATATATAGCCTGATTCTCAGATGTATTTGCAACCTGACATCTGTCATACGCGCTTTCTTTTTCTGATTCATCATATTCTCTATCTGTTTTGTCATCCAGGGAACCCTGACTTTAGTTGCCCTGCCTTTCTCCGTAGTGGAAATGTACCTGAACTATTTCCTCTTTAAAGGCAGCCCATTGTTTCATTATAGTTTTGCTTGCCAATCTTTGATTCCAGTTTACCCAGCCCAGATCCGTTCTCATCCCACTGAAATTGGCTTTCCCCCAGTTAACCATTTTACTCTAGATTGCTCCCTGTCCTTTTCCATAGCTAATCTAAACCTTATGATACTATGATCACTGTTCCCTAAATGTTCACCTACTGACACTTGACCGACTTCATTCCCAAAACGAGATCCAGCAATGCTTCCTCCCTCGATGGGCCGGAAACATACTGATTAAGAAAGTTTTCCTGAACACACCAGAAATTCTTCCCCTTCTCTGCCCTTAACACTATTAGGATCCCAGTCTATATTATGATACTTGAAGTCCCCCATTATTACTACTCTATAATTCTTGCACCTCCCTGTAATTTCTCTGTAAATTTGCTCCTCCATATCTTTCCCACTTTTTGGTGGTCTATAGAATACACCTAGTAGTGTAATGGCACTTCTATTATTTCTTATCTTTAACCATATAGATTCTGTCCTTGACCCCTCCAGGACATCCTCCCTCTCCAGCACTGTAACATTCTCTTTAACCAATACTGCCACACCACCTCTTTATCCTGTGCTGTCCTCGGGCCCTGCGCTCTTTATCCTGTGCTGTCCTTGGGCCCCACGCTCTTTATCCTGTGCTGTCCTCGGGCCCCGCGCTCTTTATCCTGTGCTGTCCTCGGGCCCCACGCTCTTTATCCTGTGCTATCCTTGGGGCCCCGCACTCTTTATCCTGTGCTGTCCTCGGGCCCTGCGCTCTTTATCCTGTGCTGTCCTTGGGCCCCGTGCTCTTTATCCTGTGCTGTCCTCGGGCCCCGCGCTCTTTATCCTGTGCTGTCCTCGGGCCCCACGCTCTTTATCCTGTGCTGTCCTCGGGCCCCACGCTTTTTATCCTGTGCTATCCTTGGGGCCCCGCGCTCTTTATCCTGTGCTGTCCTCGGGCCCTGCGCTCTTTATCCTGTGCTGTCCTTGGGCCCCGTGCTCTTTATCCTGTGCTGTCCTCGGGCCCCGCGCTCTTTATCCTGTGCTGTCCTCGGGCCCCACGCTCTTTATCCTGTGCTATCCTTGGGGCCCCGCGCTCTTTATCCTGTGCTGTCCTCGGGCCCTGCGCTCTTTATCCTGTGCTGTCCTTGGGCCCCGTGCTCTTTATCCTGCGCTGTCCTTGGGCCCCGTGCTCTTTATCCTGTGCTGTCCTCGGGGCCCCACGCTCTTTATCCTGTGCTGTCCTCGGGGCCCCACGCTCTTTATCCTGTGCTGTCCTCGGGCCCCGCACTCTTTATCCTGTGCTGTCCTCGGGCCCCGCGCTCTTTATCCTGTGCTGTCCTCTGGCCCCGCGCTCTTTATCCTGTGCTGTCCTCGGGGCCCCGCACTCTTTATCCTGTGCTGTCCTCGGGCCCCACACTCTTTATCCTGTGCTGTCCTCGGGCCCCGCGCTCTTTATCCTGTGCTGTCCTCGGGCCCCGCGCTCTTTATCCTGTGCTGTCCTCGGGGCCCCGCACTCTTTATCCTGTGCTGTCCTCGGGCCCCACGCTCTTTATCCTGTGCTGTCCTTGGGCTCCGCACTCTTTATCCTGTGCTGTCCTCGGGCCCCGCGCTTTTTATCCTGTGCTGTCCTCTGGCCCCGCGCTCTTTATCCTCTGCTGTCCTCGGGCCCCGCGCTCTTTATCCTGTGCTGTCCTCGGGCCCCGCGCTCTTTATCCTCTGCTGTCCTCGGGCCCAATGCTCTTTATCCTGTGCTGTCCTCGGGCCCCGTGCTCTTTATCCTCTGCTGTCCTCGGGCCCCGCGCTCTTTATCCTATGCTGTCCTCGGGCCCCATGCTCTTTATCCTGTGCTGTCCACGGGCTCCGCACTCTTTATCCTGTGCTGCCACCTCTGCCCTCTTTGTCTTACCTGTTAATCTTGCTTTCTTCCTTTCCCTCATTTATGTTTCTTTTTGAGTTTCTTATTATTTTTGACCAGTTTGCGTTTTCCTTTCCGAACCGCTGCTTCATACCTATCCATTTTTTGTGGCACAGCATTTTACTTTTCATTTTATCTACCCTCTGTACTGAGTGACTGTTTCTCCATTTGTCGTGATCCTCTGATCTAATTTGTTTTTTTCCCCTCACTGCACAGTCCTTATTATTTCTAACATAGAAACATAAAAGATAGGAGCAGGAGTAGGCCATTTGGCCCCTCTAGCCTGCTCAACCATTCAATGCGATCATGGCTGATCATACAAATTCAGTACCCGGTCCCTGTTTTCTCCCCATACCCCTTGATCCCTTTAGCCTTAAGAAATATATCCAACTCCTTCTTGAATATATTTAATGAATTGGCCTCTACTGCCTTCTGTGGTAGAGAATTCCACAGGTTCACCACTCTCTGGGTGAAGAAATTCCTCCTCATTTCTGCCCTAAAAGGCCTACCCCTTATCCTTAGACTGTGACCCCTGGTTCTGGATTCCCCGACCATCGGGAACATCCTCGCTGCATCTAGTCTGTCCAGTCCTGCCAGAATTTTATAAGTTTCAATGAGATCCCCTCTCATTCTTCTAAACTCCAGTGAGTACAAGCCCAATCGACCCAATCTCTCCTCATACGTCATTCCTGCCATCCCAGGTATCAGCCTGGTGAATCTTCGCTGAATTCCTTCCATGGCAAGAATATCCTTCCTCAGATAAGGCGACCAAAACTGCACACAATACTCAAGATGTGGTCTCACCAAGGCCCTGTACAACTGCAGCAAGACATCCTTGTTCTTGTACTCAAACCCTCTCGCTATGAAGGCCAACATACCATTTGCCTTCTTAACCACCTGCTGCACCTGCATGCTTACCTTCAGCGACTGGTGCACAAGGACACCCAGGTCTCGTTGCACTTCCCCTTCGCCCAATCTATTGCCATTTAGATAATAATCTGCCTTCCTGTTTTTGACACCAAAGTGGATAACCTCACATTTATCCACGTTATATTGCATCTGCCATGCTTCTGCCCAATCACCCAACCTGACCAAATCATCCTGTAGTTTCTCGGCATCCTCCTCACAGCACACACGCCCACCCAGCTTTGTGTCGTCTGCAAATTTGGAGATATTACATCTAGTTCCCTTGTCTAGATCATTAATATATATTGTGAATAGCTGAGGTCCAAGGACCGATCCCTGCGGTACCCCACTAGTCACTGCCTGCCACTCGGAAAAAGACCCGTTTATTCCAACTCTTAGCTTTCTATGTGCCAACCAGTTCTCTATCCAAATCAATACCTTGCCCCCAATCCCATGTGCCTTAATTTTACATGCTACTCTCTTATGTGGGACCTTATCGAAAGCCTTCTGAAAGTCCAAATACACCACATCCACTGGTTCTCACTTATCTATTTTACTAGTTACATCCTCAAAAAATTCCAGTAGATTAGTCAAGCACGATTTACCTTTTGTAAATCCATGTTGACTTTGTCCGATCCTGTCACTGTTTTCCAAGTGCCCTGCTATTACATCTTTTATAATGGACTCTAGCATTTTCCCCACTACCAATGTCAGGTCTGTAATTCCCCGTTTTCTCTCTACCACCTTTTTTGAATAGTGGGGTAACATTAGCTACCCTCCAATCCATGGGTACTGTTCCAGATTCCATCGAATGTTGGAAGATGATCAGCAATGCATCTACTATTTCTAGGGCCACTTCCTTAAGCACCCTAGGATGTAGATTATCAGGCCCTGGGGATTTATTGGCCTTCAATCCCATCAATTTCCCTAACACCATTTCCCTGCAAATACTGATTTCTTTCAATTCCTCCCTTTCATCAGACCCTATGTTCCCCGACATTTCTGGGAGGTTATTTGTGTCCTCCTTTGTGAAGACAGAACCAAAATATGTATTTAATTGTTATATAAACAGCTCCCTTTTGTCTCTGCACTTACTGGTGTTTGTTTGTGAGGCAAGGTCAGTAACTGAAGACAACTGATCAGTGATCTGAAACACGGGAGCACTGAATCCTTAAAAAAACCCTGCGTAAGCTGCACCACCAAACATGCTTAATGATTTACTATCACTTTCCATGGTTCTTCTTGACTATCACAGAACAGAATGGTGTGGAGATGCCGGTGTTGGACTGGGGTAGACAAATGTAAGAAGTCACACAACACCAGGTTATAGTCCAACAGCTTTATTTGAAATCACAAGCTTTCGGAGCACTGCTCCTTCGTCAGGTGAAGTGGAGAGATGCATAAAGACACAGCTTATATAGTCATCTTAGAATAATGTCAGATGTTTACAGTTAATCTTTCTAACTGCCATTTATCACACCTCGGCAGAGAGATAATCACAGCAATCAAAGGTGTGAATGGTGTCCAAACAGGTCAATCAGGAAAACATTACATCAAAGAACAATGAGGTGGGGTCACAAGGGGTCAAATGTTGCAGATGCTGGGGTCTGTATGGAAAAACAAAAAAAAACAGACAAAAAACATTTTTTTTGCTGGAACTCACAGCAGGTCCGGCCACATCTGTGTAGAGAGAACAAGCCAACGACGACTCGAGTCTGGATGACCCTACGTCAGGTGGGGTTACATGTAGCGTGACATGAACCCAAGATCCCGGTTGAGGCCGTCCTCATGGGTGCGGAACTTGGCTATCAGTTTCTGCTCGACGATTTTGCGTTGTCGTGTGTCTCGAAGGCCGCCTTGGAGAATGCTTACCCGAAGATCGGAGGCTGAATGTCCTTGACTGCTGAAGTGTTCCCCGACCTAACCTCAAACAGACCATCGTTCGCAGCAAATTAGCCAGCTAGCAGGAGAACAGCGACCAAGACACCACACAACCCCACCACAGCAACCTCTGCAAGACATGCCAGATCATCAACACAGATACCATCATCACACGTGAGGACACCACCCACCAGGTACATGGTACATACTCATGTGACTCGGCCAACGTTCTCTACCTCATACATTGCAGGAAAGGATGCCCCGGAGCATGGTACATCGGCGAGACCATGCAGACACTGCGACAACGGAAGAACGGACACCGCGCAACTATCGCCAGGCAGGAGTATTCCCTCCGAGTCGGGGAACACTTCAGCAGTCAATGACATTCAGCCTCCGATCTTCGGGTAAGCATTCTCCAAGGCAGCCTTCGAGACACACGACAACGCAAAATCATCGAGCAGAAACTGATAGCCAAGTTCCGCAGCCATGAGGACGGCCTCAACCGGGATCTTGGGTTCATGTCACGCTACATGTAACCCCATCTGACGTAGGGTCATCCAGACTCGAGTCGTCATTGGCTTGTTCTCTCTACACAGATGTGGCCGGACCTGCTGTGATTTCCAGCAAAAAAAATGTTTTTTGTCTTTTTTTTGTTTTTCATACAGACCCCAGCATCTGCAACATTTGACCCCTTGTGACCCCACCTCATTGTTCTTTGATGTAATGTTTTCCCGACTGACCTGTTTGGACACCATTCACACCTTTGATTGCTGTGATTATCTCTCTGCCGAGGTGTGATAAATGGCAGTTAGAAAGATTACCTGTAAACATCTGACATTATTCTAAGATGACTATATAAGCTGTGTCTTTATGCATCTCTCCACTTCACCTGACAAAGGAGCAGCGCTCCGAAAGCTTGTGATTTCAAATAAAGCTGTTGGACTATAACCTGGTGTTGTGTGACTTCTTACAACAGAACAGAATGATTTTGCTCTTTTTCTGTCTTTGTGTGTTTCTTTTAAATATTTAATTATAAACTATGGTGATGCTTTGATCAGCTGGGACAAGAGTTGAATTAATATGCATGGTTAACCTTGAAACACTGCTGGGTGAATGATTATATCTGATATTAATTCGGCTTCTGACACTATTCAGCTCAATAATTGCTTCAAGCTAAGACCTCCAATAATGCTACCAGCACGTAATATTTATACAAAATAATAGTAGATCTCCTGTGGCTTTACTCATGGTCAATTGGGGGCTTCGAGTACAATACCTGACCTTTACCATGGTCTCGCTGCAGCCTCACTGTGATATGGTATTTGCCCATCACTGTAATAGAATAAATGTGCAAAAGCAATACATCTAACACTTGAGGTTTACCATATGCATCAGGTGGCAGGACAACATTACCAACTGTGAGATTCTTATCTGTGCCAAGACTACTGGGATTGGAGGCATGCTAAATTCCCCCCAAAAGATCCTGTACAGTAAGTTGGAATAGGCTGAGTGAAAGCAGAAAGAGATATAAGAATGCGCTGAAGTGTAACCTCAAGCTATGTAATATCAATATTGATAGCTGCAAAATCTCACAGCTGATCAAGCTGCAGATAGTGAAACCCGGAGGTATCAGTCGGCCTGAGCAATCAGCATGTTGATGATCTTCTGAAGAAGAAACATGGAACGTGAGCAGCAGCCTGAGCAATCAGCATGTTGATGATCTTCTGAAGAAGAAACATGGAACGTGAGCAGCAGCCGCCCCATACTGGATATGTGAGACATGTGGAACTACTTGCCTCTCTTGTATTGACCTTAAAGGGTAGGTTTTGAAGGGTCCCATGGTGTCGAGATTCCAATGGCTGAAAAATCAGTCATCAAGGCCAATTCTCTTTTAAACAATGACTGCCATCTTTGAGTATGACGCAATATATCAAGTGACTAGCAAAGGGTAGATTTTTTTCTTAACTGTTCCTGGGAATGCTCAGTTACCAGCACAGTTAAAATGAAATGGGGGTGGGGAGCCAAGTCTTTGGCCTTGGGGCCTTCTGGCTGCTATGTGACTAGGATTGTAGCTGCAAGATGTAGCATGCAGGTGGTCGGAGACAGGAAATTTGAGAGCACTAGTCCTGTGGTGTCTTTTCTCCTCACTACTTGTGCCTCACAGTTGTTGGTAAACTTTTTGCTTCATTGTAATGTAACATGGCTTGATGTAGTGCACCTGGATATTGTCGCTCCACAGGAGCAAGGGTAAAACCGATAACTTCCGTGATGCATCGCTTACTCTCTCTCACTTTCTCTATCTCTCTCTCACTGCCTCACTTACAAAAATGTTGACGTTTATGATTCTGTAACTTTTCACGAGGTAATGACGGTGACAGAGACACTACACAGACCACATTTGTATAGAAAATGAAGGGACATCCAGTGACAATGTGAATCATTCACTTAAAAGGAATATTTGCTTCATGAAATCAGTCATATGTCATTCTTAAATTGGATTCAGAAGCCATTTCAGATCTGCAATGAATTAAAATGCAGGTGTGGATTTTCCTCTTTTGTGGAATCTCAGCATACCTTCAGGGGGTTGGGAGTTCCACACATCATAAGGATGTGCTCCTGACCCTGGCTGATTTCAGAAGTCCAAGTCACTTTGCACATCTTAGGTGGGTCCTCTGGCCTCCGCCGAGAAAGGGGAGGGGGAGATCGGTGGGACGAAGTATAGGCCTCATGCTCTCCGACTGCCTACATGATGGACGATTCCATCCTCCATTGCTGCCACCTGGGAGTTGTCCTCGCAGGGAATGTTGTGCAAACCCCGACTTTTTGTCCATTAATTTTAATGAATGGGAAGTCACAGGCTGCATACCAGAGTTCTCCCAAGATGAGCTCCCTTTGAGTGCCACTCCTTGCTGGGAGAGCAGGATTCACCTCACTGTTCTAAATCAGGCCCCCCCCACATTCCATATGGGTTTCTTGCTGGCACCAATTGGAACATAAACCAATTTCATCTAACAGCCCATAAGACACAGAATTGGGCTCATTGTTCCCCTCTGAATCCTCTTCCCTATATTCCACAGCAGGTATTTTCTGTACATGGTAAGCTGGTGCTCTGTTGCATTCAAATTGAAATAAGTTACAAATTCTGTTGACGCAATTACAGATAAGTGCATAGACAATAAAAAAAAGTATTATTGTAGAGCTACCTGACTGAGAGTCACTCTGACATACCTGCTTATCTGCCATTGTAGATTCAATACCCTGGATTAGGATTTCATTTTGCCGTTACAAAGCTCCTGAATCTGAGTTATCACTGGCAGAACTGAAACACGCTTCAGAGATAAGTTTCTTGGTGGTGTAGATTCAAATCATGTGGACACCTACCAGTATAAATTGATAAATGGACTTGAGACCAGAATCTCTGATGGATTCCTCTTACAGTTTGCCCCACCACCAGCTCATGTTATGTGTTTTGCTTATATCAGAAAATTCTTAAAAAATCAGATACATTTTTAGCATTTAGAATTTTTAAAATTTGTTTCCTGTTTCAGAGATAGGGCTCTCTTTAACTTGCTTTAGTGCCAGAAATATGCCTTCCTAAAATTCCCGGTGCCATTGTGTTTTTGCAGCGTGCTCATGTAGGAACACATTCTGCTCCTCACCCCTGTTTGCATAGAATATAAAAATTGCAGTTCGCTTTTAAGGAGAGCCTGTTTTATTGGTGTGTATGTGTGAGGCAACATGTGGAAAATATTCCTCACTGATGCCCCACATGAATACTCAGTGTAAGAATGCAAAAGCCCATTAGATACATATTCTGATTAGCTGCAGCAAATGCATTATGAAGAGTGGAATTATACTTAGGCCCAGCATAATGGGGCTGGGTACCTATGGCACCATGGTGCATGTCCAGATCCCAAATAGATTTGCAGTGCTGTTCTATTCCATGATTCTTATTCCTAAGACCACTTTTAAGACACAAAAGGCAATACCCATGTGCAGTTGTGACTTCAGGGCTGATCTTCCTCCGTGGCCTGTACCTGAAGCACACAGCAAATGGAGTGCACCAAACTGGGATGATACCCAATGTGCAGACATTTCCTGTGTGAGCATAGAGTGAGCGTACACAGGCGCGTGTGGTGACCTGTCATTGGTGCATGTCCACTTGCCTGAAGCTGTGTTGCTGTAGGCATTAGCGGTGCAAGTTGTTTTTGTTCCCAGCTGGATCTGTTCTGGGGTTGCTTTTCCATTCTAGCTGTACACTTTTTCTAATTCTGCCTGAAATTTTTATTTCTTGCTTCGGGTGCATTGGGAGGTATTGGTGTACCAGAATTTGCAGAAAGAAGTTAATGTCTGACAGCAGTTTAGGAAGAAGTTGTCTTTTTTTTTATTCGTTCGTGGGATGTGGGCGTCACTGGAAAAGCCAGCATTTATTGCCCATCCCTAGTTGCCCTTGAGAAGGTGATGATGAGCCGCCTTCTTGAACCGCTGCAGTCCATGTGGTGAAGGTACTCCCACAGTGCTGCTAGGGAGGGAGTTCCAGGATTTTGACCCAGCGACGATGAAGGATCGGCGATATACTTCTGACTCAGGATGGTGTGTGATTTGGAGGGGAACTTGGAGGTGGTGGTGTTCCCATGCGCCTGCTGCCCTTGTGTTAGATGGAAGAGGTCGCGGGTTTGGGAGGTGTTGCCGAAGAAGCCTTGGCGAGTTGTTGCAGTGCATCTTGTAGATGGTACAAACTGCAGCCACAGTGCGCCAGTGGTGGACGGAATGAATGTTTAAGGTGTTGGATATAAATTTTTGAGGCTATGGTGATACAAAAAAAGATGAATGTTGATGTGGGGAGAGAAGTAGAGGGCTCTTAGTTCTTATTGCAGGGGAATGGGAAGATATTGGTGTGGAGTGGGGAGACGAGGGTTGTTGTTTAGCTCAAGTAAAGGTTTCTTCAATCAAGGTCTGTTGAATTTGTACAGCAGCCACAATAGGGCTCTTAAGGGCTGCCTACTCTGCTTCTTCATTTTCTGGATCTGTGGCCTCAAATATCTATTCAATGGCCTCCTGTTATGGTTCCTCAAGATAGATTGTCGTTGCACTGTTGCAAATCACTATGATCGGGGATTCTTAGTCAGGCTAGTACTGCAGGCTGCCCTCTGACCTGTCCAGGCACCAATAGCACTGCTTGAGAATAGTCACAGAAATCACAGAAACCCCACAGTGCAGATAGAGGCCATTTCGGCCCATCAAGCCTGCACCGACACATATCCCACCCGATCCCCGTAACCCCTATACCAACACATAGCCCACCCTATCCCCGTAACCCCACGTATTTAATCCCCCTAACACTAAGGGTCAATTTATCACAGCCAATCAACCTAACCCGCAGATCTTTGGACTGTGGGAGGAAACCGGAGCACCCGGAGGAAACCCACGCAAACACGGGGAGAATGTGCAAACTCCACACAGACAGTGTTCTAAATAATTACCCTGAGGGAGGTATGGACCTCATTGTATCTCCTCAGCTGCCAGATCCCATTGTAAATGTGGGGATAGGAATTTATAATGGTAAATATAAAAATAAGGTCAGAATGTATGGCTTTAAAATAGGAATTGAATTATGTCTGTTGGCCCTAGTCCAGTTATGTCTTGTCCTCCAACTTTACTTCTCCTAAAGATTACATTTGGTTTTGAATCGCTATGTGCAACACAAAGGGAGATTGACAAGTATATCAATAAACATTTCTGACTCTAAGGAAAGAATGATATCAATGAGAACAAGTTGCAAACCTTTGGCTTATAACTGGTTAGAATGGCATTAACAGGATTACTTTTGTAGTGGCACTGATTAAGAATTCTTAGGCCCACCTGGAACAATTGCAGGACACTTGCATTGTTCTCATGAAAAATAATTGTTATCCTTTCCCAGTGAGGCAGAGATTTTAAGCGGTTGCAAGCAGCAGCAATGAGCAACTTCATGTAGTTATTGGAATTGTTGCACGATTTGGACAATTTTAAAATGGGAAATGCCACCTTTGTAACAGAAATAGGTAGAAATCCAGTGTTTCAGAATTGTGTTAATGTAATATCTGCTGATCTAAAAAGAAATGTTGAAGATTGGAAGTAGATGTAGCATCCTCAAATTGTAGTACTCGTTTAGAAACATAACAACACCCTCTCTTATTTTTAAATGCCTCCATAAGTTCAGGGGACTCTGAAGGGTAAAGAATAAATTTGCTGGAAGTTTATGTAAGCTCCTGTGCTTGTGGGAATTAAAGTGGAACCGTGAAAGATACAAGATGTCACGGTACTGCTGACTGTGTTAGCAGCACAATGTGTGGTGCTAATGTTATTAGGTGCCATGTAAACAATGCAGGATTTTTGTACCAAGCAAATCTTCTTGAATGCCGTATGTCCTGCAACAGTGTTTTGGCAATTATTGTCATCAGCCCAAGGATTTTTGTTTGAACAGTAATGATGATGCCATTTTGGAATTGGTTTAGGGGAGGTTCTCGGTGGCAATTCTTATTTGCCTCCTAATGTAGTGTATGTAGCTTTAAGAGAGAACTACTTTTACAGCTCCTGTATACTGTAGTACCGGCAGTGACCACACCTGTATATAAGCCTTGAGCATGCCTCTGTACCCCCAGTCTTGAGACTACCCTACTCCAGTAAACACCTGTTGATTGTTAAGTTACAGCATCCGTGTAGTTATTTGAAAACATCATACTCTCAGAATCACGGATCTAACACCTAAGGAAAATGAATATGTTGGCTTGTATTCCCTTGAGTATAGGTGTGAGCAGATCGAAGTATTTAAAATGTTAAAAGGATTTGATAAGGTAGATATGGAGAAACTATTTCCTCTGGTGAGGGAATCAAGAACATGGTGACGACATGATCTTAAAATTAGAGCTAGGTCATTCAGGAGCAAAATCAGGAAGCAGTTTTTCCACATAAAGGGTAGAAGTGTAGAACTGTCTTCCCCCTGTGGATGCTAGGACAATTGGAGCTTTCAAGACTGAGCTAGATAGGTTTTTTAATAAAAACAGAAAATGCTGGAAATATTCCTCAATGGAGAGAGAAACAGAGTTAACGTTTCAGGTCGATTACCCTTCGCCAGTTTTGACGAAGGCTCATTGACCTGAAATATTAACTCTGTTTCTCTCTTTACAGATGCTGCCTGACCTGCTGAGTATTTCCAGCATTTTCTGTTTTTATTTCAGATTTCCAGCATCCGCAGTATTTTGCTCTTGTAACAGATAGATTTTTGTTAGGTAAGGGAACAAGCCAGTAAATAAAAATTCTGAGTCAACCGTGTTGTTTGAAGATTTATTTTGTATTGTTGAGAGGAATGTTCGAGATGCTAGGGAAAATAGCACTTCTAGGCCATCTGACCTACTCCTGCTCCTATTTCTTATGTTCTTATTCAATTAAGTGACTGAGAAAAAGAAGAAAGGTTTTGTGAAGGGAGGAGGAAGGAAAGTACACCATCTTAAGTAAATACTGCAAGTCCACCATAGGAGATTGACCATAATGTCATACTTGTATATAATGCAAATAATTTAAAAAAAAACATTTGAAGAAGTGAAGAGCTAGGTTACATATAGAGTTATACAGCACAGAAAGAGGCCCTTCAGCCCATCGTGTCGGCCATCAAGCCCTGTCTATTCTAATCCTATTTTCCAGTACTTGGTCCGTAGCCTTGTATGCTATGGCATTTCAAGTGCTCATCTAAATGCTTCTTGAATGTTGTGAGGGTTCCTGCCTCTACCACCCTTTCAGGCAGTGAGTTCCAGATTCCAACCACCCTCTGGGTGAAAAAGTTTTTCCTCAAATCCCCTCTAAACCTCCTGCCCCTTACCTTGAAATTATGCCCCCTGGTTATTGACCCCTCTACTAAGGGGAAAAGTTCCTTTCTATCTACCCTATATGCCCCTCATAATTTTGTACACCTCAATCAGGTCCCCCATCAGCCTTCTCTGCTCTAAGGAAAACAACCCCAGCCAGTCCAGTCTCTCTTCATAGCTGAAGCGCTCCAGCCCAGGTAACATCCTGGTGAATCTCCGCTGCACCCTCTGCAATGCAATCACATCCTTCCTATAGTGTGGCGACCAGAACTGCACACAGTATTCCAGCTGTGGCCTAACTAGCGTCTTGTACAGCTCCATCATAACCTCCCTGCTCTTATATTCTATGCCTCGGCTAATGAAGGCAAGTACCCCATATGCCTTTTTAACCACCTTATCTACCTGTCCTGCTGCCTTCAGGGATCTATGTACATGCACACCAAGGTCCCTCTGATCCTCTGTCCTTCCTAGGGTCCCACCATTCATTGTGTATTCCCTTGCCTTGTTAGTCCTCCCAAAATGCATCACCTCACACTTTTCAGGGTTAAATTCCATTCGCCACTGTTCTGCCCATCTGACCAACCCGTTTATATCGTCCTGTAGCATGAGGCTTCCCTCCTCACTATTTATCCACTCTACCAATTTTCGTGTCATCTGTGAACTTACTCATCATACCTCCTACATTCATATCTAAATCATTGATGTGCACTACAAACAGCAAAGGACCCAGCACGGTTACTTGAAAAGTGATGAGTTGATAGTATTGCAAATATTATACAGTATTTGTAATTTTCAATATCAGTAACACATTCAATATTTTTACCTCCAATCAATTGTTATTTTACTGTCTCAATAAATTTGCTGTATTGGAGAAGTGGGAAAACTGCTATCAGTGAGACTGCAGCAAACATCTCAAACCCTACTCCAGGTCACAGACTAGTTGTGAACAATGCAGTGGAAGATCTACAACTTTTTCTTAAGCATTTAGGAAGTCCATCACTTTACAGAAACCGAAAGTATCTGAATTGGAACATAAGTCTTGGGTGTTAGCTGTGGCTTAGCCACTCTTGTGTCTGAGTCAGAAAGTTGTGGGATCAAGCCCCACTCCAGAGAATTGAACACATAATCTAGCCTGACACTTCAGTGCATTACTGAGAGAGTACTTCACTGTCAGATGTCATCTTTTGGATGCAATGTTAAACCCAGGCCCCGTTTGCCCTCTCAGCTGGACATGAAAGGTCCCACAGCACTATTCGAAGAAGAGCAGGGGAGCTCTCCTGGTGTCCTGGCCAACACTTATCCCTCAATTGACAGCACTAAAGGTTGTGGGCTGGATTTTCTCAATGGGAAGCTTTTGGAGGCTGGACTGCTGCTTGCCGACTTTCAATCCCGCCTCCATCAGCTTCTGGCCAACCAGCGGGATTTTCCTCTGATTGACCTTGTTAAGCCCGCCCAGCAGGCCAATTAGGGGTTGTCAGTGACAGAGCATGTCAACGTATGACATGCCATCTGTCAAGAACTTTTGAAAGAAGAAATGCCATCGTTTGACAGCTCTGTGAAGCTGTCAAGCACTGACATTCTGTGTAGTTTGATGAGTCCTTGTGTTCAGGACTCATCAAACCTTTCAACTTTGCAGAAATCACCTGGCTGTTGGTTCGGAGGATGCAACAGCCAGTCTGTGATATCTACAATGGAGATGTCGGGACTCCGGCTCCACAGCGGCTGAAGGCTATAGGCAGAAACAAAGGTAAGTGAACATTTTATAACACTTTACACTCACCTTACATACTTACCACTCCACACTTGCACCCATCACTCACCTCTACATCGCACTTTCAGACCCCTCCGACCCCCGCAGACCTCCTACTCGTCTCCTACACCCTGGCGGGGTTTCCCGAGGTCGGGAAGCCTGCACTTCAGAACGAAAAATGGGGAAAATCCTATTTTCTGCCTGTTAACTACCTGTTAACAGGCAGTTAATAGGCTTTAATCCCTTTTCTGCCTCAAGGAGAGGGGACCCAGGGCAGGACGGCTTCCCGCCTCCTGGCAAGAGGGCATGGAAGTGGGTTGGGGGGCGGGTTTGCCACCCGCCCCCAAATTCTGCAACTTTACCGGCAGTCCCACCTCCATACCTGCCTCCTCGGGGCTGACAAAATCCAGCCCAAAGTATTTGGTCTTTTATCTCACTGCTGTTTGTGGGACCTTGCTGTGCCCAATTTGGCTGCTGTGTTTCCCTACATGACAACAGTGACTACACTGCAAAATTGATTAATTGGCTGTGAAGTACTTTGGGTTGTTCTGAGGTCGTGATCGGCGCTATATAAATGGAAGTTTTTCTTGCTTAGTCTGATGCTGCTAAAACCATTTTGTATTCCAGAATAACATCAGGGGAAGATTTCCCGTGTGAGCAATGTGTAATGAAATCATAAACCCATTTATAAAGAACATTTTGTGAATTTGTTACATACAGTGCACAGAGGAAATCTGCCACCATGATGTTTTTGAACATGTAATATTAAAAAAGTAATTCGTGTTCGCACTGAAACCAATGCAGATAAGAAAAATAAAATCAAGTCCACTGTTTATGCAAATTTATATCACTGAGTTTATGAATAGTTTATTGCTGGAGGATTATTTCAAAGTCCTTCATTTATATGGTGACAGTGCTTTAGAAAGCAAAACCCATAATCGCATTCATTTTTAACATTTGTACTTTTGAATATAATAAGGATGATGCTCAATCTAATTCAGATTAATGTTCAATATTACACCTCTCAGATCGACATTCAGATGATAATGATGCAACTTTTATTATCCCTGATGTGCCAACATGAGTCCCAAATCTTGACGTTCACTTAAGAATGTTGTTTCATTTATACTGATTAGGTTATATTGGTCACCTTGGCTTTGATCTGCCTGCTTATGTACAGTAGTGCCTCACGTTTTGGAACGAGGCCAGAGTGTCCAGTGTGTTCTCCCAGTACAACCTGCCTGACAATCTATGCTATTGATTGTTTTTCTGAACATTTTTGTCTTGTTCTTCCTAAATTGCAATTACACCACCCTACATGTTCCTTATCCTTCCCTACATCCTCTCTGTGTTGAAATTGAGACCCACCAAACCATCTCGTATACCAAATCCTTCTTTCCCAGGACCTCAAATCAATGGAACTCCTTACCTCCCGCATTCCTTTCTTCCTCCTATGATCTTCAGGCCTGTAAAACCCAAGCTTGACGTCACCGAATCACTAGTTCCTGATTTACCTCATCGTTTTTACGCTATTAAAATCTTGGTGTTGTGCTGCATTATGAAACCTTGGCCCTTCATTGTAGTTTTTCAGTTTAAAGAAAGCACTGGTGCACCTGCTAGTTAATATAAGCGGCAGCTCTCATGCATTTCATGAAGTGATGTCCATTGGATTATGGGGTATTGACACCTTGAGGTGTTAGATTGTAGCTACCATGATAATCCACCACCAGACTAGGTTTGGTCTCGGTGGATGTAATATTGTTGAGGCAGCTTTGGATTCTACAGCTCTGATTTTTCTGCCTTATTTGTTATAAGCTTAAATACAGCACTTAAGTCCTTGTTTAACCAGGGTAAGAATTCTAATAACCTGCAGGTATCTGTATGAAAACAGGATTAAACTTTACCAGATGATCACTGAGCTTAAAACTGCCATAAAGCTACTCTGTTTGTAATGTTAACCCTACAGCTCCTTTTTAGCTGTTTTCACATCCTATTATCCTTTTTCATCACCATGGTAACACTGTTGCCTTATTCTGTGAAGCCTAGCAACAAAGGAAGTCTAATTTCTCAATGGAAACTTGCTCTTGGTTGATGTCAGCCTGTTTTTGCATCATAATATTGGGATATATTGTAACTGTGCAACCTAATCAGTCGATAGAGTTGCCACCTACGACTGTAGTGTAAATGAGACCAACTACCTATATTCAGATTTTCATTTTTGAAGTATTGTGAGGTTGGGCAAGTAGTTGCTAGCATTGTAGATATAGCTGATCTGCCCCAATTAAAATTTGCTTGAAAGCGACTATTTTTACAGTCTTAATTGAGTTTGAGATCTGGAAAAAGATTTGAAACATCCTTATATAAAAAAAATCTCCACCACTATGGCCTCGTTGTCAGTGAGATTAGATTATTTAAATTCTGCTGTTTAACATTGAATGTCAGTCAGCTCCTTGAGGTGCCCAAATCACTTTCATTAGCTTTTCCATGCTCAGCAGATACTCTGCTGAATAACTTGATTGAAGATCAACAATATACAAAACAAACAGAAATAAAGAATATGTTCAGGTGTGAGCACCACCTTTTTGTCCTGTTTTTAGCTTCAGTTCTTTCAATATCAAAGCAATTACAATAGAAAAGACTTTCCTTTTGATGAGTGGCAGCTATTTGATCAGCTAAAAGCGGCCATCAAATTGAGGATCCGAAGACGATAGGACTGATTATGTGGTTGCGTCACCGTGCTGGCAGGACTGAAATGCATTGTTTGCCTTGCAAGCCAGTGGCATAGAGATCTGACCTTGAGTTATTTGACAATGTCAACTCGTCCATGTTTAGAATATGCTTCCATAACACATTGAACCAGACATGCACAGCAGGCTTGATGCATGGGTAACCCATAACCTAACAGCTCTTAGGAAAACATTTCAAGTATGTGGGGATAATTTTAAGGTAAGTGACCACATGGTTAAAAATAGTTTTCAAACATATGTCAGCCTAGTGGTAGGCATAAAGCAAAGGAAGGCAAACCCAATGCTGAGGCGTAGAATGGAGCCTGGGCAAGCAATGTGGTGGTAGACCAATGCCTACTCTCTTGATTTCCTGGTCAATTTTTCTAAATTTCAATGGTCCTAAAGCTCTACAACCCGCCGAGATATCTCCAATTCTGGCCTCTTGTGCATCCCCGATTTTAATCGCTCCACCATTGGTGGCTGTACCTTCAGCTGCCTAGGCCCTAAACTCTGGAATTCCCTCCCTAAACCTCTCCATCTCTACCTCTCTTTCCTTCTTTAAGACACTCCTTAAAACCTATCTCTGACCAAGCTTTTTGTCATCTGTCCTAATATCTCCTTTTGTGGCTCGGTGTCAAATTTTGTTTGATAATGCTCCTGTGAAGTGCCTTGGAACATTTTACTACGTTAAAGGCGTTATGTAAATTCAAGTTGTTGTTGTGACTGGCATAATTGATACGGATTGTAGATGAAAAGAGTGTATCCAATTCCCTGCACTGCTTGGTGTAAAATGTGTTAGTTTATATAAAATGCATACTGCACAATATTCACCCTCCATGGGACAGGGCCCAGTGTAGGACAAAGTCTGGACTAGATCACTCCATCAACAGCACCTGTTGCCTGCATTATGAAATGTTCAATGCTTCCAAAATGAGGGAGAAAAGGAGAACACAACATCCTCTTGTGTTCCTTTCCTTCAATGAAGAATTATTTTTAATTAAGAAAAACTTAATTCTTTGTTGAAAGGAATACAGATACAAAGTACAGGTAAAATTATATTAAAAAAAAGAAAACTGGGATGAACAAAAGAAAAGTTTCTAAGGGAAGCAAATCATTGGAATAATAATGAGGAAAAGAACAAAAATAAGGAATAAAATAAACACAGAGAATGGTGGCAAGTTTATCAATCTTAGTGATGGAGCTCTCCACATCAATGTCCCAGGAAAGTTAAGGAGGATAAGAAGGGATAGTGTGCTTCAGTTGCAATCACAAATTAAGTGATTGCCAACTTTGACCAAGGTGGTCTCAATGCTCTGGGTTTGTGAAATTGGCTACTGCAGTTGCTGTGAGATCCTTCCCTCCATCATGAGGTCAGAAGTGAAGATGTTCACTAATGATTCCACAGTGTTCAGTTTCATGCGCAACTCCTCAGATAATGAAGCAGTCCATACCCGCAGGCAGCAAGACCTGGACAACATTCAGGATTGGGATGATAAGTGGCAAGTAAACTTCATGCCACACAAGTGCCAGGCAATTGACCATCTCCAACAAGAGAGAGTCTAACCACATCCCCTTAACATTCAATGGCATTACCATCGCCGAATCCCCCACCATCAACATCCCGGGGGGGTCACCATTGACCAGAAACTTAACTGGACCAGCCACATAAATACTGTGGCTACAAGAGCAGGTCAAAGGCTGGGTATTCTGCGGTGAGTGTCTCACTTCCTGACTCCCCAAAGCCTTTCCACCATCTACAAGGCACAAGTCAGGAGTGTGATGGAATACTCTCCACTTCCCTGGATGACTGCAGCTCCAACAACACTCGAAGCTTGACACCATCCAGGACCAACCAGCCCGTTTGATTGGCACCCCATCCACCACCTTAAACATTCACTCCCTCCGCCACCGGCGCACCGTGGCTGCAGTGTGTACCATCTACAAGATGCACTGTAGCAACTCGACAACGCTTCTTCGAGCATATATCGCCTTTCCTTCATTGTCGCTGGTAGAGAACAGTAGCATAGTGGTAATGTCACTGGGCTGGTAATCCAGGGGCCTGGACTAATGATCCAGAGACGTGAGTTCAAATCCCACCACAGCAGCTGGGGAATTTAAATTCAGTTAATTAAATAAATCTGGAATTAAAAAAATAGTATCACTAATGTTAACTATGAAACTATCAGATTGTCATTAAAAACCATCTGGTTCACTAATGTCCTTTAGGGAAGGAAATCTCCCATCCTTACCTGGTCTGGCCTATATGTGACTCCAGACCCACAACAATGTGGTTGACTCTTAACTGTCCTCTGAAATGGCCTAGCAAGCCACTCGGGTAACAAACCACTATGAAATACAATAATAAGAATGAAACCGGATGGACCACCTGGCATCAACCTTGCTACGGACATGGCAATGGCACACCCAGCCCAGTCGACACTGCAAAGTCCTCCTCACCAACATCGGGGGACTTGTGCCAAAATTGGGAGAGCTGTCCCACAGACTAGTCAAGCAACAGCCTGACATAGCCATACTCACAGAATTTCTGATGTAGCCATACTTTCAGCCAATTTTCCAAACTCCTCCATCACCATCCTTGGGTATGTCCTGTCCCATCGGCAGGACAGACCCACCAGGGGTGGCGGCACAGTGGTATACAGTCGGGAAGGAGTGGCCCTGGGAGTCCTCAACATAGACTCCTGACCCCATAAAGACTCATAGTTTCAGGTCAAACATGGGCAAGGAAACCTCCTGCTGATTACCACCTACCGCCCTCCCTCAGCTGAAGAATCAGTACTCCTCCATGTGTACCACCACTTGGAAAAAGCACTGAGAGTAGTGTGGGCACAGAATGTACTCTGGGTGGGGAACTTCAAAGTCCATCACCAAGAGTGGCTCGGTAGCACCACTGCTGGCTGAGTCCGGAAGGACATAGCTGCCAGTATGGGCCTGTGACAATGGTGAGAGAACCAACACGAGGGAAAAACTTGCTTGACCTCGTCCTCACCAATCTATCTGTTGCAGATGCATCTGTATCTGTCCATGACAATTTTGGTAGCAGTGATCACCACACAGTCATTGTGGAGACGAAGTCCCGTCTTCACACTGAGGACACCCTCCATCGTGTTGTATGGCACTACCACCGTGCTAAATGGGATAGATTCAGAACAGATCTAGCAGCTCAAATCTGGGCATCCATGAGGCGCTGTGGGCCATCAGCAGCAGCAGAATTGTATTCCACCACAATCTGTAACCTCATGGCCCAGCATATTCCTCACTTTACCATTACCATCAAGCCAGGGGACCAACCCTGGTTCAATAAGGAGTGTAGAAGAGCATGCTAGGAGCAACACCAGGCGTACCTAAAAATTAGGTGCCAACCTGTGGAAGCTGCAACACAGGACTACATGCATGCTAAACAGCAGAAGCAGCATGCTGTTGACAGAGCTAAGCGATCCCACAATCAACGGATCAGATCAAACCTCTGCAGTCCTGCCACATCCAGTTGTGAATGGTGGTGGACCATTAAACAACTAACAGGAGGAGGAGGCTCCATGAATATCCCCATCCTCAATGATGGTGGAGCCCAGCACGTGAGTGCAAAAGAGAAGGCTGAAGCATTTGCAACCATCTTCAGCCAGAAGTGCCGAGTGGATGATCCATATCGGCCTTCTCCTGAGGTCCCCACCATCACAGAAGCCAGTCTTCAGCCAATTCGATTCACTCCACGTGATATTACGAAACGGCTGAGCATACTGGATACAGCAAAGGCTATGGGCCCCGACAACATTCCGGCTATCATGCTGAAGACTTGTGCTCCAGAACTAGCTGCGCCTCTAGCCAAGCTGTTCCAGTACAGCTACAACACTGGCATCTATCCGACAATGTGGAAAACTGCCCAGGTATGTCCTGTCCACAAAAAGCAGGACAAATCCAATCCGGCTAATTACCGCCCCATCAGTCTACTCTCAATCATCAACAAAGTGATGGAAGGTGTCATCGACAGTGTTATCAAGTGGCACTTACTCACCAATAACCTGCTCATTGATGCCTAGTTTGGGTTCCGCCAAGACCACTCTGCTCCCGATCTCATTACAGCCTTGGCCCAAAAATGAACAAAAGAGTTGATTTTCCAGAGGTGAGGTGCACCTTGACATTCAGCGACATTACCATTGCCGAATCCCCCACCATCAACATCCTGGGGGTTACTATTGACCAGAAACTTAACTGGACCAGCCACATAAATACTGTGGCAACAAGAACAGGTCAGAGGCTAGGTATTCTGCAGTGAGTGTTTCATCTCCCGACTCCTCAAAGCCGTTCCACCATCTACAAGGCACAAGTAAGGAGTGTGATGGAATACTCTCCACTTGCCTGGATGACTGCAGCTCCAGCAACACTCAAGAAGCTTGACACCATCCAGGACAAAGCAGCCCGCTTGATTGGCACCCCATCCACCACCTTAAACATTCACTCCCTCCACCACCGGCATACCGTAGCTGCAGTGTTTACCATCTACAAGATGTACTGCAGCAACTCGACAACGTTTCTTCGAGCAGCACCGCCCAAACCCGCGACTTCTTCCACCTAGAAGGACAAGGGCAGCAGGCACATGGGAACACCACCACCTCCAAGTTCCCCTCCAAGTAACATACCATCCTGAGTCAGAAGTATATTGCCGATCCTTCATCGTTGCTGGGTCAAAATCCTGGAACTCCCAGCACTGTGGGAGTACCTTCACCACACGGACTACAGCAGTTCAAGTAGGTGGCTCACCGCCACCTTCTCAAGGGCAACTAGAGATGGGCAATAAATGCTGGCCTTGTCAACGACGCTCACACCCAATGTACAGAAAAGTTTGACCCCTGTGGAAAGGAACAGCAGCATGTGGTAGGAGCCAGTAGCAGCATTAAGGACTGAACCAGAGAAGCGTGCTAGTGTGAACTGATGAGTGAAGATGGAAGGGAAGAGTGCTGGGCTAGAAATTTGGTTGAGGCCGTGGCGCAAAACAGGTGGTATATGATGACCGTCCGTTATACGCAGCACCTGATATTCAGTTCCATTGCAGTCAATGAAATGGGATTATCAGGCGCTGTGTTTAATGGGCAGCCAATCAGATACCGCCCAAGAAGAATATCTACCCACCCCGCCCCCCCACCCCCAGCCCCCCACTGATGCGCTATCAATTACTCATAAAAGACGGAGAGTTAGGAGAGTAACTAAAAGGCTTTTATTAACAAAGAACAGAGCATGCCTCTCGTGGTTGACTGGTTTCCAAGAAGGCAGGGGGCTGCAGAGCAGTCACCTTTATACCTGGGCATGTGGGTGGAGCCAGGGGCGGAGCCAGCTGAGGCATGCATAGATACAACAGTGTGCAACAACAACAACGGTGAACAACAATAACAGTGGTTTACCACATTCACCCCTTGTTTAAAATTGAGTCCGACGGGGTGAAGTGTACTAAAGGTTCGTGTAAGTAACTCTATCAGGTGGCCTTGTATGCCGTCCTGATCGTCGTGGTGGCGGCGGTGATGGTGCAGCACCCAACGTTGAATCTGGCGTCTCATTGAGTGGTTGGGTGGTCAATGACGGGTCCTGGGGCTGCGGCATGCCGTCTACAGGGGTTGGGTTGTGGGTAGTGGTGGATGGCAATGGTAGTGTTTCAGGGGCACCCGAAGGTGCAAGGTCTCGTATGGAGACTGTGTCCTCCCGCCCGTCCGGGTACGCCACGTAAGCATACTGGGGGTTGGCGTGGAGGAGGCTCACCCTCTCGACCAGGGGGTCCGTTTTATGGGACCTCACGTGCTTCCGCAGTAGGACGGGTCCTGGAGACGTCAGCCATGTCGGTAGCGAGGTCCCCGATGTGGACTTCCTGGGGAAAGTGAACATTTTTTCATGGGGGGTGGCATTGGTGGCCGTACAAAGCAGTGACCGGATGGAGTGGAGCACCGCAGGGAGGACCTCCTGCCAGCGAGAGGTCGGAAGGCCCTTAGATTTTAAGTTTAAGAGGACGGCCTTCCAAACCATCGCGTTCTCTCTTTCCACCTGGCCGTTCCCCCGGGGGTTGTAGCTGGTGGTTCTGCTTGTAGCAATACCTCTCGTGAGCAGGTACTGACGGAGTTCGTCGCTCATAAAGGATGAGCCCCGGTCGCTATGGATATAGCTAGGGAAGCCGAACAAGGCGAAAAGGTCATTCAGACATTTAATGACCGTGGTACTGGTCATGTCTGGGCAAGGGATGGCAAACGGGAAACGGGAGTACTCATCAATTATGTTGAGGAAGTACACGTTGCGGTCAGAGGAGGGCAGGGGCCCTTTAAAATCGACGCTCAGGCGCTCGAAGGGGCGAGTGGCCTTGATCAGGCTTGCTCTGTCTGGCCTATAAAAATGCGGTTTGCACTCGGCACAGATTTGGCAGTTCCTGGTCATGGTCCTGACCTCCTCGATGGAGTAGGGCAGGTTACGGGATTTGATGAAATGGAAGAACCTGGTGACCCCCGGGTGGCAGAGGTCATTGTGGAGGGTCTGCAGTCTATCAACCTGCGCGTTGGCGCATGTACCACGTGATAGGGCATCTGGGGGCTCATTGAGTTTCCCGGGCCGGTACAAGATATCGTAATTGTAGGTGGAGAGTTCAATTCTCCACCTCAAGATCTTGTCGTTCTTGATTTTGCCCCTCTGCTTATTATTAAACATAAAAGCTACTGAACGCTGGTCAGTGAGCAGGGTAAATCGTTTTCCGGCCAGGTAATGCCTCCAATGCCGCACCGCTTCCACAATGGCCTGGGCCTCCTTTTCGACAGAGGAGTGTCGAATCTCGGGGCCCTGGAGGGTCCTTGAGAAAAAGGCCACGGGTCTCCCCGCCTGGTTAAGGGTTGCAGCTAGGGCGAAGTCGGATGCGTCGCTCTCCACTTGGAAAGGGATGGACTCATCCACTGCGTGCATTGTGGCCTTTGCAATATCTCTTTTTATGAGAGTGAAGGCTGCACATGCCTCTGCTGTCAGGGGGAAGGAGGTGGACTTGATGAGGGGCCTGGCTTTGTCCGCATAGTTAGGCACCCACTGAGCATAGTAAGAGAAAAACCCGAGGCATCTCTTCAGTGCTTTTTGGCAGTGGGGGAGGGGGAGCTCCATAAGGGGGCGCATTCTGTCGGGGTCGGGGCCGATGACTCCGTTCTCCACTACGCAGCCAAGAATGGCGAGGCGCGTGGTGCGAAACATACATTTGTCCTTGTTGTATGTTAGATTCAGCCGCTGGGCCGTACGAAGGAATTTCTCTAGGTTAACGTCATGGTCCTGCTGGTCGTGGCCGCAGATGGTGACGTTGTCTAGATAGGGGAAGGTGGCCTGCAGCGCGTTCTGGTCAACCATTCGGTCCATCTCCCTTTGGAAGACCGAAACCCCGTTGGTGACGCCGAAGGGGACTCGGAGGAAGTGGTAGAGACGACCGTCAGCTTCAAAAGCTGTGTACTGGCGGTCCTCAGCCCTGATGGGGAGCTGGTGGTATGCCGACTTCAGATCAATCGTCGAGAACACCCGGTATTGTGCTATCTGATTGACCATGTCAGATATGCGGGGGAGTGGGTATGCATCTAACTGGGTGTAGCGATTGATCGTCTGGCTGTAGTCAATAACTAGGCGCTGTTTTTCGCCAGTCTTCACTACCACCACTTGTGCTCGCCATGGGCTAGTGCTACCCTCAATAATCCCTTCCTTCAGGAGTCTTGCTACTTCGGATTTAATGAAGCTCCTATCCCCGGCACTGTACCGCCTGCTTTTGGTAGCGATGGGCTTACAGTCGCGGGTGAGGTTAGCGAACAAGGGGGGGGGGGGGAGACTTTAAGCGTGGAGAGGCTGCAAATGGTGCGCGGCGGGCGATTTAAAAGCTGCTGGCTGCAGACTGTGAGTGGGGGGAGGGGTCCGCCGTACGCTAATGTGACACTTTTAAGGTGGCACTGAAAATCCAACCCCAGTAGAACGGCAGCGCAGAGATGGGGCAGGACAAGAAGTTTAAAATTTTTGTATTCTGTGCCCCTTACTGAAAGGGTCACTACACAGTAGCCACCGACGTCTGCTGAATGGGATTTGGAAGCCATAGAGATCCGATGGCGCGTTGGCAGGACCGGGAGAGAGTAACTGCGCACCGTGTCGGGGTGGATAAAGCTCTCCGTGCTCCCGCTGTCGAAAAGGCAGGTAGTGGCGCGGCCGTTTACCGTAATGTCCATCATGGACCTGGACAGTTGGTGAAGGAGAGATTGGTCCAGCGTCACGGAGGCCAGCGTATGGTCGAGCGAGTCGCTGTGGTCGTCAGACGAGGCGGTGGTTGAGTCCGGGTCACCTGCGATTGGAGTTGGAGGCGTCCAGGATGGTGGACAAAATGGCTGCGCCCATGATCCCGATCCCCACGCGGCTGGAGCTGTCCAAGATGGCGGACAAGATGGCTGCCCCCACGGTTCACACGCGGCGCTGCTGGCGTTAGCGGTTTTACCTTTGCAGGCGCTGACGTAGTGTCCTTTCTTCCCGCAGCCAGAGCAGGTAGCGTTTTTCGCCGGGCAGTGTGCTCTGCGGTGTTTTGCCTGGCCACAAAAGTAACATTTCGGGCCCTTGGACATCGCTGCAGCAGTTGGTGCCGGGGGTGGCGGTCCCATGACCCAAGGTTGCGGCGTCCACAGTGCGGAGCGGTTAGGGGAGAATGCATCCATATTCCGGTGGGCCGCGTCTAGCGAGAGCGCGAGGGACACCCTTCTTCAGGTCGATTTCGCCCTTCTCCAACAGTCTCTGCCGGGAGTAGTCGGACTTGAGGCCCGCAACGAAAGCATCTCGGATAAGTCCCTCCATGTGTGTCGCGGCCGATACCTCTTTACAATCGCAGGCTCGACCGAGTATCTGTAGTGTCCGTAGGAATGCCTCCACTGATTCCCCGGACTGCTGTTTGCGGGATCTCAGGAGGTGTCTGGCGTAAACCGTATTTACCGGGCGTGTGTATTGTCCTTTTAGCAGATCGATAGCCGCCGCGTAGGTAGTCGCGTCCTGGATGAGCGTGTAGACTTGGTGGCCCACCTTGGAGGCCAGGATTTTTAGTTTGTTTCCCTCTAGTGTCACGGCTGAGGCTTCCAGGTAAGCTTCGAAGCAACGCAGCCGTTGTGCGAACTTGGTAGACGAACCCGCCTCTTGAGGGTCTAGGTCCAGGCATGTTGGTCTGAGGGCATGCAGCAGCGCCTGCTGCTCAGCGTTTGGTGCCGACATTTTGTTTTTGTTAATAAAATTGATGCGCTATCAATTACTCATAAAAGACGGAGAGTTAGGAGAGTAACTAAAAGGCTTTTATTAACAAAGAACAGAGCATGCTTCTCGTGGTTGACTGGTTTCCAAGAAGGCAGGGGGCTGCAGAGCAGTCACCTTTATACCTGGGCATGTGGGTGGAGCCAGGGGCGGAGCCAGCTGAGGCATGCATAGATACAACAGTGTGCAACAACAACAACAACGGTGAACAACAATAACAGTGGTTTACCACACCCACCAAGTGTGAACTGATGTGTGAGGGTGGAAGGGAAGAGCGCAAATGTGAACTGGGCAGGGGCAGGGGGAGAAGAGTGCCAATGTGAACTGAGGGGGAGGTTTGAAAGAGCACCACTGTGTGGGAGAGAGAAAAAAGGGTGAAGGGGAAAGTTTCCCAGTATGAATGGGGGGGAGGAGGGGATGGGGGAGAGTGGAGCAGAAGAATGCTATCATGAACTGAGGGGGGTGGAATGAAAGAGTGTCAGTGTAAACTGCAGGGAGGGAGCAGAAGTATACCAGTGTAAACTGGGGGGGGGGCGGTGTTAACTGGAGTGGGGGCATGGTGTGCGTGGTGTTTTGGTGAGGGAGTGCCAGTGTGAACTGGGGGAGGGGGTGACCATGGCAGTGTGAACTGGGGGAGGGGGTGAAAGTGGCAATGTGAACTGGGGGAGGGGGTGAAAGTGGCAGTGTGAACTGGGGGAGGGGTGACCATGGCAGTGTGAACTGGGGGTGGGGATGAGAGTGGCAGTGTGAACTGGGGGAGGGGGTGAGAGTGGCAGTGTGAACTGGGGAGGGGGCGAGAGTGGCAATGTGAACTGGGGGAGGGGGTGAAAGTGGCAGTGTGAACTGGGGGAGGGGTGACCATGGCAGTGTGAACTGGGGGTGGGGTGAGAGAGGCAGTGTGAACTGGGGGAGGGGGTGAGAGAGGCAGTGTGAACTGGGGGAGGGGATGAGAGTGGCAGTGTGAACTGGGGGAGGGGGTGAGAGGGCCTGTGTGAACTGGGGGAGGGGCGAGAGTGGCAGTGTGAACTGGGGGAGGGGGTGAGAGTGGCAGTGTGAACTGGGGGAGGGGGTGAGAGTGGCAGTGTGAACTGGGGGAGGGAGTGAGAGAGGCAGTGTGAACTGGGGGAGGGGATGAGAGTGGCAGTGTGAACTGGGGGAGGGGGTGAGAGGGCCTGTGTGAACTGGGGGAGGGGCGAGAGTGGCAGTGTGAACTGGGGGAGGGGGTGAGAGTGGCAGTGTGAACTGGGGGAGGGGGTGAGAGTGGCAGTGTGAACTGGGGGAGGGGGTGAGAGTGGCAGTGTGAACTGGGGGAGGGGGTGAAAGCGGCAGTGTGAACTGGGGGAGGGGGTGAGAGAGGCAGTGTGAACTGGGGGAGGGGGTGAGAGTGGCAATGTGAACTGGGGAGGGGGTGAAAGTGGCAGTGTGAACTGGGGGAGTGGGTGAGAGTGGTGTGAGTGTGCCAACGTGAACTGGGGGGGGCACGTGAAAGAGTGCCAGTGTGAACTGGTTGGGGGGGGTGGCGGCATGTGAAAGTGTGCCAGCATGAACTGGGGGGGGGGGCAATGTGTAAAAGTGTCAGCGTGAGCAGAGGGCGGGGGGCATGTGAAAGAGTGCCAGTGTGAACTGGGGGGGGCACATGAAAGAGTGCCAGAGTGAACGGGGGGGGGCATGTGAAAGAGTGCCAGTGTGAACTGGGGGGGGCATGTGAAAGTGTGCCAGCGTGAACTCTGCGGGGGGGGGGGTGCATGTGAAAGAGTGCCAGAGTGAAGTGGGGGGGGGGGGGGGGCATGTGTAAGAGTGCCAGAGTGAAGTGGTGGGGTGGGGGGCATGTGAAGGAGTGCCAGCGTGAACTGGGGGGGGGATGCATGTGAAAGAGTGCCAATGTGAACTGGTGGGGGGGATGCATGTGAAAGAGTGCCAGCGTGAAGAGTGGGGAGGGTGAGAGTGCCAGTGTGAACTGGGTGGTGGGTCAAGGACGGTGAATATAATCAGGAGAAGAAGTGTGCCAATATGTGCTATGAGAAAGAAGTGCTAACCTGAACTGGGTGGAAGAGGATGGAAGACTGGTTTGTTCCATGATTAGTGACCCGCCGATGAAATTGAATTATTCCAAATCTCTGGTTTCTGTGTTTCTGCAATTTTTTAATCAATCCATTAAACAGGAGAAAAAGAAGCATTTTCCTGCCTTATGTTAAAGAAAGGACTTTTGGGCTCCATTAATTAGTTGTACTTTTGTTTAATTTATACAGTTAGCTTATTGGTGTTGTTAGCTGGAGCTTTAGAAATCAATTGTCTGAAGTCAATGGTATTATGGGTTTAGATAATTACCTCCTAAAATATGCTGTGCCAGTAGAACTAGACTTACAGCGGGATTCATACTCCTGTTGTGACATTTGATGGCTAATGCAGTCCTATGTCTATTTAAAACTTGTCTAAGAAATGCTGGAATGATTATCTGTTCAGCCTTGTCTAAAACAAGGTGGATATTTATAGAAATGCAAGTCCCATACTGCTGCCAAGATGAATGAAGCCAGAGTTTTACTATTCATACCCTAGAATGAACAGATTTAAAAACAAAAGTTGGTTCCGAGTGCGTGTGTGTAAATGTACGAAGTGTGGTTAATAAGGTTGGTGAGCTGCAGGCACAAATAGCCACGTGGGATTATGATGTACTGGTGATAACGGAGACCTGGCTCAAAAAAGGGGAGGATTGGATGCTTGAAATTCCTGGGTACAAAGTATTCAGGAAAGATAGGGAAGGAAATAAAGGAGTGGGGGTGGGGTAGCAGTTTTGATTAAGGAAAATATTAGAGTGCTAGAAAGAGAGAATGCCCTTGAGAGGTCAAAGACAGAATCTATTTGGTTGAAGCTGAGAAACAATAAAGGAGCTATTATGCTACTTGGTGTATTTTATCGGCCACCAAATAGTGGGAAGGAGATAGAGGAGCAGATTTGCAAAGAAATTACTGAAAGATGTAAGAACTATAGAGTAATGATAATTGGAGACTTTAATTACCTCAATATTGAAAGGGGAGGCATTTCTGAAGTGTGTTCAGGAGTATTTTCTTGCTAAGAGTATGTTTCCTGCCCAATGAGGAAGGAGACATTGCTGGATCTAGTCCTGGGGAATGAAATGGGTCAAGTGGCAAATGTCACAGTCAGGGAGCACCTTGGGAATAATGATCATAGTATCGTAAGGTTTAGATTATGGAAAAGGGGAGGGACAAGAAGCAATCTAGAATAAAAGCACTTAACTGGTGGAGGGCTAATTTCATCGAATTGAGGAGGGATCTGGCCTGGGTAAATTAGAGTCAAAGACTGGCAGGCAGAAATGTAATGGAGCAATGGGCGGCCTTTAAAGAAGTGATGGTTTGGGCACAGTCTAGGTACATTCCCACAGGGGGGAAAGGGAGGGCAACCAAAGCAGGATGACGAATGAGTTCGAGAGTAGGATGAAGCAGAAAAAGGAGGTGTATTATAGATGTCAGCTTGATAATACAAGGGAGAATCAGGCTGTATATAAAAAGTACAGAGAACAAGTGAAAATGGAAATAAGAGGGGTGAAGGAACAGTCCGAGAGTAGATTGGCAGCTAACCTAAAAAGGAATCCAAAGGTCTTCTACAGGCATATTAACATTAAAAGGCTTGTCAGAGGAGTGGTGGGGCCGATTAGGGACCAAAATGGAGATCTATTCATGGAGGCAGAAGGTATGGCTGAGGTACTAAATGAGTACTTTGCATCAGTGTTTACCAAAGAAGAGGACTTTGCCAAAGCTATGGTAAATGAGGAGTTTGCCGGGATACTGGATGAGATAAAAATAAAGAGGAGGTACTAGAAAGGCTGGCAGTACTTAAAGTAGACAAGTCACCCGGTCTGGATGGGATGCATCCTCGGTTGCTGAGGGACGTAAGGGTAGAAATTGCAGAGGTGCTGGCCACAATCTTCCAATGCTCCTTCGATACAGGGGACTGGAGGATTGCAAATGTTACACCCTTGTTCAAAAAATGGGAGCAGGATAAACCTGGCAATTACAGGCACATCGGTGGTGGGGATCCTGTTAGAAACAATAATCCAGGAGAAAATTTGGACTTGGACAAGCATGGACTAATAAAGGAGAGCCAGCACAGATTTGTTGAGGGCTAATCGTGTTTGACTAACTGGATTGAGTTTTTTGATGGGGTAACAGATAGGGTGGATGAGGGCAGTGCAGTTGATGTTGTGTATATGGACTTTCAAAAGGTGTTTGACAAAGTACCACATGTTAGGCTTGTTTGCAAAATTGAAGCCCATGGGCTAAAAGGGGCAGTAGCAGCCTGGCTACAAAATTGGCTAAGGAATAGGAAACAGAGAGTTGTGGTGAATGGCTGTTTCTTGGACTGGAGCGAGGTATACAGTGGAGTTCCCCAAGGTTCAGTACTAGGACCACTGCTGTTTTTGATACACATTAATGACTTGGTATTGTGGGTACATGCCACAATTTCAAAATTTGCAAACTTTGAAGTAGAGTAAACAGTGAGGAAGATAGCAAATGACTTCAAGAGGACATAGACAAGCTGGTGGAATGGGCAGCCATATGGCAGATGAAATTCAACCCAGAAAGGTGAGGTGATATATTTTGGTAGGAAGAATGAGGAGAGACAATACATGCTAAATGATACAATTTTAAAGGTGGCAGGACAAGTTAACAAAGCAGTTAATAAAGCATATGGGATCCTGGGCTTTATAAATAGAGGCATAGAGTACAAAAGCCAGGAAGTTATGGTAAACTTATATAAAACACTAGTTCAGCCCCAGCTGGAGTATTGTGACCAATTCTGGGCACCAAACTTTAAGAAGGACGTGAAGGCTTTGGAAAGGGTACAGAAGAGATTGACTAGAACGGTTCCAGGGATGAGGGATTACAGTTACGTGGATAGACTGGAGAAGCTGGGGTTGTTCTCCTTGGATCAGACAAGGCTAAGTGGAGATTTGATAGAGGGTGTAAAATCATGAAGGGTTTGATAGAGTAAATAAAGAGAAACTGTTTCCAGTGGCTGAAGGATCGATAACCAGAGGGCACAGATTTAAGGTGACTGGCAAAAGAACCAGATGTGACATGAAGAAAAACTTTTTTAGGCAATGGGTGGTTAGGATTTGGAATGGCCTGATAGGGTGGTGCATACAGATCCAATAGTAGCCTTCAAAAAGGAATTGGATAAATATTTGAAGGAGAATAAATTGCAGGGATATGGGGAAAGAGCAGGGGAGTGGGACTAACTGCATTGCTCTTCAAAAGAGCCGGTGCAGACTCGATGTGCTGAATAAGAACATAAGAAATAGGAGCAGGAGTTGGCCATACAGCCCTTTGAACCTGCTCCGCCATTCAATTAGATCATGGCTGAACTTCTACATCCACTCCACTTTCCCGCCCTATCCCCATATCCCTTGATTCCCTTAGTTCCCAAAAATCTATCAATCTCAGTCTTGAATATATTCATCGACTGAGCATCCACAGCCCTCTGGGGTAGAGAATTCCAGATTCACCACCTTCTGAGTGAAGAAATTTCTCCTCATCTCAGTCCTAAATGGCCGACCCCTTATCATGAGACTATGACCCCTGGTTCTAGACTCTCCAGCCTGGGGCAACAACCTCTCAGCATCTACCCTGTCAAGCCCTCTAAGAATTTTACATGTTTCAATGAGATCACCTCTTATTCTTCTAAACTCCAGAGAATATAGGCACATGCCTCCATCTGTACTGTACTATTAGAAACATAGAAACATAGAAAAATAGGAGCAGGAGTAGGCCATTCGGCCCTTCGAGCCTGCTCCGCCATTCAATATGATCATGGCTGATCCTCTATCTCAATAACATATTCCCGCTCTCTCCCCATACCCCTTGACGCCTTTTGCATCTAGAAATCTATCTATCTCCTTCTTAAATATATTCAGTGACTTGGCCTCCACAGCCTTCTGTGGTAGAGAATTCCATAGGTTCACCACCCTCTGAGTGAAGACATTTCTCCTCATCTCAGTCCTAAATGTCCTACCCCGTATCCTGAAACTGTGACCACTCATTCTAGACCCCCCAGCCAGGGGAAACATCCTCCCTGAATCCAGTCTGTCTAGCCCTGTCAGAATTTTATACGTTTCAATGAGGTCCCCTCTCATTCTTCTAAACTCCAGTGAATACAGGCCTAGTCGACGAAGTCTCTCCTCATACGACAGTACTGCCATCCCAGGAATCAGCCTGGTGAACCTTCGCTGCACTCCCTCTATGTCAAGTATATCCTTTCTTAGGTAAGGAGACCAAAACTGCACGCAGTACTCCAGGTGTGGTCTCACCAAGGCCCTGTATAATTCTATGATTGTGTTGTGGCGACACGCCACCACTGGACACAATCCGCTCACGGCGGTACGGACAGTTTAAGCAGACGCCCCCAACCGGGGGCCCTTTCCTCCAGCAACTTGTTTCCCACAGGGACAGGCTGCCGGGAGCACTTCCTGTCTGGGGAGTATTTAAGTCAGGCGCGGGCTCTTCCAGTTCCTGTTTTGCCATGAGGCTGAAATAAAAAGCTGTTCTGTTTTACTAGCTCTGGTCTCGACTCCCACGTTTGCCGCGGTATCTCAACACTGGTGACCCCGACGCTCAGGACGAATCCTAAGCTAGCATGGCGGATACAAACGCAGTCACGGTTAAATTACCAGACTTTTGGGAAAACTTGGCCGAAGCCTGGTTCGTTCAAGCCGAGTCCAGATTCCGGCTGAAAGGCATCACAGGCGACACCACGAAGTACGACTACCTCGTCTCCTCGCTCACGTACGCTACCGTCCCCAAAGTTTGGGCAGCGCTGCAGGACCCACCACAGACTGGCAAGTACGAACATCTGAAGGCTGCGCTCCTTAAAAAATTTCAAACGTCCTCTTACCAGCGCCACTGCCAACTCCTTGACCTCCCCAGTCTCAGTGATGCTTCACCATCAGACCTGCTTTCCCACATGCTGTCCCTCGCGGACGACAAGCCCCCCGGCGCCCTCTTTCGCACGCTTTTCATTCGGCAGCTTCCCGCCAGCATCCGCCCGCTCATTGTGGAGTCCGGCTCCATGGACCTGAATGACATAGCAGAAAAGGCCGACCGGCTGCTCTCTGCACAGTCCGCGCGCGACGTCACGCCCGACCTCGCGGCAACGACCACGCGGTCTCCCCGGCCCACCAGGCCTGCCCGCCCTACCACTCCGGGCCACTGTTACTACCACACCCGTTTTGGCACTAAGGCCCAACGCTGCACGCCACCGTGTACCTTCAATTCCCCCCCCGCACCGGCCCCCGCGATGGCCGTGGGGCAAAAGGGGCCTCTACTGTACGTCACTGACGACAGAACCAACCGCCGATTTCTGTGCGACACAGGGGCCCAGCACAGCATCACCCCCGCCTCCACCCTCGAAATCCAACGCGGCACACAAGGTATCACGCTGGCCGCCGCCAATGGCTCGGACATCCGCACATATGGCACCCGCATGGTCACGCTCGACCTCGCGGGCCGCCGCTACCGCTGGGAGTTCCTCACCGCCGAGGTCCTCTGCCCACTCATCGGCGCCGACTTCCTACGCGCCCACGGCCTCCTTGTCGACATTCCGAGGCACCGCCTCGTCGACGCCAACACTATGGCCACCATCCCCGGCGCCTTTACCCCGGACCGTTCGGCCGGCCTGACGACCTACTGCCTCGCCAGGGCCGTGGACGACTACTCGGCACTCCTAGCCGAGTTTCCCGCCCTCACCAACCCGACCTTTTCGGCCAAAGCCGCCAAACACGGGGTGGAGCACTATATCCCCACCACCGGCCCTCCAGTTTCTGCCCACGCCCGCAGGCTCAACCCGGCCAAGCTGGAAATCGCGCGGGCCGAGTTCACCACCATGGAACAACTCGGCATCATCCGCCGCTCCAGCAGCCCCTGGGCCTCGCCCCTCCACATCGCCCCTAAGCCCGGCGGAGGCTGGCGCCCTTGCAGGGACTACCGCCGCCTTAACGACGCCACCACCCCCAACCGATACCCGGTGCCTCACATCCAGGACTTCTCGGCCCGACTGGCCGGACGAACCGTCTTTTCCAAAGTCGACCTGGTGCGCGGTTACCACCAAGTCCCCGTACACCCCGCGGACATCCCCAAAACGGCCGTCATCACCCCATTCGGCCTGTTCGAGTTCCTGAGGATGCCCTTCGGCCTCAAGAATGCAGCCCAGGCTTTCCAGCGCCTTATGGACTCGGTCCTGCGGGACCTGAACTTCCTATTCGTCTATCTAGATGACATTCTCGTGGCCAGCTCCTCCAAACAGGGACACCTCGAACACCTTCGCGTCCTGTTCGGGCGCCTAGCCCAACACGGGCTCATCCTCAGCCCGGCGAAGTGCCAATTCGGCCTAACCGAGATCGATTTTCTCGGTCACCACATCACCCCTGCTGGGGCCGTCCCTCTGCCCAACAAGGTGCAGGCCGTCCAGCAGTTCCCCCGCCCCACAACCATCAAGGGCCTCCAGGAGTTCCTCGGGATGGTGAACTTCTACAACAGGTTCATCCCCAGAGCTACAGCCCTCATGAAGCCCCTATACGACTCCCTCCAAGGTAAATCCGGCAAGATGGCCGTAGCCTGGACCACTGACACGTCAGCCGCCTTCGATGCCACCAAAAACGCGCTCGCCGACGCCACTCTGCTCGCGCACCCGAGGGCCGACGCCCGGGTCACGCTCACCACCGACGCCTCCGGCCATGCAGTCGGGGCCGTGTTTGAGCAGTGGGTTAATGGCGCGTGGCAGCCACTTGCCTTCTACAGCCGCCAACTGCGCCCCCCGGAGGTCAAATACTCCACTTTCGACCGCGAGCTTCTCGTGCTCCACCTGTCAGTCCGCCATTTCAGGTTCCTCCTGGAAGGCCGCCCCTTCACCGCGTACGTGGACCACAAGCCACTCACATACGCGATGGCCAAGCACACCGAACCCTGGTCCGCTCGGCAGCAATGCCAGCTCGCGGCCGTGTCCGAGTTTACCACGGACATCCAGCACGTCTCCGGTAGAGATAACGTTGTCGCCGACTGCCTTTCCCGTCCCGCCATCTGCGTGAATCACCTCGCGGTCGACTACGCGCAACTAGCAGCGGCCCAGCTCACGGACCCAGACCTCCTCTCGGCGGCTACCAGCCTGCCAGGGCTACGCCTAGCCAAGGTCGCGCACGGGCCCGAAGCCACAGCAGTTACTTGCGACATCACACTCAGCCAACCCAGGCCGGTCGTCCCTGAAACCTGGCGCCGCCGCGTCTTCGACGCGCTCCACGGGCTCTCCCACCCGGGTTCCCGCGCATCCGTCAAACTCCTCTCCCAGCGTTTCGTCTGGCGCGGCCTCAGCAGAGGTGTTCGGACTTGGGCCACCTCCTGCCTCGCCTGCCAATGGGCTAAGGTACAACGGCATACAAAAGCACCCCTGGGAGACTTCGAGGTACCCAGCCGCCGCTTCGCCCACGTACATGTCGACATCGTCGGGCCCCTGCCGCCATCGCAAGGCCAGACTTATCTCCTCACGATGGTCGACCGCTACACACGCTGGCCTGAGGCAGTGCCGCTGACCTCCACCACCACAGCCGACATCGCCAGGGCGTTCGTTAACACCTGGGTAGCAAGGTTCGGCGTACCGGCCGACATAACCTCCGACAGAGGCGCCCAGTTCACCTCCGAACTCTGGACGGCCACAGCACGCAACCTCGGTGTGACGCTCCACCGAACCACGGCGTACCACCCGCAGGCCAACGGGCTTTGTGAACGCTTCCACCGGTCACTCAAGGCCTCACTCCGCGCCAGCCTGCAGGACAGTACCTGGACTGACCGCCTACCGTGGGTACTACTAGGCCTACGCACCGCGGTCAAAGAAGACCTCCAGTCCTCGGCAGCGGAGTTAGTCTACGGACAACCGCTGCGCGTCCCAGGCGAATTCCTTCCGGAGGCTACCACGCCTTGGTTGGCCGACCAGCAGCGGCTCAACTTTTTCTCTTCCGCTCAGCAGTTCGCCCCACTTCCGGTCAACCGACACGGCGAACTCGCACCTCACGTTCTGCCAAATTTACAGCAGGCGCGCTTCGTCGTCGTGCGACACGACGCACACCGCGGACCCCTGCGACCCCCGTACGACGGACCGTACGAAGTACTACAAACCGGAGACAAGGTCTTCAAGCTGCGACTCGGCGACAGGGTCGAGACAGTCTCCATCGACCGGCTAAAACCAGCACACACAGAACCAGGGGAACAGGTCCCCGTGGCCCGGCCTCCAACTAGAGGCCGTCCCGCCAGCAAGCCAACACAGCCGGCGGCGAACCGCCAGGCCCCACCAACTAGACCGGCGATCACGCAGAGCCGCTGTGGCAGAACCATCAGACCACCGTCATGACTCGTCCACTCCTCCTAAGCGGATTCTGGGGTGAGCTCTGTGGCGACACGCCACCACTGGACACAATCCGCTCACGGCGGTACGGACAGTTTAAGCAGACTCCCCCAACCGGGGGCCCTTTCCTCCAGCAACTTGTTTCCCACAGGGACAGGCTGCCGGGAGCACTTCCTGTCTGGGGAGTATTTAAGTCAGGCGCGGGCTCTTCCAGTTCCTGTTTTGCCATGAGGCTGAAATAAAAAGCTGTTCTGTTTTACTAGCTCTGGTCTCGACTCCCACGTTTGCCGCGGTATCTCAACAGTGTGATAATTTCCCTGCAATAGTTAAATTCATGATTAATTGAATTATTTACTGTATGTTTATTGTGACATTGTTGAGATGCTGTTATTTCTGAAAGTACTTTCCTTTACATGAAGTAATTTTATTGCTTAATGAAAAGAATTAACAACAGTGATTATTGAATTTTGATTTTTGTTTGATTTGACACGACCTAGTTTTATCTTTTACAAATGGAGCCACATTTCAAGACCCAGCTGCCAACCTATTTTGGACAGCTACCAGGAGGTTTTCAAAGTCCAACCTCGGCCCCATTAACATGCAAATCTTCTTGTCCTTGGCTGAGTTTTGCCTGTTCTTATCATCAATGGCAACGTCATTCGCAAACATGGGCTCAGTTTCCATATCTACATTGATGACACTAAACTCTTATCTCTACACCTCTTGATTCCATGACCATTGCCGAGCTGCCCGACTGCCTTTTTGAGGCCAAGTCCAGGATGAGCAAAAACTTTGGTACCTTAACTTGTGCTCTTAACCATATATTTATCCAGGCCACTTTCTAAAAGGAATTGATTGGCAGTGTTAACTGTGCGCCCTGGGGAGTCTGTACTGCAGTATTAACATAGACTTTACATTCAGTGAATGATAAGTAATTACATCCCAATCTTTTCTCTCGTTATATATGAATGTTCTTTCGTCATGTACAAAAGATTTCTGCCCTAATATGCATTCCCTTACATTCATCTATATTAAAATCCATCAGCATACAAAGTCAATCTGCTTAATTAAATTTGCTGAAACATCAGATAAAATTTCGGTCACCAATAGTCACATCCTAGTGCAGCAACCCAATCAGCCAAATAAAGCACGCAAAAAGTTTCATTATCGCTTCAGAAGCTTGTTCCTCGAAAATATAATGGCCACATAGCTGAGAGATTGGTTTCTCATCCCTCTACATAAAGAATCAGCTTCCATCCTTATTAACTATTTCAACTGCTAAGCATCTGAGTGAGAAACAGAATAAGATATGCCTATCCTCCAGGAAAAGTCAAAAACTCCAGCAACAACAAAATCGGGTAAATTTTCTTCCTCTGTACTCTTGGCACAGAACCTTGCCTGCTGAGAGTGTTGATTGGAGAATTCCCCAGGCACAGCTATAATTTCTGTTCAAATCACCTGTCTGATTTTACAGTGTGTGCTCCCGGTGGACGATGCTCTCCACTGGGAGAGCAGGTGGAAAATGTCCCTATGTCATATTCTTATAACTGATTATCTGCCAATTCTTGAAATCAACAATGAGTGTAATGCTGCATTTACGCTTTAAAAAAAATTAATTTATGGGATGTAGGCATCGCTGGCAAGGCCAGCATTTATTGCCCATCCCTAATTGCCCTCGAGAAGGTGGTGGTGAGCCGCCTTTTTGAACTGCTGCAGCCCGTGTGGTGAAGGTATTCCCAGAGTGCTGTTAGGTAGGGAGTTCCAGGATTTTGACCCAGCGACGATGAAGGATCAGCGATACACTTCTAAGTCAGGATGGTGTGTTACTTGGAGGGGAACTTGGAGGTGGTGGTGTTCCCAGGCGCCCTTGTCCTTCTAGGTGGAAGAGGTCACGGGTTTGGGAGGTGCTGCCGAAGAAGCCTTGGCGAGTTGCTGCAGTGCATCTTGTAGATGGTACACACTGCAGTCACGTTATGCCAGTGGTGGAGGGAGTGAATGTTTAAGATGGAGGATGGGGGTGCCAATCAAGTGGGCTGCTTTGTCCTGGATGGTGTCAAGCTTCTTGAGTGTTGTTGGAGCTGCACTCATCCAGGCAAGTGGAGAATATTCCATCATACTCCTGACTTGTGCCTTGTAGATGGTGGAAAGGCTTTGGGGAGTCAGGAGGTGAGACACTCACTGCAGAATACCTAGCCTCTGATCTGCTCTTGTTGCCACAGTATTTCTGTGGCTGGTCCAGTTAAGTTTCTGGTCAATGGTGACCCCCCAGGATGTTGATGATACTAAGATGGGAGGGAAAGTAGTGAGTGAGGAGGACATAAAAAACCTGCAAGGGGACATAGACAGGCTAAGTAAGTGGGCAGGGATTTGGCAGATGGAATACAATACTGGAAAGTGTGAGGTTATGCACTTTGGCAGGAAAAATCGTAGAGCAAGTTATTATTTAATGGCAAGAAACTGGAAAGTACTGAAGTACAAAGGGATCTGGGGGTCCTGGTGCACGAAACTCAAAAGGTTAGTATGCAGGCGCAGCAAGTGATTAAGAAGGCCAATGGAATGTTGGCTTTCATTGCTAGGGGGATAGAATATAAAAATAGGGAGGTATTGCTTCAGTTGTACAAGGTATTGGTGAGACCGCACCTGGAATACTGCATACAGTTTTGGTGTCCATACTTAAGAAAAGACATACTTGCTCTCGAGTCAGTACAAAGAAGGTTCACTCGGTTAATCCCGGGGATGAGGGGATGGACATATGAAGAGAGGTTGAGTAGATTGGGACTCTACTCATTGGAGTTCAGAAGAATGAGAGGCGATCTTATTGAAACATATAAGATTGTGAAGGGGTTGGATCGGGTGGATGCAGGGAGGATATTCCAGATGATGGGTGAAACTAGAACTAGGGGGCATAGTCTTAGAATAAGGGGCTGCTCTTTCAAAACTGAGATGAGGAGGAACTACTTCACTCAGAGGGTGGTAGGTCCATGGAATATGCTGCCCCAAAAAGCTGTCGAAGCTACATCATTACATAAATTTAAAACAGAAATAGACAGTTTCCTAGAAGAAAAGGGAATTAAGGGTTACGGGGAGCGGGCAGGAATTTGGACATGAGTCTAGGTTCGGATCGGTCATGGCCCTGTGGGTAGCGGAGCGGGCCCAGGGGCCGTGTAGCCTGATCCTGCTCCTGTTTCGTGTGTCTAATTCTGTTAGATTCAGGAGATAGTCCTGTCATAGTGGATTGACGGTTAGGATCAGATCAGCCATGATCTTATTGAATGGCGGAGCAGGCTCGAGGGGCCGATTGGCCTACTCCTGCTCCTATTTCTTATGTTCTTATGATGGTGGGGGATTCGGTGATATAATGCTGTTGAATGTCAAGGTTTGGTGGCTAGACTCTCGCTTGTTGGAGATAGTCATTGCCACTTATCAGCCCAAGCCTGAATGTCATCCAGGTCTTGTTGCATGTGGGCATGAACTGCTTCATTATCTGAGGAGTTGTGAATGGTACTGATCACTGTGCAGTCATCAGCGAACATTCCCCTTTCTGACCTTATGTTGGAGGGAAAGTCATTGATGAAGCAGCTGAAGATGGTTGGGCCTGGGACACTGCCCTGAGGAACTCCTGCAGCGATGTCCTGGGGCTGAGATGATTGACCTTCAACTGCCACAACCATCTTCCTTTGTGCTAGGTATGACTCCAGCCAGTGGAGCGTTTCCCCCCAATTCCCATTGACTTCAGTTTTACTGGGGCTCCTTGATGTCACACTCGGTCAAATACTGCCTTGATGTCAAGGGCAGTCACTCTCACCTCACCTCTTGAATTCAGCTCCATTGTCCATGATTGGACCAAGGCTGTAATGTGGTCTGGAGCCGAGTGGTCCTGGCGGAATCCAAACTGGGCATCAGTGAGCAGGTTATTGGTGAGTAAGTGCCACTTGATAGCACTGTCGATGACACCTTCCATCACTTTGCTGATGATTGAGAGTAGACTGATGGGGTGGTAATTGGCCAGATTGGATATGTCCTGCTTTTTGTGGACAGGACATACCTGGGCAGTTTTCCACATTGTCGGATAGATGCCAGTGTTGTAGCTGTACTGGGAACAACTTGGCTAGAGGCCTGGCTAGTTCTGGAGCACAAGTCTTCAGCGCGATAGCCGGGATGTTGTCGGGGCCCATAGCCTTTGCTTTATCCAGTGCACTCAGTCACATGGAGTGAATTGAATTGGCTGTAGACTGGCTTCTGTGATGGTGAGGACATCAGGAGTTGGCCGATATGTGTCATCCACTCGGTACTTCTGGCTGAAGATGGTTGCAAACACTTCAGCCTTGTCTTTTGCACTCACATGCTGGGCTCCACCATCATTGGATGATGGGGATATTCATGGAGACTTCTCCTCCTTCCATTAGTTGTTTAATGGTCCACCACCATTCATGACTGGATGTGACAGGACTGCAGAGCTTTGATCTGATCTGTTGATTGTGGGATCGCTTAGCCTTGTCTATAGCATGTTGCTTCTGCTTTTTAGCATGCATGTAGTCCTGTGTTGCAGCTTCTCCAGGTTTGCACCTCTTTTTTAGGTACCCCTGGTGCTGTTCCTGGCATGCTCTTCTACACTCCTTATTGATCCAGGATTGGTCCCCTGGCTTGATGGTAATGGTGGAGGGATATGCCGGGCCATGAGCTTACAGATTGCGGTGGAATACAATTCTGCTGCTGCTGATGGCCCACAGTGCCTCATGGATGCCCAGTTTTGAGCTGCTGGATCCTTCAGAACTCGGCCAGCTCGGTCAGTAGTGGTGCTACCGAGCCACCCTTGGTGATGGACATTGAAGTCCCCCACCCAGAGTACATTCTGTGCCCTTGCTACTCTCAGTGCTTCTTCCAAGTGGTGTTCAACATCAAGGAGTACTGATTCATCAGCTGAGGGAGGGCGGTAGGTGGTAATTAGCAGGAGGTTTCCTTGCTGCAGCTCCCAGCCTCGAGGCTGGAAATGCAATTTTTTCTGCCCCGGAGAAAAGTTCTGCACATGTGCAGAACTCCTTTCCCAATGGTTGAAATTTAAATGTTTCGAGTTCATGGACAGCAGCATCTGCACTCTCTAAACATTTCAATGAAATCCAGGTAGGTTAAAATGCACCTCGGTGGTTCAAGAGACATTTTAAGTTTAATTCCACAGTGAGTTACACTCAATGAGGTGTCAAACCCAAGCTGTGTGATACTGAGTCCTCCAGGGAACCTAGCCTTCCTTCTGTCAGCCGTGGCTCAGTGGGTAGCTCCCTCACCCTCTGAGTCAGAAGGTTGTGGGTTCAGGTCCCACTCCAGAGACATGAACACAGAAATCTAAGCTGACACTCCAGCGCAGTACTGAGGCAGTGCAGCACTGTCAGACGTGCCATCTTTCAGATGAGATGTCAAATCGAGGCCCCGTCTGCTCCCTCAGCTGTACGTAAAAGATCCCATGCCACTATTTCGTAGAAGAGCAGGGGAGTTATCCCTGGTGTCCTGGCCTATATTTATACTTCAATCAACATCACTGAAAAATCAGATTGTTTGGTCATTATCTCATTGCTGTTTGTGGGAGCTTGCTGTGCGCAAATTGGCTGCCATGTTTCCTACGTTGCAACAGTGACTGCACTTCAAAAAAAACTTCATTCGCTGGAAAGCGCTTTGGGGACGTACTGAGGCCGTGAAAGGCGCTATGTAAATGCCAGTCTCTCTCTCTTTCTCTCTAGAGTTGGGTTAGGCCTCAACTCCTGACTTATAACTTTAGTGACACTGTGAAGTGGAAATCTCTTCACAGAAAGCTAATGTTGGGATATAAATGCAACATGAAACTATTGCACTACGTCAGTTAAAGCAAAGAAACACTTGCATTTATATAGCCCTTTTCATGACATCCAGCATGTCCCAAAGAGGTTTATAGTCAATAAAGTACTTTTTGAAGTGTAGTCACTGTTGGAATGTAGGTCATGTTGCAGCAACCGGTCCATCTGGTTGGCAATTTAATCAAAATAAAGCAGCCAAGTTCTCAATCTCATGTACCCAAGATGAAGCAACACTCTTGATGGTCAGCACAAAGTGTGAAAACATTGTTTTGTGGATGACATCACAAAGCTGAACTTCTGTGGCATATTTGAAGAAAAGTTGGATTAAATAGAACATCCCAAGGAGATGCAAAATGTGGGTCATAAAATATGAAAATTTATCCTCCTACCCCTACACAGAGGCCCCCTAAGGAACTGACCCAATTTTACTCCTAATTTCCTGGCTACATGGTGAATGTCATAAAAAGTAATGACTTCATAGCCATTGATAGCACACCCTACAGAGTGTTTAACTCTTATTCGCCAACAGATCACCAAAAACTGAATCATTGGAGACCGATTATTATCGACATAATTGGACAGTTAGCTGGCAAATGTGTTATCTTGAGGACAAGCCTAAGTATGCAACTCTGTTACATAGAAGATAGGAGCAGGAGTAGGCCATTCGGCCCCTCGAGCCTGCTCCGCCATTCAATTCGATCATGACTGATCATCCAAATTCAGTACCCGGTCCCTGCTTTCTCCCCATATCCCTTGATCCTTTTAGCCCGAAGAAATATATCCAACTTCTTCTTGAATATATTCAATGAACTGGCCTCCACCGCCTTCTGTGGTAGAGAGTTCCACAGGTTCACCACTTTCTGGGTGAAGAAATTCCTCCTCATTTCTGTCCTAAATGGCCTACCCTTTATCCTTAGACTGTGTCCCCTGGTTCTGGACTCCCCGACCATCGGGAACATCCTTCCTGCATCTAGTCTGTCCAGTCCTGTCAGAATTTTATAAGTTTCAATGAGATCACCTCTCATTCTTCTAAACTCCAGCGAGTACAAGCCCAATCGACCCAATCTCTCCTCATACGTCATTCCTGCCATCCCAGGTATCAGCCTGGTGAATCTTCGCTGAACTCCTTCCATGGCAAGAACATCCTTCCTCAGATAAGGCGACCAAAACTGCACACAATACTCAAGATGTGGTCTCACCAAGGCCCTGCACAACTGCAGCAAGACATCCTTGTTCTTGTACTCAAACCCTCTCGCTACGAAGGCCAACATACCATTTGCCTTCTTAACCGCCTGCTGCACCTGCATGCTTACCTTCAGCGACTGGTGCACAATGACACCCAGGTCTCGTTGCACTTCCCCTTCTCCCAATCTATTGCCATTTAGATAATAATCTGCTTTCCTGTTTTTGCCACCAAAGTGGACAACCTCACAATTATCCACGTTATATTGCATCTGCCATGTTTCTGCCCAATCACCCAACATGTCCAAATCATCCTGGAGTTTCTCGACATCCTCCTCACAGCACACATGCCCACCCAGCTTTGTGTCATTTGCAAACTTGGAGATATTACATCAATTCCCTTGTCTAGATCATTAATATATATTGTGAATAGCTGGGGTCCAAGGACCGATCCCTGCGGTACCCCACTAGTCACTGCTACCACTCGGAAAAAGAGCCGTTTATTCCAACTCTTTGCTTTTTGTCTGCCAACCAGTTCTCTATCCAAGTCAATACCTTGCCCCCAATCCCATGTGCCTTAACTTTACACGCTAATCTCTTATGCGGGACCTTATCGAAGGCCTTCTGAAAGCCAGATACACCACATCCACTGGTTCTCCCTTATCTATTTTCCCAGTTACATCCTCAAAAAATTCCAGTAGATTAGTCAAGCACGATTTACCTTTTGTGAATCCATGTTGACTTTGTCCGATCCTGTCACTGTTTTCCAAGTGCTCTGCTATTACATCTTTTATAATGGACTCTAGCATTTTTCCCACTACCGATGTCAGGCTTACCGGTCTGTAATTCCCCGTTTTCTCTCTACCACCTTTTTTGAATAATGGGGTAACATTAGCTACCCTCCAATCCATGGGTACTGTTCCAGATTCCATCAAATGTTGGAAGATGATCAGCAATGCATCTACTATTTCTAGGGCCACTTCCTTAAGTACCCTAGGATATAGATTATCAGGCCCTGGGGATTTATCGGCCTTCAATCCCATCAATTTCCCTAACAGCATTTCCTTACAAATACTGATTTCTTTCAGTTCCTCCTTTTCAACAGACCCTATGTTCCCCGGCATCTCTGGGAGGTTATTTGTGTCCTCCTTTGTGAAGACAGAACCAAAATATATATTTAGTTGGTCTGCCATTTCTTTGTTCCCCATTATAAATTCCCCTGATTCTGACTGCAAGGGACCTACGCTTGACTTCACCAATCTTTTTCTCTTCACATATCTATAAAAGCTTTTACAGTCAGTTTTTATGTTCCCTGCAAGCTTACTTTCATATTCTATTTTCCCCTTAATTAATCCCTTTGTCCTCCGTTGTTGAATCCTAAATTGCTCCCAATACTCAGGATTATTGCTTTTTCTGGCCAATTTATATGTCCTCTCCTTGGATCTTATGCTATCCCTAATTTCTCTTGTTAGCCACGGTTGAGTCACCTTTTTTGTTTTATTTTTATGCCAAACTGGGATGAACAAATTCTGTCGTTCATCCATGCGGTCTTTGAATGTTTGCCATTGCCTATCCACTGTCAACCCTTTGAGTGACATTCCCCAATCAATCCTACCCAACTCGCGCCTAAGACCATCGTAATTTCCTTTATTTAAATTTAGGACCCTAGTCTCTGAGTCAACTACTTCATTCTCCATCTTAATGAAGAATTCAATCATATTATGATCGCTCCGACCCAAGGGGCCTCGTACAACAAGATTGCTAATTAATCCTTTCTCGTTACGATAGCTTGGCTTGATCACCTCTCTTCTATAAAAGTATGAACCAGTTACAAATGTCCAAATCTTCATTATATTCTCATTACAAACTTATTCTGACTCAAGAATGGGAATTCTCATAAAAGGGTTGATAGGACTCGTCATACTTGGTGTTATTTCGGCTCTACAAAGCTGTTACATGTTTCAGTTCTGGCCTGATATTCTTTCATGTACAGTGCTGCTGGTCACTCCTGTAAGTGGTCTGAACATCTTTTTTTCAGAACTATTTCTGTACTGTCCAATATCTAATTAGATGATTGTGTAACTTGGGATGTATCATGTTGTAGGATGAGGTCAGCCATATAGGGTGCAGATGCCACAACAGCTGTGGAGCACTGATCATAACGGAAACTTGTTGCAACTGCAGTTTTGATCCCTATATCAAGGGACATAATTTTTGTTAGCATTCTTCACAGTATACAGTTTTTCTAATAAATGTGTTATTAATTGTATTATTAATTTTGCTCCATGATAACACTCTCGCCTCTGAGTCAGAAGATTGTGAGTTTAAGCTCTACCCCAGAGTCTTGAGCACACAATCCAAGCTGACTCTTAAGAGCAGTACTGAGGGAGTGCTGACTGTTGGAGGTTGCGCCTTTTGGATGAGACGTTAAATCGAGGCCCCGTCTGCCTTCTCTGATGGATGGAAAATATCCCATGGCGCTATTTGAAGAAGAGTAGGGGAGTTCTCCTGGTGTTCTGGCCAATATTTGTGTCTCAATGAAGATTGTTGGCTGTGAAGCATTTGTGGACGTTATGAGGTCGTGAAAGACATTGTGTAAATGTAAGTTTGTTCTTTATTTAGAGGATCCTCTCATTTGCAGCAGTGCCCTCAATTCATGGCTGACTTGTTCATGACTATCATCAGTTGTGTTCAGTCATTCAGCATCAGGAGGTGAGCTTCCTGAGTGGCAAGTTGACAAAGCCAGCCTTCCTGTCTTTTTCCTATGGAGTGTACAATCACCGTGAAGTACTTCATGTGGTGGCATGGCTAACGTTTAGCAAAATTTCTCCAAGCAGTGGCAAGTAAGCTCAACTGAGACACAGCCTCTGGAACTCGAGTGTGTGACCATCTGGATGGAAGGCTGTGCTACATTTTGTTGATCTACTGAAAGCTGTATTTGTAGTCTTTGGATGGAATCAATCATTCAGTACTTCAGCACAAAATTTTGACCCATTATTTGCGATGACTTTCTTCAAAATAGATTGCATAATATTTTAGTAAAAAAGTGACTGCCAGCAATGGTTTTAAACACAACCATATATGCAATTTTTCTTCATTTGGTTATATAGGGGGAAAAATTCAGTTGTTTGCGCCTCCCGTTAGCGTCTTAAGAGGGCGCTAATGGGGTGCAAAGCAGCTAGCACCCGGGCGTGGCGATGTTTGCGCTGCTCGCGAAATTAACTAGACATTTTGCGACGGCGCTAAACACTACCGCCACGATCTCCTGCGCCGGCAGATTGTGACGTTAGTAGAGTGCGCAACGCCTCGTTAGCTCCCCGGATCGCATATTGAGAGTGCCCCCTGCCTTACCGCCTGCCGCTAGCAATGACAGGTTGAGGGGAGCGTTATGCTGTCAGAAAGGGACTAGGGGAGCGCTATTTAAAGGCGACCGCTTCCTGCCTTTTTTTGTCAGTGACATTTTTGCACCACGCATTCTGAGAGAGAGAGAGAGAGAGAGACTTCTGGAGAGATTCAACGCTGTGTGAAGGAGTTTTGAGTACTGAGCAGCACTTTGCAGGTTTATTTTAATTTGCCCTTCCTTGCTTCGCCAGCGCTCTGAGGCAGTGTCTCGCTCCTTGGCCTTTGCGCCTTAAGACAGGTGTGAAGCGCCTGATTTAGCGCTCCAATCACCTCCAGGGGCAATAAAAGCCAAGTTTGCTGTCGGAGGCGATAATTAGCGCCAGGCGCTAAACTTTGCGCACGGCCGATAATGGCGCCCCAAATGGGGCGATACCGAATATTTCCCCCATAATTTATTCCTTACTAAGCATTGTCACAGTAAAATGGCCTGTGCGTTTCATTTTAAATAGATTATTTGTAGATATTTTGAGGCAAAATCAAACTTAAGTACACTTCAGTTAGTCATTTATCAACTGTTCAGTGAGGCAGGAACATGACCCAATTGCAAATAAATTCGTTAAGACTAGGGATATTTGTAGAACTTGTATTTATTTAAAACTTTTGAAGACCAAATGACATATAACTTGTAAATAGTCTTGTGAATGGATTAAGTTTACTTCCAGTTAATGTTCCTTGAAAAGATGAGACTATTAGGAACTGCAGTTTGTTGGTACTTCAGGAAATAAAAGTTCAACTACAGAACTGCAGTTAGCTATTAACTGCCCATTCTTTCATTTGATGTAAGTGTTCTGTTGCCAAAAGAATAAAATACAGACGGTGACATTTTGCTTGGGCACATGTTCTTGTGTTCAATGGCTGTATTGGCTTTGACCTACAGTTCTAGCAATTATACAAATTGAACAACATTATAACTGCTGTTTTGCTTGAGGTTATGAGTCATCCAACTAGTAACAGCATTCCATACAAGAAGTAGCTGCCCTGTTTGAAAATTACTGAAAAAACACATTAAATTGTGTTTAATCTTTAGCCAAACAAAATGTCTTTCTTTCTTTCCTTCTTTCCTTCTTTCTTTCTTTCCTTCTTTCTTTCTCTTTCTTTCTTATGTATGCACAAGTACACAGAATAGGGAAGCCCATCACAAAACTGCAAACATTAATGTTTGCACAGATATATTATCCTTCTAATTAGCTTAGTAACAGTTTGAAAATGATCAGCTACTGACATTTTTTACACAATGGCCCGTAATTTGCGGTTGTAATGATGGCAAAACTGTCATCGTTCGCCCTCATTACTCTGTGAAACAGACAGCAACTTCTCGCGTCCGCACATGCGCAGTTAAACATAGAAATCCAGAAGTTGCTGTCAGTGATTCACCGCTGTTCCACAGGGTATGCTGTTGAAGTCCCTGCAGCTGGAAATCTTACAAATCACTTGAATTAACATGAACTTCTACTTTTTACGCTCTAATCTCACTATAAAAACCCCCGAAAAAGTTAAGCCTTGTTGAATGAGGTGTAACTAGGTTTTTAGTGGTGTTCTAAGCCATAATTACTGCGGAACAACCTCTCTGGCCCTGAAAAACTAATTTTATATTTGTGGAATGTCAAATTTCTCCATTATGATACAAATTCCCATTGAATTTTAAAATAATAAAAATTATTTTTTTAAAGTCTGTTTATGATATTTCAACTTCTACCTTAATCCCATGTGTATGTCCCAATCTTTATTTTGCTCTCTTTAAAATGATTTAAAAACTGAAGGATAATCAGTGCTTTTTACTTCCTTGTTTGCTGTCTGTGAGAATCCTTCAAAGTGATTGGCTGCTTAGCCTGCTTGATGGCATCACTGTTGCTGGATAGGAGATCCCTTATACAAAGTGGCAGAATGAAATTAACGCCGGGAAAGGTGAAATCCACGCCACAGAGATGGCTAGATTTTTGTGGGCAGCTTTCTTTGAGGTCAGCAACGAGTGCCATCACTTCGCCGCTGACTGCAAAACCTGGGCCAATCTAATTTGACCGGATGTACCATTCCCAGCACACCCTTACTTCTGGAAGGCATCACCCACTACTCTCCTGACTACTAAATTTCTGTTGCATCAGCTACATGTTGCTTTTGTAGAAAGACGGTGGTTATCTGAGCATCCGCTGAAAATGATGTGCTCTTTTCACTGGGGCTGTGGATGCGGGGATAGTTTCACTTACATCGGATTTTGTGGCCACTGCTCAATTCTGTAGAGCTGATTGGCTGTGGGAAACAAGATTGAGATTGCTGCCTTGCTGGTTGAGGCCCACCCATTTTTGAGCAGGTGAACCATTGATGACATCAGACATCCTATTTGTCCATCATTTTCACCTATTTTATATACTGATTCATTTTGATGCAGGGTTGCCAGGTGCCATGTGAAGCTGGAAGAGAATTTAAAAAGACAAGAATCAGTGTTACATTGACAGTTGCTGTTACGAGCTAATTTCACAGATATTTTTCTTGTTTTTATGCCTTTTTTGTTACAGCTGCCCTTAACTGTGGGGTCATTCCAGGCTGCCACAAGTAAGTCTTGGATGCAGTGATAAAGCATATAGTTTCATCTCCTTCCTCATGGACAAATGGTCAGTAGCACAATAGGGCACGGCAGTTTTACAGAATGTAATTACAGAATGATTCCTAAAAGTCCAAGGAATCATAGATTGCATCCACATGGCCTTAATACTCCCTTCCTCAAAACTCTACCTAAACTAACAGAAAAGGATCCACTCTCCCGATGTGCATACTTGTTTGCAGTCAGAAGAACCACATCATACTCACCTCCATGGGGAGTTGCCATGATAGCTTCATTTTATGGCAGTCTCACCATGCCAGCACTCTTTGACCAGAAATACAAGTGTCTAATGACTTCTGAAAGATCAAGACTATCCTCTGCAGCCATAGCAGTTAACACCTGTGCAGATTCGTAGGATATGAGCTGAGCACCAATATAACAAGGTCCATTCATGCACCACAGTAACAAATGAGTGCACCATTGGCATGCTGAAGTTGAACTTTAGGTGCCTGAATCGATCTGGGAGTGTATTGTGTCTGCACAACTTTGCCTTACAAAGAGACCTTTCTCATGGAGGCCCTGGAGGAAAAAGATCTCAATTGGCAGCAAGAGAGCCTGAAGATGTTACGGGGGTAACCCATTGCTGGCTGAAAGACATGTTTATATGACTCCGATACTAGAAATCGCCTCTTAACTACCAAACCCAGCCATTGTATTAACTGTTCTGTTCATATCTTCTCACTTCCACGCCCCTCCAATACCTGTATAAATGGTGTAAAAAGGCTATACTCGGGTGTCCATGCAGGAGCACAGGGGATGCAGCTACCTGCAGCTGCCCCTGCTCTGTCATGCTCTGTGTGTCGTCCCATGCACAGCCCTCTGGATCCACACTGTCATTCCTTGTAGATGTCTCTGAACTAGTGCTTGTGAGGGACAGAGTGAATGCCAGTACATTGTTAGGGACGGATTCACTGTGGCTTAGTACCTTTACTTTGGGCACATATAAAGGAATTAAAGAGGAAAGGAGATTAGAATGAGCGGCTGAGCAGCAGAGTTCAATTCTTACTTTCAGTGGAACGAGTGACAAAGATTTTGTGATATAGTTTATAGCCTGAGGTGCAGTTGGATGTAAAAGGAAGAAAACCAGAAATTCCTTATGAGCATACAGCTGACAATTGTCATGCCACTTCCCTCTCTCCAACATCCCTGTATGGCCTCTCTTCCTAGGATTTGAAGACCTGACTCGTCGTAGGGTTGAATGGTATAATTTTGGGAGTCCACCACTTGTCGTAGCTCTCTCGTTTTAGGGGCCAGCTTGTCCGTGCAAAAGAATTGGAAAAGTGAGAATTATCTTTGGTTACAGTGTAACAGAGTGAAACTCAGCAATCACTATGCAGCCCATAATGAGAGTGATGATAGGTAAACACACTTGAGTAATTACCTTCCATGTGAGGCTTTTAGTGGAGTGAATGCACGCTTCCAAGTGAAGACTGGAAGTGTAAAGGGAAATCCGCTGCCTCCTGAGCATTGATGGCAAGGAGTTCGAGCACTTTAATACAGTGTGAGGGTAGGTTATTGGTAGACATGCTTAGTATTGTGCATTCTTGGAAGGCGTGGCTTTCTCGACCTGGGAAGGTCATTAAACTTATTCCTGTGCCACATTGCCATGCTTAGCCATCCCCTTCCATTGCACCAATGCTGCTCTACTTGGGGGCCTGACACTCTTTGTTGAAGAGAACCTCCCCACTCTGGCTGACATCCGCCAGCAGTACTTCAGGAGCTGCATTGGAGATAGTGGGGACCCTCTGCGTTGCTGCCTGCCGCCCAAATTCTATTTCAGCAAAACTTTCTGTCCTGTTGTACATCCATTTCTGTGGATGCCTAGCTCTTTAAACCTGCAGCAGCAAATAGTTTCCCCCTCGTGGGCGAGTCTGAATCCAAAGCATTCCTGATGCTTGAAATTCACTGCAAATATTACAGCAGGGTCAGCCCACTTCACATTGTGCAGGCTCAAGTGGTGCACTGCCATGCTTTCAATCAGGCTTATGCCCACTCAGCACATCTAGACTAGTATCTCTTTGAGTGTATGGTTGACAGGAAGTAACAGCACAGAGACCATAGAGGGGAATATAGAAGTGGTGAGGGACAAGGGAGATTGAAGATAGATTTTGGGCAAACAAACTTGACAGGTGGGGGTAGAATCAAATGGTCAAACATTGGCTAGGCAGCAAGATTGGATTCAAATGCCAACTGCTAGGAGTAGCTATTAATTTTAATGTGTGTGATATGAATATCAGTAATCCATTTTGTTTTCAGTCCTATTTGTCGATACTGTAACCTTCCTATGTACACATGCAAACATCAGAATGTAATGTGCATGCCAGCATTTTTATGTTGTTAACATGTTTATAAGTACCTGCCGAAAATGCACTCGTAAGATCCATGTGAGTAAATTCTGCATGTGAACTTCTGTACCTTGTTGCTATATACTCTTAAATCTATGCCTTAGTTGAGTGTATCAATATGCAGGCACAATACTTGGGGTTGAACTTCTTCTTCTTCTTAGGCAGTCCCTTGGAACCAAGGATGACTTGCTTCCACATTAAAAATGAGTTCTCAGGTGACCGATGAGTCCAGTGTGGGACCTACAGTCTCTGTCACAGGTGGGGCAGACGGTGGTTGAAGGGGCGGGTGGGTGGGGTGCTTGGGTTGACGTGCGCTCCTTGAGCTGATTGCGCTTTGCTTCCGCTTGCTCCCGACAAAGAGACTTGAGTTGTTCGGCGCCTTCCCGGATGCTTCTCCTCCACTTTGTGTGGTCTTGGGCCAGTGATTCCCAGGTGTTGGTTGGGTTGTTGCACTTTTTCAAGGAGGCTTTGAGGGTATCCTTGAAGCGTTTCCTCTGCCCACCTGGGGCTCTCTTGCCATGTCGGAGCTCCGAGTAGAGCGCTTGTTTTGGGAGTCTCATGTCAGGCATGCGGACGATGTGACATAGAAACATAGAAACATAGAAGATAGGAGCAGGAGTAGGCCATTCGGCCCTTCGAGCCTGCTCCGCCATTCAATGTGATCATGGCTGATCATCCAAATTCAGTACCCTGTCCCTGCCTTTTCCCCATATCCCTTGATCCCTTTAGCCTCAAGAAATATATCCAACTCTTTCTTGAATATATTTAATGAACTGGCCTCCACCACCCTCTGTGGCAGAGAATTCCACAGGTTCACCACTCTCTGGGTGAAGAAATTCCTCCTCATTTCAGTCCTAAATGGCTTACCCCTTATCCTTAGATTATGACCCCTGGTTCTGGACTCCCCGGCCATCAGAAACATCCTTCCTGCATCTAGTCTGTCCAGACCTGACAGAATTTTATAGGTTTCGATGAGATCCCCTCTCAATCTTCTAAACTCCAGTGAGTATAAGCCCAATCGACACAATCTCTCCTCATACGTCATTCCTGCCATCCCAGGTATCAGCCTGGTGAATCTTCGCTGCACTCCCTCCATGGCAAGAACGTCCTTCCTCAGGTAAGGTGACCAAAACTGCACACAATACTCAAGGTGCGGTCTCACCAAGGCCCTGTACAACTGTAGCAAGACATCCTTGTTCCTGTACTCGAACCCTCTTGCTACGAAGGCCAACATACCATTTGCCTTTTTAACCGCCTGCTGCACCTGCATGCTTACCTTCAGCGACTGGTGCACAATGACACCCAGGTCTCGTTGCACTTCCCCTTCTCCCAATCTATTGCCATTTAGATAATAATCTGCTTTCCTGTTTTTGCCACCAAAGTGGACAACCTCACATTTATCCACGTTATATTGCATCTGCCATGTTTCTGCCCAATCACCCAACATGTCCAAATCATCCTGGAGTTTCTCGACATCCTCCTCACAGCACACACGCCCACCCAGCTTTGTGTCATTTGCAAACTTGGAGATATTACATCAATTCCCTCGTCCAGATCATTAATATATATTGTGAACAGCTGGGGTCCTAGGACCAATCCTTGCGGTACCCCACTAGTCACTGCCTGCCACTCGGAAAACGACCCGTTTACTCCAACTCTTTGCTTTCTGTCCACCAACCAGTTCTCTATCCAAGTCAATACCTTGCCCCCAATCCCATGTGCCTTAATTTTGCACGCTAATCTCTTATGTGGGACCTTATCGAAAGCCTTCTGAAAGTCCAAATACACCACATCCACTGGTTCTCCCTTATCTATTTTACCAGTTACATCCTCAAAAAATTCCAGTAGATTAGTCAAGCATGATTTACCTTTTGTAAATCCATGTTGACTTTGTCCGATCCTGTCACTGCTTTCCAAGTGCTCTGCTATTTCATCTTTTATAATAGACTCTAGCATTTTCCCCACTACCGATGTCAGGCTTACCGGTCTATAATTCCCCGCTTTTTCTCTACCACCTTTTTTGAATAGTGGGGTAACATTAGCTACCCTCCAATCCATGGGTACCGTTCCAGAGTCTATCGAGTTCTGGAAGATGACCAGTAATGCATCTACTATCTCTAGGGCCACTTCCTTAAGTACCCTGGGATGTAGACCATCAGGCCCTGGGGATTTATCGGCCTTCAGTCCCATCAATTTTCCTAACACCATTTCCCTACAAATACTGATTTCTTTCAGTTCCTCTTTCATCAGACCCTATGTTCCCCGGCATCTCTGGGAGGCTATTTGTTTCCTCCTTTGTGAAGACAGAACCAAAGTATGTATTTATTTGGTCAGCCATTTCCTTGTTTCCCATTATAAATTCCCCTGATTCTGACTGTAAGGGACCTACGCTTGACTTCACCAATCTTTTTCTCTTCACATATCTATAAAAGCTTTTACCCGTCCATCGGAGCTGATCGAGCGTGGTCAAAGCACAATACTTGGGGTTAAACTTACCACGTTTTTGAGACAGTGCAGACCATATTCGTGCAGGGCAGTGAATTGGAATATGATCTGTCTTAGAGTAAATGGTATGCAATGTATGTGTATGCTTAGAATTTCTAATAACTAGCCATGGGCATTTTGTTTTATATTAGATGTCTGTAAAAATCAGTGATATCTGAAGCAATAAATATCCTTTAAATTAGTTTTCCTGGCCATAATGTAGAGGAGGTAAGGTTACATGAAAAGAAAATGGTAAGACATTAACTGATAGTTGCCATGCTGTTTAGAAAGTGCAGAATAAAATAATGGCCTGTTTAGAATTGTCAGTAATTTGAGATGCTCCCTGAGGCGGTAACAGATAACGACGCAGTAGATTATATTGTGTCTTATAATGTACAGACATGTTATGTCGTGCCCTCATGGCTTCTGGTAATGATGTCCGTTGAGCATATTTGTGTTCTGATGATGGCATTATTGGAACATGTGACAGCATGGAGCCTCGTTGGAGGTGAGTGTGGGTCAGGAAACTGGTGCGTATTCTGACACACCCACTTCGCAGCCCAGCAGATCACGCCACAAAGAACCATGTCAGGCAAAAGAAGGCTGCGCTGGTGGGAAATGTCAGCCTCATTGTAATCTAGTTTTTCTGGTCATTGAATCCCATGCTGAATTTCACGTTCTTTGGGCCAGCTCTGCCCCAATGTTCATCTTGTTCTATAAAATGGCAACATGACTAATCTACTGGTCCAGCCTTGAGAAGTTAGTCTAAAAGGATTTCTGTTGGAAAAATTGGCACTAAACTTTTTTTTCCCCTGAAGAAACAATGGGCTAGATTTTCAGTTGCTTGCGCCAGCAGTTAGCGCCTTAAGAGAAGTGATTTCCGGGCGCTATGCGTGTAGCGCCCGGGCGCAGCGCAGTTTGCGCCCCGCCCCAAATTAAGTTGCCCGTTAGCGCCGGCGCAAAGTTTAGCGCCCGCCCGGATGCGCGCGCAGAAAATGACGTCACATCCTCGTGCAACGCCCTTTGGCCGCCCCGATTGCAAACTTCAGTCGGACCGCCCCATTGTGCGGCGGGCGGCCGGAGCGTTTGGAAAAAGGAACGCAACACAACCAGCGCGGGCCCCGGGGGGCGCTAATTAAAGGGAACGTCCTCTCCAGTATAAAGGCCATCCATTATTTCAGAAAACAGTCTTGTGCAACGCATTTCTGGAGACACAACAAGGAGGATAGCTAACTGGTTTCAAGCAGCAAGAGCCAGGTATTTTTGGACTCAGGCAACAGCGCTGCAAGTGGCCATTTGGAAATTAGAGTGTTTGCCAGGATTTGATGGGGGTTGCATGGGGTGCCAACGCGGAGCTGCAGCTCCATGTCCGTAGGGCTCGCAGACGTATTGTGAGAGGGGCAGCCCTGGCTAGAGGCAGAGGGGGCTACAGGCGTCGGCCACGTAGGCCTTACCCAGTCAGGCTATACCGCCAGCAGCGCTCCTACCTAAACATGAGTGCCGCGCGATGTGTTAAAAGGCTCCGATTCCGGAAGGGGGTGATTGCAGAGATCTGCCACCTGCTTCGCCGAGATCTGCGGCCAAAGCTCAGGTGCAGGACGTCTCTGTCGGTGGAAGTGAAGGTGACAGTGGCATTGAACTTCTATGCCACCGGCTCCTTCCAATACGCTGCTGGGGACATAGCAAACATCTCCCAGTACGGCGTGCATCGCTGCATCCGCCAGGTGACCGAAGCACTGTTCAGAAGGAGAAGCCAATTCATCTCCTTCCCCATGGCCCTGGAGAGCCAGCATCAGCGCGCATTGGGATTTTCCAGACTCGGGGAATTCCCCTTGGTGCAGGGCGCCATTGACTGTACGCATGTGGCTTTGCGGGCCCCTCTGGAGCATGGCGAGCAGTATCGCAACAGGAAGGGCTACCATTCTCTGAATGTGCAGCTGGTCTGTGACCACAAGCAGCGCATCATGGCAGTCAATGCCAGCTTCCCAGGCAGCAGCCACGATGCCTTTATCCTGCGGCAGAGTACTGTGCATGACATGTTCCAGGCACAGCCTCCCCCAAGAGGATGGCTACTCGGGGACAAAGGCTATCCTTTGTGCACCTGGCTCATGACCCCGCTCCGCGCGCCCAGGACCGCTGCTGAAGAGGCCTACAACGAGAGCCATCAAACCACCCGCAACATCATCGAGCTAACTATTGGGGTCCTCAAGCAGCGGTTCCGCTGCCTTGATCGCTCCGGAGGAGCTCTCCAGTATTCGCCGGACCGGGTCTCCCAATTTGTGGTGGTTTGCTGCATGCTACACAACCTGGCTATCCGCAGGACTCAGGCACTGCCACCTGACGTTGGACCAGCACCTCAGGAGGAGGAGCAGGAGGAGCATGAGGAGGAGGAGGAGGAGGAGGAGGAGGAGCAGGAGTACGTTCCCAGGAGGGAGCGACCAGGGCCAAGGGCCGCACGACGCCACCTTATTACACGGTACTTCTAAGCCCCCTGTCAGGGAATGGCCAGGGGCCATGAGGGAAGATGAATGCAGCCGCTCCGCAAGCCCTCAGCCGGCGAAGCCAACAAACACTAAGAAGAACAACCATGGAGACTGCATGAATAAAGATAATTTTTTATTAAACAAAAATGAAAAGCCCTTCCCACATGAATCCCCAAAAACAATAAACGGGCCCCACAAAAAGCCCAACAAACGACTCACTCCCACAAACTGGGGAGGAGCCACTCCACCTTTATTGAAACCGGGCCTCAACGTCGGCCTAACGCAAAAAAAAAGCCCTCCAAAAGCACAACCATGGGCAAAATAAAGATGGCCACCGCCATATTAAAGGAAAGCTGGCCACACCCTCTACTGAGTGGCCCGCGAGGGCGAGACCTTGCCCAGCATTTTGCCTCCCCTGCCCTGCCTGCTGCTCCTTCGCAAGCTCTGCCCAGTGGCTGCTGCGAGGCTGGGGGAAGGCGCCTGAGGCTCAGATGCCCTTCCGCCAGATGCCACTGGGGGGCGGCCTACACAGCGTTTGGGCCTCGAGGGGCCGTCTCCTGAGTGGCGCGCCTGAGCCTGGCCACCATCAGCTGCAGCCGCTTGCCCTTGACGCCCCAGAGGGGGAATGGCGGCGACGGATGGTGCAATGTGGGCCAGCTGGCGTCTGGGATGCGCTGGCTGGTGCTGTGGCGCGGTGGCACTCGGCCGGGCCCGCACTGCAGGATCCGCAGCAATCAGCCGACGGCCGGCTTGCTGGGATGGTCCAGCGCGGCGCCTGCCCTGGCGATGCCTGCCTGAGACAGCGCGTGTGGCAGCAGTGAGTGGCCCTCTGGTCCTGGTGTGCGCGCGCATCACATCCGCCAGGGTCTTGACGGCATCAGTTAGCATGCGGCCAGTCGCGGCAGTTGCTGCCCCGAACTCGCGCACACTGGTCGCCAGCGACTCGATGGCCTCAGGCATGCGCCCCACCACGCTCATGAGCTCCGTGTGGCGCCGGTCCGAGTCGTCGGCCATCTGATCGAGCTTCCGCACCTCCTCCGAAGTGAAGGTGTCCGGACTGGAGTCGCGACTCTCCCGCTGGGGAGGAGGGGGCCGAACTAGGGGACCCTTGCCGCGTTGGTGACGGCGAGTTTGCCGAGCAGCAGCACTCCCCTCTGATCCTTCCCCCCTTTGGGGGGAAGGCCGCGGGCCACGCGCACGGCTGCTGGGTGGCTGGACGCCACTGGTCCCAGAAGCTGCATTGCCCTGCGACAGTTCCTCCAGGCACTCGTCCAGTGAGGAGGTGTCGAGCATTTCCTCCTCTCCTGCGGGACGTGACTGTTCCCCCGAAGGTCCGGCTTGCTCCTCCTCCTCCTCCTGGTTGGAGGTGCTGTCACTGGCAGCCTCAGGGTCCTGGTCGTCACCAGCTGAAAGCAGGAATGCACAAGAGTAGCTTCAGAGTGAGGAGACGGCGTCAGCGAGGGAGTTAGGACTGGTGGGATTCAGCGCATTGGTGGGACAGTGGCAAAGGAGATAGCTCGGATGGGCCAGTGCGACGCGAGAGGGCCAAAAGGCGAGGTCCTTACCATTGCCGGGCAGTGGAGGGTCGGATACACCGCACGCTGTGGGGACAATCACACGTGCTCCCATGAGCACACACACGCGCTCCTCCAGCCGAGTGAGCTCCTGCAGCTTGGCGCGGCCACCCCTGGCACGGGCCTGGCGATTAAACGCTACTTTAGCCTGCAAGAGAAAGGACGGGCTGTAAGGGCGCAGTGAAGCCCTGATGTAGTGTGCACTGCCTCCCATGGTGGAATAGCTTGGACAGAGTGAAGCCCTGATGTAGTGTGCACTGCCTCCCATGGTGGAATAGCTTGGACAGAGTGAAGCCCTGATGTAGTGTGCACTGCCTCCCATGGTGGAATAGCTTGGACAGAGTGAAGCCCTGATGTAGTGTGCACTGCCTCCCATGGTGGAATAGCTTGGCCAAAGTGTAGAGTGCCGAATGGCCATTTGATGCTCATGACTGTCCCAATGCTGCTGGCTGAGGGCTGGCCAAAAGGACTTTCAGGTCCCTTTGCCCATCATGTCAGGTGTACATGCAAGAATGAGGAGGAGACTGGAAAGGCTACTCACCCTCACAATCCTGGTCAGATCGTTGTACTTCTTACGGCATTGTGTGTGGGTCCTGGGGGCCTCGCCGGTGAATGTCACCCTCTGGGCGATCTGCTTCCAGGCTTTGGTGTAGTCGTGGTGGGTTGGATTCCTCCCACTGTCTGGAAACAAGATCTTGCGCCTCACCTCCAGAGCTGTGAGCATGATGTCCAGATCACCCTCTGAGAAGCGCAGGGCACGCTGACGGGCCTTCTCTGGCGTTGCCATGACTCCCTGGGGCTGAGCAGTAGTGTTGAGGCCTCTTTGCAAGGCTGCAGTGTGCAGGGCGTGGCAGCAGACTAATTCGTCCCTTCCCCCTTTAAGAGCTGGTCGGCACCACGGGGTCTGCTGTCAGTGCAAAAATGACCGCACCCGTGCTGCGCCCCGCCTGGGCGCTATCCCTCTGGACCGCCGGCTTAGCGCCTAAAGAGAGTAGTGGAACGCCTCTTTTAGCGCTCCACCAACCTCTTAGGGCGAAGCCACTGAATTCCCGGCAACGGGGCGCTACTTTGGGGCGGGCGCTAACTTCGGGCGGGCGCTAAAGCTAGCGCCCCAAAACTGCCTAAACTGAAAATCTAGCCCAATGAGTTTTAGTTGCACTTTGATCCCTGCATAAGTTTTTGTTGCTGTGCAAACTATCATCTTTGCATAAGAATATATATATTTTTAATAATTGGACTTATGCCAGTATTGTAGAATCATTGAATAGTGCAGCACAGAAGGAGGCCATTTGGCTCATCGAGTCTGTGTGGCTCTTTCGAAGAGCAATCCAGTTAGTCCCACTCTTCCATTCTTTTCCCATATCACTGCAATTTTTTTCTCTTTCAAGTATTTATCCAATTCCTTTTTGAAGGCTACTGTTGAATCTGTTGCTTATTGCTTGCTTCTGCAATTGAAGTTTCAAAGTGCTGAGGACTGGAGTTATTTTGGGGGTTCACAATTTAGATAAGGAAGACAAATTCAGGAGGGGCCACCAAACTTAGTTAGAACAACACTTGAGATATTAGGTTCACACCTGCCAGTACCCCAGGACTAACCTTTACAGACCGTGGCAGGTCCAGAGGAAACCTGTTTTTGCTGTTTCCATTTCATTAGAGAGACTGTCACTGAGCTATGCCATCTGTAACCACCTGAAAGGGGAGCAGGTCCTAGGAATTTCTCAGCCACCATGACAAGGTAAACAACTTCACTGAATGGAAAACTGCGGGGCTCTCCTCTCTTCGGGTTGGAGAGGCGAGCTGGATACAGGGTGAACAATCCTGTGTAGAAAGAACTGGAACGGGTCTGTGGTCAGGTTGTTCGGGGTTGGAACAGGGAGGAATGAATTGTTGGGTTCCTTTGGACACGGTAAAATATAAGTTTCATTTTTGTTACGCAAACATTGAGGATCCATGCGCGCGGATGAAATTATCCCTTTATTTCTAATTTTAAGATGCAAGCACGGCAAAATAAACCAACTTTCCAGAAAGGTGCAGAGCACTGGGCAATAAAGTAATTTTTGAGGCAGTGACAAGTTTGTAAAGGAGGGCTGTTAACCCATTCCATTGCCAGGACCCGTGGGCCCATGTGGACTTTGATGCAGGGACAAAAACAAAAGTACTTTCCACAGAGCTGAAGAACTTGGGGCAAGGAAACATTTAATGGATTTTTGAAGCAGAGTTGGGGAAACATGCTGACCTGCTGCTATTTATTTATTTCTCTATGGCAGTGTGGATCCTATGGGTTCATGAACACTTCCAAAATGAAATTTGCGCTGTGCAGAGGTACGGACCAGAAGGGAAACAAACTTAAAAAAAAAAACTGCACGAAACACATTTAAACTGAGGAGGTATTGCAAATACATCTAAGCTGGAGTAGTTTAAAGGTGGGGTGCCTAAGCCTTGGCGAGAGCGGAGTCAGGAATATTTAAAGCAAAGGAGTTGAGGAGTGTGCTACAGCGCCACCAAAGGAGAAAATCCAATTGCAGACTACCTGCAATGGGTTATAACTTTGTGCTTTGCTACTGCCAGATAACCTCATCGCACCACCGCGCACCCCCCCCCCCCCAAATAGGGGTGTGCCCCCAGTTCGAGAACCTCTGTGGTACAGTATTTTTTGAAAATCCTCCATTGAAATACTAATTCCACAAGCACTTTGTAAGGAGATTTTTACATAGGGTCCCTGAGTATGTATTTTGAAGTGCTAGCTGTAGGTGTATTGGTTTTGTAGAGCACTCTAATGTAGTATCTGTACTTACAACAATGATATCCTGTGTCACTGTATGATGTTACGTTATAAGTTGTTTACCAGGCACTACTGTCACGGCTGTGTGTTGCCTGGCTGCCAATCAGTACGTTAATAAAATGCCCATGATGACGGGCAACATAACTTTGGTTCCCAATCCCTCTCATGAAAAAAGTCATCCTGGATAACAGAAATATAACCTTTGCTTTGCAATGTGCAAGTTACATGCCATAACTTTACCAACGCATTCAACCGAAACAAGATACAGTAATGCCAAACAGGCATCCAACAACCAAACGGACATAAAAGCAAGATACCTGTACTGCGGATGTTGGAAATCTGAAATAAAAACAGAAAATGCTGGAGATGTTTTGCTTGTATAGTTTTTATTGTACTCGGGACCTGAGGTATTATGTAAAATCCAAAGAGGTCTTTCTCTATCCATCCCCGCAGGCTACATTAGAAGGGGTACATTCTAGCACTAGCCAGAGCTTTATTCTTTTTCTAAGGTGGCTCTGCAGATTAATAATTTACCTGTATGTTTGGTGTTTACTGCTTCTCCCACGTGAAGACTTGTGAGCATGCAGCTGATTGTTAGTTACCAGGACTGACTTGGCTAAAATTTGAAACTCTGCCGAACTCCTATGACCCCATGAAAAAATGTTGATTACTTAATATTTTTTCTTTTACTTTAAATATTTTGTGAGTGCCAGCATTATTCATTTAAGTGAGCAATCAGTATCTGGTGCATATTTGCACAGAATGTGATATATGCTAATACTGATACAGTATGACTTTTAGTCTCCAATTCAGCATAGATGACTGTTTTCAAAAACAACAATATACTTATTCTAAGTACTGATTCACTTGTTCCACACTTAGATTTATGTGCATATCCTAACCCTAATTAACATACCTGTAGTAGCTTTCATCTAGTTCAATTGGATTTGAACTATAATTGCATTATAATATTCTGTGAGAGAGGCTTGTACTACAGTGCTGTTTGCTATTTTATCTGATGTCACTGACGAGGAATCACATAGGAAATTAACTCAATCTTTTACCTTGGATCTCCAGAAACTTATTTATTTTCAATACCTTTTTGGAGTCCCAAGATTAGATTTAAAAAATAGATAAATGATGAGACTTGGGTTTAGGGAGCATAATATCAAAATTTGCAGACTGCACAAAAATAAGGAGCATGGTTAGCTTTGAAGAGGACTGGAAGTGACTTTAGTGGGAGGTAAAGGGTTGTATATTGGGCAAATAGATGCCAGATGAAATTTAATATAGCACTGAAGACAAAAATTTACCTCACATCTAACCTGTCTACAAATGTAAAGGGAATGTAAAACGACAATACACTTGTCGATCAGCCCAGCTATTGGGTGTTGTAGCCTCCACTGATGCTCGCCTTCTGTTGGAACTTTATTAGTGTAAGACGTTCTGATTGTCTGACAATTTATAGAGTTCAGACCCGTGGAACAGACAACACAAAACCCAATGAATCTGTGAAACTTTTTTTACTTAAAAATCAGCAAGAGGTTACAAGTAAGTACCAAAATACAAACTGTTTACTTATTACAAGCAAGCATCTAAAATCATTTACTTTAAGCTCAGGCGATTATAAGCTACACCACATACGAACTAACACCAGGTGAGAGGTCAATTCAACGATGACTAGACGTATGACTTTAACTGGCAACTGACCAAGTCGCCATCGACTGCAGCCACGAATGTCAGTCTACAACATCCCTTATACCCCAAAACTTGGCAACTCGCCCACAGCATTCGTGTCCCAAACTGTGATATGAATGTTGTTTCTCTCTCTCTCTCCTTCTATCTGTTTTGATGCTTAGTTAACCAAGGCCAGACATTCAAGGGTTGGAGAGTCGTGTTGTTTTCACACTTGCAGGGTTGTTGACTCGTGGTTCTCACAGAATATTCAAGATCTTATCTGTTGAAGGAAAAATACCAGCACATCATGTTTTAGCCAAGCAGCCTCCTGCCCTCAAAGCTTGTCAGTACATTTGGTCACTTTTAGATTCAGTCAAGTTTACCATGGACAGTCTTACATTAGCTACCAGCGAAAGCTCAAGTTGTGGAGCAGGTGATAACGATTGAGCCAAAAGCAACCACATCAGTTTCTTGAGCAGTGTTAATCCATGATAGATACACCACAAGCTAGAAATTACTGTTGGTGATGTTAGCAAACACTCAACACTTTCTTGTGCCATTCTCCTGTCCAAATCTTAACAGACAAACTAACTTGTTTGAAATGACTGGGTTAATGTTTCTTAAAATAACGGGCAGAGGAGTGCCAGGCAACCACGTTAATCATTCGTTTGCTAATTTCACAAATAGTAATTTCTAGGCTCATATCTCTACCAATGTTCCCTCTAATTATTTTTGTACTGAGTGGGCCACAAACTCCTTTGAGCGCAACCTTTTCATCCGTGTGCAAATTTTGAAACAATAACAACAACAACTTTTACTACAACAACATTTACAACAGCAACCACTTAAAAGCATATATACGGTAATGTCATATTGCCACCCCACCATTTCAAATCATGAGACAATCAGACAAGATTCTATAGAAGTTTAACATAACTTCTCTACTTTTGAATTCAATTCCTCTAGAAATGAGCCCCAGTGCTTTATTTGTACTTTTATGGCTTTTTTAACCTGTATTGCTACTTTTAATGATTTGTGAATCTATACCCCTAGATCCCTTTGCACCTCTACTCCATTTAGACTCATATTTTCCAAGGAGTAGGTCACCTCCTTATTCCTCCTACCAAAATGTACCACCATACACTTACCTATATTGAAATTCATTCCTGGGATGGCGGAACTGTCGTATGAGAAGAGATTGAGTAAACTAGGCCTGTATTCTCTTGAATTCAGAAGAATGAGAGGGGATCTCATTGAAGCATACAAAATTATTACAAGGCTTGATAGGGTGGATGCTGGGAGAATGTTTCCCTTGGCTGGAGAGTCTAGAACCAGGGGCCACAGTCTCAGGATAAAGGGTAGGCCATTCAGGACTGAGATGAGAAGACATTTCTTCACACAGAGGGTGGTGAATCTTTGGAATTCTCTACCCCAGAGGGCTGTGGAGGCTCAGTCATTGGGTATATTCAAAACAGAAGTCGATAGATTTCTGACTAGTAAGGGCATCAAGGGATATGGCGATAGTGCCGGTGAATGGAGTTGAGGCAGAAGATCAGCCATGATCTCATTGAATGGTCGAGCAGGCTCGAAGGGCCGAATGGCCTGCTCCTGCTCCTATTTCTTATGTTCATTTGTCATTTACATGTCCATTCTGCAAGTTTGTTTACGGTAGAATTCATTAAAAGCTTTTAATTCGTCATGTACAAACACTATTTAATAAAAAATTACTTGTCAGAAATGACTGGGGTTTAAAAGAACTGCATAATAATGCATTAACACTTCAGAAATGTCACTCAGTTACACTGTTATGCATCAACAAACAATCCAAAAGCCCAAGGTAAGCTGAAAGAGGCATATTTATTTGTGCAATTAGTATTAATTTTAAAGTTTTCAACGTATTAGCCCATCCATCATGTCACTATGGCAATGGCTGCACAAGCAGCAGGAGCAGTGGCTTTCCTATGGCGCTGACGTGCTGTATGTCCACATAAGTAATTAGAATATTAATCACAATGCAACCGGACAACCAACCAGTATAAAGTGCTGCAGTTCTTTAGTTCACAGTATTAAAAAGAATTGAACAAAAACAGGTATCCGTATTTCCAACTTCAATCACTTCCATTAATGGGCCAGTAATTCCGGTCCCAACGCGTGAGTATGGACGGTGTACTCATGCGTGGGCCCGTTGGAAGTGCCGGATTTCAGCATGCACAGCGCATGCGCGGGAAACCGGCATTTCCTCTCCATCGAGCCAAGGGGTTAAGAGGTCCAATGCGTGCGCGCAGGACTCTCCGCGCACGCGTTGAACTTCCTTCTTTTTGACAGGTTTGCGCTTGTGCAAGGGCCTGAACATTTTAGAAATGAAAAAAGGAGGCGTAAGGAGTGGATTCTTGAAGGTAAGTGGTCTATTATTTAAAATTATTACATTTTTTCCACAGATTCATTGTTTATAAGGACTTTACAGTAAGGTAAGTTTATTTTTAGACCCGATTTTGTAAAAAATTATTTTTTTCAAAAATGTTATTAATTGTTTTAAATAGTTTTTTAAAGTTATTTATAGTTTATTTAATTATTGGGATGTTTTTTTTAATTTTAATTAAAGTTAAACTAGTCTTTTGGGCGCCTGTACTTTTCATGAGTTTGACAGTCTTTACTAGCAAACTCATGAATGAGTTTCCCCTCCCCTGATTGGCTGCAGAGTGCTCACCTGATCCCAGCCGGCACATCGCACTAACTACGCCGCTGGATCAGGTAAGCACATCGTGCCGACAGCTGAACCGGACCAGTGACAGGAAATGCAAGCAGGCCCGGGCTTCAGATGTCGGCGCGCAGGGTGAGTGCACATCAGGGGCTTGCACGCGCGGCAAGCACCTGATCCTAATTTCTGGCCCAATAAACGTTGTCTTCTTGAACCAGCACACTTCCCATGTAACATGTCAGAAATGCAGCACTTATTCACAAGTGCAGAAAAACACATACACAATTTGCGTCACCGAATTAAAAACAAACAGCAGGAACAGCTATGATTTAACAGAAATAAACATTCATCTTACTTCCTGGACAGGAGACCCAATCAGACTGACTTGGAAATGTTTACTAATATGTTGACGTAAAGATGTTAATTTACGAATTTCGCATCTAATGTTTTTCTCTCATTCTCCACAATATTAATCCCTGCTCCCCACGAAAGTATTAAATTATTTTAGGTACTTCCCAATTAAATAGTGGGAAACAAACTTCATTGTACTCTCAATTTTCAGTCTCCTATTTCAAACATTTATACCAAATCAAAATTGTACATTATCAGTTTAATCAAAGTATTTCCTGTATCTTTCTCAATAAACAAATAGTAGTTTCTTCTAAAGTAGCTTCCTGCAAATTTTATACAGCATTACTAAATGTTTGAGAGGAAAGCTATATTTTCATTATTCCTGGGACTTGTTTGGACTAGAGAATGACAGACAAAATAAAATGTGTTGAGTCTGTGTTTACAAGTGCAGTTATAATGAATAACAGGACACAGACAACAGAAGTAAGTAAACAGGTCTTTAGTGATTGAGGGTCAGGGCGGAACTGAGGTACACTTTGCTCCGCAGGGTTTATATACCGGTGTGGTCACCACCGGTACTACAATGTACAGGAGCCGTTAAAAAGTAGTCCATCACCTTAAGGTATCCTCTTAAGGTAGTACAGGTTACATACACTACAATTCCTCCCCTTTTAGCTTAACAGTGGACACCCCCAATTAATACACTACATGGATAACATATATACAATTTACACACAAGAACTGTTCAAAGATTCAGTCTCTGAGGAGGCCTCCTGATCCGGCCCGGATAACGCCTTTCAGGGATCTCTGGTTCCCGTTGCTGGGGTGACTCATCCACTTGATCTCCTATGGATTCAACATCATCCAATACGTTCGAGTCTGAGGTAGATGCTACAGACTCAATAAGTTCTTCAACTGGTGTCTCTGCCGTAGACATGGGGTTGACCCTTGTTCTCGATTCCACAAGTTGGTCAGCATGACGTTGTATTACATTCTCTCCAACATCTACCGTGTACATCAAGGGTCCCTGTCGTGCACAAATTGTCCCAGGTTGCCATTTATCATCCCTATAGTCCCTGGCCAACACTGGTTGTCCTATTTCAAAACTACGAGTGGCCTTTTTATTTACATGCTGGAATTGCTTGTGTTCGACTTCCCGTCGCACATTGGGTTTTAACAAATCCAACCGGGACCGCAACCTTCTGTTATAGAACATTATGGCAGGGCTTTGATTTGTCACTGCATGCGTGGCGTTTCGATACGCCATTAGGAAATTGTCCACCTTGTGTTGTAGTGGAATATGATCTTCACTCATGGCCTTTATCGCCTTTTTGAACGTTTGTACAAATCTCTCGGCCAACCCATTTGTAGCCGGATGATATGGGGCAGATGTACAGTGGTTCACCCCATTCTTTTTCATGAATTTCTGGAATTCTTCTGACACGAACTGTGGTCCGTTGTCTGAACATATTTGCTCTGGCAATCCATTCCTTGCAAATATGGTTCTTAGAACTGCAATCGTCTTCTCAGAGGTAGTGGTCGACATCTTAATCACTTCTGGCCATTTAGAATGTGCGTCTACTGCTATCAAAAACATGGAATCCATGAATGGACCTGCAAAGTCGATATGCACATGTTGCCATGGGGCTGAAGGCCATTCCCACGGATGCAGTGGTGCAATTGGAGGTGCGTTCTGAACTTTTTGGCACCCTGAGCAGCTTTTAGTCAGATCCTCTATTTGTTTGTCGATACCTGGCCACCACACATAAGCCCTAGCAAGGCTTTTCATCTTGACTCCCCCCAGATGACCTTTGTGCAATTCTTTTAGAACTCTCTCCCTTAATTTAGGAGGAATAATCACCCTTGTTCCATACATCAATGTTCCTTGACATACGGACAGCTGTTCTCGTCTGGCTGAGAATGCTGGTAACAGTGGTTCGTGGCCATCCCTTCACTGTCAAGTCGTAGACCTGAGACAGTGTCGGGTCATTTCGGGTCTCTCTCTCAATACCCGCATTGGTGACTGGTAAGCATTCGATGATGGTCGAGTGAAATATCTCGACAGGGTCAACTGCCGGTGCCTCTTCCGCTGTAGGTAGTGGCAGGCGCGACAGCCCATCAGCATTACCATGTTGCTTTGTACCTTTGAACTCAATATCATATTGATGTGCCCCTAGGAAAAGGGACCATCTCTGAAGCCTCTGCACCGTCATTACCGGAACACCCTTCTTAGGGTTGAAAATGGAAACCAACGGCTGGTGATCTGTCAGCAGCGTAAACTTTTGGCCTTGCAGGTAATGGTTAAATTTCTTAACTCCCCACATGAGGCTGAGAGCCTCCCTATCTATCTGAGCATAGTTGCGCTCAGCGGAGGTCAATGATCTGGATGCGAAAGCGACTGGCCTTTCCGAGCCATCTGGAAACTTATGTGAGAGCACTGCCCCAATACCATATGGAGAAGCATCACAAGCTAAGCGAATAGGCAGCGTTGGGTTAAAGTGAGCCAACACTTCCTTAGAGGTGATCAGTGCCTTGCTCTTTTGAAAAGCCCGCTTACAATCATCGCTCCACTTCCATGGTATTCCCGTTTGCAAAAGAGTGTTTAGCGGGTGTAACACCGTGGATAAATTTGGAAGAAACTTGTGGTAATAGTTAACCAACCCGAGGAACGACCTCAACTGGGATACATTTTCCGGTGCTGGAGCTTTGACAACAGCTTCGATCTTGTCAGGTGACTTATGGAGCCCCTCCTGGTCAATGATGTGGCCGCAGTACGAGATTCGCTTTTGAAAGAACTCGCATTTCTGGCGATTAGCTCTTAGCCCATATTCTTTCAATCTGATGAGCACCTGCTCCAAATTCGCGAGGTGATCATTATCGTTATCTCCTGTAATCAGGATGTCATCCAGGTTGCATTGTGTGCCTGGGATTCCCTGCAATACCTGCTCCATGGCCCTTTGCCAAATCGCTGGAGCCGATGCCACTCCAAAAACCAGCCTATTATACCGATATAAGCCCTTATGTGTGTTGATCGTGAGATACTGTCGTGACGCTTCATCAACTTCCATCTGTAGGTACGCCTGCGCCAGGTCTATCTTGGTGAAGTGCTTTCCGCCAGACAGCGAAGCGAAGATATCTTCAATCCGCGGAAGCGGATATTGCACCGTGTGAAGAACTGGATTAACAGTGATCTTGAAATCGCCATGGATGCGAACCTTCCCAGGTTCCCCCGGCTTGTTGCTCAACGAACGCTTCATGACAGGAACAATGGGTGTAGCCCATTCGCTCCAGTCCACCTTGGACAGTACCCCTGAACGTTCTAGCCCTTCCAGCTCTGCTTCCACAGCAGGTCGTATCGCAAAATTTTGGGTTTGCATGTTCTTCAACCTTGATGGTTGCCGTAATTCCTTTCAGTGTTCCAAGTCCCTGTTGGAACACCTCCTTAGCATCGTCTAAGATTTTGGACAGTCGTTTAGGTTTGACGTCGTCCTCCTTACAGGCATCCACAGTCAGTGCTTGTATGGAATGCCAGTCCAAGTTTATTCTCCGGATCCATTCCCGTCCCAGTAGTGGCGGACCTCCATCAGGTAACACGTACAAGTCCATTTTCTGACTTTCTTTACCATTGTAGACCACATTTACTTTTATCTTTCCTTTGGGGTATACTATTTGCCCCGTGTATGTTTTCAATACAATCTCCGTATCCCTCAGGGGAATGTGCAAGAATAACCTTTTGTAATCTTGCTTATTCATGACCGTTAATGCCGACCCTGTGTCCAATTCCATCTTCACTTGGACTCCTGCTATCCGGAGCATGACACAGATACTTTGGTGGTCTGCTGTGTTACCCACATTATGTATTTTCAGACAACCCAGTTCCTTACTGCTGGAGTCCGAATCCGTCTTCTGTTCATCCGAACTGTTCTCTGTCACCTTGTGTACTTTTTTGTACTTCTCCTGCGGTGACTTTTTGCTGCTGGTCTTCTTTCCTGACCGGCATACTCTCGCTATGTGACCAAGTTTGCCACATTGCCTGCATTCTTTGTCTTTGAACCAGCACTGGTTCTGGTCATGCGTTGTCCTTCCGCAACGATAGCACTTTACTGTGCCCAATGCCATTTCATTGGTGCTGAATTCCAGTGGCCTTTGCTGTATCTCTGCAGCGCCCCGTGCTGCTGCCTCGTGGGATGCTGCAATGCTGAAAGCTTTGTCCAGCGTAAGATCCTTTTCCTCTAGCAGTCGCTTCTGGGTTCCTTCCCTCAGGAGCCCACACACAAACTTATCACTCAGTGCGTCTGCTAGTCCTGTTCCGAACTGGCAGTACTTTGATAACTTGCGCAGTTCTGTTAAGAATTCAGCGTTGCTTTCTTCTTTAAGTTGAATTCTTTTGTAGAATTTAAATCGTTCCGCTATCAGCAGCGGTGTGGGGTTTAAATACTCTTGCAGGATAGTAACAATATCTGCGAAACTCTTCCCTACCGGTTTGTCTGGGGTTACCAGGTTCCTTAATAACCCGTACGTCTTCGCACCCATCGAGTTTAATAGGGTTAGTGCTTTCTTATCATCTGGTACATCATTCGTTCTACAGTAAACTTCGATGCGTTCCACATAAGTGGCCCAATCTTCCACATCGTTGTCGAAGGCAGTGATGTTACCCGTTTTCGGCATCCTTGCTGAGTTTCTCCTTTCCCTTCGGATATTATTTAATATGATGACTTTTTAAAATTTTATTTAAGATGGCGGCTTTTCCCGCGTTTGGCGGCTTTTCCCGCGCTTGTCTTCTTCCCCCGCCGACTCAAGATGGCGATTCCCACGCTGTTGCTGTCCACGCCTCCCAGCGGTCGTTCCTGCCTTTATTTTCCCGTGTATACGCTTCCTTGCGCTGCTGCTCTTGTTGCCCCGCCGCTCCCGCGGTCCTTGTGGCAATAAAGCACTTTTCTGGCTGCTGCGCGTCTCTGCCCCGATTGCAGTCCGGCCCCTGACACCGGCTGCGGTCGTGTTCTCCGCCCTTTTTCTTCGTTTTCCCTCCCCTTCTCCCACTGACAACTCAGCCGACTTCCCCCCCCGTGCCGCTCGATCGGGCTTACCCGCCGCTGTCGTAGAAGGGATGATCACTGCCTGTTGCTGATGTTGGACTTCGTGGCCAGAAAACCAACCCGGGTTCCCGATGGTCTCCCATGCGATGCAGTGCTCAGCAGGATGTTGAGGGCAGATGCCCTTTTCCGACGCCCGTTTCTGAGGACGAAGCTTCCTTGGAATGGGCCCCAGAATCAGTACTGGGGGTGGTGATGCAAAACTGCCGCTAGGTACGATCAGACTCGTCGCCACTGTTGAGTCTGTGTTTACAAGTGCAGTTATAATGAATAACAGGACACAGACAACAGAAGTAAGTAAACAGGTCTTTAGTGATTGAGGGTCAGGGCGGAACTGAGGTACACTTTGCTCCGCAGGGTTTATATACCGGTGTGGTCACCACCGGTACTACAATGTACAGGAGCCGTTAAAAAGTAGTCCATCACCTTAAGGTATCCTCTTAAGGTAGTACAGGTTACATACACTACAAAATGGTTTGTGTTTTTCCCCTTTTTTTGGTTCTCTTCCTAAACGTCCTACAAATCCTCCCTGCCCTCTCCCTCAACAGCATGGATGCATGTTTGTGTAAAGCTACTCACTTCAGTCGATCATTCAAAGTCAAATATTGAGACATTTCAATTTAAAAATGTTTTAAGCATTTCAGAGCCTCTTTGAAAGCATTTGGACTTCAAGACCTGGTTGAAACTTGTTTAGATGAGGGGAAAATTGATTTTTGTTTCTGTTTCTTCCAAAATCATATTTGAAACTTTGGGGGGGAAAAGTGTTTTTAACACTCACTTTTTGTGAAAAGTTCATTAAAAATCTTTAAATTCTTTCAAGTCTTGTTGTAGCTTTGACAGAAGTTGCTCCAAGTTTCTCTTTTCCTCTTCAGCGCTGTCGTTAAATATAAAACAAAAAATAATAAAATAAACTCTAATTCCAAACAGAGCTCAAATAAGAAAGTGGATAAAGTGGTTAAACTTCCTATGAAGGTGATGAGGTTATCGATCCCCAGCCTTGATGATGAGTTAGGATCAGTTTTGGAGAAGTTCTTTCCTCTTTTTCTGCTGCCGTTCCCTCCGTCTCTCAGAGACTCTGAGGTACAAACAGGGTCACAAACTTTTCCCCCTCTCTTATAACATGATTTTAATAACCCTGATAGACTCTTTCAGAAAGGGAACAACACCTGGCAAAATTTAACTGGAACTTACTGCAGGACATTCAACATCACCTTCCTGTATTTTTTTCTGGCTTCAAAGAATTTTTTGAAATTTTTTTTAAAATTCTCATTTTTGTTTCACCGGAGGCCTAAAACTTGTTTGCTTTAGTCTCCTTCCAGCGGCCATTGTACGTGTGCTGTGCCTGCACCTCCGTTGTTCCAAAGTGTGGCCACCGCTCAGTCCCCGAGAATGGACTACAGGCAGCTGGACCCTCACCCCTCTCTGTCCCTCTCTCTCTCTCTCCATCTCCCCCCTCTTTTTCTCTCTCTCCCTCCGTCCGCCTCCATCTCTCCGTTCTCCCTCTCTCTCTCCCTCCATCTCCCTCTCTCTCTCCATCTATCTCCCTCTCTCTCTCCTTCCATCTCCCCCTCTCTCTCCCTCCATCTCCCTCTCTCTCTCTCTCCATCCATCTCCCTCTCTCTCTCCTTCCATCTCCCCCTCTCTCTCCCTCCATCTCCCTCTCTCTCTCCCTCCATCCATCTCCCTCTCTCTCTCCATCCATCTCCCTCTCTCTCTCCATCCATCTCCCAATTCAATTCAATTCAATTCAAATTGCTTTATTGGCATGACAAGATACATCTTATGTTGCCAAAGCACAGAAATACATGTATGATTGACCACATAAACACAGATCTAGACATACAGTGTATAGACAAGTATACCCATGTATACATAGATATACACACATATAATATGCATATAATCTTTTCTTAGATTTAATGGTCACTGGTTGTCCCTCTGCTTGTGGCAAGCTGTAACATAGTTTGCCGCTATAGTTACACATTTTCTCTGTTCCCCCAATAGATATGGGAGTTTTTGGTGGTCATTCAAATTTTTGAATTCAGGGCATATTTTTGTGAATTTTGGGTAAAAATTCTCCCTTATGTCCTGATAGTTTCCACAAGTTGTGAGGAAATGCATCTCTGTCTCCACCACTCCCTGACTGCAGTGAGAGCATATCCTGTCCTCTCTGGGCAGCCAGGTCTGCCTGTGTCTGCCTTTTTCGATGGCCAGGCTATGTTCACTAAGTCTGTACATTGTCAAGGCTTTTCTCAGTTTGCTATCCTTTACCATGGTCAGGTATTCAGCCATGGTGTATTGTCTGTTTAGGGCCAAATAGCAATCGAGTTTGTTTTGGGTTTTTGTCGTTTCTGTCCAATAGGTCAAATATTTTTCCTTTTGTTTAGTGATAATTGTGTTGGGTCGAATTCTCTGTGCTAGGATGTCACTGTCCTGGGGCTGATTATTATTAGTAGTGTTGGTAGTTACTTCACTGAGTCCCAGGACTAGTTGACTGAGGGGAGTCTTCTCTATGATCATCTCTTGGCATTTCAAGGCTTCGTAATGATAGCAGTGGGGGTTGCTCATTTTTAGGTGTTTCCAAAATTTGATGGCTCTTTTTTGGATATTAATTAGTAGTGGATATTGACCTAGTTCTGCCCTGCATGCATTGTTTGTAGTTTCTCTCTCCCTCCATCTCCCTCTCTCTCTCCCTCTGTCTCCTTCCGTCTGTCTCCCGCTCTCTCCCCCTCCATCCCCCTCTGCCTCACTCCCTCCGTCCCCCTCTCCGTACCTCTCTCTCTCTCCCTCTCCATCCCTCTTGCTCCCCCAGTCTCTCTCTCCCCCAGTCTCTCTCTCCCCCCAGTCTCTCTCTCCCCCAGTCTCTCTCTCCCCCAGTCTCTCTTTCCCCCCAGTCTCTCTTTCTCCCCCAGTCTCTCTTTCTCCCCATCTCTCTCTCTCCCCGTCTCTCTCTCTCCCCCAGTCCCTCTCTCCCCCCAGTCTCTCTCTCTCCCCCCAGTCTCTCTCTCTCCCCCCAGTCTCTCTCTTCCCCCCCAGTCTCTCTCTTCCCCCGTCTCTCTCTCTCCCCCTCCCAGACTCTCTCTCCCCACCCCCCAGTCTCTCCCCCCCCGCAGTCTCTCTCTCCCTCCCCCAGGCTCTCTCTCTCTCTCTCTCCCCAAGGCTCTCTCTCTCTCCCCAGGCTCGCTCTCTCTCTCTCCCCAGGCTCTCTCTCTCTTTCCCCCAGGCTCTCTCTCTCTCTCTCCCCCTGTCCGATTCCCTCTCTCTCTCCCCAGTCTCTCCCTCTCTCCCCAGTCTCTCTCTCCCCAGTCTCTCCCTCTCTCCCCAGTCTCTCTCTCTCTCCCCAGGCTCTCTCTCTCTTTCCCCCAGTCTCTCTCTCTCTCTCCCCAGTCTTTCTCTCTCCCCAGTCTCTCTCTCTCTTTTTCACCCCCTCCAATTCCCCCTCTCTCTCTCCCCAGTCTCCCCCAATCTCTCTCTCTCTCCCCCAGTCTCTCTCTCTCCCCAATCTCTCTCTCTCCCCGACTCTCTCTCCCTGTCTCTCTCTCTCCCCGTCTCTCTCTCTCCCTGTCTCTCTCCCCGTCTCTCTCTCCCCAGTTTCTCTCTCTCTCTCTCTCTCTCTCTCTCTCTCTCTCTCCCCCTGTCTCTCTCTCTCCCCGTCTCTGTCTCTCTCTCTCTCCACAATCTCTCTCTACCCCCAATCTCTCTCTCTCTTTCTCTTTCTCCCCAGTCTCTCTCTCTTTCTCCCCAGTCTCTCTCTCTCCCAGTCTCTCTCCCAAGTTCCTCTCTCTATCTCTCTCTCTCTCCCCAGATCCTCTCTCTTTCTCTCTCTCTCTCTCTCTCCCCCGTCTCTCTCTCTCTCTTTCTCCCCAGTCTCTCTCTCTCTCTTTCTCCCCAGTCTCTCTCTTTCTCTCTCCCCCCAGTCTCTCTCCCCAGTTCCTCTCTCTCTCTCTCTCTCTCTCTCTCTCTCTCTCTCTCCCCAGATCCTCTCTCTTTCTCTCTCTCTCTCTCTCTCTCTCTCTCTCCCCAGTCTCTCTCTCTCGCTATCTCCCCCCCGCCCCCAATTCCCTCTCCCCTTTCGATCCTCGATCTCCCCCCCTCCTCCCCCACTGGCCACCAACGGATCCCCTGACCTCTGCATGGAGCCAACAGAAGCGTAGCCCAGCTGGATACTGCACGTGCGTGGCTCCGCTATACAGCAAGCTGGCGCTGAAGGCTGAAAGACGAATAATCACAGCGCGGGGGGTTCTCCCGCTGTCCAGCTGAAAGGCCAAAGTTCAAGGGAGAAAACCAAACCCCTTCCGGCGTTGCACAGCAACCCATCAACCATCGGAGCACACACTTCATGAGCTGCAATTGTGATTGGCTCGGAGGTCGCAAGACTCGCAAACGAGTCTGTCTGGATTCCCGGGGCCATTGTGTATTGGGTCCCTCCCCAGCTACTCTCCAGCTCTCTGCGCAGCATTTCAAATCAACTGTGCGCCAGTGCAGGATCAGTGCACACGTGTGCACCTTCAGGGGAACAGTGATCGCTACATTATTCCCCCATGTCATTTTAATTAAATTAAATGCATTGTTAAAGTAAAAACTCTTATTAGTGTAAACTTAAACATTTATAGCTTTAAAAGACCAAGTACAGGAAACTCTTTGGTATACGGGACCGGCTTGTTGCCGGTTGATCAAAAATTCCGGATGACGGAGAGGGTTATCTACTGAGGCTATTTTTAACAAAGAAAAATAAAAAAAATCAGGAAATGTGCAGTATATAGTAATTGGGTACTCACCTACAGAATGTTGTGTTAAATGGATGGTGGAAGATGCTTGATTAAGTACAGTACTGCCAGTTGAGGGTACTCCATAACTCTTTAATTACTTAACAGTAAAACAAAACTTATAAACGACTGTACAGTACAGTATAAAGTACTGTGGTTGACTGTACACTTATTCCAAGTCAGCTGGTTCATCAGGAATATCCATGCCAGCTGGGTCATCAGGATCATGCACTTCAACAGATTCTTCAGGCACTTCCACTGCTTCAACTCTTTTGGAAGTTTTCCTAAACATGTCCCGGATGTCTGCTTGCTTAGTGGACTCTTGCCTTTTTTGTAGAAAGGTGGAATGCAGAATATGGAGTTGCATAACTTCTTGGGCAGAGTAGCAAGGATGCCTTTCAGCAAATTTGAGGAATAAAGCAAATCCTTCTGCAGCTTTAGCCCAAGAAATATTCTTCTCTTCAGAAATCTCATCCTCTTCACTTTCCATCTCACTTTCCTTTTCTTTCTTTGGATTCAAAACAGTCTCAATTATTTCATCATCACTTAGCATATGCACAACAGCAACTTCTCTATCTGCATCAACCCATTGCTTAATATCACTTTCACTGAGGTTACGTAGAGGGTTTGCTGGGCCTACATTTTTCACCATGCCAGCCATTTCCATTATTGTACTCCTCTTGGGACAAACAGTGAACCCATGAAATTCTTCCTCTGAAGAAGAACCTTCAGCAAACATTACAGAAGGCCACAATTTCCGCCAGGCTTGTCTCAAAGTGTGACCTTTCACCAAATTCCAGGAACATGCAGCATTAAAGATGGCATCTTTAAGATTGTATTCCTTCTGAAATGCGTAATATTGTCATCTTGGCTTATCAGTTTACGTAGGAAGTCTTTCTTGTAATGACATTTGAGATTTTGGATAACGCCCTGGTCCATGGGTTGTATGGGTTACATTTGGTGGCAAATAAATGGTGAAAATATTTCCCGAAACCAACTCAGATTCATGCAGATGGGCTCTACAATTATCAAGCAATATAATGCATTTGCTATCTTCAGGTTTCCCTATTCTACGGAAATGTTCCCTCACAGATGGAACAAAAATATGATGGAACCAATTCGAAAAGATTTCCTTATCCATCCAAGCATTTCTTTGAGCTTTGTATTCAACAGGTAAGTGCCTCACATTTTTAAATGCATGGGGATTTTTATACTTCCCAATGACGAGAAGTTTAACCCGGTGTGATCCAGCAGCGTTCGCACATGTTAGCACGGTTACACGATCTTTATTTTTCTTGTAACCTGAAGCATTATCCTCACTAGCCCCAGGAAGCATTGATTCTGGCAAAAACCTCCAAAATAAGCCAGTTTCATCGGCATTGTATATCTGTGCTGGTGACAAATCATGTTGCTGCACAATCCGATTGAAATAATCGCAGTATTCTTCTGCAGCATCGTGATCAGCTGATTTCTTCTCCCCGGAAATGTCGAGTCATCGTATCTCGTGCCGTAACTTGAAGCACGTTAACCATCCCTCGGAGAAAGCACACTTGTCAGTGAGCTCCATCTTTACGTAGAAATCCTTTGCTTTCTCGATTAGCATGGGTCCGGAAATTGGAACACCCTCTGAACGCTTAAGAGAAAACCACTCATAAAGCACAGTATCCAGCTCTTCCAGCTTAGGCTTACGAAGCATACGCCGTTTCTCTACACTCTTAGATGTCTCCGAGCTTGAATAAAACTTGAGCAGCTTATCCTTCTGCGATTTGATGTCGTAGATTGTTGACGAACCGATTTTGAATTCATAATGTTGATATGCTTCTCTCCCCTTTCTAGTCGTTAGCATATGTCGATTTTCTGTTTTAAAGTTAACACCACTCTCTTCCTTTTGCTTGGACCAACTTTTGGGATTTCCATAATACAATGCAATGACTACCAGCAGCGTGGGAGACACACAGTACCCCTGTAAAATGGCGGATCAGAAGAGACTACCGGCAGCGCGGGAGAGTCAGACTCCTGTTACAGGGGTTTTGAGGTGTTCTGACTTCCGACAGTGCCAAGAAGCCGAATAGTGGCAGTTTGGCGAACTACCCCCACTGACTAACTCGGCCACCGCGGGAGACTCGGACTCGGCAACATTGCCGGTTATTGAGGTGTTGTTTTCGGAGTATGAATTTTGCCGGTTAATAGAGAATTCTGGATATTTAGGTGCCATTTAAATGAGAGTTTCCTGTATCTTGAAAAACCTACATTAAAAATCTGGTAGAAGCTTTCCTTTATGCGCAATGTGTAATAAAATCATAAGCCATTGATAAAGAATGGATCTCATTGCACTTAGCGCACAGATGAAATCTTCCCCAGTTGTACGATTATACTGATTGCAACTATATGAGCCACATTATACCAAGAACCAATCAGATCCCAACTTTTGTTCACACTAACCATGTGACAACACCTATCACACTATTGGAGAAAAACATTTCCAGCAGTTTCCAGCTGCTGTGACGGTTCTCCTTACTGTTCCACTAATCTTCCATCCCAGGCATTTTACCCACTCTGACCAGTTTCTGCTTCTTCCCAGACTTCTTCCCCAATTGCTCCAGCTCTGCTCCATTCCCTTTCTCATTTCCAGACCTACTCCATGCATTACGTCCACTCCTTCTGTTGCACTGAGGCACTCTCCAAGTGTTCCAATTTCATTCCTACCTCCCAAGCCTACCATTCGTATTCTTCTCTGCTGTGCTGCCTCTCCCCACCCCACATGCAGCAGCTTTCTTTTCTGCTCAGCCTGTTCCCAATTGCAGCAACCCGACCCCCCATCCTGCCTGACTCAATCTTGAGTGCCGCGCTTTACATTCCCCTCCTCATCACAACATCAGCATTAGTGGAGCCAGCCTCTCGGTTCCACTCGATTCCGAAAATAGTTAGAGTAGACACTGGGTGCCCTGTGAATGCTATGTTTATTATCTCATTGACTTGCCTAGGTTTATTTAGGGTACTTAGGACGTAATTTTTAAGATTGCAATTTATAATATTTAGTAAGTTTATAGTTAATTTTGATATTGGAACAGTTCATTTATTCAATATATTTTACTCTAAGTAAATTGATATTGCCCAAGTTTGTCCATTTGATTCATGCTAACCACGTTAAAATGTCATTACACAAGTGGCTTCGATGGATAATTCCTCTGCTCCTGACTCAACTATTACTGTGTAGCCAATCAGCCAAAATTAATTGGTGTGTTGTCAATCAGGCAATATTTTCATAGTTAAACTTTATAGAGTTCAAGCTCACCTTAATACTTACCATTCAAATATATTACTACTGGTAACAAAGAATTCATAATTTCCTCGAAAACTTGAATAGATTGCTAGTGCTTAAATGGCATATCAAGTAATCTCCGAGATATATTAATTATAAGCTCAGTTGCAGAATTAGACACAACGGGGTGGCAATTCATTTGGGCCTGAAACAGGCCCTAAATAAGCAACGCACTACTAAATGCGCACCAGAGGCCTCTGTCTTTCGGATGAGACGTTAAACCGAGGCCCCGTCTGCTCTCTCAGCTGGACGTAAAAGATCCCATGGCACTATTTCGAAGAAGAGCAGGGGAGTTATCCCCGGTGTCCTGACTAATATTTATCCCTCAATCAACATAACAAAAACAGATTATCTGGTGAGTAACACATTGCTGTTTGTGGGAGCTTGCTGTGCGCAAATTGACTGCCGCGTTTCCTACATTATTACAGTGACTATATTTAAAAAGTACTTAATTAGCTATAAAGTGCTTTGGGACATTCTGAGGTCGTGAAAGACGCTATATAAATGCAAGTCTTTCTTCTTTCTTTCTCATTTTAATGATAGAGGCGAGCTGCCAGCGCTTGTCACCCCTCCAGAGACAGCTTGCCCAATGTTGAAGGTCTATTTTGGGCCTCCTGCCTCACTGGCAGCAGCCCTCGGGTAAGCCCTGGAAGTGTAGGTGGAGGAAAATGCAAAGGGGGAGTCGAGCGTGGGCCAGCAACGACCGCAGTAGTATTGAACAGCCCTGCTCCTCCTGGCTGCACAGGAGGGGAATGAAACAAACGTGTTCTCTACCATTTCTTCAGCGATCGCTTTAAACACGATTAAAAACTAGTCGGTGCACGCTTTGCCTAGCTTTACCACAAATTTTGCAGAAGGAGGAGCCATGATATAGGCACAGTGCCCTTCTTTGCATATTTAAATTGGTCCAGTGCTGATTTCAGGTGGTCCTCCATCACAGCGATGACCAATATGGTGGCACCCAAGCGGGTGAATGTCATACCAATCTCTACCCCAACCTTTCTCAATTTGAAACAAAAATTGATATGAGAGGATAAAAAAATCTGCATTCCATGAATATTATTGTGTAAAGAATGTAACTTTGTTTTGTTGTATTCTGATTACTGTAAATTAGTGAATGTTAAGGTTATACTTTCCAGTATGCTGCACAATAGATAATTGTGCCTATTTTAAAAACTGAAATGATATTTCCGTGCCTGATTGATAAAAGTAGCTTTTTCCTACTTGGTTGATATTTTGTTTTTGGATTAATGTTGGTTCGTAATAGAATTATAATAATACATACCTTTAGTTTCCAGTGCACTTTATACCTACTGTACTGGGTATTTAGGCAATGCAGTTTAGTTTCCTTTATTTGTGGACTAAAAACAGTACCTTGCAGTTACCCATTGAGTATACTCTATTTGTATTGCTGGTGAATGGAATCATTTATTTATTTTGTCAATTAAATCTCTGAAATGCATCCTTTCCTACTATCCTGTCTTTCCTCTGCCTTCTATAGAATTACATAGAAAATAATACACAAAACTGCTGTTTGGCCCAACCAGCACATGCTACTGCTTATCCTCCACAAGGAGACATCCTAATCCCATGTGTCTTACCCTTTTCCATATCCCTTTATCACCCTTTCCTTCCACCAACTGTTCAACCTATTCTTAAATGTTGACATGGGCCAAGATTTTCCTTACCTCGGGCGATGTTGGTGGCGGGTCGCGGCCCCACTGCTGGCTCCATCAGCTCTGGAAAATGAATTTATGTTGATGGGGCTTGTTAAGCCCACCCAACGCGTTTCCCGGCCCAATTAGAGGAAGCGGATCTGGTGACATCATTCATGACGAGTCATCAGCCGGTTTCATTAAAGGGACCATGGCCACATTTCTTTTGACATTTGTGCTGTCGGCGTTCTACAGCATTGGAGTGCTGCAAGCACTGACAATCACTGCACAGAGGCAGAGGGCTGCACACAGGTTCTTCTTATGGAGGGAGTCAGAGTACACAGGGAGGTCCCCTTCCCTTCCCATGGGCGGAAGACACCTCCCTAGGAGACCACAACAGCCTGGTTACACATTACACAGGAGGGCACAAGCAGGGATGTGATCAGGAGGACCTGGGTGCAGTGCCGCAAACGTTTCAATTATCTCAGTAGATCCCGAAACGTTAGTACAAAGCCACACTTAACCTCATCCTGCTGTGCCTCTCATCGCATTCCCATCACTCTGCCTTCCCTACCCTACTCCTGCACATCCTTACTCACACCAACTTACCTTGCGCCTCCACCCATCCATCTCTATCGACATTAACACATCCCCATCTCACTGGACACCCCTCACACTCACCCTCATCCTAGTGCAATCATACCAACTAACAACACACAAGGGTAGCCACTTGGGTGTTTTATCCAATGTTTATGTAAAGTTCCTATTAATAAGCTGTCAAACATTGAAATCTTTATTTTCAACACTTTCCGGTCTTGCACAGATATGTGTGCACCTTTGGAAGTGGCTTAGTGAGTTGCAGTGAATGATGAGACATAATGGAACCCCCCGCAATGGTGATGAACATAAGAACATAAGAACTAGGAGCAAGAGTAGGCCATTTGGGCCTTCGAGCCTGCTCCGCCATTCAACAAGATCATGGCTGATCTTCTAACTGAATTCCACCTTCCAGCACTATCCCTATAGCCCTTAGATCCCGAAAATTTATCGACCTGTGTCTTGAATATACTCAACGACTGAGCATCCACAGCTCTCTGGGGTAGACATTTCTTTTCATCTCAGTCCTAAATAACCTACCCCTTATTCTGAGACTGTGACCCCGTGTTCTAGAGCCAGGGGAAACATTTTCTCAGCGTTAACCCTGTCAAGCCCCTTAAGAATTTTATGGGTGAAAAATTCAGTTGTTTGCATCTCTCGTTAGTGCCTTAAGAGCGTGCCAAGTGGGGCGCAAAGCAACTAGCGCCCGGGCGCAGCGATGTTTGCGCCGCTCACGAAATTAACTAGACATTTTGCGGTGGCACTAAACACTACCACCACGATCTCCTGTGCCGGCAGATCGTGATGTCAGTCGAGTGCGCAACGCCCCGTTAGCGCCCCGGACCGGAAATTGAGTGGCGCCCCCTGCCTTACCGCCTGCCGCTAGCAACGACAGGTTGAGGGGAGCGTTATGCTGTCAGAAAGGGACTAGGGGAGCGCTATTTAAAGGCGACCACTTCCTGCCTTTTTTTGTCGGTGACATTTTTGCACCACGCATTCTGAGAGAGAGAGAGAGACTTCTAGAGAGATTCAATGCTGTGTGAAGGAGTTTTGGGTACTGAGCAGCACTTGCAGGTTGGTTTTGATTTGCCCTTCCTTGCAGCGATTTAGAAGAGACTGTGGGGTCTACACTCTGAGCTCTTCCCCTGGTTCTCTCCATTGTTCTTTCCAGCATATTTGATGTACAGGTCTCTCCAGGCTGAGATTCAGGCCAAGATACACCACTTTGAATGCTGTTGGGGGGGATGACTCATCAGGGGAAGGCAGCAGCAGCCAACTTCCTGGCACCATGGGTGGCTCTGCTGCACAGGCTGGGAGAAAAAAGAGTGGAAGAGCTATAGTGATAGGGGACTCAATTGTAAGGGGAATAGATAGGCGTTTTTGCAGCCGCAATCGAGACTCCAGGATGGTGTGTTGCCTCCCTGGTGCAAGGGTCAAGGACGTCTCAGAGCAACTGCAGAACATTTTGGAAGGGGAGGGCGAACAGCCAGTTGTCGTGGTGCACATAGGCACCAATGATATAGGTAAAAAATGGATGAGGTCCTAAAAGCAGAATATAGGGAGTTAGGAGGTAAATTAAAAAATAGGACCTCAAAGGTAGTAATCTCAGGATTGCTACCAGTGCCACGTGCTAGTCAGAGTAGAAATAGGAGGATATTTCAAATGAATACATAGCTAGAGGAATGGTGCAAGGGGGAGGGATTCAAATTCCTTGGACATTGGAACCGGTTCTGGGAGAGGTGGGACCAGTACAAACGGGACGGTTTGCACCTGGGCAGGGCCGGGACCGATGTCCTAGGGGGAGTGTTTGCTAGTGCCGTTGGGGAGGGTTTAAACTAAAGTGGCAGGGGGTTGGGAACCTGAGCAGGGAGACAGAGGAAAGGGAAACAAGGAAAAAAGCAAAAGACAGGAAGGAGAAAAACAAAATTAGAAGGCAAAGAACTCAACGGTTTAAATCAAACATGGTCACAGTAAATAATAATTCATATAGGTCTGAGAGCATTAAAAAAACAAGCCTGAAGGCTTTGTGTCTTAATGCAAGGAGCATTCGGAACAAGGTGGATGAATTAGCTGCGCAAATAGAGGTAAACGAATATGATTTGATTGGGATTACAGAAACATGGCTCCAGGGTGGCCAAGGCTGGGAACTCAACATCCAGGGGTATTCAATATTTAGGAAGGATAGGCAAAAAAGAAAGGGAGGTGTGGTAGCATTGCTGGTTAAAGAGGGGATTAACACAATTGAAAGGAAGGATATTAACTCTGATGATGCGGAATCTGTATGGGTAGAACTGAGAAATATCAAGGGGCAGAAAACGTTAGTGGGAGTGGTATATAGACCTCCAAACAGTAATACGGAGGTTGGGGATGGCATTAAAAGGGAAATTAGAGAAGCATGCAGTAAGGGCAAAGCAGTCATCATGGGTGACTTTAATTTACATATAGATTGGGCTAACCAAATTAGTAAAAATACTGTGGAGGAGGAATTCCTAGAATGTTTACGGTTTGGGGAAACACTGTGTGTATGTAGATAAACCTGTATAATCCCCTTTTAACTGCTGTATTCCCCTCCCCCCACAAGACAGTTGCAAGCTAAGAGGAATAAGGCACGTTCAGACTTGCCTGCTGCTGAGAGAAGGAAAACCAATCAGGTTCCAGCAGGTGACCAATCCGTGAGTCATCACAGGTTCGCGGGCTTCACGAATTCAGTACTGTATTGTGAGAGTTGGAGTAAAGACCTATTTCTTGTAGCTCGCTGTGTTGTCTATTTCTTTACGCGGGAGACCGTAGTCCCCCACATTGGTGACCCCGAATGTCGGCGGCCGAAGCCCCCGACTCACGCAGCCCTACAGAGGCCAGCAACGACCTGATGGCAACCAGCAGCAGCCTGATGTCGGCCGGCGCCGCGTCCTTGAAGCTCCCCACCTTCTGGGAACACCAAGCACCAGCTTGGTTCGCGCACTCGGAGGCCCAATTCACCCTTCGCAGGGTTCAAGACGATGAAGAAAGGTACCTCCACGTAGTCTCAGCACTAGCAAGCTCTACCGCCGCTGAAGTTCTCGACCTGCTGGGGAACCCACCACAGACCGGCAAGTACTCAACCATTAAGGGCCGCTTGCTGCAGGCTTACGGCCTGTCCAGGGAGGAGAGGGCCCGCAGGCTTCTCTCACTACCAGGCCTCGGCGATTCTACCCCGACCCAGTTGATGAGCCGGATGCTTGCGCTCCTGGGCTCTGAACCGCAGTGCTTCTTGTTTCGGGCACTTTTCCTCAGCCTGCTTCCTCAGCAGGTACAGACTGCCCTCGCGGGGTCCCCGACCACAGACTGCGTACAACTGGCAGCCGCCGCGGACAAAGTCTTCGCCGTCGCCCAACTCGGCTGTGCAGCCGCGAGGCTCCCCGACACCACCGAGCGCGCGCCGCCACGCCAGGCCGCAGAACTATGCTACTACCACGCGCGTTTCAGCCACAAGGCCCAACGCTGCAGAGCACCCTGCTCTTTCGATCAAACCAAGATGGCCGCCCGGACCAACGCACCAGCCCCGCACCGCCGCCTAGGCCCGCTCGACCGCACCCCCGCCGCCACGATGGCCATCGGCACTGCAGGTAAACTGCTGTACATAACTGACTCTCTTTCAGGGCGCAGATTCCTTTGTGACACCGGAGCCCAATGCAGTATAATTCCTGCCTCCCAGCTCGACATCCAGGCAGGCCGCAGCGGCCCACCCCTTGTGGCGGCAAATAGCGCAGCCATCGCTACTTTCGGAAAGCGACGGGCCGAGGTTTGTTTCAACGGCCAGCGATTTACGTGGGATTTCTTGACGGCCTCGGTGGCACATCCCTTGCTGGGCGTCGATTTTCTTTGCGCCCACGGACTCCTGGTCGAGGTCCGCGACAGGCGCCTGATCGACGCAGCAACTTTCGCTTCACTGGCCTGCCAGCAGAGCAACAGCCTGGCCCTCGTCGGGTCCTGCTCCGCCCCGGCGCATGACGACTACGCCCGCCTACTCGCAGATTTCCCGAGGCTCACACAACCGATTTTCTCAGCCACGGCAGCCAAGCATGGGGTCAAGCACCACATCGCCACTACGGGACCACCAGTGTTCGCTCGAGCCAGACGCCTGGACCCAGCCAAGATGGCGGTGGCCAAGGAAGAATTCGCCACGATGGAAAAACTGGGCATCATCCGCCGCTCGAACAGCCCCTGGTCCCCCCCCCTCCATATTGTGCCCAAGCCGGGCGGTGGCTGGCGCCCCTGCGGCGACTACAGATGGCTCAACGACACCACCACGCCCGATAGATACCCCATTCCGCACATCCAAGACTTCTCGGCACACCTAGCAGGAAAGTCCATCTTTTCCAAGGTCGACCTGATTCGCGGCTACCATCAGGTCCCCGTCCACCACGCAGACGTCCAGAAGACGGCGGTCATCACCCCCTTCGGACTGTTCGAGTTCCTGCGCATGCCCTTCGGGCTTAAGAACGCCGCACAGGCCTTCCAACGGCTCATGGACTCCGTCCTACGGGACCTGAGCTTCCTGTTCATCTATCTGGACGATATCCTCGTGGCCAGCACCAGCAAAGCCGAGCACACCGCGCATTTGCGCTCCCCTTTCCAGCGCCTCAGCCAACACGGGCTAATCGTCAACCCGGCCAAATGCCAGTTCGGAGTAGCCCAAATTGACTTTCTCGGCCACAGAATCTCGCCAAGGGGAGCCATTCCCCTACCTTCCAAGGTGCAGGCGGTGGCGGACTTTCCCCAGCCCACCTCGGTCAAGGCGCTGCAGAAAATTTTGGGGATGGTCAATTTCTATCACCGGTTCGTGCCCAAGGCCGCCGCAGTCATGCGCCCCCTCTACGAAGCCACCAGGGGCAAAACGGGTAAAGAGCAACTCACCTGGTCCAGCGAGATGGCGACAGCCTTCCACCAGACCAAAAGCGCCTTGGCCAACGCCACACTACTGGCCCACCCCATCCCGGGCGCCAAGACCGCTCTCACCACGGACACCTCGGATTACGCCGTCGGCGCCGTCCACCAACAGTGGGTCGAAGGCGCGTGGCAACCACTGGCATTTTTCAGCCGACAGCTGCGCAAGAACGAGCAGGCCTACAGCATGTTCGACAGAGAGCTCCTGGCCCTCTTCCTGGCAATCCGGCACTTCCGTTTCCTCCTGGAAGGCCGGCCGTTCACCGCATTCGTGGACCACAAGCCGCTCACTTTCGCCATGGCCAAAATAACCGAACCCTGGTCCGTGCGCCAACAACGCCAACTCAACTTCATCTCGGAGTTCACCATGGACATCCGGCACGTCGCCGGCAAGGACAATTTGGTGGCCGACTGCCTCTCAAGACCCTCGCTCCACGCAGTGCACCTGGGCGTCGACTACACCAGCATGGCGAGAGACCAGGCCACCGACGCGGAGATCCAGGCCCTCAGGACGTCAACTACCAGCCTCACCCTGGCCGACATCCACTTCCACGCAGCCGGCACAACCCTCCTGTGCGACGTCTCAGTCCCCTCGCCTAGGCCGGTCGTCCCATCCGCCTGGCGCAAGCGAATTTTTGACATCATCCACGGCCTCTCATATCCAGGGATGCGTGCGTCTCAGAAACTTATGTCCGCCAAGTTCGTCTGGCCTGGACTCCACAAGGATGTGAGAGACTGGACCAACACATGCGTGGCGTGTCAGCGCGCTAAGGTCCAGCAGCACACCAAGGCGCCATTGGAGTGTTTCCCGGTGCCCGAGAAGTGTTTCGACCACGTCCACATCGACCTGGTAGGCCCCTTGCCGCCGTCGCATGGTTTTACACACCTGCTCACGATCGTCGACCGCACCACCAGCTGGCCCGAGGTGGTTCCCCTCGCCTCCACCACCACGACCGACGTCGTGCGAGCATTCGTCTCGACATGGGTGGCCCGGTTCGGCGTGCCGACCGACATATCCTCGGACAGAGCCCCCAGTTCACCTCCCACTTGTGGAATGCCATCACTGCTGGCCTCGGCACCAAGTTGCACAGGACAACAGCCTACCACCCACAGGCCAACGGGCTCTGCGAGCGCTTTCATCGTTCTTTGAAAGCCTCCCTCCGCGCCAGCCTGGCCGACACCAGCTGGATCGACAAACTACCCTGGGTTCTCCTGGGATTGTGCACCGTGCCCAAAGAGGACCTCCGCGCCTCCACGGCCGAGATGGTCTACGGCCAACCGCTCAGAGTACCAGGCGACTTCCTCCCGCTGACAACGGAGCCGTGGTCGGCCGCCAGACAGCTTTCCCTGCACCAGGACGCGGCCCAGCAATTCCGTCCAGTGCCCACTTCGCAACACGGCCCGAAGCCGTCCTACGTGTCTCGAGACTTACGACATGCGGAGTTCGTCTTCGTGTGCCGGGACGCGCACAGAGGCCCGCTGCAGGCACCATACACCGGCCCCTTCCCAGTATTGGAGATGGGGGACAAAGCTTTTCTTATCGACGTCGGCGGGAAGCTGGACCTTATTTCAGTAGACCGCCTCAAACCGGCGCACCTGGACCTCAGCGTCCCGTTTCGGCCGGCTCTTCCCCCACGGCGGGGCAGACCTCCCGCGTTGGCGGCGGCCCCACAAGAGGACCAAGACACGCCAGAAACTTACTTCCCGGCCGCCGCCCCACCTTTGCCGGCAGCCCGTCCAGCCAGCCCACCGGCAGACCAGCCGCCAGACCAGCCGACGAACCAACCGGCCGACCTCCCAGACAGCCTTCCTCACACGCCAGATGGCTACTACAGCCGCTACGGCCGCTTGGTCAAACCTCCGCAGAGACTGACTTTTACAGTTAACGAGGATTCTGGGGGGGCGTATGTGGCGTTGCCACATTGGGGAAACACTGTGTGTATGTAGATAAACCTGTATAATCCCCTTTTAACTGCTGTATTCCCCTCCCCCCGCAAGACAGTTGCAAGCTGAGAGGAATAAGGCACGTTCAGACTTGCCTGTTGCTGAGAGAAGGAAAACCAATCAGGTTCCAGCAGGTGACCAATCCGTGAGTCATCACAGGTTCGCGGGCTTCACGAATTCAGTACTGTATTGTGAGAGTTGGCGTAATGACCTATTTCTTGTAGCTCGCTGTGTTGCCTATTTCTTTACGCGGGAGACCGTAGTCCCCCACAACGGGATGGTTTTCTGGAACAATATGTCGAGGAACCAACCAGAGATCAGGTCATCTTAGACTGGGTATTATGTAATGAGAGAGGATTAATTAGCAATCTTGTTGTACGAGGCCCCTTGGGTCAGAGCAATCATAATATGATAGAATTCTTCATTAGGATGGAGAGTGAAGTAGTTGACTCGGAGACGAGGGTCCTGAATTTAAATAAAGGAAACTACGATGGTATGAGGCGCGAATTGGGTAGGATTGATTGTGGAATGTCACTCAAAGGGTTGACGGTGGATAGGCAATGGCAAACATTAAAAGACCGCATGGATGAACTACAGAAGTTGTTCATCCCAGTTTGGGATAAGAATAAAACAAAAAGGGTGACTCAACCGTGGCTAACAAGGGAAATTAGGGATAGCATAAGATCCAAGGAGAGGGCATATAAATTGGCCAGAAAAAGCGGTAACCCTGAGGATTGGGAGCAGTTTAGGATTCAACAAAAGAGGACAAAGGGATTAATTAAGAAGGGGAAAATAGAATATGAAAGTAAGCTTGCAGTGAACATAAAAACGGAGTGTAAGAGCTTTTATAGATATGGGAAGAGAAAAAGATGAGTGAAATCAAGTGTAGGTCCTTTGCAGTCAGAAGCAGGGGAAGTTATAATGGGGAACAAAGAAATGGCAGACCAATTAAATGCATATTTTGGTTCTGTCTTCACAAAGGAGGACACAAATAACCTCCCAGAGATGTTGGAGAACATAGGGTCTGATGAGAGGGAGGAACTGAAAGAAATCAGCATTTGTCGGGAAATGGTGTAAGGGAAATTGACGGGATTGAAGGCCGATAAATCCCCAGGGCCTGATAATCTACATCCTAGGGTACTTAAGGAGGTGGCCCTAGAAATAGTAGATGCATTGCTGATCATCTTCCAAAATTCGCTGGAATCTGGAACTGTACCCATGGATTGGAGGGTAGCTAATGTTACCCCACTATTCAAAAAGGGTGGTAGAGAGAAAGCGGAGAATTACAGACCGGTAAGCCTGACATCGGTAGTGGGGAAAATGCTAGAGTCCATTATAAAGGATGTAATAGCAGAGCACTTGGAAAACAGTGACAGGATCGGACAAAGTCAACATGGATTTACAAAAGGTAAATCGTGCTTGACTAATCTACTGGAATTTTTTGAGGATGTAACTGGGAAAATAGATAAGGGAGAACCAGTAGATGTGGTGTATTTGGACTTTCAAAAGGCTTTCGATAAGGTCCCGCATAAGAGATTAGCATGTAAAGTTAAGGCACATGGGATTGGGGGCAAGGTATTGACTTGGATAGAGAACTGGTTGGCGGACAGAAAGCAGAGAGTAGGAATTAACGGGTCTTTTTCCGAGTGGCAGGCAGTGACTAGTGGGGTACCGCAGGGATCGGTCCTTGGACCCCAGCTACTCACAATATACATTAATGATCTAGACGAGGGAACTAGATGTAATATCTCCAAGTTTGCAGACGACACAAAGCTGGGTGGGCGTGTGTGCTGCGAGGAGGATACCGAGAAACTCCAGGATGATTTGGACAGGTTGGGTGATTGGGCAGAAGTGTGGCAGATGCAATATAATGTGGGTAAATGCGAGGTTATCCACTTTGGTGTCAAAAACAGAAAAGCAGACTATTATCTGAATGGCAATAGATTGGGAGAAGGTGAAGTGCAACGAGACCTGGGTGTCCTTGTGCACCAGTCGCTGAAGGTAAGCATGCAGGTGCAGCAGGCGGTGAAGAAGGCAAATGGTATGTTGGCCTTCATAGCGAAAGGGTTTGAGTACAGGAGCAAGGATGTCCTACTGCAGTTGTACAGGGCCTTGGTGAGACCACACCTTGAGTACTGTGTGCAGTTTTGGTCGCCTTATCTGAGGAAGGATGTTCTTGCCATGGAAGGAGTTCAGCGAAGATTCACCAGGCTGATCCCTGGGATGGCAGGAATGACGTATGAGGAGAGATTGGGTCGATTGGGCTTATACTCGCTGGAGTTTAGAAGAATGAGAGGGGATCTCATCGAAACTTATAAAATTCTGACAGGCCTGGACAAACTAGATGCAGGTAGAATGTACCCGATGGTCGGAGAGTCCAGAACCAGGGGTCATAGCCTAAGGATAAGGGGTAAGCCATTTAGGACAGAGATGAGGAAGAATTTCTTCACCCAGAGAGTGGTGAACCTGTGGAATTCTCTACCACAGAAGGCGGTTGAGGCCAAGTCTTTAAATATATTCAAGAAGGAGTTAGATATATTTCTTAGAGCTAAAGTTATCAAGGGATATGGGGAGAAGGCAGGTATGGGGTACTGAGTTTGGATGATCAGCCATGATCTCATCGAATGGCGGAGCAGACTCGAGGGGCCGAATGGCCTACTCCTGCTCCTATCTTCTATGTTTCTATTCAAGGCTGCAATGAGCAGGATGTGGATGGAGAGCAAGAGCAACCCTCCCCTTTAAGATAAAAACAGAAAATGCAGGAGAAACTCAGCAGGTCAAGCAGCATCTGTGAAGAGAGAAACAGATTTAACGTTTCAGGTCGATGACCGTTCGTCAGAACTCCCCTTTAAGAATTAGATGGTGCCAGTGTGTCTGTGTTCCATTGCTGATTGAAATCACATGAGCTTCGCCAGCGCTGTGAGGTAGCGCCTCGCTCCTTGGCCTTAGCGCCTTAAGAGAGGTGTGTAGCGCCTGATTTAGCGCTCCAATCACCTCCAGGGGTGATAAAAGCCAAGTTTGCTGTCGGAGGCGATAATTAGCACCAGATGCTAAACTTTGCGCTCTGCCAATAATAGCGCCCCAAATGGGGTGATACCGAATTTTTCCCCCTATATGTTTCAATTAGATCACCTCTCATTCTTCTAAACTCTAGGAAATATAAGCCTAGTCTACTCAATCTCTCCTCATAGGGCAATCTCCTCATCCCAGGAACCAGTCTAGTGAACCTTCGTTGCACTCCCTCTAAGGCAAGTATGTCTTTTCTTAGGTAAGAAGACCAGAACTGTACTCAGTACTCTAGGTGTGGCCTCACCAATGCCCTATATAATTGTAGTAAGACTTCTTTACTCTTATACTCTAATCCCTTTGTAACAAAAACTAACACATCATTTACGTTCTTAATTACTTGCTGTACCTGCATGTTAACTTTTTGTGATTCATGTACAATGGTCACCCAGGTCCCTCTGAATGCAACTATTTCCCAGTCTCTCACCATTCAAAAAATATTCTGCTTTTTTGTTTTTCCTACCAAAGTGGATAAATTCAGACTTCCCCACATTGTATTCCATTTGCCATTTCTTGCCCACTCAGTCAATCTGTCCAGATCTCTCTGCAGCCTCTTTGCATCCTCCTCACAGCTTACTTTCCCACCTAACTTTGTATCATCAGCAAACTTGGATATGTTACACTCGGTCCCTTCATCTAAGTCACTGAGATAGATTGTAAATAGCTGAGCCCCAAGCACTGATCCTTGCGGTACCCTGTTAGTTACAGCCTGCCAACTCGAAAAAGTCCCGTTTATTTCTACTCTCTGTTTCCTGTCCATTAACCAATCCTCAATCCATGCTAATATATTACCCCCAATTGCATGAGTCATAATAACTCTTGTGTGGCACCTTATCGAATGCTTTTTGAAAATCCAAATACACGACATCCACTGGTTCCCCCTTATCCATCTTACTGGTTACATCTTCAAAAAACTCTAACAGATTTGTCAAACACGATTTCTCTTTCATAAAACCATGTTGACTCTGCTTAAGTGCCCTGTTACCATATTCCTACTAATAGATTCTAGCATTTTGCTTACTACCAAAGAACCAAAGGCGACGTAAAAAAAACTTTTTTATGCAGCGAGTGGTTAAGATCTGGAATGCACGCCCTGAAAGGGTGGTGGAGGCAGACTCAATCACAGCTTTCAAAAGGAAGTTGGATAAGTATTTGAAGGAAAGAAACTTGCAGGGCTATGGGGAAAGGGTGGGGGAGTGCGACTAGCTGAAATGCTTTTGCAGAGAGCCGGCATGGGCTGAATGGCCTTCTTCCATGCTGTAACCTTTCTATGATTCTACTGATGTCAGGCTAACTGGATATAGTTTCCTGTTTTTTCTTTTCCTCCTTTCTTAAATAGCGGGGTTATGTTTGCTACCTTCCAATCCTTGGGGACTGTTCTAGAATCTAGGGAATTCTGGAAGATTAATACCAGTGCATCCACTATTTCTGCAGCTACCTCTTTTAAAACCCTAGAATGCAGGTCGTCAGGTCCAGGGGATTTGTCCCCACTTAGTCCCATTAATTTCTCCAGTACTATGTCTTTACTTATACTGATTTCTTTAAGTTCCTCATTCTCTCTAGACCCTTGGTTCCCCATTATTTCCAGAATGTTTTTTGTGTCTTCTACCTTGAAGATTTCTATGGGATATGGGAAGATTCTATAGGATATGAGGAGAAAGCAAGGACAGGGTACTGAATTTGGATGATCAGCCATGATCTCATTAAATGGCGGAACAGGCTCGAGGGGCCGAATGGCCTATTCCTGCTCCTATCTTCTATGTTTATATGTTTCTAAAGTATTTGTTTAATGTCTCTGCCATTTCCTTATTGCCCATAATAATTTCTCCTGTCTCTGCCTCTAATGGCCTACGTTTACTTTCACTAATCTCTTCCTATTTACATACCTATAGAAATGTTTACAATCTGTTTTTTTGTCTCTTGCTAATTTACTCTCATTCGTTTTTCTCTTTCCTTATCAATTTCTTGGTTTTCCTTTGCTGAATTCTAAAATCCTCCCAATCCTCCGGCTTACTATTCTTTTTGGCAACATTTTTAGCCTCTTTGATCTAATACTAACTTTTTCTGAGTGGCAGGCAGTGACTAGTGGGGTACAGCAGGGATCGGTCCTTGGACCCCAGCTATTCACAATATATATTAATGATCTAGACAAGGGAACTAGATGTAATATCTCCAAATTTGCAGACGACACAAAGCTGGGTGGGCGTGTGTGCTGTGAGGAGGATGCCGAGAAATTCCAGGTTGATTTGGACAGGTTGGGTCATTGGGCAGAAGCATGGCAGATGCAATATAACGTGGATAAATGTGAGGTCATCCACTTTGGTGGCAAAAACAGGAAGGCAGATTATTATCTGAATGGCAATAGATTGGGAGAAGGGGAAGTGCAACGAGACCTGGGTGTCCTTGTGCACCAGTCGCTGAAGGTAAGCATGCAGGTGCAGCAGGCGGTTAAGAAGGCAAATGGTATGTTGGCCTTCGTAGCGAGAGGGTTCGAGTACAGGAACAAGGATGTCTTGCTACAGTTGTACAGGGCCTTGGTGAGACCACATCTTGAGTATTGTGTGCAGTTCTGGTCGCCTTATCCGAGGAAGGATGTTCTTGCCATGGAAGAAGTTCAGCGAAGATTCACCAGGCTGATACCTGGGATGGCAGGAATAACGTATGAGGAGAGATTGGGTCGATTGAGCTTATACTCGCTGGAATTTAGAAGAATGAGAGGGTATCTCATTGAAACTTATAAAATTCTGACAGGACTGGACAGACTAGATGCAGGAAGGATGTTCCCGATGGTCGGGGAGTCCAGAACCAGGGGTCACAGTCTAAGGATAAGGGGTAAGCCATTTAGGACAGAAATGAGGAGTTATTTCTTCACCCAGAGAGTGGTGAACCTGTGGAATTCTCTACCACAGAAGGCAGTAGAGGCCAATTCATTAAATATATTCAAGAAGGAGTTAGATATATTTCTTAAGGCTAAAGGGATCAAGGGAGATGGGGAGAAAGCAGGGACGGGGTACTGAATTTGGATGATGAGCCATGATCGCATTGAATGGCGGAGCAGGCTCGAGGGGCCGAATGGCCTACTCCGGCTCCTATCTTCTATGTTTCTATGTTTCTATGTTTTGACTTCTCTTGTTAGCCAATGTTGGACCATTTTTCCTGTGGGGTTTTTGTGCCTTAAAGGAATGTAGCTTTGTTGTAAATTATGTATTATTTTTTTAAATGCTAGCCATTACTTGTCTACCATCATATCTTTTAATGTCGTTTCCCAATCTACCTTAGCCAATTCGCCCCTCATACCTATGTAGTTTACTTTATTTAGATTTAAGATCCTAGTTTTGGACTTAAATAAATCACTTTGAAACTCAATATAAAATTCTACAATGTTATGGTCAGTCTTCCCTAAAGGCCTATTTACTACAAGGTTATTAATTAACCCTTTGTCATTGCACAATACTTGATCTAAAATAGCCTGTTCCCTAGTTGTTTCCTCAACATACAGATCTGGAAACCTAGCTTGTATACATTCCATGAACTTGTACCCCACACTATTACTGCAAATTTGGTTTGCCCAGTCTATATGTAGATTAAAGTCCCCTATGATTACCATATTACCCTTGTTACATGCGCCTCTAATTTCCAGATTTATATTCTGCCCTAAATTACAACTACTGTTTGGGTCCTATAAACAACTCCCACCAATGTTTTCTGCCCCTTGTTTCTTAGCTCCACCCAAACTGATTCTACTTCTTGATTTTCTGAGTTAACATCCTTTCTCTCTACTGTCTTTATTCCATCCTTTATTATCAGGGCTATCCCTCCTCATTTTCCATCTTGCCAATCTCTTCTAAAAGTTAAGTATCCTGGAATATTTAGTTCCCAACCTTGGTCACTTAGTAACTACATCATTGTAATGGCTATTAGATGAAACCTATTAATTTCTATCTGCGCTATTAATTCATCTATTTTGTTGCGAATGCTTTGCACATTCCAATATAGTGCCTTTAGCTTTGACTTTTTTCTATTTTTCCCTGATGTCACTTTAGTCACTGATGCCTTCTTACTTTTGTTACTCTCTCTATCCCTTCCTGGCCCACACTGTTTATTTTTACCCAAAACTCTGCTCTGCTCTAGAGCCTTGACATTTTTCTTGCTGCTTTTAAATGTACTCTTTCCTGAATCCTCCCAGTCTCCCTTTATTAGTTTAAAGCCCTGTCTACTGCCCTAGTTATTCGATTCGCCAGGACACTGGTTCCAGCCCGGTTTAAGTGGAGCCTGTCCCAACGGAACAGCTCCCTCTTTCCCCAGTACTGGTGCCAGTGCCCCATGAAGTGAAACCTCTGCCTCCCACACCACTCTTTCAGCCAAGCATTTAACCTTCTAATTTGCTTATCCCTATGCCAATTGGTGTGTGGTGCAGGTAACAATCCAGAGATTATCACCTTTTGAGGTTTTGCTTTTTAATTTGGACCCCAACTCCTCAAATTCTCAGCAGAACCTCATTCCTAGTGCTACCTATTTCGTTGGTTCCTACGTGAAGCACGACAACTGGATCCTCCCCTTCCCACTCCAAGTTATTCTCCAGCCGTGAGGAGATGTCTTTAACCCTGTCAGGCAACACAACCTTCAGAACTCCCGTGTGAAAGGAATGGCTTGGTCATTGTAGGGATGCTTTATGGTGTTTGTGTGGTGACATCCAGGCGCATTATGTGGCAGCCAGGGTGTACAACGTAAAGTTAAGTAAATCTGGGCATGCTGAGGCCATCTCTGGCCTCCCTGGCAGCAATGTGCTCGAGTGATGATGCCCTGTGTCCTGTGCAGCATAGGTGATTGTAGAGAAGTTTGGTATTGTTGGTGGTGCTGGTGTGCCTGGTGCTGCTGGTGTTGGGGCTTATCGTGGTCGGATTCTGAGGACCAAGGTGAAACAGTATAAAGGGCATCCATGCTGATGGAATAGATGGCAGGTGAAGTCGGGATGACAGAAGCGATCTGTCAATGGTGAGAGAGATAATGAGGTCAGACTGGATGGAGACTTGAGGGAAGACTTGCAGCATGGTGAATCTGTGCTAGAAATGCAGTGAGGAACAGCTTGTGGCTGAGGAAAGTGATCTCTGTCAGGTGGGAGCTTTTACTGTACATTTGAAGCTGTCAAGTAATCAGCTGGAGCAATGGCCACTGATCTCCCGCCTCAGGTTGACAGACGTGGTCACCGAACAGCGTGGTTCCTGTGGCCATGAAGTTAAAGTTAAAAATTAAGGTAACAAAGCCTGTTAATGGTCTGGTAGGTACATTATAATTAGTTTAAATGGGTTGCCCGCTGCTGCCTGTTGGCTATGCTCAGCGCTGACAGACCCGACATTGGGAAATTGCTGACTCACTGTCAAAAAAAACCTTTCCCACCCAACCTGCCACTGATCCAGCCCATTGACACCTCCAAAAAGTCTGGCCATGGTTTCTGCTTCAGTCACTAATTCCAGTCGTGCATTCCACAGCCTCACAACCCTCTATGTAAAAAAAAAGACGTTGGTCCTGCTTGCGGCCCTAAATCTCTGATATTTAATCTTGTATCTGCGTCCTCTTATCCGAAACCCCTCACTACTCACAATAAGCTTTTCGTTACTACACTGAAAGTGCAGTTATGAGAACAAAAAGGCCTTGAAATGCTGTGCGAATATTGGTATACAAGTGCATTATTTATTCATGTTGATATTCACACAGCACAATTTAAAAGCCAAGCATGCTTAGGATTAGGAAACGGTCCAACAAGGCCATTCCTTTTCAATAGAGCTCAAACCTACGTACCTGCCATTATACTAAATCCTTCAATTTCTTCATTATCCAGAATGCATCTGATTGCCTCTTGAACCCAGTTATAGTGCCCATTTCACAGTAACTTATTGCACAATTCTATTACTCTCATGGTGAAAAAGTTCTGTCTACTTTCCTTACTTACTCTTAACTTAATTTTTAACTTGTGATGCTGGTATTTGAAGCCTTTACCATAGTGAATCATTTGCCTGAATCCATTTTTTCAGTTCCCTTGATAATCTTGAAAACTTAAATTTGATCACCTCAAGACCTCCTTGTTTCCAAAGAAAACAAAATCAGCTTTTCTTTATCATGTAATATTCTGATTCCTGGAATCATTGTATTGCTCAGATATGCACCGTGAATAATATCATTAAGTGAAACAGTTTGAGCTTGCACAGATCCAAATATATGAATTTATACTAGTCATGGAATTATGAAATATTTTTAACTCTGAGTGACTAGTAGTGAAGAATATTTTTTTTCCTTCCCATTCAAGGCAAGACTTTGCTCACCTTCAGGTGTTTTGTATGATTCCCTGTCTCACCCACTCTTCAGTGTGCTTTATGTGGAGGACAGCCTGGCAGCCAGTTGGTGCCTTCCACAATTCATGATTAAGATCAGAAGCTCTGCAAATGGAGGATCAAGGACACAAATGAGCCTATAACTTTGTGAAACATCGCATTGGAGCAACAATATACTTTGCCAGCACGCTGCCCCTTAGTAGTTGAGATTATGTAAATTATTTTCAAATACAATTCTGTAATTTTGCATCTAACAGGGACCAATAGGAAGCTAGTACTGAACATTGCTGTTTTGTACTTGAATTGGAGTTATGGTTTACTTAAGTAGGAGTTAGATTGGAGTGAACAATATACAGTAACAATTAGTAATTTTACAGTTAAAAGGCCAGAAATGTATTAGATGTACGCACTTTTATAATGGTCTTCTGTCAGCTGTTTTAAAGGAGGCATTAAAATAAATGGTAATGTTCCAATAAAAATAATGTAGAGAAGAATACCATAGAAGCACATTAAGTGTTCATCTGCTAATATTGCTAATGGTATTTTCTAGCCTAATATATTAATGAAGATGAGGGTTAGATCTTTATAGAAAGATACCTTTTATTAATCTGTTAATTTTTATACCTGACAATCCATATTATTCCTTTGTATTCATTTTGCTGTCAATAAACAATAAGCTTGGTCTCTGACATAATTCATCTACAAAACAAATCTGAATAATATCACATTAAATTACCCCTGATAACCAGCAAAATGGCCACGATAAATCTAATAATAACGCTAATTACCCATATGCATATTACTAGATACACTGAATTGGGTGCCAACATTCAGAGACAAACTAGTTTCATGTGGCATATTTTGCCTTTAGGCATCTCCGGTTATAATTGTTTTTAATTTTTGTTAGTCCAATGGCATGGTGCAGTCTACATGACAAAGAACTAAATTTTTCTCAATACTATTGTACTTCTGAATCAAAGTATGCTGTGTTACTCAATCAGCAGTCCTATCATCATATAATATCCATCAAAACCAGTAAGATTAATGAGGTATGACAACAGTTGGAGTCAACATAGCTTGTTTTTGTCTGACCTACATCCTTCTTGTGCCCATTGAAGAATCAAATTTTGACTGTCCTGAAATAAAAAAAATTTAAGTAATGTGCGTGAATGTTTTTTTGTAATGGTGCCACCATTTCTCTGTCTTTTGTAGACAAGGACCCCTTATTTTTTCCTTTGTCTACATTCTTTGTCTCCCCATGCCAGTTATCAGAAGGGTAGGCCACCAGTCGTGTAGAGTGGAGGGTTTATAACGGTATACTAAATATACATTGTTTTTATTTTTGGAGGCAAGTAGATGCCCAATTTTTGGCAGCATCTAAATGAGGGTTCTTTAAATATACCTTTTTCTTATTTTAGGAAGCTAAGGTTCCAGCTCCAAAAGCACAGGATGGCAAATCAGACCAGGCCAAGGCAATACAACCAGCCATTTTCTGATGAAGAATATAAGGCTTTGTTTCAGTGTCTGCAACCAAGAGCTATTTTCATACTGCACTATAATATCATTTTGAGATTAAAGCCTAGAAATTACTGTTAGCGATATTAGCAGCCAAACACAAAACACATTTGTATGACATTCCTTTGTCCAGTATTTTAATGGAGATGTTTAATAGTTATAGAGAATTAATTGAATATACAGCCTTTCGGCCCAACTGGTCTGTGCTGGTGTTTATACTGCACATGAGTCTCGTCCCATTCCATTTACCTCATTTCAACCTTTCAGCATATCTTTCTATTCCCTTTTCTCTCATGTACTTGTCCAGTTTCCTTTTGAAAGCATCTAAGCTATTTCCTCAGTCACTTCCTGTGGTAGCGAGTTCCACATTCTGATACCGTTGATTAAAGAAATTTCTCCTTATTTCCCTGTTGGATGTATTAGTAACTATCTTGTATTTATGGCCCCTCGTTTTGGATTCTCTCACAAGTGGAAACATTGGCCGCAAATTTAATCGCGCTGAGGGGGCGGGTTTGGAGTTGGGTCCACTGTCAAAATCGCAAAGATTGACAGCGGGTCAGAAACTTGCTGTCAACCTGCCTTCACACGAGTCTCTCAGGTGTCGGGGCTGTCTGCGTAGAACTGACCCGACACCAAGCGGCGGGGGAGACAATTCAGCCAATTAAATGACTTGTTCAGAGCCAATTTAAGAGGATTTTGAGGCTTACCTGTAATTTTAGCTTCCTCCCCACTGGTTACCCACTGTTCAGGGAACACGCCAAGCTCAACCTGGCATGTTTTGAGTCTGCCCTGAGGTTTGTGAAAAGCTGACAGCTGCAGAAGTGGTGTCAAGGATGCCATGTTGCAGATGGTGCGTTTCAGAGCACAGAAAATGTTGGTTACTGCATTTTTAATACATATAGATATTTCTTTAGCTTACAAGTTTTTAAATCCATCTGTATGTCCAGTGCCACCTCATTGGGAGATCCTCTCTCACCAGTGACAGATCGCTTCTGTCATCTCACCTGCAGCTGCCATCTATTACAGCAACATTGGAGCCAATGAAACAATCAGACCTTGGTCCTCTGAATCCTTCCACAATCAGCCCAAACACCAACATCACCAACCTCTTCATCAACCTTCTCCGCCATCACCTAATGCTGCACTAGACATAGGATATTAGGAGTTCACAAAATTGCTGGCCAGGAGGCCGATGGCCTCAGCATGGCCAGATTTTCTTCACTTGACGCTGTAAACCCTGGCTGCCACATGATGCACCAGGTTGACACCATCCCACACCAGCACCGTGAAGCATCCCTTTAATGTCCAAGCACACACATCACTATAGCGGGGGTGGGGGAGGGCGAGGGGGTCTGAACAATCACTGGAACTCAGTAAGACACTTCTCAAGGTACGCTCAGATCTGTCCAATAAGCGGCACTTTTGGAAAAAGAGATTTCACTGTATGACAACACATTACCAGAAACTTCACATGGACATTGGCTAAACCTCTCAAGTGCCTACCCTTGTTAGTTGATATGCTTGCAATAGGATGAGGGTGAGTGTGAGGGGTGGCTAGTGAGATGGGGAAGTGATAAAGTAGATAGAGAGGGTTGGGTGGAGGTTCAAGGTAAGTTGGTGTCCTGGGGAGGTCTCTTCTGCCCTTGGCATATGGAGGGAGTCATTGGAGAGCCTGAGTGCAAGTGTTCACCTTTGTGCAGTGATTGTCAGTGTTTGCAGCATCTCAATGCTGTCAAACCCCGACAGATCAACTGTCAAAATAAAATTGTGCATGGTCCCTTTAAGGAAACCGACAGATGACACGTCATCAAATGATGTCATCAGACCTGCTTCCTGTTAATTGGCTGATAAGCCCGCAGGGTGAGGTTAACAAGGCCAATCAAGGGAAAATCATGCCTGCAGAGCGGAGGCACCTGGGGCGGGACCGTAACCCGGGAACCAGCTGACCCGCCCCCATCCCGCCTCCAGAAATAAACTTACGGCCATTCTCTCCACATCTACCCTGTCCAACCCATTCATAATTTAAAAAACCTCTATCAGACCACCTCTTTTCTAAAGAGAAAACCCCCAACTTATTCAATGTTTCAGATAGCTGTAATCTCTCAGTTCTGGTAAGATCCTGTGAATCTTTTTTGAACTTTTTCTCGGTGCTTCTAAGTCCTTTTAGAGACCAAAACTGTGCACAGTACTCCAGTGCGACCTGACCAGGGTTCCATATAAGTTTAACACAACTTCACTATTTTTGAATTCTATTTCCCTAGAAATAAGTAATTTAGCAATTTTAATTATTTTTGCCAACCTGCGATGCTGCTTATTTGTTCGCCTGTACCTTTGCTCTTCTACCCCATTCAGTTTCTTATTTTCTAAGGTGTAGGTAATGTTTCTGCTTTTCCTACCAAAGTGAATCACCTCACATTTATCTATGTTAAAGTTCATTTGCTACGTAACTGCCCAATCTGCAAGTTTTGTAATGTCTTCTTGTATTATGTCGCATTCTTCCTCAGTGTTTCCTATTCCCCCAGTTTGGTATCATCTGCAAATTTTGATATTGAGTTACTTGTTCCTAAGTCTAAATCATTAATGTAAATTATGAATAGCAGTGGTCCCAGCACTGAGCCTTGTGGAACACTGCTTTCTACCTTCCTCCAATCTGTACCCTGTGCCCCTACTCTCTGCTTTCTATTTTTTCAGCCAATTTGCTATCCATTCAGCTATTTGTCCCCTGACTCCACATGCTCTAACCTTTGTCATGAGCCTACCGTGTGGTACCTTATCAAAGGCTTTGTGAATGAATAAATAAATCAGTTTAAATAAATGGATTAATGGCTATTTAAATAATGGAGAGATGAATATCATATAAATGAACTAAACAGCTAATATCATCAAAAGTAATGAGGCTCAATTAGCTGTAGAGCAAGAAGCCAAATATATTATTAATTAATATAGGAAACATGACTCGCCATATACTTTTGGTTCTTTTAAGTGGGGTATCTTCACTCATGTGAAGTAATATACACCAAAAATATTTAACTGTATAATTGTATATTATATATGTATAATAATTATATAGTGTACACATAGGAGTCTACACCAAAATGCTGGAAAATGCACCAAATGAAATATCAAAAATCCCATACGTGACACACGATATACCCACTTCTAAAATTGCCAAGATACCATTGGCCAGCAGGCCTTTGCCAGTGCTGCTATGACGCTATGTACCAGAAGGTCTGTCAAAGCAATGCATGGTCCCTTTTCTCATCCTGGTTTTATTTGCTTTCCAATTAATATGAATCTGAGTCCATATTTCTGAACTGTATTAGATCACATTAAATTAATCTTTATGCACTGTCCAGTGTGAAGTTTATATAACACATATATATCCTGAAATGAAAGTTTAAGGTACTGAAGACTTCTTACTTATGGTGAAGGTTATTCTGAGTTTTTGCTGGAGGAAATGCGTTACAAAATGAAGCACTCGCTTTTTATTTTTGGATGGTTTCTCAGAAGCAGGAATTTTGCAGTTGTAAAATTGAGTCCAGTATAAATAATGCCATTATCTTGCTTGTCAGTAATACTAAATCATGCAATTGTGGTAATATCATTGACTTGTTAATAAAAATAGAGTGCCATTATACAATTATTGCTGTTTCAGGAGCCAAAGATTTAAATTATGGATAATGAAACAGTTAGGTCTTCCATTAGTTCTCAATAAGTAATTGTGATTTATAGCAAATATTCATTCTATATGTCATTATTTTATACAAGGATGCATAGATAGTAGACTTTATTCTTGAAAGAGCCATTAGTCAATGTAACGAGGTCAATTTCCAATAGAGCTGTGATTCTACAGAGGCATTTCAAATCTTGGAGTGGCAACAATTAAATAGTAAATACATCTCTGAAAACATTTTTCCAGTTAATTATGGGAACATTGAATCACCACTTTTTATTTTTACATCGATCGCCTAAGGAGGTTGGAGAGAACTTTTCCAATTTTTTTCCTAATTGGCCTGTGTTTTTAATCTGTTTTCTTCGCCTCTCCCAGGAGGTTACATGGTGCCAGGTGGGTGGGGAGTGTATATACTGTATTGTGATGCGCAAGACTTTACAATATTGTGGGACAGACTGGATGGCTCAGTAGGTCTTTTCCTGCCCATCATTTCTCATAAGAACATAAGAAATAGGAGCAGGAGTAGGCCATTCGGCCCTTCGAGCCTGCTCTGCCATTCAGTGAGATCATGGCTGATCTTCTGCCTCAATTCCATTCACCAGCCCTATCACCATATCCCTTGATGCATTTACTAGTCATAAATCTATCAACTTCTGTTTTGAATATACCCAATGACTGAGTCTCCACAGCCCTCTGGGGAAGTGAATTCCAAAGATTCACCACCCTCTGTGTGAAGAAATTTCTTCTCATCTCGGTCCTGAATGGCCTACCCTTTATCCTGAGACTGTGGCCCCTGGTTCTAGACTCTCCAGCCAAGGGAAACATTCTCCCAGCATCCACCCTATCAAGCCCTGTAATAATTTTGTATGCTTCAATGAGATCCCCTCTCATTCTTCTGAATTCAAGAGAATACAGGCCTAGTTTACTCAATCTCTTCTCATACGACAGTCCCGCCATCCCAGGAATCAATTTGATGCATTCGGTAGTCTCCCCATTGCCCAACATATACTACTCTGCATAATTAAATGTAGGTGTCAGTGGTTTTCTATACACAAGAGTTTTTTATGGTTGATCTCATAAGTGTGAGAATTGTGATCAAAGGAAAAGGTTAAAATGTATACTCTCAGAATAGCAATGCAGTGAATAACTAGCAATCAGTGAAACATAAATGCAAATTAATCAACAGATCTTGAACAACTTCAGTTTCTTTGAGTTAATTTTGTCTAACCGGGGGTCAGGCAAATGTAGGGTATTTTTAGAGAATGTGCCACCTACCTCTTCTTGGTTGAATGTGTAAATTATTGCTTACTTGGTCTCTATCCTCTACCTCATGCTGCCCAGTCTGGTTTCAGTTCACAGCTTTTTGCAGCCAGTAATTCAAAGCAACAATAGCCGGGCCAACATCAAATAAACTCATCAGCAGGTAACAAGATTGCATGCACAGTCCTGCTATTTTCAGTCTTTGGTGAGGAGCATGTCATCGTATTAGAGGTGTGAAAGCAGACTTAAAAAAAAAACAGTTGCACACTTTAAATATTGGAATTTGGAGCCAAGAAGCATTTGGCAAAAAATTCTTACACAATTCCCACAGTAAGTCGGCCTGTACCTGCCATGTTACGATTGGATGGCATTTTTTCAGTCTCCAACTGGCACAGCAGTACTGTAAGCATCTTTAAAGCACAGTTGTTATAGGTGTTTTCAGTAACAAAATCAGGGATATCAGTTCAGACTAGCTGTTCTAATGGAACAACGCCATAAAGCTTCAGACAGAATTTGGCAGTTTTATATTTTTTAAAGACCTGTGACATGGTAATGTTTGATTGTTGCAGACCCATTTCTATTTCTGTTATTTACAATTCTGCTCTGATTTTGGCATTACCAAAACTGGAATGCAAAGACAAATGGCAGAACCCAACATTTAAGTATGAGAGTCCCAACTAAGTGTCATAGGGCTAGAAAGCACCTCCCGAGAAATTCGGCAGGGTGTTGCTGAGGCGCTACCCGATAGCTCCGCGCCACCGCCAGTAGCGCCCCAGGCAGCTGTGCCAACGGCGATGATGTCATCAGTGTGCGCTGTGATCCCTTAGCGCTCCGTGGCAGAAATTTGGCTGCGCCTCGCGAGACTGCCGCGGGCAGTGTTGATGTCAACCTTGCGGGTCATGAACTGGGCCGACCTCTGCTCGCGGGGTAGTATTTAAAGGGGAGGTGCGGCCGCGACCCGCACCGCCATTTTCTTTTTTTGGCCAACCTCCAGGTCGGCCCTCCGTGGCGTGCCGTGGCGTGGTCCTGGTCGTCGTTGCGCAGCCCGGCACTGCTTCTCGGTGCTGGGCTACTGCCATGGCACCATGTCGCCCTGGTGCCCTAGTGTGGGCCATCGGAGGTCCTGCAGAGGAGGGGAGGAGCGTTGATACGAGGCAACGCTCCGTGGAGCCGCTGCCGATTGCGCCCCGACATCGCCATGGTTACCGCCCCACCAGGGAGTGGAGCGCCTGACATTGTGCTCCATTTCCTGTGTGGGCCAGTAAGCTGAATTCAGCGGCCGGGGCGGTACTTCCATGCTGGGCGTTAAATGTCCGGCCTTAACTCGGTTACCGCCCCCAAACAGTTTTGATTTGAACTTTATAGTGTTGATTATCCTCAGTCCAGCTCCCAAATAACGCTCAAAATCTGGATGTAATGCAGAGGAAAATGGGCACGGATCCCTTGCTCTCATTGTGCTCTTGAAGATCACAGCACCCAAATTCCCTCTATGCTTTTTCTGGTGTCTGCACCTGACTTTGCCTGAAGTGGGCACAGCGATGTAAGTGAATATCAGAGGGTTTTGCTGTGTGCACTTGAGGGGCAAACTGCCCCCATAAAATCCAAGTACTGCTGCTTCCTCAGTTGCTGTTTCATTGCTATGTGTCTTAAAGGACAGTCTGGCATTGCCAAGAAAAATCTTTATTTTTGACTTTTTGAATAAAGCTGGTTTTATTGCTTCAGTACTTGCTGCTGAGTACTATTGGTCTTTTACATTTAGTGATGGAGGCTGAGTTGAGTACTGTGCCCCTGTCTCTTGCTTATCTGGAGGCAGACAAAGTGAAACAAGTACACTCCCTGCTGAGAGCTGGTTCCCCCCTCTTGAGCCACAAATACCTGTTTCACGATCACAGAGCAAGACCTCCCCCTCGCAATCCACCTTGAATATTCCTGCACTATGATTCTTCATGCCCACACTTGTATTCCCTGCTCCTGCGCCTATTGCTTGGCAGCATGGAGCTGCCCTCTTACCACCTCCTGCCAAGACAGACTGCAGGGGCACCTGGACTTCCGCTTGGGGTGCTGTTGCCATCCAAGTTATGGCACAACATTATGAACTCATTCACAAGAGACAGCGGGCTAGAAATTCAGTATAGCCACTTTTGGGGCGGTAAAGTCGGGCGGCCGCTAAAGTTTGCGCCCGGTGCAAAGTCGAGCCCCCTTCGCCAATATTCAGTCGCATCGCCCTAAGAGGTTGTTGCTGCGCTAAAACAGGCGATGCACGACTATCATTAGGCGCTAAGCCGGCGGCCCAGGGCGCTAACACCGGAAGTTGGGCGCAGGGCAGGTGCGGTGAGCTGGTGATTGACGGCAGACACTCTGGCTCCGGTGAGCTCTTAAAGGGGGAGGGTGGATTTGTTTTTTTGAAAGGCCGAGACTTGTGTGTTGTTGGGGAGGGCTTCTCTCCGTCGGTTTGTTATGTGGTACTGGCACACCAATCATCATCATCATCTCCTCCTCCTCCTCCTCCTCCTCCCAAATCTACCTTTGTCTCTCACTGCCTTTTCTACTGCAGGAGTGCCCTTTAATTTGCGCTCCCCGCGGCCCGCATCGGCTGTGCACCGTTCCACTCCACAGTCGTTAGGGCCGCCAGGCGCACAATGGGGCGGCGCAACTGAAGTTCCGGTTTGGGGCGCACAAAGGGCGTTGCACGAGGAAATGACGTCATGATCTGTGCGCGCAGCTGAGCGCGCGCAAAGACTTTGCGCCGGCGTTAAATGTCTACTGAAGTTGGGGCGAGGCGCAGATCGCGCTGCGCCCGGGCGCTAAGCGCCTAGCGCTCGAGATCTACTCCTCCTAAGGCGCTAACGGCTGGCGCAGCCAACTGAATTTCTAGGCCAGCATCTTTAAATAAATACGAGGATGACTGACCAACAGCATTAAAAAGAACTTGCCACTCTCACTCAAAAATCTTCGATAAAAATCCTGCTCCCATAATCTATTGCTTTGAAAGATTTTTCCTTAGGCTTCCATTGTCCCTGCCTGTTTTAAGGTTGCTGCTTTCTTTAAGGCCCAGGCAGTGCCTGGACTGCCTCAGCATTGTTGTTCCCAATATCTGCCTGCTTCATTATAATGAGTTGATCAGAAGGTGAGAGTACTGAAGAGATCGGGGTAGTGAAGTGCACTAGATGCACGCTCTGCATTAATTGCTTCCAGACAGTGTCGGGAGAGAAAGAGCAGCCCCTATAATTTTAAACTTAATTTCTTTTCTTCAGGATTCCTGGTCCTGATTGCAATCTGTTAACCCTGTTGGGAAATGTGAAAGAGCAGGGGAGAAAAATCTGGAAAAAAATGTTCAATTTAATAAAAGAAGAATAAGTGGTAAAATGAGTCAGCATGGGGACTTTGATTCAAGAATGGCTCAGATCAGAGTAATCCCGGGGGTGGGGTCCGATCTCCGACCCCGGGGGGGAGCTTTTTATGGCGGGGAGGGGGATTGTGATGGTGGGGGAGCTTGGGGGGCCGGGGGAAGTACTCCTGCTTCTCCTGGCCCACAAGGATTTCTCCCCGAGGCTGTCCTCGCCTCGCTGCAGCTGTCGAGAATCCCAAGGCCCGGGATCCCTGGCTGGCCACAGTTAAATCTGCACAGCAGGTTAAATCAGAGGCTTCCAGCCTCATTATAATATTTAAAGTGCCAACCCGCCTCCTGGGAACGGGTTGGTTGCCCGCACCCCGTCCTGTCTCCGTCAAACCCGAAAGTGGACGGGTTGTGGCCGGGATTCACATTTTTAATACTTTAACCTCCCACCTGACCTCAACCCACCAGGTTAAAGGGGGTTAAAATTGCCCCCCATTTGTCAGCGATTCAAAACGTACATTGACTGTCAGTATTCACTATGACATTTGTAGTCAGCTTAACGAAAACACTGAGCTGAATCAGTCCACTCAGTGAACCTCAGTGCATACTATAGATATGAATATGGATAGCTTGGAGTTATTACAAGGGAGAAGTTGTATCTTGGGGTTCACGTGGCTGCCATAACTGCTGAAGCTTTTCTCTAGCTGTTTAATGGAATTTCTGCAGTATGATTGCTCAAAGCTATCTGATATTTTCTATATAATAGTTCATTGTTGATTTGACTTGCAGATTTCAACAGTGGTTTTCAAGATTTTATTTAGTCTTTTGTCATTCTGCAGCATTTTGTATCAGTACATTCTTTTATGTAGCATATAGGAATTGCTAGACAAATGTCCATCTAGTTGGTCTTCTACCATCCTGGTAGTGGCACGATTTTAACACTAGGCAGGAGTGCAGTGCCTGAGATGGGAGGAAAAGCCCCATGATGGCACCAGCAGGAGACCCAGACCAATTCAACTCCCGGGCCTCATTTAAATTGGACTATCAGCAAACCTGGCAGGAATCACGAGGTGGGCGGGAGTGGGACTTCAGGCAGCAAGAGGCTACCACCTCGGACCCAAGGCAATGGCCCCTGCTTTAATGTAAGTGTACGGGCATGGGAGGTCCTGAGGTGATTGCGGTCAGGGAAGGGGAGGGAAGCTTGGGGCAGGGGAGGCCCAAGGTTTTCTTGTAAGGCTTGGACGAGCACTCCTGCTGCTCTGGGCCCACAAGGAAACCTTCAAAAATTAAAAAGAAAAATCAAACTTACCTGAGCCTCTTCTGGCCATGATCCTGCCTGCTGCCAGGCTAAAATCAGGCCTTATACTTCAATTAAAAAGATCAAGTTAGTCCGCAATATGCCAGGATTGTTGATCAACATTTAACTACCACATTTATTCAATTGACTCTGAACTATTTCTTAGCTTAAAAATATGTTATGCATTTATTACTCTCTTGTTTCTCTGATTCCTGGTATATGTAATATGTGGGAAAAAGTGAATTCACATTAGTAATAGATTTCATCGAAGGTTGAAACTTTAAGGGGATGAGATTATTCTGTGTGTTAGAATGATCACACTTTTGTGAGAGTTAAGTTGTAATCATTTGTGCATCAACAGTAATGGAGTAGTTGCCAACTTTGCCCAGACTTTTAAAATTGCTCCTGGGCATAAAAAGATGTGATCTGTGTTAATGAACAGAGTGGATGTTAAACCAGTTCTGGCTTGTTAAGGACTTGTTTAAGCAGTGTTTGTAGCAAAATTACTCCAGCTCAACTTCAAATGAGAAAGATGAAGCTGATGAGTGCTCATGAACTGTTGTTAGAACAGTGGCAGGAAGGGGAAGATGAAACAGATAGAATCACGTCACATGGAGTGTGTAATATTTGCATATTGCAGTATCATTGGCTCACAGGCATTTGTAAGGAATACCTATTATCTTCACATGTGATCACATGCTGAGTTGTCATTGGCCTGCAGGCATATGTAAGGACTACTATTGTTTTGAAGACCCAGGCTAGGGGTCCTAATGCCAGGTTTTTTCCCCACTCTGCTGCTATGAGTAAGATCATCAGACCTAATGCTTAATAAAAGAGTTAAACTGTAATACTCCGTTCTCCTGCAATTTATTATTTTTGTACAAAGTGTGCAAAACAAGACGTGTCAGAATAGGGATTGTAAATGGACATCGTTGGAGCTCCCTTGCCTTGAATCGATTGGGAATCTTTGAACTTACCTAGAGAATGGCGCAAGTTCAAGCAACACGTGGAGTTGATGTTCTCGGGTCTGCTGAAAAGTAAAGGGGAGGAAGAAAGATGCAGCTACCTACTCCTGTGGATCAGAGAAAAAGGGAGACATTTTTAACACATGGTCTCTCACCGCGGATGAAGCAAAGGTACTGAAAAGTTATATTGACCGTTTTGAATCATATGTGATGCCCAAGACAAATACAATATTCGCTAGGTACAAGTTTCAGGAGAAAGTGCAAGGAGCTAGTGAGTCGTTTGAACAGTTCATGACTGAGTTAAAACTGCTGGTAAAAGACTGTGAATATGCAGATAAAGATGAGAGGGTCAGAGACCGCATCGTGTTTGGAATACATTCAGCTAAAGTAAGAGAGAAACTTTTAAATGTTGGGTCCGGGCTAACGCTGGACAAAGGTATGGACATAGCTAGATCGCACGAGATAGCCCAAGCACAGTTGAAAACCATAACCGGTGCCACGAGCAGCTCGCGTGAACAGACAGTGCACGCAGTTAATAGACACATTCCAAAGAACACCGCCCAGAGAGCGTGTTTCAGAACAGAAAGAACAGAGAGAGTTCTAAAAATGAGCAACACAGACATAAAACGCTTCAAAAACTGTGGATATTGTGGAAACAAGATGCATGGAGAAAAGGAGCATTGCCCTGCCAAAGGAAGGCAATGTGCTAAATGTGGTAAATGGAACCACTTTGCTAAAGTTTGCCAGACTGTTTTTTAATAGCAGTACACACAGTGAGTGACAGCCAAATGCCAGATAGAGAGCCAAATGCAGAGGAACTGTTTATTGATTCTGTGTCACAGAAAAAACAGATTTCAGAGACTGAACAAGCCTTTGCAGATATTGAGATAGGAAAACAGGGCACAGAGCTTAGGTTTAAACTAGACACTGGAGCTCAGGTTAATGAAATTCCTCTGAGTGAGTATCACAGCTTGAAGAGTAGCAAGGGCACAAAATGTCCTCTGGGTGGGGGACTTCAATGTCTATCACCAAGAGTGGCTCGGTAGCACCACAACTGACCGAGCTGGCCGAGTCCTAAAGGACATAGCTGCCAGACTAGGTCTGCGACAGGTGGTGAGGGACCCAACAAGAGGGAAAAACCTACTTGATCTCGTCCTCACCAATCTACCTGTTGCAGATGCATCTGTCCATGACAGCATTGGTGGAAGTGACCACCGCACAGTCCTTGTGGAGACGAAGTCCCGTCTTCATGTTGAGGATACCCTCCACCGTGTTGTGTGGCACTACCACCGTGCTAAATGGGACAGATTTCGAACAGATCTGGCAACTCAAAACTGGGCATCCATGAGGCGCTGTGGGCCATCAGCAGCAGCAGAATTGTATTCAACCACAACCTGTAACCTCATGGCCTGGCATATCACTCACTCTACCATTACCGTCAAGCCGGGAGATCAACCCTGGTTTAACGAAGAGTGCAGGAGAGCAAGCCGGGAACAGCACCAGGCATACCGAAAAATGAGGTGTCAACCTGGTGAGGCTACAACACAGGACTACTTGCATGCCAAACAACGGAAGCAACATGCGATAGACAGAGCTAAACGATCTCACAACCATCGGATCAAATCACAGCTCTGCAGTCCTGCCACATCCAGTCGTGAGTGGTGGTGGACAGTTAACAGGAGGAGGAGGCTCCAAAAATATCCCCATCCTCAATGATGGTGGAGCCCAGCAGGTGAGTGCAAAAGACAAGGCTGAAGTATTTGCAACTATCTTCAGCCAGAAGTGCCAAGTGGATGATCCATCTCGGCCTCCTCCTGAGGTCCCCAGCATCACAGATGCCAGTCTTCAGCCCATTCAATTCACTCCACGTGATGTCAAGAAACGGCTGAAGACACTGGATACTGCAAAGGCTATGGGCCCTGACAACATTCCGGCAATAGTACTGAAGACTTGTGCTCCAGAACTAGCTGCGCCCCTAGCCAAGCTGTTCCAGTACAACTACAACACTGGCATCTACCCGGCAATGTGGAAAATTGCCCAAGTATGTCCTGTCTACAAAAAGCAGGACAAATCCGACCCGGCCAATTACCGTCCCATCAGTCTACTCTCAATCATCCGCAAAGTGATGGAAGGTGTCGTCGACAGTGCTATCAAGTGGCACTTATTCAGCAATAACCTGCTAACTGACGCCCAGTTTGGGTTCCGCCAGGGCCACTCAGCTCCTGACCTCATTACAGCCTTGGTCCAAACATGGACAAAAGAGCTGAACTCAAGAGGTGAGGTGAGAGTGACTGCCCTTGATATCAAGGCAGCATTTGATCGAGTGTGGCATCAAGGAGCCCTAGCAAAACTGAAGTCAATGGGAATCAAGGGGAAAACTCTTCATTGGTTGGAATCATACCTAGCACAAAGGAAGTTAGCTGTGGTTGTTGGAGGTCATTCATCTCAATCACATGACATCACTGCAGGAGTTCCTCAGGGCAGTGTCCTAGGCCCAACCATCTTCAGCTGTTTCATCAATGACCTTCCCTCCATCATAAGGTCAGAAGTGGGGATGTTTGCTGATGATTGCACACTGTTCAGCACCATTCGAGATTCATCAGATACTGATGCAGTCCCTGTCCATATGCAGCAAGACCTGGACAACATTCAGACTTGGGCTGACAAGTGGCAAATAACATTCGCACCACACAAGTGCCAGGCAATGACCATCTCCAACAAGCGAGACTCTAACCATCTCCCCTTGACATTCAATGGCATTACCATCGCTGAATCCCCCACTATCAACATCCTGGGGGTTACCATTGATCAGAAACTGAACTGGACCAGCCATATAGATACTGTGGCTACAAGAGCAGGCCAGAGGCTGGGAATTCTGCGGCGAGTGTCTCACCTCCTGACTGCCCAAAGCCTTTCCACCATCTACAAGGCACAAGTCAGGAGTGTGATGGAATACTCTCCACTTGCCTGGATGAGTGCAGCTCCAACAACACTCAAGAAGCTCGACACCATTCAGGATAAAGCAGCCCGCTTGATTGGCACTCCATCCACCACCTTCAACATTCACTCCCTCCACCACCGGCGCACTGTGGCTGCAGTGTGTACCATCTACAAGATGCACTGCAGCAACTCGCCAAAGCACCTTCAACAGCACCTTCCAAACCCGCGACATCTACCACTTAGAAGGACAAGGGCAGCAGACGCATGGGAACATCACCACCTACAAGTTCCCCTCCATGCCACACACCATCCTGACTTGGACCTGTATCGCCGGTCCTTCACTGTCGCTGTGCCAAAATCCTGGAACTCCTTTCCTAACAGCATTGTGGGTGTACCTACACCATATGGACTGCAGCGGTTCAAGAAGGCGGCTCACCACCATCTTCTCAAGGGCAATTAGGGATGGGCACTAAATGCAGGCCTAGCCAGCGAAGCCCACATCCCATCAATGAATAAAAAAAAAGGATGAGTGTGCGCTACAGCCCACCTCACGCAGACTGCCCAGCTATGGGGGTGAGCAGCTCATTGTAAAAGTCACGTGTGATGAAATGCAAGTACAAAGAAAGCAACATGATGTTGGACTTTTACATTGTTGACACTCAAGCACCTCCAGTGCTAGGTCTAAAGGCATGTTTAGACATGGACCTCGTTAAACTAGTGCTATCATTGACAGCACCAGTTGAGAAGCAGACAGTCATGGAGGAGTTTGCTGACGTTTTCAAAGGAATCTGACTATTCCCAGGTGAATGCACTATTCACCTTGACCCAGCAGCAACCCCTGTGGTTTGCCCACCGAGAAGGATACCCCTTGCTCTACGTAGTCGCCTGAAGGAGGAGCTGCAGAGCATGGAGAATACAGAAATCATTGTCCGGGAAACAGAACCGACAGAGTGGGTCAACGCGTTAGTAATGGTTGAGAAACCACATACAGGCAAGCTCAGAGTCTGTCTCGACCCCAGAGATTTGAACACGGCTATCAAACGCCCTCACTACCCTCTACCAACGCTAGATGACATCACACCCAAGCTAGTGAGAGCACGTTACTTCAGTGTAATGGACGCACGATCAGGATACTGGACTATCAAGCTCACGGAAGAGCCATCTAAGCTAACAACGTTCAACACACCATTTGGACGCTACTGATTTCTGTGTTTACCATTTGGTCTTCTCTCAGCTCAGGATGAATTCCAGCGGAATATCGACAAAACCTATGAAGGCCTCGACAGAGTAGTCGCAATCGTAGACGACATACTCATCTATGGCAGGAGTAGAGAGGAACATGACAGGAACCTCTGTGCGATGCTACAAAGATCACGGGAGAAAGGTATCTGGCTCAACCCCGAGAAAAGCATAATCGGATCCACCGAGATCAGTTATTTTGGGCATCGCCTCTCAACTGATGGCATTAAGCCGGATCTAGAGAAAATCTCCGCCATCAAGAAGATGGAGCCGCCAAAGAACCACGCAGAGCTAGATACAGTACTAGGCATGGTTAACTACTTAGCCAAGTTTGCCCTGAGCCTCTCCGAAATCAACGCACCCATGCGTCAGTTGCTCAAACAATCCAATGAGTTCCTGTGGGACAAACAACATGACACAGCATTCCAGAAAATGAAAGACCTAATCACCAGATAACCAGGACCAGTTCTTGCCTACTTCGACCCCAACAAAGAGCTCAGACTACAAGTGGACGCATCAAAGTACGGGCTAGGCGCAGTATTACTGCAAGAAGGAAAGCCCATCGGCTACGCTTCCAGATCTCTCTCAGACCGTGAAATCAACTATGCTCAAATCGAGAAAGAGCTATATGCAATTCTGTTTGGATGTAAGCGTTTCCACCAGTACATCTATGGCCAACAAGTCATTGTGGAATCCGACCACAAGCTCCTCGAGTCAATCATGAGGAAACCACTAGCCGCAGCCCCACCAAGGCTACAGAGAATGATCCTTCAGCAAAGAAGTACGACTTCACAATCATTCACCGTCCAGGCAAAGACATTCCTGTCGCAGACACGCTCTCCAGAAAGTCTCTTAGCTACCAGGACAGCAGCCTCAGTGAAGGCATGGATGTGCAGGTGCACATGGTGTACAACAGCTTACCTGTGAGTGACTCAAAACTGAAGGAGATCCGAGCAGGAACAGAGAAAGATGCACAACTCACACTGCCGAGCAAAGTCATACATGAAGGATGGCCTGAGGAAAGGAGGAAATGCCCTCAGAGCATATCTGAATTCTGGAACCACAGGGACGAACTGTCACAAATCAACAGAATCGTCTTCAAAGGGGAGAAAATCATCATTCCTACCAGTCTCAAAGAGATGTTGACAAAAATTCATGCTGGACATATGGGCATGGAAAAATGCAAACAAAGAGCACGTGACATTACGTTTTGGCCCGGAATGTGCAAACACATTGAGGACATTGTCGGAAAATGTTCCATTTGTCTAGAACTGTAACGGCTTCAGCGGCACTTCCCTCTGCTCGCCGCCTGAGGGCAGTTTTTGAGGCTTCGGTGCACTGCTGCCGTGCCTTTGGGCCCCTCGCCTCACCTGTTTCTCGAGTAATTGATCTCATCAGAGTAATTAGGCTAGTTAATAAAGTTGTTCGTTTTTGTCCTTGTCTTGTCCTCTGTGCCTCTGGCCTCACCTGTGTGTTGTTAATGTATTTGTCTCCTGTCTCATTTGATTAATTATGTCACATGACCACTCTGGCCTGTATTTAAGCTTCCTGTTTCCTGTCCTCTTTTCTCAGTCCTGGGTTTGCCTGCCTGCAAGTAGCAGCTCTCTCGAGTCTCTCTCTGTTTTCGAGTTTCAAGGAATCTCCTTTCGAGTGTGACTATGTCTCTGTGTTTTCGAGTCTCAAGTGAATCTCCTTTCGAGTGTTACCCTGTCTCTATGTTCTCGAGTCTCAAGGAAGCATCTTTCGAGTTCTACCCGGTCTCGAGTCCTTGGATAGGTTTCCTGCGCTTGGGTTCTCTACCAAAACCCTTGCAAAACGGCCCCGTGAATGCACGGCCCCGTGACAAGAACGCCGCCCATCAAATGTCAAAGAGCCCATGATACCTCACCGTATCCCAGACAGGCCCTGGCATGTCGCGGCAACGGATCTGTTCACATGGAACAACGAGGACTACATAGTGACTTGATTACTACAGCAAATATTTTGAACTGGACAAGCTTCACAGCACCACATCTGCAGCTGTGATCCACAAGCTAAAGGCAGCCTTTGCCAGGCATGGCATGGTAGAGACTTTAGTCTCAGACAATGGCCCCCAATACAAATCAAAAGAGTTCGAGTCGTTTGCCAAGGCGTGGGATTTCACGCATATCACATCAGGCCCACATTACCCTCAAAGTAATGGCCTTGCTGAAAAAACTGTCCAGATTGCAAAAACACTCATGGACAAAGCCAAAGCGGACAAAAGAGACCCCTACATCAGTCTCCTTGAGTACCGCAACACTCCGGTTGACAACTTCAAGTCACCAGCACAGCTGTTGATGAGCCGCAGACTTCGCTCAATCCTTCCAAGCACCAACCAGCAGCTGCAGCCAGAGGTCATCAGCTGCAAGCAAGTGCATGCAAAACGTGTACAGAGACAGCAACACCAAAAGAGATACTATGACAGGTCAGCTAGACTACTGCCGCCGCTGCACAATGGAGAATCCGTCAGAATCCAGGAGCATAACTACTGGAAGCCAGCAGTCGTCATCCAGCCAGCTGACACTGAGCGATCGTATCACGTCCGCACCCCAGAAGGACAGGTGTAGCGCCGCAATCGCAGGCACCTCCTGAACACCAAGGAACAACACCGTCATTCCGACGAGAAGATCAGTTCAACAGAGTGTGATGAACAGAGCAATACACAAAACACATCATACTTACCTGAACCTAAACCTGAACCTGAATTGTTGACCGATTCAGGAGCATGCTCAGTTTCATACCACACAAGGTCGGGATGAGAGGTCAAGCCTAGAGTTATCCTTGACTTGTGAACTGTCAAAGGGTGTAGGCGGATCGCTGCCCTAAAAATACTGTACATCGTTATTGAAACGTTGAGATGTTTTCAGTGCTAGTTAAATGCTGAGTTTACTTATATGTTTATGCTACCGAGAACATTATGCAGAAGAAAGGTTTAAAAGTAATGCATAACATTTTTCTTTTGAAAGAAAGTGGATGTAACATTTGCATATTGCAGTATCATTGGCTTGCAGGCATCTGTAAGGAATACCTATTATATTCACATGTGATCACATGCTGAGTTGTCATTGGTGAACCTGTGGAATTCTCTGCCACAGAGGGCGGTGGAGGCCAGTTCATTAAATATATTCAAGAAAGAGTTGGATATATTTCTTGAGGCTAAAGGGATCAAGGGATATGGGGAGAAGGCAGGGACAGGGTACTGAAATTGGATGATCAGCCATGATCTCATTGAATGGCGGAGCAGGCTCGAAGGGCCGAATGGCCTACTCCTGCTCCTATCTTCTATGAATCTATGAATCTGTAAGGACTACTATTGTTTTGAAGACCCAGTCTAGGGGTCCTAGTGCCAGCTTTTTCCCCCACTGTGCTGCTATGAGTAACATCATCAGACCTAATGCTTAATAAAAGAGTTAAACTGTATTACTCCGTTGTCCTGCAATTTATTATTTTTGTACAAAGTGTGCAAAACAAGACAGCGTGTACCCGAAGTGACATGATGTAAACCTGCCTGTATTTTCAGCTTCAGGTCAAAGCATTGGCCCCACATACAGCAAGTGTGGGTGCACCTCTCGGCACGGGCGGGTCCCAGAATTGAGGGCTGAATTTCAACCCTTGCTGAAAGCCTGAGAAGCCTCCAGCAGTGATAATGGTCACTGGGTATGGGTATGCTAAATGAAAGTCCATTCTTTCTCTTGAGTAGCAAGGAGTGTATAGAAAACAGCAGGCTTTCCTTATGGAAAAGTGGTAGGCATGCTGCAAACACCCTCCTCTGGTGCCTGGGGCATGTGTTACCGTTGATGTTAAGGCCATCAGTATACCCTTTGTACGTTTTCCCACCAGATTTTCTTGTATCTGCAGGTTGACAGTAGTTTCCATAATTCAGCCACTGCTTCCTATGAACTGAAACCTGCATCTATATTCCCTGCTATATTTGCGTTAGTGGAGCCAGGACTAACAATTAACCTTGAAGCAAGAAATTGTTTTCTGGAGAATACATGGGATGCCCACCACATCTCCTGTCACTCCAGATAATGGAAAATATCTCACAAGTACACCAGCTTTATAAAGGCTAGACTACTATTCTGAATTTAGTCATACTTAGAATCAAAAGACGCGGACAAAATAATATACAGTACAATCATCAAATTTACAGGACATAAAAACTAGATTGACAGTCCATAGCTCTTCCAACTTCTCTCAACAAACATTTGGAACAATGATTTCTGGTGGACCGCACCTAAACTCTTCTTACAGAGGTTTAACCTGCCAAAATGCTGTATAGCAAAAGGATAAACAGAAAACTGAAGATTGCAAGAAGCTCCCTGGGCTATAAGAATAGTTTTCCTTTTGAAGTTCAAGCAAATTCCTTGAAAAAGGGATTGCCCATAAGTTTGGTTTACATTAGAATTTGTGCCCTGGCACAGAGCTTAAATTTGAGAGGGGAGGTTAGCAGGCCGCCCACGGTTTTCTGTCTGTTAATCTTAATAGACAGAGGGGGAGAAATACCCCTAGAGGGCCATTTGGGGCGCTAAGTCAAAAATGTTTGAAAAGTTAGCGCCGGGCACTAACCTTTTCGAACATTTGAGAAATTCCCTCTTTTGATTCCAAGAGGGAAGTGGAGCACTAAATCAAGCGCTCCACTTGCCTCTTGGCGCGCAAGAGGCGGGGAATGTCCCGATCTGAGGCGATGAGCTCAGCAGCGCCACTTGTGGCCACGCATGGCGCTGCCGCGTTGCAGGGGCTCTTCCCCGCTGTGAAGGGATCCCCGCTGTGAGCTCTGCATTTTTTTTGGCATCTGCTGGAGCAGATGTGGGAGTGCGGTGATTTTTTTCATGTCGGCCGGCCACCGTGCCTTTTAATGGCACCCCGCGAGAGGCCGGCCTCACTGTTCGCGACCCCTGCAGGAGTCGGTAACATCGCCCGGAGCTGCTGCGGGGCGCGAGGGGGAATTTTTCTCCCGAGGCACTACCGGGGCGCTGTGCCCGGAGATGACGCCATGATCTCCGGGCACAGAAGATCGGGGCGATACCTGGTAGCGCTGCCGCTAACCTCCCGTGGAATTTCCCAGAAGCGCTAATGATGGGAATTTTACCCCCAGAAAACCCAATACAGCCTCCAACCTTCCCGATATTCACCCCTGGAATGCTACTCTCCAAGCCACTTTCCATACCTCGGGAGCCTACTGTCAACAAGGGCAGACATCGATGACGAAGTCCCACACCGCCTTCAGTGTGCCAGTGCAGCCTTCGGTCGCCTGAGGAAGAGAGTGTTTGAAGACCAGGACCTCAAACCCGGTACTAAGCTCATGGTCTACAGGGCAGCAGTGATGCCCGCCCTGCTGTATGCCTCAGAGACATGGACCATGTACAGCAGGCACCTCAAAGCACTGGCAAAGTACCACCAACGTTGCCTCCGCAAGATGCTGCAAATCCATTGGCAGGATAGGCGCGCCAACGTCAGTGTTCTTGCTCAGGCCAACATCCCCAGCATCGAAGCTCTGACCACACTCAATCAACTCACATTGTCCGCATGCCCGATACGAGACTCCCAAAACAAGCGCTTTACTTGTAGCTCCGGCACGGCAAGGGAGCCCCAGGTGGGCAGAGGAACCGCTTCAAGGACACCCTCAAAGCTTCCTTGAAAAAGTGTAACATCCCCACCGACACCTGGGAATCCCTGGCCCAAGACCGCACAAAGTGGAGGAGAAGCATCCGGGAAGGCGCCGAACACCTCGAGTCTCTTCGCCGGGAGCAAGCGGAAGCCAAGCGCAGGCAGCGCAAGGAGCGCACGTCAACCCAAGCACCCCACCCACCCGCCCCTTCAACCACCGTCTGCCCCACCTGTGACAGAGACTGTAGGTCCCGCATTGGACTCATCAGTCATCTGCGAACTCATTTTTAATGTGGAAGCAAGTCATCCTCGGTTCCGAGGGACTGCCTAAGAAGAGAAGACTCTCTAAGCCAGGAATGCAACTTTGTAAAATCTATGCATAAGCACCAAAGCAGCGCAGTGTCCCTATGGTAATAACACTAATGCTCAACTATAATTTGCAGTGGATCTCCATTTGCATAGCAATTATGGGAACAAAGGACCGCATGCATCCCAAGCAGTAAATTCACAGATGCCAGAACACCCACCATGGCAACATTGACATCCCAGTTGCAAACAAAACTCTTGTCTGACAGGCCAATTGCAGAATTTGCTTTTAAAATAGATTTTCTCCTTCAAAAATAACTTTAAATTGATTCTTGATCAAAGCTTTCTGAGGCTCTGAGCGCAGACAAACTGTTTCAAAGGAGCTGTTAGTTCTTTCCAGTGAAGTGTTTGGAAGCCCATCTTGGGTTACCACAACTTCAAAATGATACGTGTACAAGAGATGCATGTTTTGCAGGATAAAAAATGTCTTTCTTTCATACTGGTTATGTTTCTGTAATACTGCACATCATGAGTAGGCAAAGCATAAACATATTAAGATTGTATTGCGAATGATTGTGTACACAGTTTGTTGAAAAGGACTGTTGATATTTGCTATGCCTGCTGACATTCAGCCTCTTGTTAACATGGCATGTTTAAATTTGACTTAATTCAAGTATTCAAACTGGGGAAGCGACAAAGATGTCTGCACGTTAAATATATTGATATGTTGTGGTGTTCCCAAATTCCTCTTTTTCAACTGTGTTTACTGCTGCTGCTAGTTCAAGAATACTTGCATGCTTTGTAACTTTCTTCTTACTTATAGATCGTTATAATTAACCCTCATTTGGAAGACGTCATCTTCATTTCTGAACAATGATCTGCATTTTTCATTACACACATTGAACTTATTGCTCACTTTATGTACTGAGATATATTTTATAACAAAGAGAATAAAGAAAAGATGTGCGATGGCCCAAAGCTTTCCCTGAGTTAAAACTAATTGGGCCGCACCTCATGTCATTGAGTGTTCATTGTTGTAAAATGTTCCTCAGGTTATAAGGTCTGTGTACACTGCACAATAACAAGTTTTCAAATATCATGATTGTATATCTGAGCTTATAAGACAGCCATAATATGACAGGCACTATTTCATTTGCTTTTCTTCTGTGCACGTTGATGTGAAACTTTACACACCTAACCCATGAGGCCCATCCTCACATCTGAGTTCATCCTCACAGTTTTGAAAAATTCCCGATTTATTCCATGAATCAGCAGCTATGTATTTTGTCGTTGATGCCTATGTGCAAAAGCTAGCAAGCAGCGCGCCTGTAAAGAATTATTTAACCACAGAACATAATCTTTTTATCAGTGGAAAAAGAACAGACTGGTTGCTGTTACAGTCACGAGCTAATGGAGGGCCTTCTAGACATGTTAGGGTAGATTATCCAATCAATTACCCACGATAAATAGGTGTAATTGGAAATGTAGGTGGTGACTTCTGACACTTTGCCTGAAGTGGGCATTCAGGACAGTGTTGTGTATGGAAGTGCTTTTAAGGAGGCCAATAGGAAACTGTTTTGGGGAGGTTTTCCTGGATCCATTGTGGCCGGCGCAGCAACAGTTGGAAGATTAAGCAGTTCTGAGTGCATACCTGATGCGCCACCAATTACTCAAAAGACTGAGGTTGAGTGAGTAACAATCAGGCTTTTATTAACTAAAGAATGAAGGTCTTGTCTCGAGTGGTCGACCCGTCCAGAATACTAAGGGACTGGGAGGTAGTCACTTATATACCTGGAATAGTGGGAGGAGTCAGCCGAGGCATGTCCAGACCTGTACCTAGTGGAATACACATACCTCTACAGACAGGTATAACAGCGGTTTACCACATTCACCCCTTGTTTAAAAATGAGTCCGGCGGGGTGAAGTGTATTTAAAAGTTCGTGTATTGGAGTCTCTCCGGAGGTCTTGTCTGCCGCTGTGATCGACGTGGCGACGGCAGGGGTGGTGGAGCTTCCGGCGTCGCATCCCGTGTAGGCTGGGGCCCTGGAGTGTAGTCCTCGTGGGTGACGGTCCAAGGCGAGCCAGCTGCTGGGGTTGGATATCGGGTCGTGGGGGGGGGTGGTAATGGGTATTGGGTTACAGCGGTCCCCGAGGGTGCGAGGTCTCGTATGGAGACTGTGTCCTCCCGCCCTACAGCGGTCCCCGAGGGTGCGAGGTCTCGTATGGAGACTGTGTCCTCCCGCCCATCCGGGTACGCAATGTAAGCGTACTGGGGGTTGGCGTGGAGGAGGTCGACCCTCTCGACCAGGGGGTCCGTTTTATTGGCCCTCACGTGTCTTCTCAGTAGTACCGGCCCTGGGGACGTCAGCCATGGCGGTAATGACGTCCCCGATGTGGACTTCTTTGGGAAGACAAACATTTTCTCGTGAGGGGTGGCATTGGTGGCAGTGCAGAGCAGTGACCGAATCGAGTGGAGCGCATCGGGGAGCACCTCCTGCCAGCGGGAGGTCGGAAGGCCCCTAGACTTTAAAGCTAGTAGGGCGGCCTTCCAAACTGTCGCATTCTCTCTTTCCACCTGTCCGTTCCCCCGGAGGTTGTAACTGGTGGTCCTGCTTGTGGCTATACCCCTAGCGAGCAGGTACTGGCGGAGTTCGTCACTCATAAACGATGAGCCCCGGTCGCTATGGATATAGCTGGGGAAACCGAACAGGGTGAAGAGGCTGTTCAGAGATTTAATGACCGTGGCACTGGTCATGTCCGAGCAGGGAATAGCGAACGGGAAACGGGAGTACTCGTCAATGATGTTGAGGAAGTACACATTGCGGTCAGAGGAGGGGAGAGGCCCTTTAAAATCGACGCTCAGGCGTTCGAAAGGGCGAGTGGCTTTTATCAGGTGGGCTCTGTCTGGTCTATAAAAGTGCGGTTTGCACTCAGCGCAGACTTGGCAGTTCTTGGTCATGGTCCTGACCTCCTCGATGGAGTAAGGCAGGTTGCGGGCCTTGATGAAGTGGAAGAACCTGGTGACCCCCGGGTGGCAGAAGTCATTGTGGAGGGCCCTCAGCCTATCGATCTGCGCGCTGGCGCAGGTGCCACGCGATAGGGCATCTGGGGGTTCATTGAGCTTCCCAGGCCGGTACAAGATCTCGTAGTTGTAGGTGGAAAGTTCGATTCTCCACCTCAAGATCTTGTCATTTTTGATTTTGCCCTCTGCTTGTTGTTGAACATAAAAGCAACTGAACGCTGGTCAGTGAGCAGGGTAAATCGTTTTCCGGCCAGGTAGTGCCTCCAATGACGCACAGCCTCCACAATAGCCTGGGCCTCCTTCTCGACCGCGGAGTGTCTGGTCTCCGGGCCCTGGAGGGTTCGTGAGAAGAATGCCACAGGTCTCCCCGCCTGATTAAGGGTGGCGGCCAGAGCGAAGTCGGACGCATCGCTTTCCACCTGGAAGGGGATGGATTCGTCCACTGCGTGCATGGTGGCTTTGGCAATGTCCTCCTTGATGCGGTGGAAGGCCGAGCGGGCCTCTGCCATCAGGGGAAAAGAGGTGGATTTGATCAGCGGACAGGCTTTGTCTGCATAGTAGGGGACCCACTGAGCGTAGTAGGAAAAAAACCCTAGGCACCTCTTCAGGGCTATTAGGCAGTGGGGCAGTGGGAATTCCATAAGGGGACGCATCCGGTCCGGGTCGGGACCGATGACCCCGTGTTCCACAACACAGCCAAGGATGGCGAGGCGGTCTGTGCGGAATATGCACTTCTCCTTGTTATATGTCAGGTTCAGGAGTTGGGCGGTGCGGAGGAATTTCTCGAGGTTTGCGTCATGGTCCTGTAAGTCCTGGCCGCAGATGGTCACATTGTCTAGGTAAGGGAAAGTGGCCTGCAGCGCATTTTGATCGACCATCCGGTCCATCTCCCTTTGGAAGACGGAGACCCCGTTGGTAACGCCAAAGGGAACCCTAAGGAAGTGATAGAGGCGGCCGTTTGCCTCAAAAGCAGTATACTGGCGGTCTTCAGGGCGGATGGGGAGCTGGTGGTACGCTGATTTCAGGTCAATGGTCGAAAAGACGCGGTACTGCGCGATCTGGTTGACCATGTCAGCTATGCGGGGGAGTGGGTAGGCGTCCAGCAGGGTGTAGCGGTTTATTGTTTGGCTGTAGTCGATGACCAGGCGTTGTTTCTCGCCGGTCTTAACGACCACAACCTGGGCTCGCCAGGGGCTGGAGCTGCCCTCAATAATCCCCTCCTTCAGGAGTCGCTCCACTTCGGTTTTGATGAAAACCCTGTTCCCGGCACTGTATCGCCTGCTCTTTGTGGCGATGGGCTTACAGTCGGGGGTGAGGTTAGCAAACAGTGGGGGGGGTGGGACTCTGAGTGTGGAGAGGTTGCATCTGGTGCGCGGCGGGCAATTTGGAGGCTGCTGGCTGCGGACTGTGAGTGGGGGGAGGGGGCCACCGTACGCCATCGTAACGCTTTTGAGGTGGCACTGGAAATCCAACCCCAGTAGGACGGCAGCGCAGAGGTCGGGCAGGACCAGGAGTTTAAAATTATTGAATACAGTCCCGTCTACTACTAGTGTCACCACACAGTAGCCGCCAATGTCCGCTGACTGGGACGCGGAGGCCATAGAAATCCGCTGGTGCGCAGGCAGGACTGGGAGAGAGCAACGCCGCACCGTGTCAGGGTGGATGAAGCTCTCTGTGCTCCCGGAGTCAAAAAGGCAGTTTATTGCATAGCCGTTTACCTTAACGTCCATTTTGGACCGAGCTAGTTGGTGCGGTCTCATTTGGTCCAGCGTAACAGAGGCCAGCGTAGGGGTCGGTGTGTCGCTGCGGGTATCAGATGGGGGGGGTTTGGCGGTCTGCTGCGTCCCGGCTGGTGTCCAAGATGGCGGCGTCCATGATTCCCATGTGGCTGGAGTCGTCCAAGATGGCTGCTGCTGCGGTGGTTCGCACATGGCTGGGGAGGCCCAAGATGGCGGCCCGCACGGCCCACACGCGGCGCTGTTGGGGGCCCAAGATGGCGGCTCGCCCGGCCCACACACGGCGCTGCTGGCGTTCGGGGTGGCTTTGGCCTTGTAGACGCTGGCGTAGTGTCCCTTTTTCCCGCAGCCCGAGCAGGTCGCATTCTTCGCCGGGCAGCGCGCTCTGGGGTGTTTGGCCTGGCCACAGAAGTAGCATTTCTGGCCTTGGGATACTGCTGTCTGGCTTTGGGACACTGCTGCGGTAGTTGGGCCGTTGTTGGGCTGTGGCTGGGGTGGCACGGTGCTATGGGGCTGTCCTACCGTGTCCCAGGTTGTCGTTCCCCGCGGCGTCCACGGTGCAGAGGAGTAGGCATCCATGCCCCGGTAGGCTGCATCCAGCGTTAGTGCGATTTCGGAGGCTTTGTTGAGGTTGAGGTCGCTCTGCTCCAGCAGACGCTGTCGGGTGTAGTTGGACCTGTGGCCCGCTACGAAGGCATCCCGGATCAGTGCCTCCGTGTAATTAGCGGGCGTTACCGCCTTACACCCACAGGCCCGGCCAAGCACGGACAGTGCTTGGAGGTATTCCTCAGTCGATTCCCCAGGTTGTTGCTTGCGACTCCCCAGGAGGTGCCTGGCGTACACTTAGTTCACAGGGCGCGCGTACTGGGTCTTGAGGAGCTGGAGGGCGTCTGTGTACAAGGTCGCGTCCTGGATGACTGAGTACACTCGGTGGTTCACCTTGGAGATCAGGACAGACAGTTTGTCCGCATCCGTTGTGACCACAGTGGAGGCAGTCAGGAATGTCTCGAAGCGCATGAGCCAGTGAGCAAACTTGGTGGAAGCGTCCGCTTCCCGACTGTCCAGGTCCAGGCATGCTGGTGTGAGGATCTTCTCCATGATAAAAATTTAGTTAATAAAATTGATGCGCCATCAATTACTCAAAAGACTGAGGTTGAGTGAGTAACAATCAGGCTTTTATTAACTAAAGAATGAAGGTCTTGTCTCGAGTGGTCGACCCGTCCAGAATACTAAGGGACTGGGAGGTAGTCACTTATATACCTGGAATAGTGGGAGGAGTCAGCCGAGGCATGTCCAGACCTGTACCTAGTGGAATACACATACCTCTACAGACAGGTATAACAGTGGTTTACCACAATACCTGTAAACAATTTCTCCCCATTTAATAGACCTTTTTCTGCACAGTAAACCACCATGGTTCTGGGAGTGGTGGCAGGTTGCAAGGCAGGCCAAGCTGCACGAGAGGCACACCATGCTCTCCTAGCAGTAGATGATGCTAGTCTGCCATCACGGCACATGATGTTGTGAGTTCAAGGCAAGGAAAAGGTACAATGAAGAATGTCCAGGGAAACCAGATCAAAGAGGAAAATGATTTAGATTTCAAATAGCATTTACATAGGCTGTAACTCCAGCCAGTGGACCAGGCCTATAACACAGTAAATATCCTAACCCAAGTTTTTCAAAGGGTAGCAACCCTAATTGATTGTCAGTTTTAGATATATGTAGCACAGTCAGGCAGGTGGGAAAAAGAGGTGGTGAAAGAGGGCAGGGAGCGGCAGATGGAACATGAGCTGACAGAAGGTTGCAGCATGAGATGGGATCTGAGCCAGGGGTCAATGGGGGAATGAAGGGATGTAGGGGAGGATATTACCGTCTGGTCCAACTGGATCAGCTTTTCGAAAGGAAGTTTGTCCTCCTTTGTACTAATGTGGTAAGTGATTTTTTTTTTAGCAAATGAAAGCTATTACTGGCTCAGGTCTTCTCGTGAAACTGCCACTCCAAGTATGTTTATGATACATTGGACGAATGACTGGTTGGAAGGTGTATGTTTTTTTCAACACTTATTTGTCTTCCTGGCTTATTATACAGCCAGATTTCAAAGTGATGCTTACTTTTTTAGGCTAAAAAAGATACTTAGTTGCAGAATCTGGAGCTGATACATGTCAGAAGATGTGAGAAAGAAATGTGGAAAGAATCGCTGCCCACGATGCGGTCTCCTCTACATTGGGGAGACCAGACGCAGATTAGGTGACCGCTTTGCGGAACACCTCCATTCCGTCCACAAGCGTGACCCCGAGCTTCCGCTCTCCTCTCATTTTAATTCTCCGCCCCACTCCCACTCTGACCTCTCTGTCCTCGACCTCCTACACTGTTCCAGTGAAGCTCAACATAAGCTCGAGGAACAGCACCTCATCTTCCTATTTGGCACTTTACAGCCTTCTAGACTCAGTGTTGTGTTCAACAATTTCAAATCATAACCTCTGCCCCATTTTTTCGGATGGCAGCTGTTAATGATTCTGATATTCCCATTTACAGCTCTTCTAGACCCATCTTTTGTTTCTTTACGTGTCCCATTACCCTCTCCTTTTGCCTTGCACCATCATCCCTTTTGTCATTTAATCTCTCCTGCCTTCCACCCTATCACAGACCTTCCCTTTTGTTCTTTCCTCCCCCCTCCCCCCTTTCCCTACCTCTGCATTTGCTTATAACCTGTTACATCTCCAACTTTTTCCAGTTCTGATGAAAGGTCATCGACGTGAAACGTTAACTGTTTCTCTCTTCACAGATGTGGCCTGACCTGCTGAGTATTTCCAGCATTTTCTGTTTTTATTTGAGAAAGAAATGTGATTGTTGCCAAATAATAATATCTCTCCAGTACATGGAATAGCATAATGCTATTTTGCATGTGATAGACAGTGAAACCACAATATTAGCGCAGGTTGACAACAACTAGTGTCCAATGTTCTTCAGTAGTTGGATAAAACATTTATTACAAGAGCTAAGAAAGATCTTGTATTTATATAGAGACTTTCACACCTTCAGGATGTCGCAAAGCGTTCGACTGTACATTAGTTACTGTTTTGCAGGCATTCAAACTGGCGGAGGGCAGGGGCTCACCACAGAAATTGACAAGACCAGCCACCTCTGCTGCCAGCACGGTTGTGCTGTGCTGTGGACAAGTGCAGCCCAAATATTGCCGTTCTCACAAAATTGGGGCTGTAATATACCAGAGTATATTTCATATTATATTTTATATATTACATGTTTTATAATCTATATTATACTGTACTTGAATACAGTGGTTCACATGTGCGGAAGCAGCATGCTATAGCCAGTGGTAAGTTATCCCACAACCAATGGATCAGGTCAAAGCTCTGCAGCCCTGCCACATCCAGTCGTGAATGGTGGTGGACCATTAAACAATTAACGGGAGGAGGAGGCTCCATGAACATCCCCATCCTCAATGATGGTAGAGCCCAGCACACAAGTGCAAAAAGACAAGGCTGAAGCGATTGCAACCATCTTCAGCCAGAAGTGCCGAGTGGAGGATCCATGCTGGCATCCTCCAAAAGCCTCCACCATCACAGAAGCTAGTCTTCAGCCAATTCGATTCACTCCATGTCATATCAAGAAACAGCTGAGCGCACTAGATACAGCAAAGGTTGTGGGCCCCGACAACATCCGTGCTGTCGTGCTGAAGACTTGTGCTCCAGAACTAGCCGCGCCTCTAGCCAAGCTGTTCCAGTACAGCTACAACACTGGCACCTATCCGACAATATGGAAAACTGCCCAGGTAGATCCTGTCCACAAAACTCAGGACAAATCCAATCCGACCAATTACCGCCGCATCAGTCTACTCTCAGTCATCAGCAAAGTGATGGAAGGTGCCATCGACAGTGCTATCAAGCAGCACTTGCTCTCCAATAATGTGCTCACTGATGCTCAGTTTGGGTTCCGCCAGGACCACTCGGCTCCAGACTTCATTACAGTCCAAACATAGACAAAAGAGCTGAATTCCAGAGGTGAGGTGAGAGTGACTGCCCTTGACATCAAGGCAGCATTTGACTGAGTGTGGCATTAGGAGCCCTAGTAAAATTTAAATCAATGGGAATCAGGGGGGAAACTCTCCACTGGCTGAAGTCATATCCAGCACAAAGGAAGATGGTTGTGGTTGTTGGCGGTCAATCATCTCAGCCCCAGGACATCGCTGCAGGAGTTCCTCAGGGCAGTGTCCTGGGCCTAACTATCTTCAGCTGCTTCATCAATGACCTTCCCTCCATCATAAGATCAGAAGTTGGGATGTTCGCTGATGATTACACAGTGTTCAGTTTCATTCGCAACTCCTCAGATAATGAAGCAGTCCGTGCCCGCATGCAGCAAGATCTGGGCGACATTCAAGCTTGGCCTGATAAGTGGCAAGTAACATTCGCGCCACACAAGTGCCAGGCAATGACTATCTCCAACAACAGAAAGTCTAACCACCGCCCCTTGATATTCAACGGCATTATCATCACCAAATCACCCACCATCGACATCCTGAGGGTTACTATTGACCAGAAACTTAACTGGACCAGCCACATAAATACTGTGGCTACAAGAGCAGGTCAAAGGCTACGTATTCTGCGGCGAGTGTCTCACCTTCTGACTCCCCAGAATCTTTCATAGAAACGTAGAAACATAGAAAATAAGAGCAGGAGTAGGCCGTTCGGCCCCTCGAGCCTGCTCCGCCATTTAATGAAATCATGGATGATCATCCAAATTTAGTACCCTGTCCCTGCTTTCTCCCCATATCCCTTGATCCCTTTAGCCTTAAGAAATATATCTAACTCCTTCTTGAATATATTTAATGAATTGGCCTCAACTGCCTTCTGTGGTAGAGAATTCCACAGGTTCACCACTCTCTGGGTGAAGAAATTCCTCCTCATCTCAGTCCTAAATGGCGTACCCCTTATCCTTAGACTGTGACCTCTGGTTCTGGACTCCCCCGCCATCGGGAGCATCCTTCCTGCATCTAGTCTGTCTAGTCCTGTTAGAATGGTGGTAGAAAGCCCTGCAGCGGGTAGTCAAAACTGCCCAATGCATTACCGGCACCTGGCTACCGACCATAGAGAACATCTACCAGAAACGCTGTTTACGGAGGTCACTGACCATCATCAAAGACCCTACCCACCCCAGCCACAGTTTGTTCGCCCCCCTGCCATCTGGGAGACGCTACAGATGCATTCGCACCCGAACGACCAGATTTAGGAACAGCTTCTTTCCCAGGGCTGTCATCCTACTGAACTCTACAAATAAACTCTAAAGCCTGCACATCTGCCAATGCACTTTATTATGTTTATGTTTATGTATTACAGGCCAAATGAATGTTGAATGTTAAATGTCTTAATCAAAATGAGCACTCTCGGGAGCCGCAAGCCTACATTTCGTTGTACTGCACTTGTGCACTAACAATGACAATAAAGTTGATTATTATTATTATTATTATTATTATTTTATAAGTTTCAATGAGATCCCCTCTCATTCTTCTAAACTCTAGCGAATACAAGCTTAATCGACCCAATTTCTCTTCATCCGTCATTCTTGCCATCCCAGGTATCAGTCTGGTGAATCTTCGCTGCACTCCCTCCATGGCAAGAACATCCTTCCTCAGATAAGGCGACCAAAACTGCACACAATACTCAAGATGTGGTCTCACCAAGGCCCTGTACAACTGCAGCAAGACATCCTTGTTCCTGTACTCAAACCCTCTCGCTATGAAGGCCAACATACCATTTGCCTTCTTAACCGCCTGCTGCACCTGCATGCTTACCTTCAGCGACTGGTGCACAAGGACACCCAGGCCTCGTTGCACTTCCCCTTCTCCCAATCTATTGCCATTCAGATAATAACCTGCCTTCCTGTTTTTGCCACCAAAGTGGATAACCTCTCATTTATCCACATTATACTGCAGCCACATTACGCCGGTGGTGGAGGGAGTGAATGTTTAAGGTGGTGGATGGTGTGCCAATCAAGCGGGCTGCATTGTCCTGGATGGTGTAGAGCTTCGAGTGTTGTTGGAGCTACTCTCATCCAGACAAGTAGCGAGTATTCCATCACACTCCTTACTTGTGCTTTGTAGATGGTGGAAAGGCTTTCGGGAGTCAGGAGGTGAGACACTCGCTGCAGAATACCTAGCTTCTGACCTGCTCTTGTTGCCACAGTATTTATGTGGCTGGTCCAGTTAAGTTTCTGGTCAATGGTGACCCCCAGGATGTTGATGGTGGGGGATTCAGCGATGGTAATTGTTATAAATCTCCATCATCAAGAAACTACTCATGAAATAATGCTGGACGGCCAGCTGGTGGCGCCGTCCAAGGAGTATAAATACTCGGGCATGGACCCAGCTGACCAGGGACATTTTGTTAAACAAGGAACTAGTGAAGTACAACTAGACCTCCATGTTCTGAAACAAGTTGATTAAAGCCTTGCTTTATGCTCAAACCAAGTGCGTAATGAGTTTTATTACGTCAGTAATGCCGTTGAATGTCAAAGGGAGGTGGTTAGACTCTCACTTGTTGGAGATAGTCATTACCTGGCACTTCTGTGGTGCGAATGTTACCTGCCACTTATCAGCCCAAGCCTGAACGTCATCCAGGTCTTGTTGCATGCGGGCATGGGCTGCTTCATTATCTGAGGAGTTGTGAATGGCGCTGAACACTGTGCAGTCATCAGCGAACATCCCCATTTCTGACCTTATGTTGGAGGGAAGGTCATTGATGAAGCAGCTGAAAATGGTTGGGCCGAAGACACTGCTCCGAGGAACTCCTGCAGCGATGTCCTGGGGCTGTGATAAGAGACATTCAATCACCACAACCATCTTCCTTTGCGCTAGGTATGACTCTAGCCAGTTTTCCCCCTGATTTCCATTGATGTCAGTTTTACTCGGGCTCCTTGATGCCACACTCGGTCAAATGCTGCCTTGATGTCAAGGGCAGTCACTCTCACCTCACCTCTGGAATTCAGCTCCTTTGTCCATGTTTGGACCAAGGCTGTACTGAGGTCGGGAGCCAAGTGGTCTTGGCGAAACCCAATCTGGGCATCCGTGAGCAGGTTATTGGTGAGTAAGTGCCGCTTGTTAGCACTGTAGATGACACCTTCCATCACTTTGCTGATGATTGAGAGTAGACTGATGGGGCGGTAATTGGTTGGGTTGGATTTGTCCTGCTTTTTGTGGACGGGACATACCTGGGCAGTTTTCCACATTGTTGGATAGATGCCAGTGTTGTTGCTGTACTGGAACTGCTTGGCTAGAGACGCAGCTAGTACTGGAGCATAAGTCTTCAGCATGATAGCTGGGATGTTGTCGGGGCCCATAGCCTTTGCTGTGTCCAGTGTGCTCAGCCATTTCTTGATACCACGTGGAGTGAATCGAATTGGCTGAAGACTGGCTTCTGTGATGGTGAGGACCTCGGGAGTAGGCCGATATGGATCAACCACTCTGCACTTCTTACTGAAGATGGTTGCAAATGCGTCGGCCTTGTCTTTTGCACTCACCTGCTAGGCTCCACCACCATTGAGGATGGGGATATTCATGGAGCCTCCTCCTCCCTTTAGTTGTTTAATGGTCCACCACCATTCATGACTGAATGTGGCAGGACTGCAGAGCTTTGATTTGATCCATTGATTGTGGGATTGCTTAGCCTTGTCTACAGCATGCTGCTTCCACTTGCATGTAGTCCTATGTTGCCCCTTCCCCAGGTTGGCACCCCATTTTTAGGTTCACCTGGTGCTGCTCCCGGCATGCTCTTCTACACTCCTTATTGAATCAGGGTTAGTCCCCTGGCTTGGTGGTAATGGTAGAGTGAGGGATATGCCAGGCTATGAGGTTACAGATTGTGGTGGAATACAATTCTGCTGCTGCTGATGGCCCACAGCGCCTCATGGATGCCTAGTTTTGAGCTGATAGATCTGTTCTGAATCTATCCCATGGTGTTGGGTCTGTTTCGAGATCGCAGACCCGACACTTTGGAAACTCACACGGAGGTGGGATCGCGGCGGGTTTACAACCCGCCGGCAATCATTGGGAATTCAACAACTGACCTGTCTCCGAACCCACACTCTGTGCACCGGCAAAATCGTGGCCATTTTGTTGACTATATCTACAACTATAAAATAAGCTATAAAAAGTCTAGATTATGTTAGGAACTAATCAGGCGAACAAAAGTAAGGCAAACTATTCTTTACATTTAGGATGACTGTTTACTTTCTGGCCATCACGAAGAATGACAAAAACTGCTTTTAGATTTTCTTGAAATGGCATCAAATGGAAGGCACGCAAACCAAATTAATCAGCTCAGCAAATGAACTGGGTGGCAAGCTTTGTTGTGCTGATTACTAGATTCAAAACTTTGCAAAGTCAAACAATTCTTGAAGCACACTTGAAGCAAGATTACTTTTCCAAATTACTTCAAATGATTTTTTGGCAACATTGATTTTGCCCGTTGGGTAACTGAATCAGGTGGGGTTATTAGACATGGTAATTGCTATTAGCCATGTTCAAAGCACAGCACATTTATTTTATTGGACAGTCACATGGTATGAAAGACAACGGCCGGGATTTTGCAGGGCTGATGACAGCGTGTCATAAGCCCTCAGAATGGCCCTGCAGGTTCCGGCCTCCCATATATGCTGCACATGTGCGAAAACCCGGAATTTGTGATCTTTCAAGGTTCGCCTTGATAGATCGTCCGCATGCGCCCCAAAAACACTTTCGCTGGCGCAGAGTTGCCCAGCAAATGCCCACCAAACCCTTACGCCTGGTAAAAGCAGGCATAGGGCCTGCTTTTACCAGGCGTAAGGGTTAAAATAAATGTTAAATTCAAATTTTAAAATGATTAAAACATACTAAAACATTTAAAATTAGTTTATGTAAATTTTGGCTCGGATTAGAATGTTTAAAATTATTTTTCAAAAGATTAAGGGGGAAAAATTCAGTATTGCCCCGTTTGGGGCGCCATTATCGGCCGTGCGCAAAGTTTAGCGCCTGGCGCTAATTATCGCCTCCGACAGCAAACTTGGCTTTTACCGCCCCTGGAGGTGATTGGAGCGCTAAATCAGGTGCTTCACACCTGTCTTAAGGCGCAAAGGCCGAGGAGTGAGGCGCTACCTCAGAGCGCTGGCGAAGCAAGGAAGGGCAAATCAAAATGAACCTGCAAAATGCTGCTCAGTACTCAAAACTCCTTCACACAGCGTTGAATCTCTCCAGAAGTCTCTCTCTCTCTCTCTCTCTCAGAATGCGTGGTGCAAAAATGTCACCGACAAAAAAAGGCAGGAAGCGGTCGCCTTTAAATAGCGCTCCCCTAGTCCCTTTCTGACTGCAAAACGCTCCCCTCAACCTGTCATTGCTAGTGGCAGGCGGTAAGGCAGGGGGCGCCACTCAATATCCGGTCCGGGGCGCTAACGGGGCGTTGCGCACTCGACTAACGTCACAATCTGCCGGCGCAGGAGATCGTGGTGGTAGTGTTTAGCGCCGCCGCAAAATGTCTAGTTAATTTCGCAAGCGGCGCAAACATCGCTGCGCCCGGGCGCTAGTTGCTTTGCGCCCCATTAGCGCCCTCTTAAGGCGCTAACGGGAGGCGCAAACAACTGAATTTTTCCCCCTAAATTTTTATTTTAATGCTTAATTGAAGGAACTTTTAATTAATTTGAACATGGGAACATTATTTTTATTTCAGTTGTGTTAATTAATTATTTGGGGATTTCTCATATGCTTAGGGGGATTCCGTTTTTAAATGGAATCCTCATAAGCTTATGAGGAATCCCCCTTTCTAATTGGTTGATCGGGCCCACGTGATCCCAGGGACGCTTCTGAACTGCCTGCAGGTCCAGGACCTGTTGACTCCAAAGCCCGGGAGCAAGCAAGTAGGTCGGTATATTTTTGCACGTCAGAGGCGTACTCCGGAGGTACGCTTCCGACTGCAAATTTCGGCCCAGCCACTTGACTAGACTAACATATGGGTGAGCAACTGGTGGGAGGACATTGATCATTTGCAACTTTATGCAGATGCTGTAGGGAACATGGTATGTGGACACACTGCACAATTAGTAATTATATAGGGCCGTATTTTCCGATCGGAGGCTTCCCGAGTGCAGAGGCCTCTGATCTGAAAAAAATCTACACATTTACCTGAGGGCTCCCGAGGTGCGTGTAGCTCTGATGCTGGGCCTCTCCAACTCCAAGTGTGCAGGGCCTACGTATCCCAGGGACGCAAGCAGTTCGCAAGCATCCCTGGGATCACATGGGCCATGGGGAGCCAATCAAAGAAGGGAATCTCACTTCATACACTTGACAGATAGACCTGTCAAATATATGAATGGAGATCACCCCAAAAACACTTTAAAACGATGGCCCAGAAATTCGGGTCTCCACGGGTGAGTACGCACGGGGTACTCACCCGTAAGCCCAATGGAAGTGTTGGTTTCCTGCATGCACTGTGCATGCGCGGGAAACCGGCACTTCCATTCCCCTGAATGAAGGGGTTCAGAGTTCGAACTTGTGTGCAGGAGAGGCTGCGCGTGCGCATCGAACTTCGTTTTTTTTTACAGGTTTTCCCGGGAGGGTAAGTCTCCAGAAGTTAGACATGTAAAAAGCAGGTGTAAGGCCTGCTTTTTACAAGGTAAGTGGTGAATTAATTAAACTTAAAACATTTTTTCCACAGGTTTATTATTTTTAAACACTTTAAAGAAAGGTAAGTTTATTTTTAGCCCTGTTAGAAAATAAAATTATTTTTTTCAAAAATTTAAATTATTGTTTAAAATAGTTATTTCATGTAATTTATAGTTTATTTAAAAAATGTGATTTAAAAAAAAAATTATTTGAAGATTTATTGATGTTTTGGGGCCTGTAGTATTTATAAGTTTTGACAGCTCTTCCTGTCAAACTTATGAATGAAGCATTCCCTGCTCCAATTGGCTCCCCGTGGCCCACGTGATCCCAGGGGACTCATCGAACTAACTGCGCCCCTGGGATACGCAAGCACCGCGCGCCGGCAGCTGGAGCAAGCCCCGGATCGGAATTCCACGGGGGCCCACAGCTCAACGGCCGGCGCGGTAGGTAAGTGCAGGTCGGGGGCTTGCACCCGCGGGAAGCCTCCGACCCGAATTTCTGGGCCATTAAATAATTTTTTTTTTTTAATCACATTTTTAAAATTAGTTGAAATTACAATAAATTAAATATTTTAAACAAAAAATTGGCTAAAATTAAACTTACCTTTTTTTAAAAGTATTTTTAAATGATAAATGAGTGAAAACATTTTTTAAAACTTTTTTCAACTCTTATCCTGGTAAAAGCAAGCCTTACATCTGCTTCTACCAGGCGTAAAAATTCTAAGGGTTTTCTGCGGGCAGAGCGTCTCCAGAAAGCGGAACTATCCGCCCGCAGAGGCCCTTCTCCAGGGCAGGTGTCGGAAATGCCGGTTTTCAGCGCGTGCACTTTGCATGCCTGAAACCGGCATTTCCGATGTCCCTACGGGTCTGTACACAGCGCATACACACCCGTAGGCATCGGAATATCCGGTCAATAATGATCCTGGCTTGCTAGTTGAGTTAATATAGACAACAAAAAAATAATTGGATTTCTCCCGGGCTTTAGCAGTGCAACATAAGAAAATATAGCTTGAGGTAAAGCTACTTGGTTAATCGATATTGTTGCTTTCAAGAATGTATAACTTGCACTAACCTGAACCCCACTCAAGTATTTAGTCATATGGAAAAATGAATAACCGCAGGTAAAACGTCTGTTATAATGATGCTCTGTGAAAATTCCCAGTCCAGTAACCTAATTGAACAGAAGCCCTAGCATTAGAGTTGAGATTATTCAACCATGAACAGTTTCATTCCATAGATGACTTTCTTTATTCTATGGAAAACTGTATTGTTTTTACCTACAGTTATACTTAGGTCATCCAATCTCTTTTTCATACCAGATATTCATTTAACTCTATATCTGTGAATATGCAAATGGTAGGGGACCCAGTACAGATATCTACTGATCTCCGCTATTTGCTGCTCCCAGATGCAGCTTGTTCCAATTATTATAACACTCTGCTTCCCATAGCTAGTTATCAACACCTTGCTCTTTTCTGCTTCTTGCGCACTTGTCTTTAGTGATATAGTTGTTAACAGGCATTAACAACAAAATGTAGAGATTAACAGTAAAGGATACAATTGTTTGAACTCTGGGGGCGGGGGCAAATCCTGGAAAGGCCAAACAGGTCAGTCAGCATCTGAAAGCTTTGAAGTTCGAATGAAGTGTTCCTCCTGAAATGTTAACCTATCTGACATGTTGTCTATTCCAACAACAACAACTTGTATTTATATAGCGCCTTTAACATGGTAAAACGCCCCAAGGTGCTTCACAAGAGTATTAGACAAAAAATTTGACACCGAGCCACATAAGGAGAAACTAGGGCAGGTGGCCAAAAGCTTGGTTAAAGAGATAGGCTTTAAGGAGCGTCCTAAAGGAGGAAAGAGAGGTAGCGAGGCGGAGAGATTTGGGAAGGAAATTCCAGAGCTTAGGGCCCAGGCAGCTGAAGGCACAGCCACCAGTGGTTGAATGATTATAATCAAGGATGCTCAAGAGGCCAGAATTAGAGGAGCGCAGCTATCTTGGGGGGTTGTGGGGCTGGAGGAGATTACAGAGATAGGGAGAGGCGAGGCCATGGAGGGATTTGAAAACAAGAATGAGAATTTTGAAATTGAAGGCCTTGCTTAACCGGGAGCCAATGTAGGTCAGCGAGCACAGGGATGATGGGTGAACAGGACTTGGTGCGAGTTAGGACATGGGCAGCCGAGTTTTGGCTCACCTCAAGTTTACGTAGGGTGGAATGTGGGAGGTGTTGTGTATGTAATAGGTATGTTACTTTAAACCTATGGCCAGGGCAGCACTACTTTGTATGGCGTAGTGATACCGTAGTACCACTCCTGGCCATAGGGGTATAAATAGTACTGTGGGTACTGATCTCCCCTCAGTTTCCCGCCTGTTGGTATTAAGTAAAGACCTACGTTGAATCTTCCAAGCTGTCTCGTCATTATTGCATTAAGTATAGACACATACTTTATACTGGCGATGGGTAAGGTTCGAACTCACCAGTACACGGTGCAACAAAGGAACGATAGCAGTACGGAGAGAGAAGGAGAGAGGCTTCTTACCAGCCAGCCTGCAGAGTCCAGCGTCGACCGAAGGAGGCCGCCCAGCACTCCGGGTTCGGGAGGAGCGGCAGCAATGGAGCGAGAGAGAGAGGTTTCCAGCGGAGGCTGCGGCAGCTGAGAGAAGAGGCTGAACGGGCGCTCCAGCCACGGGGCAAAAGTCCACCCAGGGCCAGGTAAACTGAAATCCTTCCCGGGGAACGGGAGCTGCAACGGCCAGAACGGGCAGGCGATCTGGGGAACAAACGGAGCCACAAGGACTAGTGGGCCACGAGAGGGGAAGGTCTTTGTTAATAGCGGCGGTGGCAATAACGGGAGCTGCAAGGGCCAAAAATAACGACGCTGGAGAGAGGTCGTTGACAGCAGAGGGAGAAAAGGCGGGAAAAACGCCATCTAGTGGAGAAAGCGGGAAAAGTTTTTTTTTCTCTTCAACAGTTTAAAATGGCTAAAGAAGGTTGGTTGTCAGCATTTGTTGAGGACACCGAAGAGTGGGATGCCTATATCGAAAGGCATGAACTTTATTGCATAGTAAACAAGGTGGAAGATGACCAAAAGGTAGCAACCTTATTAAATTTTATGGGAGCAAAAACATACGGTCTGCTGAGGAACCTTCTTACTCCAGAAAAGCCAGCAGACAAAACGTACGCCCAAATTGTTGATACGTTAATGGAACATTTAAACCCTAAGCCACCATTTATAGCGGAAAGGTACCGCTTCTACAGACGCGACCAAAGGAATGATGAGTCGCAGGCAGCCTATTTAGCTGAGCTCAGAAGGTTGTCCAAACATTGCCAGTTTGGAGTCATATTGGCGGACGCGATCAGAGACAGATTTGTCTGTGGCATGTTGAATGAGAATACACGTAAACGGTTGCTAGCCAAGAAACAGCTCAGCCTAGATCAGGCGATTGAAATAGCATCGGGCCACGAAGCAGCAGCACAGGGTGCTGCTCAAATACGACAAAACACAACCGGCTATGACACCCATGAGGTGACATTTCACAAAGGTAAATGCTACCGTTGTGGCAAAACCACCCACGACCAAAGTAATTGTTGGTTTCGTGATAAAATATGCCGGCAGTGTGGAAAAAAGTGGCATATAGCGAAAGTTTGTCGGTCTGGTACGAAACCCAATCGTGGGGGCAATCCGAGCAGTACCAAGGCAAGGACAAAAATACATAAGATGTCTGACAGTAGCTCAGACGAGTCACAGGAAGGCACAAAAGCAGAGCCTAAAGGCCTGGGATGTCTCAAGTTATATGGTGTAGACAAAACGGAGGACCACAGCACAATGTGGGTTAAAATGAAGGTAGCAGGCGTCGAAGTTAATATGGAGCTGGACACGGGTTCAGCCCTATCAGTAATTAATGAACAAGATTATAACAGGCTGTTCAAACGCATTCCCTTAAAGGATACGGAAATTAAATTAAAAACATATATGGGACAAAAAGTTTACCCGAAGGGAAAAATGCAAGTAACAGTTAAATACAACGGCAGAAAAGTGCCAGGACTTTATTTATACGTCCTACCAAACGGTGGACCACCACTTTTGGGTAGGGAATGGATAAGAAAAATCCATTTCGACTGGAAGTCGACACACGAGTTAAAAGTAGAGACCGCCACGGATGATACAACCATTACAAGCAGGCTGTCGAAACTATTGGCAAAAACGCCAGAGGTGTTCCAACAAGGGCTGGGGACCTTAAAGGACATTAGAGCAAAAATAACTATTGCTCAAGACGCAAACCCCAAGTTTTGTAAGGCCAGACCGGTGCCTTATGCCATTCGGCCAGCGGTGGAAGCAGAACTGGATGCCTTAGAGAGTGCAGGTGTCCTTACAAAGATTGAGTGGAGCGAGTGGGCCACGCCCATCGTCCCAGTTATAAAGAAATCTGCAAATAACACACCGGGGGAACCAAAGAAGGTTCGCATTTGCGGGGATTTTAAGATAACTATTAACCCAGTCCTGCACACGGTACATAGAGGACATCTTCGCATCGTTAGCTGGGGGTAGACACTTTACGAAGATTGACCTTTGTCAAGCTTATTTACAGATGGAGGTGGAGCAGGACTCGAAAAAGCTCCTAATGATTAACACACACAAGGGATTGTACCAGTACAATCGCCTAGTATTTGGTGTGGCGTCCGCCCCGGCAATATGGCAGAGGACCATGGAACAGGTCCTACAGGGCATTCCAGGAACGCAATGCTACCTGGATGACATCCTGGTGCCAGGACAAACGGATAACGACCACCTCGCTAACCTGGAGCGAGTACTTCTGCGGTTACAACAATACGGACTCAGGGCGAACAAGCAGAAATGTGAGTTTTTCCAGGAACGTATCTCATACTGTGGTCACATTATAGATAAGGAAGGCCTGCATAAGTCCCCGGGAAAGATCGAGGCAGTAGTGAAGGCCCCGCCCCCTGAGAATGTATCTCAGTTACGATCATTCTTAGGCCTTATAAACTATTACCATAAGTTCCTCCCGAACTTATCGTCCATTTTACATCCACTAAATTCATTGCTGCAAAAGGGAGTCTCCTGGAATTGGGACGAAGCGTGTGAGGCTGCTTTTAAAAAGGGTAAACAACTCATTACATCCAAGGAAGTGCTCGCACACTTTGACCCAAAAATGCCAATGAGGTTGGCATGTGACGCCTCCCTGTACGGTATAGGGGCAGTGTTGTCACACAAATTTCCCAACGGGACGGAGAGGCCAATAGCATTTGCCTCAAGGTCGTTAGCTACAGCCGAAAGAAACTATGCGCAAATCGACAGGGAGGCCCTCAGTCTGGTGTGGGGTGTAAAAAAATTCCACCACTACCTGCATGGGCAACATTTCACACTACTGACGGATCATCAACCGTTGGTGTCGATATTTAATCCAACAAAAGGGGTGCCCCTGATGACGGCCCAAAGGCTACAGAGATGGTCACTGTTCTTAGGAGCACACCAGTACCTTATCGAATATAAGGGTACCAAACAGCATGGCAATGCGGATGGCCTGTCGTGGCTACCCTTGCCTGCCGAGATCGAAGAGATAGTACAGGACCCCGTGGAAATATATCATATGGCTGTTATGGAACACTTGCCCATCACCAGCCAATGTATCGAGCGGGAAACACGGAACGACCCGACATTGGCAAGGGTTTACGAATTAACCGTGAAAGGCTGGCTGGCGCAGGGTGACACATCATTGCCGGCGTTTTCGGCAAGGAAGGACCAGTTGTCCGTCTGCCGGGGCACATTGATGTGCGGAGCCAGGGTGGTGGTCCCTCAAAAATTACAACATAAAGTGTTGCAGGACTTACACGAAGGTCATCTGGGGGGTGTCAAAATGAAAAGCCTCGCCAGAGCCTACGTCTGGTGGCCCGGCATTGACAGGGACATTGAGGAAGTAGCAAAAGCGTGCCAAGGGTGCCAGATGGTACAGAACGTACCACCACAAGCCCCACTACATCCGTGGGAGTGGCCCTCAACGCCGTGGCAAAGGATCCACGTGGACTTCGCTGGCCCCTTCCTGGATGCGATGTTCCTTATTGTAGTGGACGCCCATTCAAAATGGCCGGAGGTCATAAAGATGTCATCAACGACAGCCGAAAAGACGGTCGCAGTCTTAAGGACCATTTTTGCCCGAAACGGGGTGCCCGAGCAAGTCTGTTCAGACAATGGGCCACAATTTGTGGCAGAAGAATTTCAAGCATTCCTAAAAAGGAATGGAGTGCGACATTATACGTCCGCACCATATCATCCGGCTACAAATGGGCTGGCAGAGCGATTTGTTCAGACTTTTAATAAGGCCATCAAGGCGATGGGGGAGGAAAGGTTGCCACTACAACACAAGGTGGACAACTTCCTATTCGCATACCGTAATGCTGCACATACGGTGACCAACCAGGCCCCCGCCGTCATGTTCTTTAATAGAAGGTTAAGGTCTCGCCTTGAATTGCTCAGACCAAACATTCGGAGAGATGTGGAAAACCGAGTATTTCGTAGGGCTCCTGACAGACAGACACGGAGCTTCGAGGTGGGGCAGCAGGTGTTGGCCCGTGATTATAGGAATGAAAAGTGGCGGTCTGGTACAATAAAGGCCCGCCAGGGACCCTTGATGTACACAGTTGAGACAGGGGAAGGCATAATCAGACGACATGTTGATCAACTTGTGGAGTCCAGAAACCCAACTGATTCACTACCTCACACGTCTCAGCACATTGTTACAACGGAATCACGGCCCAGCTCGTCGTTACAGAGGTCTCAGGATTGCGAGGAGTTCAGCACTCCAGTGATCTCCACGGCACAGGATGTGCCATCAGACACCGACGAGTCCAGCGATGAAGGGGTGACGGAAGTACTGCCGCCTACACCGAGACCGACTGGAGAAAGACGTTATCCTAGTCGAGACAGGAGGCCTCCTCAGAGACTGAATCTATAATATGTTTCTGTTTATATATATATAAGTAGACAACTCTTGATGTAAATATGTTATGTATATTGTGTTACCAAATGTTATTAGCCCTAGTTATGGGGCATCTATTGACTTAATTGCACGGGTACGTTTTAATTAAAAGGGGAGGAATGTTGTGTATGTAATAGGTATGTTACTTTAAACCTATGGCCAGGGCAGCACTACTTTGTATGGCGTAGTGATACCGTAGTACCACTCCTGGCCATAGGGGTATAAATAGTACTGTGGGTACTGATCTCCCCTCAGTTTCCCGCCTGTTGATATTAAGTAAAAACCTACGTTGAATCTTCCAAGCTGTCTCGTCATTATTGCATTAAGTATAGACACATACTTTATAGGAGGCCGGGCAGGAGTGCGTTGGAATAGTCAAGTCTAGAAGTAACAAAGGCATGGATGAGGGTTTCAGCAGCGGATGAGCTGAGGCAAGGACGGAGACGGGCAATGTTACAATTTCCAGCAAATTCTGTTCTTTGAAATTTTTTTAATGGTTTGAAGCTGGAGTATCTTGTTTAGTAATGTATAGCTACTGCTGTAAAGCTATCTACTTGCCAGTAACTTAGAATGTTATTTATGAAATGAATTTATCAAAGCAATATCTGACTGCATCACCCATTCTATTGCAATATCACTCTACCTGCTACATAAACAGATATTCATGCTTTAAAAAATCATTTTTTGTGAATTGCATAGTCTTCTAATATTAAAATGATTGCTGCCAAATGTTTATAGATATCTGCATTTTCATAGCATAAAGTGGTAAAATGCAAATAGAATATTATACTTTACCTGCTACAATATATGGAAATGACTCCACTCCTGACCTGACCAACATGATATGTTGCTCAGAATACTTTCTACATCTCAGACAAAATCTTGATAGTCTCTTGATGTTTTAGTACTGATCAGCATACCAATCACAACTTGCAGAATTGTATCCCCACTTGATTGTTAAAATAATGTTTTGGTAATCCAGCTGCAGAACATGACCTTGTGTGAGATTTGCTCAGTTTTGTGAGTTGAAGAGGAACAGAAAAAGTCCACAGAATGACCCTCAGTAGGATACACATTGTTCAAAAGGCTAAAACTATTCTTTCATCCCATTTTAGTAACTCTATCCAATTGTAATCAACATTGTGTTAAGTTTAGTTGCCTTAAAATCTCCATTTAAGTTACACTTACTTGCTATTTACTTATTGGCTTCTCTTCTTGCTCCTGCATCATTACCTCTGGTGTCCCCCAAGGATCTATTCTTGGCACCCTCCTGTTTCTCATCTACATGTTGCCCCTTGGTGACATCATCCAAAAAAGCAGCGTCAGTTTACACATGTACACTGACAACACCCAGCTCTACCTCACCACCTCTTCTCTTGACCCCTCCACGGCCTCTAAATTGTCAGACTGCTTGTCCGACATCCAGTTCTGGATGAGCAGAAATTTTCTCCAATTAAATATTGGGAAGACCGAAGCCATTGTTTTCAATCCCTGCCATAAACTCCGTTCCCTAGCCACTGACTCCATCCCTTTCCCTAATATCTGTCTGAGGCTGAACCACACTGTTCGCAACCTTGGTGTCGTATTTGACCCTGAAATGAGCTTCCGACCACATATCCGCAGCATAACTAAGATAGCCTATTTCCACCTGTGTAACATCGCCCGTCTCTGCCCTTGCCTCAGCTTATCCGCTGCTGAAACCCTCATCCATGCCTTTGTTACCTCTAGACTTGACTATTCCAATGCACTCCTGGCTGGCCTCCCACATTCTACCCTCTGTAAACTTGAGGTGATCCAAAACTCGGCTGCCCGTGTCCTAATTCGCACCAAGTCCCGTTCACCCATCACCCCTGTGCTCGCTGACCTACATTAGCTCCCAGTTAAGCAACTCCTCTATTTCAAAATTCTCATCCTTATTTTCAATTCCCTCCATGGCCTCACCCCTCCCTATCTCTGTAATCTCCTCCAGCCCCACAACCCCCCTCACCCCGAGATATCTGCGCTCCTCTAATTCTGCCCTCTTGAGCATCCCTGATTATAATCACTCAGCCTTTGGTGGCCATGCCTTCTGTTGCCTGGGCCCTAAGCTCTGGAATTCCCTGCCTAAACCTTTCCGCCTCTCTACCTCTCTTTCCTTCTTTAAGATGCTCCTTAAAACCTACCTCTTTGACCAAGCTTTTGATCATCTGCCCTAATTTCTCCTTATGTGGCTCGATGTCAAATTTTTTGTCTTTTAATACTCCTGTGAAATGCCTTGGGATGTTTTACTCTGTTAAGGCGCTACACAAATACAAGTTGTTGTTGTTGTTATTGTACTGCAACAGTATTACAACATCTCTAAAATCTCTAGGATTGCTTCATCTCATGGAAACAACCTCAAAGTCTTATATTTCCTGTGGTTATCATCTAATTAGTTTATTGAATATATGATGCCAACAAACACAATGCACATGTTCAGGAAATGTAAAATGAGGTGGCTGAAGAAACGAATACCATCAATCTATCTGTTACAGTAAATACTAATTCTACTGGAAACTGAGTGCCTCACTGGCACCAGCTCAACATGAATAAAGAAAGGTCTTGGAATATTCATAATGCAACTAAGAATTGGGCAGAGATGATGTAGCTGGAAATATATATATATCTAAGCTTTATAGTTATTAACTCTTCCAATACCATTGACTTAAATTTCTCATTCTAACTGTCTCCAGTGGCACAGATCTGCATTTAGAGAAATCTGTAACTACTTGATATTCAGACATGATAATAACTACTGTGACTTTATTAACACTCAACTGTTTTATCTCTTCTTTTGCAGTGAATTTTGACCATTTTCAAATACTACGTGCTATTGGAAAAGGAAGCTTTGGGAAGGTATTTATGCTGCAATCTACATGTTTGTTCAATTATGTACATGTCATAATTTTAAGCAACAATTTCTAATTGTAAGATAGATTGGTTGTGTTGATCAGTGTGATGAATACTGAGCATGCTTCAGATTTGAATGTACAGGAAATTATGCACGGTATAACTTGACGTTAAAACTGGCAGACAGCCATAGAAGAGGAAGAAGAAGCTGTCAACACTACACCAGATTGCTAGTGCTTATGATTATTTTATCCTACCAAGTGAATGCTATCAAACATAAAACATTAATTCCCTAGATATGAGGTAACAAAAATCTATATTTGGAAATTTTTCAGTATTTAACGGACTGCACGTTAGAGTGGCAGGGAAAGTGAAGAAGTTCAAAGACAAGTACACTCCAGTTACTGGGCAGATTCAATTTAATTCAATTTAGACCACAATTGCTGTATGAAAGGTTTGGTTCTTGCATAGTACTGCAGCATTTCCATTGTCAGGTTGGTAGGTATAAATACTCTCAACTAGTCCAGCAGTGTGAGTCTCATTTATGTATAGTTAACTAAGTATACTTGCCTTTTATGATGGGTGATGATTAGGTTTTTGAGAAATAGATGAAGTGTAGCTGCTGCAATTACTTGAAGATGGTTCACATATCTCCTGCTCTACAAACATATGCTACACCTAATCCCAAAGAGCTGAGCAGACTTTGTAGGTTTTCAAATTTTCTGTTGGGATGGGTTATGACTTCAATCTTTGTGTACTTTCAAGGCATTATTACTGCGAGTAAAAATAGATACAAACGTATTGAATGATGTTTGTTGAAAGAAAATGACTGGATAAAGTCAACAACAGGGGTTCCATTCATGGCATATTCTATATGGCAGCTGTGGAAAAATAAGCCACAGAAAGAAAGAAAGACTTGCATTTATATAGCGTCTTTCACAATCTCAGGACATCCTAAAGCGCTTTACAGCCAATTAAGTACTTTTGAAATGTAGTCACTTTTGTAATGTAAGAAAGCACTGATCAAGGTCACAGAAAAAAGGGAGGGTATTAATTTTGAATAAAAAATTCCATTAAATTTCTTTCAAGTTCAGATAATTACTTTTGTATAGCAAGGTCTCTTGTCGAATATGTGAAGTATTTAAATTTATGTAAATTTTGTCTGCCATTTTAATTCTTCCGTCTAAGGTTAGTTGTTAACCATTTACACAGCATTAGAAATGCAAGCATAGGGTATTGATTTTCTGATGGTTAGGTCCTATTTAACTAAATGATGCAGTGCCATATGAAGGAAAGATCCCCAATGGAGAATAAAATAGGTATTCCACTAGTGCATTCTGTTTAGATACTGTGTAGTGAGAAGGATAATTTTAATAGGATTTTTAAGAGTTTACATTCATACATGTATATTATGAATTCATTGTACATTTTGCTGACAGTGTATGTGGGAGGAGTACATGGACGCACTAGGCATAGTTATGCCAACAAGTAGAACAGTGAGATTTGGTGGTCTGGTGGGAATCCTGATTGCTAGTTGTTATATTGGTTACTGTCACCGTCTGTGCCTCTCTCCTGATAAGTTGCGGGTCTATACTATCCTCTTGAGAGATAGTTTGCGGGGTGAGGAAGGATGAATCGCACCAAGTGTTAGATTTCATTTGAAAGAAGATTGTTACAATTACGGAGAGTATTCTGGTAAAGCTATTATGCCATGTAACCCAACTCTTGATGTGAGTGACAATCACCTTCAAAATCCCACATATGGGAATTGAGCCCCTGTCTTGGCCCAAATACTTTGTTTTGCTTATTCCTTCAACAGTAGGTCAATAACTGGCTAGTATGAGTGTTTGCTTCCATGATTCAGTATAAGCACAACAAATAAAATATTCGTGTCACTGCCTTCATTCAAGAGAGCCTTAAAGGAACAAGGTCTGTATTGGCGGGGTTTCAGAATAGCACTTCCAGCTCTGAGACAAAGGGTGAAATTTTCCCTATCCCTTCATAGTCAGTGGGGGGGGGGGGGAGGGCGAGGTCAAGGGGGAACTGTTTCACCGAATAACTCAAGCCTGAACACTTGCACAGTTCTGTGCAGAACATACTCAAACTTGTTTAGCCCTAACCTAAAACTCGGCTGCCCATGTCCTAACTCGCACCAAGTCCCGTTCACCCATCACCCCTGTGCTCACTGACCTACATTGGCTCCCAGTTAAGCAACGCTTCGATTTCAAAATTCTCATTCATTGTTTTCAAGTCCCTCCATGGCCTTGCCCCTCCCTATCTCTGTAATCTCGTTCAGCCCCACAACCCCCCGAGATATCTGCGCTCCTCTAATTCTGCCCTGTTGAGAGCATCCCTGATTATAATCGCTCCACCATTCATGGCCATGCCTTCTGTTGCCTAGGTCCTATGCTCTGGAATTCCCTCTCTACACCTCATTACCTCTCATTCCTCCTTTAAGACGCTCCTTAAAACCTACCTCTTTGACCAAGCTTTTGGTCATCTGCCCTAATTTCTCCTTATATGACTCGCTGTCAAATTTTTTGTCCTATAATACTCCTGTGAAGCTCCTTGGGATGTTTTATTACATTAAAGGCGCAATATAAATACAAGTTGTTGTTGTTTAATTGTGTGGTAGGCACTTTCGAGGATGTAATGACAGTTACAAGCAATTCAGTGGGAAAAAAACAGGCAGTGGGGGGAGAAATCAGGAGAATTTGTTTTTACGCAGCAAGTTGTTATAATTTGGAATGCACGTTTTTTAAATTCATTCCAGGATGTGAGCGTTGCTGGCAAGACCAGCATTTATTGCCCATCCATAATTGCCCTTGAGAAGGTGGTAGTGAGCCACCTTCTTGAACCGCTGCAGTCCATGTGATGAAGGTACCCCACAGTGCTGTTAGGTAGGCAGTTCCAGGATTTTGACCCAGCGACGATGATGGATCGGCAATATACTTCTAAGTCAGGATGGTGTGTAACTTGGAGGGGAACTTGGAGGTGCTGGTGTTCCCATGTGCCTGCTGCCCTTGTCCTTCTAGGTGGTAGAGGTAATGGGTTTGGGAGGTGCTGCGGAAGAAGCCTTGACAAGTTGCTGCAGTGCTGACGACCATGTATGCAGGAAGTGTATCCAGCTGCAGCTACTGGCAGACCGCATTGCGGCGCTGGAGCTGCGAATGGATACATATTGGAGCATTTGCAATGCTGAGGACGTCGTGGATAGCACGTTTACTGAGTTGGTCACACCGCAGGTAAAGGCTGCACAGGCAGGAAGAGAATGAGTGACCGCCAGGCAGAGTAGTAGGTGCAGCAGCTGGTGCAGGGGTCCCCTGTGGCCATCCCCCTCTCAATCAGATATACCGCTTTGGATATTGTTGGGGGAGATGGCTTATCGGGGGAAGGCAGCAGCAGCCAACTTCCTGGCACCATGGGTGGTTCTGCTGCACATGATGGGAGGAAAAAGAGTGGGAGAGCTATTGTGATAGGCGATTCTATTGTAAGGGGAATAGATAGGCGTTTCTGCGGCCGCAAGCGAGACTCCAGGATGGTATGTTGCCTCCCAGGTGCAAGGGTCAAGGATGACACGGAGCGGCTGCAGGGCATTCTGGAGGGGGAGGGTGAACAGCCAGTTGTCATGGCGCATACAGGTACCAACGATATAGGTAAAAAACGGGATGAGGCCCTAAAAGCTGAATATAGGGAGTTAGGAGGTAAATTAAAAAATAGGATCTCAAAGGTAGTAATCTCAGGATTGCTACCAGTGCCACATGCTAGTCAGAGTAGAAATAAAAGGATATTTCAGATGAATACATGGCTAGAGGAATGGTGCAAGGGGGAGGGTTTCAAATTCCTGGGACAATGGAACCAGCTCTGGGGGAGGTGGGACCAGTACAAACTGGATGGTTTGCACCTGGGCAGGATCAGGGCCGATGTCCTAGGGGGAGTGTTTGCTAGTGCTGTTGGGGAGGGTTCAAACTAAAATGACGGGGTTGGGAACCTGTGCAGGGAGACAGAGGAAATGGAAGCAAGGATAGAAGCAAAAGACAGGAAGGAGAAAAGCAAAAGTGGAAGGCAGAGAAATCAAGGGTGTAAATCAAACAGGGCCACAGTAGATACTAATTCTAAAAGGACTAAGAGCGTTAAAAAAACAAGCCCGAAGGCTTTGTGTCTTAATATGAGGAGCATTCGTAATAAGTTGGATGAATTAGCTGCACAAATAGATGTAAACGGATATGATATAATTGGGATTACGGAGACATGGCTCCAGGGTGACCAAGGCTGGGAATTCAACATCCAGGGGTATTCAATATTCAGGAAGGACAGGCTAAAAGGCAAAGGAGGTGGGGTAGCATTGCTAGTTAAAGAAGAGATTAACACAATAGTAAGGAAGGATATTAGCTCTGATGATGTGGAATCTGTATGGGTAGAGCTGAGAAATACCAAGGGGCAGAAAACGTTAGTGGGAGTTGTATACAGACCCCCAAACAGTAATGCTGAGGTTGGGGATGGCATTAAACGGGAAATTAGAGATGCGTGCAATAAGGGCACAGCAGTTATCATGGGTGACTTTAATCTACATATAGATTGGTCTAACCAAATTAGTAACAATACTGTAGAGGAGGAATTCCTAGAGTGTATACGGGATGGTTTCCTGGACCAATATGTCGAGGAACCAACTAGAGATCAGGCCATTTTAGACTGGGTATTATGTAATGAGAAAGGATTAATTAGCAACTTGTTGTGTGAGGCCCCTTGGGGAGTAGTGATCATAATATGATAGAATTCTTCATTAAAATGGAGAGTGAAGTAGTTGACTCAAGAGACAAAGGTCCTGAACTTAAACAAAGGAAACTACGATGGTATGAGGCGCGAGTTGGCTAGGATGGATTGGGGAACGTTACTTAAAGGGTTGATGGTGGATAGGCAATGGCAAACATTTAAAGATCGCATGGATGAACTAGAGAATTTGTTCATCCCAGTCTGGCATAAAAATAAAACAAAAGAGGTGACTCAACCGTGGCTAACAAGGGAAATTAGGGATAGCATAAGATCCAAGGAGAGAGCATATAAATTGGTCAGAAAACGCCACAAACCTGAGGATTGGGAGCAGCTTAGGATTCAGCAAAGGAGGACAAAGGGATTAATTAAGAGGGGGAAAATAGGGCATGAGAGTAAGCTTTCAGGGAACATAAAAACTGACTGTAAAAGCTTCTATAGATATGTGAAGAGAAAAAGTTTGGTGAAGTCAAGCGTAGGTCCCTTGCAGTCAGAATCAGGGGAATTTACAATGGGGAACAAAGAAATGGCAGACCAATTAAATACATACTTTGGATCTGTCTTCACAAAGGAGGACACAAATAACATCCTAGAGATGTCGGGGAACATAGGGTCTAATGAGAGGGAGGGACTGAATGAAATCAGTATTTGTAGGGAAATGGTGTTAGGGAAATTGACGGGATTGAAGGCCGATAAATCCCCAAGACCTGATAATCTACATCCTAGGGTACTTAAGGAAGGGGCTCTAGAAATAGTAGATGCATTGCTGGTCATTTTCCAAAATTCTATAGACTCTGGAACAGTTCCCATGGATTGGAGGGTAGCGAATGTAACCCCGCTATTTAAAAAAGGTGGTAGAGAGAAAACGGGGAATTATAGACTGGTAAGCCTGACATCGGTAGTGGGGAAAATGCTAGAGTCCATTATAAAAGATGTAAAGCAGAGCACTTGGAAAACAGTGACAGGGTCGGACAAAGTCAACATGGATTTACGAAAGGTAAATCAAGCTTGACTAATCTACTGGAATTTTTTGAGGATGTAACTGGTAGAATAGATAAGGGAGAACCAGTGGATGTGGTGTATTTGGACATTCAGAAGGCTTTCGATAAGGTCCTGCATAAGAGATTTGCGTGCAAAGTTTAAGCACATGGGATTAGGGTAAGGTACTGACTTGGATAGAGAACTGGTTGGCAGACAGGAAGCAAAGAGTTGGAATAAAGGGGTCTTTTTCCGAGCGGCAGGCAGTGACTAGTGGGGTACCGCAGGGATCGGTGCTAGAACCCCAGCTATTCAAAATATATATTAATGATCTAGACGAGGGAGCTAGATGTAATATCTCCAAGTTTGCATCTGATACAAATCTGGGTGGGCATGTGTGCTGTGAGGAGAATGCAGAGAAACTCTAGTATGATTTGGACAGGTTGGGTGATTGGGCAGATGCATGGTAGATGCAGTATAATGTGGATAAATGCGAGGTTATCCACTTTGGTGGCAAAAGCAGGAAGGCAGATTATTATCTGAATGGCAATAGGTTGGGAAAAGGGGAAATGCAGAAGTGCAACGAGACCTGGGTGTCCTTGTGCACCAGTCGCTGAAGGTAAGCATGCAGGTGCAGCAGGCGGTTAAGAAGGCAAATGGTATGTTGGCCTTCATAGCGAGAGGATTCGAGTACAGGAGCAAGGATGTCTTGCTGCAGTTGTACAGGGCCTTGGTGAGACCACACCTTGAGTATTGTGTGCAGTTTTGGTCGCCTTATCTGAGGAAGGATGTTCTTGCCATGGAGGGAGTGCAGCGAAGATTCACCAGACTGATACCTGGAATGGCAGGAATGACGTATGAAGAGAGATTGGTTCGATTGGGCTTGTATTCGCTAGAGTTTAGAAGAATGAGAGGGGATCTTACTGAAGCTTAAAAAATTCGAACAGGACTAGACAGACTCGATGCAGGAAGGATGTTCCCGATGGCGGGGGAGTCCAGAACCAGGGGTCACAGTCTAAGGATAAGGGGTAAGACATTTAGGACTGAGATAAGGAGGAACTTCTTCACCCAGAGAGTGGTGAACCTGTGGAATTCTCTACCACAGAAGGCAGTTGAGGCCAATTCATTAAATATATTCAAGAAGGAGTTAGATATATTTCTTATGGCTAAAGGGATCAAGGGATATGGGGAGAAAGTAGGGACCGGGTACTGAATTTGGATGATCAGCCATGATCTCATTAAATGGCGGAGCAGGTTCGAGGGGCCGAATGGCCTACTCCTGCTCCTATCTTCTATGTTTCTATGCATCTTGTAGATGGTACACACTGCAGCCACAATGCGCCGGTGGATTGAGGGAGTGAATGTTTAAGGTGGTGGATGGGGTGCCAATCAAGCGAGCTGCTTTGTCCTGGATGGTGTCGAGCTTCTTGAGTGTTGTTGGAACGGCACTCATCCAGGCAAGTGGAGAGTATTCCATCACACTCCTGACTTGTGCCTTGTAGATGGTGGAAAGACTTTGGTGAGTCAGGAGGTGAGACCTTCACCGCAGACTACCCAGCCACTGACCCGCTCTTGTTACCACAGTATTTATGTGGCTGGTCCAATTAAGTTTCTGGTCAATGATGATCCCCCAGGATGTTGATGGTGTGGGATTCGGTGATGGTAATGCCGTTGAATGTCAAGGAAAAGTGGTTAGACTCTCGCTTGTTGGAGATAGTCATTGCAAGACACTTGTGTGGTGCGAATGTTACTTGCCACTTATCAGCCCAAGCCTGAATGACGTCCAGATCTTGCTGCATGCGGTCATGGACTGCTTCATTTTCTGAGGAGTTGGGACTGGAGCTGAACACTGCAATCATCAGCGAACATCCCCATTTCTGACCCTTTGATGGAGGGAAGGTCATTGATGAAGCAGCTGAAGATGGTTGGGCCTAGGACACTGCCCTGAGGAACGCCTGCAGCGATGTCCTGGGGCTGAGATGATTGACCGCCAACAACCACAACCACCTTCCTTTGTGCTAAGTATGACTCCAGCCAGTGGATAGTTTTCCCCCTGATTCCCATTTATTTTAATTTTACTAGGGCTCCTTGATGCCACACTTGGTCAAATGCTGCCTTGATGTCAAGGACAGTCACTCTCAGCTCACCTCTGGAATTCAGCTCTTTTGCCATGTTTGGACAAAGGCTGTAATGAGGTCTGGAGCCGAGTGGTCCTGACTTAACCCAAACAGGGCATCGGTGAGCAGGTTATTGGTGAGTAAGTGCCGCTTGATACTTCTTCTTCTTAGGCAATCCCTCGGAACCGAGGATGACTTGCTTCCACATTAAAAATGAGTTTGTCAGTGACTGATGAGTCCAATGCGGGACCTACAGTCTCTGTCACAGGTGGGGCAGACGGTGGTTGAAGGGGCGGGTGGGTGGGGTGCTTGGGTTGACGTGCGCTCCTTGCGCTGCCTGCGTTTGGCTTCCGCTTGCTCCCGGCGAAGAGACTTGAGGTGTTCGGCGCCTTCCCCGGATGCTTCTCCTCCACTTTGTGCGGTCTTGGGCCTGGGATTCCCAGGTGTCGGTGGGGATGTTACACTTTTTCAAGGAGGCTTTAAGGGTGTCCTTGAAGCGTTTCCTCTGCCCACCTGGGGCTCTCCTGCCATGCCGGAGCTCCGAATAGAGCGCTTGTTTTGGGTGTCTCATATCGGGCATGCGGACAATGTGACCCGCCGCTTGATAGCAATGTCGACGACACCTTCCATCACTTTGTTGATGATTGAGAGTAGACTGATGCGGCGGTAATTGGCCGGATTGGATTTGTCCTGCTTTTTGTGGATGGGACATACCTGGGCAGTTTTTCAAATTGGTTCTGGGTTCAAGTCCCACTCCAGAGACAAGAGCACAAAACCTAGGCTGATGCTCCAGTGCAGTACTGAGGGAGTGCTGCACTGTCGGAGATGTTGTCTTTCGGATGATGGTTAAACCGAGACCCCCTCTGCTCTCTCACATGGATGTAAATGATCCCAAGGCACTATTTCGATGAAGAACAGGGGAGTTATCCCCGGTGTCCTGGTCAATATTGATCCCTCAATCAACATCACTGAAGAAACAGATTATGGCCCAGAAATTCGGGTCTCCACGGGTGAGTACGCACGGGTTATTCACCCGTAAGCCCAATGGAAGTGCCGGTTTCCTGCATGCACTGTGCATGCGCGGGAAACCGGCACTTCCGTTCCCCTGAACGAAGGGGTTCAGAGGTCGAACGCGTGCGTGGGAGAGGCTGCACGTGCGCATCAAACTTAGTTTTTTTTTACAGGTTTTCCCGGGAGGGTAAGTCTGCAGAAGTTAGACATGTAAAAAGCAGGCGTAAGGCCTGCTTTTTACAAGGTAAGTGGTGAATTAATTAAAATTAAAACATTTTTTCCACAGGTTTATTATTTTTAAATACTTTAAAGCAAGTTAAGTTTATTTTTAGCCCCGTTAGAAAATAAAATTATTTTTTCAAAAATGTAAATTATTGTTTAAAATAGTTATTTCATGTACTTTAAAGTTTATTTAAAAAATGTGATTTAAAAAAAAATTATTTGAAGATTTAGTGCTATTTTGGGGCCGTAGTATTTATAAGTTTTGACAGCTCTTCCTGTCAACCTTATGAATGGAGCATTCCCTGCTCCAATTGGCTCTCCATGGCCCTCGTGGTCCCAGGGGACGCATTGAACTAACTGCGCCCCTGGGATACGCAAGCACTGCGCGCCGGCAGCTGGACCAGGCCCCAAATCGGAATTCCACGCGGGCCCACAGCTCAATGGCCGGCGCGCAAGGTAAGTGCAGGTCGGGGGCTTGCACCCGCGGGAAACCCCCGACCCGAATTTCTGGGCCATTATCTGGTCATTATCACATTGCTGCTTGTGGGAGCTAGCTGTGCGCAAATTGGCTGCCGCATTTCCTACATTACATGATTGACCACACTTCATTGGCTATAAAGTACTATGGGACATCCGGTAGTCATGAAAGGCACTATATAAATGAAAGTCTTTCTTTTCTTTCTTTTATTTTCTGGTTAGATGCCAGTATTGCAGCTGTACTGGAATAGATTGGCTAGTGGCGTGGCTAGTTCTGGAGCACAAGTCTTCAGCACGATAGCCGGGATGTTGTCAGGGCCCATAGCCTTTGCTGTATCCAGTGTGCTCAGCCGTTTCTTGATGTCACGTGGAGTGAATCTAATTGGCTGAAGACTGGCTTCTGTGATGGTGGGGACATCAGTAGGAGGCTGATATGAATCATCCACTCGGTACTTCTGGCTGAAGATCATTGCTACCGCTTCAGCCTTGTCTTTTGCACTCGTGTGCTGGGCTCCTCCATCATTGAGGATGGGGATATTCATGGAGCCTCCTCCTCCTGTGAGTTGTTTAATTGTCCACCACAATTCACGACTGGATGTGACAGGACTGCAGAGCTTTGATCTGATCTGCTGATTGTGGGATCGCTTAGCTCTGTCTACAACATGCTGCTTCCGCTTTTTAGCATGCATGTAGTCCTGTGTTGCAGCTTCCACAGGTTGGCACCTCATTTTTAGGTATGCCTGGTGCTGCTCCTGGTATGCTCTTCTGCACTCCTTATTGAACCAGGGTTGGTCTCCTGGCTTGATGGTAATGGTAGAGTGAGGGATATGCTGGGCCATGAGGTTACAGATTGTGGTGGAATACAATTCTGCTGCTGCTCATGGCCCACAGCGACTCATGGATTCCCAGTTTTGAGCTGTTAGATCTGTTCTGAATCCATCCCATTTAGCACGGTGGTAGTGCACACAACACGATGGAGGGTGTCCTCAGTGTGAAGACAGGACTTCATTTCCACAAGGACTGTGCGGTGATCATTGCTACCAGTGCCATCATGGACAGATGCATCTGCGACAGGTAGATTGTTGAGGACGAGGTCAAGTCGGTGGGCCCCGACAACATCCCAATGTCGTGCTGAAGACTTGTGCTCCAGAACTAGCTGCGCCTCTAGCCAAGCTGTTCCAGTGCAGCTATAATACTAGCATCTATCCGATGTGGAAAACTCCCCAGTTATGTTCTGTCCACAAAAAGCAGGACAAATCCAATCCGGCCAATTACCGCCCCATCAGTCTACTCTCAATCATCAACAAAGTGATGGAAGGTGTCGTCGACAGCGCTATCAAGCAACACTTACTTACCAATAACCTGCTTACAGATGCCCAGTTTGGGTTCCGCCAGGACCACTCGGCTCCAGACCTCATTACAGCCTTGGTCCAATACATGGACAAAAGAGCTGAATTCCAGAGGTGAGGTGGGAGTGACTGCCCTTGACATCAAGGCAGCATTTGACCGAGTGTGGCATCAAGGAGCCCTAGTAAAACTGAAGTCAATGGGAATCAGGGGGAAAACTCTCCACTGGCTGCACAAAGGAAGATGGTTGTGGTAGTTGGAGGTCAATCATCACAGCCCCAAGAGTTCCTCAGGGCAGTGTCCTAGGCCCAACCATCTTCAGCTGCTTCATCCATGACCTTCACTCCATCATAAGGTCAGAAGTGGGGCTGTTCGCTGATGACTGCACAGTGTTCAGTGCCATTTGCAACTCCTCAAATAATGAAGCAGTCCATGTCCGCATACAACAAGACCTGGATGACATTCAGGCTTGGGCTGATAAGTGGCAGGTAACACTCGCGTCACTCAAGTGCCAGGCAATGACTATCTCCAACAAGCGAGTGGCTAACCACTGACCCTTGACTTTCTACGGCATTACCATCGCTGAATCTCCCACAATGAACATCCTGGGGGGTCATCATTAACCAGAAACTTAACTGGATCAGCCACATAAATACTGGGGCAACAAGAGCAGGTCAGAGGCTGGGTATTCTGCGGCAAGTGTCTCACCTCCTGACTCCTGAAAGCCTTTCCACCATCTACAAGGCACAAGTCAGGAGTGTGTTGGCATACTCTCCACTTCCTTGGATGAGTGCAGCTCCAACAACACTCAGGAAGCTTGACACCATCTAAGACAAAGCACCCCATCCATCACCTTAAACATTCACTCCCTCCATCACCGGCAAACCGTGGCTGCAGTTTGTACCATCTACATGATGCACTGCAGCAACTCGCCAAGGCTTCTTCAGCAGCACCTCCCAAACCCGCGACCTCTACCACTTAGAAGGACAAGGGCAGTAGGTGCAAGGGAACACCACCACCTCCAAGTTCCCCTCCAAGTCACACACTATCCTGACTTGGAAGTATATCACTGATCCTTCATCGTCACTGGGTCAAAATCCTCGAACTCCCTCCCTAACAGCACTGTGGGAGTACCTTCACCACATGGACTGCAGCGGTTCAAGAAGGCAGCTCACCACCACCTTCTCAGGGGCAACTAGGGATGGACAATAAATGCTGGCCTTGCCAGCAACAACCACATCCCATGAACGAATAAAAAAATAAATCTGCTTTGGGTAGGTTACGATTGAACATCTTCTGGGGCAAGAGCATGTGTTTCTCTCACACTGGAAAATGAAACCAGTTACAAGTTGAGCCATTTCTATATTGGACAGATGTGAGGCTTCATCAGTCAACTTCCCTCTCTCATAAGGTAAGGAGTAGGGATGTTCACTGATGCTACAGTGTTCAGTTCCACTCAAAACCCCTCCAATAATGCAGCAGCCGATGACTGCCTACAGCAGGACCTGGATAACATCCAGGCTTAGGCTAATGAGTGACAGGTAACAATTGCATCGCATAAGTGGCAAGCAGTAAGCATCTCCAACATAAAAAGGCTCAACCACCTTCCCCAGACCTTAAAGAGCACCAGCATCACCAAAAGGGGCAGTCGCAGCATGGATACATAATTGGCTACTGGATAGAAAACAGAGTTGTGGTGAATGGCTGTTTTTCAGACTGGAGGGAGGTATACAGTGACGTTCCCCAAGGTTCAATACTTGGACCACTGCTGTTTTTGATATACATTAATGACTTGGACTTAAGGGTACAGGTCACAATTTCAAAATTTGCAGATGACACAAAACTTGGAAGTACAGTGAACAGTGAGGAAGATAGTAATAGACTTCAAGAAGACATAGACAGGCTGGGGGAATGGGCGGACACATGGCAGATAAAATTCAATGCAGAGAAGTGTGAGGTGAATCATTTTGGTAGGAAAAATGAGGGGAGACCATACACACTAAATGGTATAATTTTAAAGGGGGTGCCAGAACAGAGTGACTTGGGGGTGCTTGTGCACAAATCTTTGAAGGTGGTCGGACAGGTTAACAAAGCAGTTGATAGAGCATCTGCAATCCTGGGCTTTATAAATAGAAGCATAGGCCCTGATTTTCGGCTTGTGTGGGAAATGGTCGGGTTTCCCCGAATGTGGGGTTTCTGACACACAAAAAAATGTGTCAGCCAGCTCCATGCAATTTTCCCTCAAGTGGCCAATTAATTCCCAGCATGTGGGCAGCCTTGCTAATTGTCCAATTCGTGTCAGAAAGCCCCACAGTATGATGTCATCATTCGTGGTGCTTTCAAGGTCCATAGCAAGCACTGCATCCTCTGAAGGCTTCCATACGAACCATACAGGATGGCAGAGGAGCCTGCAGCAGCTGTGGCCAGTGCCAGACCCCAAGCTGCCTCCAAATTCGACCAAGCTTCACTGCAGGCATTATGGGATGGGGTTAGGGCCCACAGGGAGGTCCTCTTCCCTAGGTCAGGCAGGAGGAAGAGGCTTCCCACTGAGACCAAGGCTGCATGGATGCAGGTGTCAGCAGATGTCAACTCGAATGTGCATGTAACCTTGGCATCACATCTCTAACTCCTTCCTCTACTCCCCCACAGGACCATCCAGAGCCCCCGTCCCCACTGTGGAGGAGGAAGAGGCTGTGCAGCCAGACTCCTCAGAGGAAGCTCCAACCTCTGAGGGCGCAGCGTCAGCAGAAGTAAGCGCACCCAGCACCAGCGCAGACACTCACACCTCGGGGGGACCTTCGGGACATAGAGTAGTGTTGTCACCTGGTGCTTCACAGCTCAAAAGTGAGCCTCAGCAGATTCTGGAGACAGGAACAGCAGTGGAAAGTCCTCGTCGGAGGGCGCAGGACTCTGCCAGCTCAGCTCAGCTGCGCTGCATGTCGACCCTCTGCCTCTGGGTACATCCGCAAGAGAAGAGGTGATGGATCTCCATGCACAGATGCAGGAGTCTCTGGCAGGTTTTGTCTCCAGGGTCGCTGCGAGTGTGGAGCGAATGGAGGAGTCCATAGCGACCATGAGCAGAGCCTTTGTGGAGTCATTGGCACATGAACGCATCACCATGGAAAGGCTGGCAACCTCCATGGAGGAGATAACTCGCCAGGGTACGGAAAACATGGTGAGTGCTCATAAGTGAATGACATCTCTTGAGCAGCGTTGGCCATCTATTGAACAGAGAAACCAGACCTTCATGGAAGTCCTTCTGAGTAGGACTGCCAGTGCAGAAACAGGTCCCCATGGCCCCCTAAAGCGCAGCAAGGTGCTCTCAAGCCACTTCCAAGCGCTGGCCCCTTCTGGCCTGTGCAGCTTCAGGTGAGTGAGCAGCAGCCTGGTGCTCCTGGTGCTCACCCTGCTGTTCCTGGTTCTGCTGCTGCCGCCTCTGCTGCTGGAGATCCTCTAATGGCAAGAAGGGAAGGAAAAAAAGGCATCCCATGCTTCTCGTAGATGCCTCCGCTGAGGAAGCGCTGAGTGAGGGTAGTGAGAGGGCCTTCCCAGGAGATCGCATTGGAGAAGTGTGTGAGGCTCCAACCTTCCACAGCTGTGCCCAAGCCTTGAAGAAGTAGCCCCAAACCTGCAATAACAAGGTCCTTCAACATACAAATGCTGTCCCTTTAAATCGCAGCTTCTCCGATTGACCTGCAGCTGACAGCAAGCAAGCCGGCAAGCTTCACGCCAGGTTTCATCAGCGGGGTTCCCCGCAGGCATGTTTAGCGTGGGGAACCCCTGAAAGTCGCAAGGGCACCCTAAAATCAGCTTAAACAAGGTGATAATTGATCATTACTGTACCGACGGCCAGTCCCGCCAGCGGCGGGCGGGACTGAAGCGGGTCGGAGAGAAACGGCGGTCCGAAAGTCGGACGGGGCGGGGAATCAGGCAGGGGGGGTCGTGACCCGCTTTTTCGGCGATTTTCGGCCCCCGGCCACATGAAAAGTCGCCCGACAGCTGGCAGAAAATCGGGGCCATAGAGTACAAAAGCCAGGAAGTTATGCTAATCCTACATAAAACACTAGTTCGGCCTCAGCTGGAGTATTGTGACCAATTCTGGGCACCACACTTTAGGAAGGATGTGAAGGCTTTGGAGAGGGTGCAAAAGAGATTTACTAGAATGATTCCAGCGATGAGCGATTACAGTTGTTCCAGCGATGAGCGATTACAGTTGTGTGGATAGACTAGAGAAGCTGGCGTTGTTCTCCTTGGAGCAGAGAAGGCGAAAAGGAGATTTGATACAAGTGTTTAAAATCATGAAGGGTTTAGATAGAGTAAATAAAGAGAGACTGTTTCCAATGGCTGATGGGTCAGTAATGAGAGGGCACAGATTTAAAGTGATTGGCAAAAGAGCCAGTGGCGACACGAGGAAAAGCCTTTCTAAGCAACAGCTGGTTATTATTTGGAATGCGCTGCCTGATAGGTTGGTGGATACAGATTCAATAGTAGCCTTCAAAATGGAATTGGATAAATGCTTGAAGGAGAATAAATTGCAGGGATATGGGGAAAGAGCAGGGGAGTGAGACTAACTGGATTGCTCTTTGAAAGCACCGGCGCAGACTCGATGGGCCGAATGGCCGCCTTCTGTGCTGTACTATTTGATGATTCTATGATTCATTAACATCCTGGGGGTGACCATTGGACAGAAACTTAACTGGACCAGCCATATGAAAACGTTGGCTACAAGAGCAGGGCAGAGGCTGGGTACTGTGTGCCAGTCCACCACCAACAAGGCTCAAGTCAGGAGTGTGATGGAATAATCACCTCTTGACTGGATGGGTGCAGCTGCAACAACACTGGAAGCTCAACACCATCCAAGACACAGCAGTCCGCTTGATTGGAACACCCACCACCGAACTCAATATCCACCCCCTTCACCACTGGTGCACTCTGGCTACAGTATGTACAGGAATCCCGCCTCAACCGCGGTTTTGCCATACGCGGATTTCATGTATACACGGTTTCCACTTTGCAACTATTTTTGTCAACCGCGGCAGTGAAATTCGTGTATCCGCGGTTTTTAATTTAGGAATGAGGTAAAAAACATGGGCCTAGAAATTAAGTAAGGCGCTGCCAGCTTTGCGCCCAGCTACCGCCTAAAGAGGGCTTCTGCGCAATACAGGAGTTTGCGCTGATATTCAGCGCAGCGGTAATGGCGGCGGTAGCCGTTAGCGCTGTGCCGGCACCGATGACGTCATCGGTGTGCGCAGTGCCCCGGTTCCGCCCCGATACCGGCCCGATCCCCATATTTAGTTGCGGCCGCCTCTTCCGCAGCGGCCGCAAACAGCGACCAGAAAACGGGGCCGTACTGTAGCCTTAGTGGGGCACTTTAAGGTGGAGGTGCGGCCGGCAGCTTTTTCGGCGGCCGCCTGCCCGCACCTCCTTCCCCGGCCTCCTCCACCACCCCCCCCGTGGCATTGCCGGCTGCTTTCCGCGAACCCGGCACTTCTCCGTGGTGCCGGGCTCATTCGCCGGCACTATCCAGCGGCGATCTCCCCGTTGCAGGCACCTCCACCTTAAGAGAAGGAGGAGGCCTGCAGTACCGCAGCCTGCCGCTCCGCAGCGGGTGGCACAGCGGCGCCTACAGTGCTGAAATTCAGTTTCAGCGCCCCAAGCGGGGGCGGGCACACCCTCGAATAGCGCCCGGTTCCGACTTGGGGCGCAAAAAGTGAATATCTGACGGTCGCAAATGGCTCTGCGCCCAGCGCTAACTTTTGGGCACTAGCCAGCTGGCGGGGCCATAGTGAATTTCTAGGCCATGATTTTTATATGCTATTTATATGCTTTTTATCTTTTTTATTGTGTTTATACTGAATTTGCCAGCCGTGGTTTTACTTACCATGGGGGTTTTCAGGGACGTGTCCCCTGCGGTTGGGGAGGGATCCCTGTACTATCTACTGTGGCAATTCGCCAAGCTTTCTTCAGCACCTCCCAGCCCCATGACTTTTGTCACTCAGAAGGTGAAGAGCAACAATTTCATGGGAACACCATCACTTGCAAGTTTCCCTTCAAGTCGCACACCATCCTGACTTGAACATAAATGGCCCAAATATTCGGGACTCCACGGGTGAGTACGCACGGGGTACTCACCCGTAAGCCCAATGGAAGTGCCGGTTTCCTGAATGCACTGCGCATGCGTGGGAAACCAGCACTTCCGTTCCCCTGAACGAAGGGGTTCAGAGTTCGAACGCGTGCGCATCGAACTTACGTTTTTTTTACAGGTTTTCCCGGGAGGGTAAGTCTCCAGAAGTTACACATTTAAAAAGCAGGCGTAAGGCCTGCTTTTTACAAGGTAAGTGGTGAATTAATTAAAATTAAAACATTTTTTCCACAGGTTTATTATTTTTAAATACTTTAAAGCAAGGTAAGTTTATTTTTAGCCCCATTAGAAAATAAAATTATTTTTTTCAAAAATTTTAATTATTGTTTAAAATAGTTATTTCATGTAATTTATAGTTTATTTTAAAAATGTGATGTTTTTAAAAATTATTTGAAGATTTAGTGATGTTTTGGGGCCGTAGTATTTATAAGTTTTGACAACTCTTCCTGTCAAACTTATGAATGGAGCATTCCCTGCTCCGATTGGCTCCCCATGGCCCTCGTGATCCCAGGGGATGCTTCGAACTAACTGCGCCCCGGGATACGCAAGCACTGCGCGCCGGCAGCTGGAGCAGGCCCAGGATCGGAATTCCACGGGGGCCCACAGCACAACGGCCGGCGCGCAAGGTAAGTGCAGGTCGGGGGCTTACACCCGCGGGAAGCCCCCGACCCAAATTTCTGGGCCAATGCCATTCTTTCATTGCTGCTGGGTCAGTATCCCAGAATTCCCTCTTGACACCATTGTAAGAACACCAACAGCACAAAGCCTGCATTGGGTTGAAAGAGAAGAAACAGCACCACCTTCTCAGGAAACTAGGGATCAACACTAAATGAGGTCTTGACAGCATTGCCCACATCCTGAGAACAAATTATAAAAAACATACCAGTGTGATTGAAGTGTTAAACAGAGCTGAGAACTTTCTCCCTAATGTAGTACAATTTTCACAGAGCAATGGATTAATAGAAGCACATCAATAGGGTCAGCGAAATAATTGCCTGTTCAGGGGAATCATTTAAGCAAAATTTCAATCCATTTTAATCTTATTGTTAAATAAATCAATTCATTTAACTTCAGTATTTTTCATTTATTCTGTTAATGTTTGTCTTATTGAGAACATTAACTGGCAGCAACCAGCAATGAATTTTATGTAGCAAAGTACATTTATTCTCATTTGCTTACCAAAGTTAAATGTTTTTATTCCAATGAAGACAGAGATGGATTTATGTTTACTGCCATTTCTGCAACGGTACTCAATTACTTCATTGGAAGTGCTAAGTTGTTAATTTAAATATCTCCTGGGAGACTGCAAATATAAAACCTTTCTATAACACAGTGAAAGATACAAGAATTATTGCAAGTGACCAAAATGAAAAATATTCACATTTCACGTAACAGAAGATAGTGTGGACTGTAATCATGCATTCAAGCCCAATCAGTCATGTTCGAAATGATCAGATACGCTGCATTGTTGTTTAATGTTTCATTGATTTCAAAACATATGCATCTGTCATAGTTAATTAGTCTGCTTATGGTTCAGTGGATTGTGAAAATGTAGACTACTTTCTGTTATAGAACAAGTATCTCCATTGCTTTATAGTGCAAAATAGACTCATACCTGTGTTGTCCAACTGAAAATATATTAAAATATAATCCTAAGAACAGAAAATAATCGTCACTGCAACTAATTTCAAAAAAGAAAACTTAAAAGATTTCAGCAAAATGAATTAGCTGCATAAAATGGTCCCAGTATTATTTCCAGCTACACAGTATGAATGTAATTTCTCTCTAAGGTCACTTGAAGTTCAAAAAGTAGGCTTGCAAGACAATTCTGTATCAGTATGCCATCTATGAGAATGATAGTTCCAGGTGCAATTGTACGAATAACGTGTTGTCCAGAATCTTTAAAATATGAAACAGTGCATGAACATTTTATTATCTCTCATATCAAGACACACATTTGTTTTCTAGTGGCCTAAGGACCATTATTTAAAATATACAGTAATGATGCAGTGTGGACTAAATACAGAATAGAAATGTAATAAATATATTAACAGAAAGTGAAATGCATCCAACAGTGGAGGGGCAACAGCATATTGATTTTGTCATTGTCCACTTAGTGCTACATCATATAAGTCCAATTATAATTTAAATTTTCCACACCTTAAAGAAAAGAATCATTCTGTGCCAAATGGTATTTTGCCATGATGCAAAATGTAAAAGTGATAAATACAGGAATGTTGCAGGAGACAAAAATTCTTGGGAGAATCTTCAATTTTCCAGGAGATGTGGAAAGAGAACAATGAAGTATATTTTTCATTACACGTGGCTGGTGGCGCTAGCATGGAACGTGCGAGTAGAGATTGGGAAATCGGGTGGAATTCTTCTTGCTGGGCCCATGCCTGTTCTGCATGGCCGTGTTATGCAGTTACTGTGCAAGAGCATGATTTCACTGTTGAAATGAAGGGTGATGAAACTATCGTGAGCACAAGTGCAATTCCCTGCTTTTCTTGTGGGGAATGCACTGTGCCTAAGTTCACCCATATAAAACATGGAATGGGCATTAAAGGTCAGGCGAGTTCCAGGCATAGATCAATTGACAGTTTAAAGCAGACTTGCTGGATTCATCCCATGACCATTTGCTGGAAGTGAACTTTTAACAATGGATTTCTGAGAGCTGGATTTTTAAGTGTTTGTGTTCATTTTGCACCTTGTGGCCTGGATTTCTGGTAGCGACATTTTGGATTGTTCCAATTCAAAATTGGAATATGGGGATTCTTCAGGGTACACCTGTGGCGACACGCCACCATTGGACATAATCCGCTCACGGCGGCACGGACAGTTTACGCAGGCGCACTGCCGGCAGCAGCCGCCCCCAGCCGGGGGCCCTTTCCTCCGGCAACTTGTTTCCCACAGGGACAGGCTGCCGGGAGCACTTCCTGTCTGGGGAGTATTTAAGTGGTTGCGCGGGCTTTTCAAGCTCTCTCTTTGCCATGATGTAGATTAAAGCAGTTGTGTTTCACCAACTCTGGTCTCGACTCCCACGTTTGCCGCGGTATCTCAACACTAGTGACCCCGACGCTCAGGACGAATCCTAAGCTAGCATGGCGGATACAAACGCAGTCACGGTTAAACTACCGGACTTTTGGGAGAACCTGGCCGAGGCCTGGTTCGTTCAAGCCGAGTCCAGATTCCGGCTGAGAAGCATTACAGTCGACGCCACGAAGTACGACTACCTCGTTGCCTCTCTCACCTACGCCACAGTTCCCAAGGTTTGGGCAGCGCTGCAGGATCCACCAGTGGAAGGCAAGTACGAACATCTGAAGGCCGCGCTTCTTAAAAAATTTCAGGCGCCCTCTTACCAGCGCAACTGCCAACTCCTCGACCTCCCAGGCCTTGGTGATGCTTCACCGTCGTACCTGCTTTCCCACATGCTGTCCCTCTCGGACGACAAAAACCCCGGCGCCCTCTTTCGCACGCTTTTCATTCGGCAGCTCCCCGCCAGCATCCGCCCGCTCATTGTGGAGTCTGGCTCCACGGACCTGAATGAGATAGCCGAAAAGGCCGACCGGCTGCTCTCCGCGCAGACCGCCCGCGACGTCGCGCCCGACCTCACGGCAACGAACACGCGGTCTCCCCGGCCCACTAGGCCCGACCGCCCTTCCACTCCGGGTCACTGCTACTACCACACCCGTTTTGGCACTAGGGCCCAACGCTGCACGCCACCGTGCACTTTCAAACCCCCCCCACGCACCGCCCCCCACGATGGCCGCGGGGCAAAAGGGGCCCCTACTGTACGTCACCGACGACAACACCAACCGCCGATTTCTGTGCGACACAGGAGCCCAGCACAGCATCACCCCCGCCTCCGCCCTCAAAATCCAACGCGGCACACGGGGTATCACGCTGGGCGCAGCCAATGGCTCTGACATCCGCACATACGGCACCCGCATGGTCACGCTCGACCTCGCAGGCCGCCGCTTCCGCTGGGAGTTCCTCACAGCCAAGGTCCTCTGCCCACTCCTCGGCGCCGACTTCCTACGCGCCCATGGCCTCCTTGTCGACATTCCGAGGCACCGCCTCGTCGACATCAACACTATGGCCCCCATCCCTGGCGCATTCACCCCGGCCCGTTCGGCCGGCCTGACGACCTACTGCCTCGCCAGAGCCACGGACGACTACTCGGCACTTCTAGCCGAGTTTCCCGCCCTCACCAACCCGACCTTTTCGGCCAAAGCCACCAGACACGGTGTGGAGCACTATATCCCCACCACCGGCCCCCCGGTCTCTGCCCACGCCCGCAGACTCAACCCGGCCAAGCTGGAAATCGCGCGGGCCGAATTCACCACCATGGAGCAACTCGGCATCATCCGCCGCTCCAGCAGCCCTTGGGCCTCGCCACTCCACATCGCCCCCAAGCCCGGCGGAGGCTGGCGCCCCTGCGGGGACTACCGCCGCCTCAACGACGCCACCACCCCCGACCGATACCCGGTGCCGCACATCCAGGACTTCTCGGCCCGACTGGCCGGATGAACCGTCTTTTCCAAGGTCGACCTGGTGCGCGGTTACCACCAAGTCCCCGTACACCCCGCGGACATCCCCAAAACGGCCGTCATCGCCCCATTCGGCCTGTTCGAGTTCCTGAGAATGCCCTTCGGCCTCAAGAATGCAGCCCAGGCTTTCCAGCGCCTTATGGACTCAGTCCTCCGGGACCTGAACTTCCTATTCGTCTATCTAGACGACATTCTCGTGGCCAGCTCCTCCCAACAGGAACACCTCGAACATCTTCGCATCCTGTTCGGGCGCCTAGCCCAACACGGGCTCATCCTCAGCCCGGCGAAGTGCCAATTCGGCCTAGCCAAGATCGATTTTCTCGGCCACCACATCACCCCTGCTGGGGCTGTCCCCCTGCCCAACAAGGTGCAGGCCGTCCAGCAATTCCCCCGCCCCAAAACCATCAAGGGCCTCCAGGAGTTCCTCGGGATGGTGAACTTCTACAATAGGTTCATCCCCAGAGCTGCAGCCCTCATGAAGCCCCTGTATGACTCCCTCCGAGGTAAATCCGGCAAGATGGCCGTAGCCTGGACCACTGACACGTCAGCCGCCTTCGACGCCACCAAAAACGCGCTCGCCGACGCCACCCTGCTCGCGCACCCGAGGGCCGATGCCCAGGTCGCGCTCACCACCGACGCCTCCGACCACATGGTCGGAGCCGTGTTCGAGCAGTGGGTCAATGGCGCGTGGCAGCCACTTGCCTTCTACAGCCGCCAACTGCGCCCCCCGGAGGTCAAATACTCTACTTTCGACTGCGAGCTCCTCGCGCTCCACCTGTCGGTCCACCATTTCAGGCTCCTCCTGGAGGGCCGTCCCTTTACCGCGTACGTGGACCACAAGCCGCTCACATACGCGATGGCCAAGCATACCGAACCCTGGTCCGCTAGGCAGCAACGCCAGCTCGCGGCTGTGTCCGAGTTTACCACGGACATCCAGCACGTCTCCGGTAGAGACAACGTTGTCACCGACTGCCTTTCCCGTCCTGCCATCTGCGTGAATCACCTCGCAGTCGACTACGCGCAACTAGCAGCGGCCCAGCTCACGGACCCAGACCTCCTCTCGGCGGCTACCAGCCTGCCAGGGCTACGCCTAGCCAAGGTCGCGCACGGGCCCGAAGCCACGGCAGTCACTTGCGACGTCTCACTCGGCCAACCCAGGCCGGTCGTCCCTGCAACCTGGCGCCGCCGCATCTTCGACGCGCTCCACGGGCTCTCCCATCCGGGTTCCCGCGCATCCGTCAAACTCCTCTTCCAGCGCTTCGTCTGGCGCGGCCTCAGCAAAGATGTTTGGACTTGGGCCACCTCCTGCCTCGCCTGCCAACGGGCTAAGGTACAACTGCACGCAAAAGCACCCCTGGGAGACTTCGAGGTACCCAGCCGCCGCTTCGACCACGTACACGTCGACATCGTCGGTCCTCTGCCGCCATCGCAAGGCCAAACTTATCTCCTCACGATGGTCGACCCCTACACACGCTGGCCTGAGGCAGTGCCGCTGACCTCCACCACCACAGCCAACATCGCCAGGGCGTTCGTTAACACCTGGGTCGCGAGGTTCGGCGTACCGGCCGACATAACCTCTGACAGAGGCGCCCAGTTCACCTCCGAACTCTGGACGGCCACAGCACGCAACCTCGGGGTGACGCTCCACCGAACCACGGCGTACCACCCGCAGGCCAACGGGCTTTGTGAACGCTTCCACAGGTCACTCAAGGCCTCACTCTGCGCCGGCCTGCAGGACAGTACCTGGACTGACCGCCTACCGTGGGTGCTACTAGGCCTACGCACCGCGGTCAAGGAAGACCTCCAGTCCTCAGCAGCGGAGTTAGTCTACGGACAACCGCTGCGCGTACCAGGCGAATTCCTCCCGGAGGCTACCACGCCTTGGTCGGCCGAACAGCAGCGGCTCAACTCTTTCTCTTCCGCTCAACAGTTCGCCCACTTCCGGTCAACCGACACGGCGAACTCGCACCTCACGTCCCGCCAAACTTACAGCAGGCACGCTTCGTCTTCGTGCGACACGACGCGCACCGCGGACCCCTGCGACCCCCGTACAACGGACCGTACGAGGTACGACAAACCGGGGACAAGGTCTTCAAGCTGCGACTCGGCGACAGGGTCGAAACAGTCTCCATCGACCGGCTCAAACCAGCACACACAGAACCAGGGGAACAGGTCCCCGTGGCCCGACCTCCAACTAGAGGCCGTCCCGCCAGCAAGCCAGCACAGCCGGTGGCGAACCGCCCGGCCCCACCAACTAGACCGGCGACCACTCAGAGCCGCTCCGGCAGAACCATTAGACCACCATCACGACTCGTCCACTCCTCCTAAGCGGATTCTGGGGACAGGGACAGCAGTGGAGAGTCCTCGTCGGAGGGCGCAGGACTCTGCCAGCTCAGCTCAGCTGCGCTGCATCTCGACCCTCTGCCTCTGGGTCCATCCGCGAGAGAAGAGGTGATGGATCTCCATGCACAGATGCAGGAGTCTCTGGCAGGTTTTGTCTCCAGGGTCGCTGCGAGTGTGGAGCGAATGGAGGAGTCCATAGTGACCATGAGCAGAGCCTTTGTGGAGTCATTGGTGCATGAACGCAGCACCGTGGAAAGGTTGGCAACCTCCATGGAGGAGATAACTCACCAGCATACGGAAAACATGGTGAGTGCTCATAAGAGAATGACATCTCTTGAGGAGCGTTGGCCATCTGTTGAACAGAGAAACCAGATCTTCATGGAAGTCCTTCTGAGTAGGACTGCCAGTGCAGAAACGGGTCCCACTGGCCCCCTAAAGCGCAGCAAGGTGCTCTCAAGCCACTTCCAAGCGCTGGCCCCTTCTGGCTTGTGCAGCTTCAGGTGAGTGAGCAGCAGCCTGGTGCTCCTGGTGCTCATCCTGCTGTTCCTGGTTCTGCTGCTGCCACCTCTGCTGTTGGAGATCCTCTAATGCCAGGAAGGGAAGGTGCCAAAGGCCTCCCATGCTTCTAGCAGATGCCTCGGTTGAGGAGGTCCTGAGTTAGGGTGGTGAGAGGGGCTTCCCAGGAGCTCACACTGAAGAAGTGTGTGAGGCTCCAACTTTCTGCAGCTGCTCTTAAGGCTTCAAATAGTTCCCCCAAGCCTTGATCAACAAGGTCCTGCAGCCTGCAAATGCTGCCTCTTTAAATCTCTTCAGCCCTCAGCGACCTGCTGCTGCAAGCAAGCAAGCCAGCTGTTTTCACACCAGCTCTCATCGGCGGGGTTCCCCGCAGGCGGGTTTCAGGTGGGGAAAGCCCCAAAGTCGCAACGGCACGGGAAAATCCACTTCAACAAGCAGATAATTGCTTGTTAGTACTCCGACGACTAGACCCGCCAGCGGCGGGCGGGACTGAAGCGGGGCGCGTGGAAACGGCAGTCCGAAAGTCGGACGGGGCGGGGAATCAGGTGGGGGGGGGTCCCGAGCCGCTTTTCCGCGATTTTCGGACCACGGCCGCATGAAAAGCCGCCCGACAGCTGCCCGAAAATCGGGGCCAAGTGTTGGAAATTTGAAGAGCGACTCTGAGATCAGCTTCCAACCCTATATCTTCTTCATCTCCCAAGACCTCCGTAATATCACCTGTCTTCACCCCTGCCTCAGCCCATCTGCTGCTGAAATCTTAACACATGCTTTTGTTACCTCCAGACTCGAATATTCCAAAGCTCCCATCTTCCACACTCCATAAATTTAAGCTCGTCCAAAACTCTGCTGCCCCTTTCCTAACTTGCACCAAGACGCATTTACCCATCACCTCTGTTTTGGCTGGCCTACATTAGTTCCTGGTTCACCAACGCCTGGATTTTAAATTCCTCATGTTCAAATCACTCCATGGACTTGCCCTTCCCTATCTCTGTAACCTCCTCTCGCACTCTAACCCTCCAAGAAATCTGTGTTCCTCCAACTCTGACTTCTTGTGCATCACCCACTTCCTTTGCCCTATCACGCCGTTCGCCGTGCCTTCAGATCTCTCGGTCCCAAGCTCTGGAATTCCCCTTTAAACCTGTCCACCTCGCCACCTCTCTCCTCCTTTAAGACGCTCCTTAAAAATGACCAAGCTTTTGGCTACCTGTCCTAATGTCTCCTGTCGTGTATTGATTGTGAGTTTGACACCAGTCAATACGGTAATGTAATGTGCGAGTTTAACACCAGTTAATAGGGTAATGTAATGTGCATTGCATTATGGGAATTACCCGGGAAAGCAGCAGTCAGCCATTTTACAAATAAAGTAAAGATCACAGTTAGAAGCCTGTCTGCCTGACTCTGATTTAATTCGACGTATCTACATGCTTGATTGAACGCATTAAAGCATAGCTACAACATTGGCGACGAGGATAACGGACAGAATCTTTTTAAAAAAGGTAGTTGCCCAAGTTTATGTTAGCTAGGATGGAGAAGACCGGCATTCAAAATTTTGCTTGCTTCGCCGAGCCAGCCACGTTGGGTCCGAGATGGACGAGGTGGTTAACGTCTTTTGAGCTTTATGCCGACGGCAAAGGACTCATTATCGATGATACCTCTACAGCTGCCACAAAGCAGAGGAGAAGAGCTCTACTTCTACACCTAGCAGGACCAGATGTCCAGGATATCTTTTCAACTCTACCGGACACAGGAGGACCAGCAGACTACACGGTGGCGGTTAGTGCTTTGAATCACTACTTCGTGCCCCAGGTCAACGCAGCATTTGCTAGACAGACTTTTCATAAGTTGTCCCAGAAGGCAGGTGAGACTGTGCAACAATTTGCTACTCGCTTGCGGCAGGCTGCTAAAGACTGTGCTTTTTGGGGGATGCGGATAATCAAATAAGAGACGCTATCCTGAGTAGGTGCACGTCAGCCTATGTGCGGAGGAAATTGCTGGAGGAAGGGCAAGGTCTAACGCTCGCCCGCACGTTACAATTGGCCTCACAATGTGAAAACGTCGAGGAGCAGATGTCAGCCATGTCATGTACAGAGAAGGCGGAGATAGATACTGTTCATCATGTTACACAGAAAAGAGGGTATTATGTGAAAAGCTCGACAGAGAAACCAAAGGGAAATGGCGATAGGAACGAAAGGAAATGTTACAGATCTGGACACACAGACCACATGGGCAGAGATCCGAAATGCCCAGCACGCGGACAAACGTGTCATAAGTGCAAGGGAAAGGATCATTTCTCCAAAGTATGCCGCACAAAGGGTACAAAGAAACACAGTGTGAACAATGTAGAGGAACAAAATAACTGCATTTGCTGTTACTGGAAATAACATGACAGAGAGACTTACCTTTTGTGTGGGGGAGTAAACCTGAGAATGTTAATTGATTCGGGTGCAACTAATAATGTGATAGATGAGAATACATGGGAAGGATTAAAGTCAGAACACATTAAGTGTCAGTCAGAGAGACAGAGAGAAAGTTATTCTCTTATGCTTCTAGCCGACCACTGTCAGTTAAAGGTGTATTCACATGTGTGATTACAATAGGTAAGAGAACTGAGCAGGCGGAGTTCATTGTGGTTAAAGGCCATGGAGAGCCGTTGCTAGGAAGGGAGACAGCCATGAAACTGGGAGTTTTAAAAATAGGCGCAGATGTCTCAGCTGTGGTAGATGTAAGACAGCTACGAGAACAGCGGTATCCAAAGGTGTTCCAGGGAGTAGGAAGGCTGAACACAAAACAGATCAGTTTGCATATCGACCAACAAGTGAAGCCTGTGGCCCAGCCACTCAGGCGTATACCATTCAACTTAAGGGGGGCAGTAGAGGCCAAAATCAAACAATTGAGGGACATGGACATTATCGAACCTGTAATTGGTCCCACCCCATGGGTAAATCCTGTGGTTATTGTACCAAAAGCGGATAAGGATGTAAGGTTATGCCTAGACATGAGACGAGCAAACCAGGCAATAGTGAAGGAACGATATCCAATCCCCACCGTTGATGAGATACTCCAAGGTATGAACGGCTCGACGGTGTTTAGTAAGCTAGACCTGAAATGGGGTTATCACCAGCTAGAACTGACCCCTGAGTCACGAGAAATCACAATGTTTGCAGTACATAACGGAGTATACAGGTACAAGAGGCTGATATTCGGTGTATCTTCAGCTAGTGAGCAATATCAGCATGAGATAGCTAATGCCTTAGCTGGAATAAAGGGTGTTGAAAACATCTCAGACGACATTATTGTGCATGCACACGACCAGGAAACGCACGACAGATGCTTGCACGCTGTCATGACCAGACTAATGGAAAGTGGACTGACACTAAACTCAGAGAAGTGCCAATTCAACATGGACCAATTGATTTTCATGGGAATCCTGTTGTCTGAAAAGGGCATCGGACCAACAGCAGAGAGAGTGCGAGCGGTGGCAGAAACTCGGGAACCAGAGAATGCTACAGAGGTGATGAGTTTCTTGGGACTTGTTGGGTACAGTAGCAGATTCATCCCGCAGTTTGCAACGCTATCAGAGCCACTGCGACGCCTGACGAGAAAAGACACACCATTTAAATTTGGATCACAACAGAGACAGTCATTCAGTGCACTCAAGGAAGAGTTGGCCAGAGCCGGCACTTTAGCATATTTTGATAAGGACGCACCAACCAAGGTGATAGCAAATGCCAGTCCTGTAGGTTTAGGCGCAGTACTAGTTCAGGACCAACAGGGACAAGAGGTGCCAACATGCTATGTAAATCGTAGTTTAACAGACTGTGAGAGGAAATACTCTCAAACAGAGAGAGAGGCCTTAGCTCTTGTATGGGCTTGTGAGAGGCTGCATCCATATGTGTATGGCCGAAAATTTAACTTGGTAACTGACCATAAGCCATTACAAGTGATATACAGCCCACACTCTAAACCCTGTGCCCATATAGAGAGATGGGTAATTAGATTACAGCCGTATGATTTTAAGGTGATACACATTCCAGGCAAGCAAAACATTGCAGACGCACTGTCATGATTGCTGGGGGAGACAGCAAAACAGGAGAGACATTCTCATGGCTCAGATGTATACGTGAGATTTGTAGCTGTGAGTGCGACACCAAAAGCACTCACTACTAGAGAGGTGGAGGAAGCCTCTGCTACCGACCCAGAGCTGATTGAGGTACAGAAGGCAATCACAAACGGACATTTTGAGAACTGTAAAGCTTATGCAGCAATTGCAAACGAGCTGTGCGTAGTGGGGTACCTAGTTCTTCGGGGAACACGCATCGTGCTACCCACAGTGTTACACGCACGAGCCCTGGTGTTAGCACATGAAGGACACTTGGGAATAGTTGGAACAAAGCAACATCTCTGAACCAAGGTTTGGTGGCCTGGCATGGACAAGGCAGCTGAACAACACTGTAAAGCATGCCACGACTGTCAGATAGTAGCCAGACCCGACCCACCTGAACCGTTGAGACCAACACCATTACCAGAGGGCCCCTGGCAGGATGTAGCTATAGACTTACTGGGACCCTTGCCATCCAACCACTCCATTCTTGTGGTAGTTGATAATTATAGTCGCTACTATGAATGCGACATCATGACCTCCACAACAACAGAGAAGGTTATTGATAGTTTAGAGTCAATCTTCAGCCGTCATGGTTTGCCAATCACCTGCAAATCTGATAATGGTCCCCAATTCAGATCTGAATTATTCAAAGAATACTGCGAAAACAACGGGATCAAACATCTGAAAACGAGAGCAAAATGGGCTCAGGCTAATGGAGAAGTCGAGCGCCAGAATGCATCGCTGATGAAGAGAATCAGAATTGCTCAGTCATAAGGACTAGATTGGAAACGTGAACTTAGAAAATATGTGACTGTGTACAGGAGCATTGACCATGCCACAACAGGAAAGAGCCCGGCAGAGCTGCTCTTTAAACGGAAAATGAGAGGAAAGCTGCCGGACATCACAGAGTCGCGCGTAGACATGGAAGTACGTGACCGGGATGCAGAACAAAATGGCAAGTCCAAACTGTACGTAGATGAACAGCAGAGAACACAATACTCAGAGGTGGAAGTTGGCGACACGATGCTGGTATGGCAGGACAAAGTGGACAAGTTCACCACTCCTTTTAATGCCACACCGCACAAAGTTTTGAGTAAAACAGGGAGTCAAGTAGTAGTAGAATCTCCAGACGGAGCACGCTACTCGAGAAACACTACGTTTGTGAAGAAATACAGAACCAATGGACCAAAGGAGACACTCCATGAGCAGGAGGAAACACAAGGGACTGAGGACAGTATAGTAGACCCTGACACACATACCACTGTGACACAGGCAATACCCACTGACACCAACATGTCAGACATACCCAATACAGCCAGACCTCAAAGGGTTAAAAGAAAACCCCAAAGACTGTCTGATTATGTCACAACATAAACTGTGCAAGAACTGCATGGGTGATGTTAAATGTTTAAACCTGGGAATTATTTAGTTGTGTGGTAAGACACAAGTTTGTAAAAAGTTTATAAACCAAATAAGTTATGTAGTGTTAGTGTAATAAACTGTTTGTAAACTGCAAGTTTGTTTCGAAGGAAAAGGGGGATGTCGTGTATTGATTGCGAGTTTGACACCAGTCAATACGGTAATGTAATGTGCGAGTTTAACACCAGTTAATACGGTAATGTAATGTGCATTGCATTATGGGAATTACCCGGGAAAGCAGCAGTCAGCCATTTTTTTACAAATAAAGTAAAGATCACAGTTAGAAGCCTGTCTGCCTGACTCTGATTTAATTCGACGTATCTACATGCTTGATTGAACGCATTAAAGCATAGATACAACAGCCCCGATTTTCGGCTTGTGTGGGGAATGGTCGGATTTCCCCGAATGTGGGGTTTCTGACACGCATAAAAAAGTGTCAGCCAGCTCCACACAATTTTCCCTCAAGTGGCCAATTAATTCCCAGCATGTGGGAAGCCTTGCTAATTGTCCAATTCGAGTCAGAAATCCCCACACTATGATGTCATCATTCGTGGTGCTTTCAAAGTGTCCAGCAAGCTTCTCCACCTCTGCAGGCTTCTCAACCACTCTTGCACAATGGCAGAGGAGCCTGCACCAGCTGCTGCCAGCGGCAGAGGCCGAGCTGCCTTCAAATTCGACGAGGCTTCACTGCAGGCATTATTGGATGGGGTTAGGGCCCACAGGGAGGTCGTCTTCCCTAGGTCAGGGAGGAAGAGGCCTCCCACTGAGACCAATGCTGCATGGATGCAGGTGTCAGCAGATGCCAACTCGCTGGGAGTCACCAGAAGAACCTTGGCATTACATCTCTAACTCTTTCCTTTACTCCCCCACAGTACCACCCAGAGCCCCCGTTCTCACTGTGGAGGAGGAAGAGGCTGTGCAGCCAGACTCCTCAGAGGAAGCTCCAACCTCTGAGGGCGCAGCATCAGCAGAAGTAAGCGCACCCAGCACCAGCGCAGACACTCACACCTCGGGGGGACCTTTGGGACATAGAGTAGTGTTGTCACCTGGTGTTTCACATCTCACAAGTGAGCCTCAGCAGATTCTGGAGACAGGGACAGCAGTGGAGAGTCCTCGTCGGAGGGCGCAGGACTCTGCCAGCTCAGCTCAGCTGTGCTGCATGACGACCCTCTGCCTCTGGGTCCATCCGCAAGAGAAGAGGTGATGGATCTCCATGCACAGATGCAGGAGTCTCTGGCAGGTTTTGTCTCCAGGGTCGCTGCGAGTGTGGAGCGAATGGAGGAGTCCATAGCGACCATGAGCAGAGCCTTTGTGGAGTCATTGGTGCATGAACACAGCACCATGGAAAGGTTGGCAACCTCCATGGAGGAGATAACTCGCCAGCATACGGAAAACATGGTGAGTGCTCATAAGAGAATGACATCTCTTGAGGAGCGTTGGCCATCTGTTGAACAGAGAAACCAGATCTTCATGGAAGTCCTTCTGAGTAGGACTGCCAGTGCAGAAACGGGTCCCACTGACCCCCTAAAGCGCAGCAAGGTGCTCTCAAGCCACTTTCAAGCGCTGGCCCCTTCTGGCTTGTGCAGCTTCAGGTGAGTGAGCAGCAGCCAGGTGAGTGAGCAGCAGCCTGGTGCTCCTGGTGCTCATCCTGCTGTTCCTGGTTCTGCTGCTGCCACCTCTGCTGTTGGAGATCCTCTAATGCCAGGAAGGGAAGGTGCCAAAGGCCTCCCATGCTTCTAGCAGATGCCTCGGTTGAGGAGGTCCTGAGTTAGGGTGGTGAGAGGGGCTTCCCAGGAGCTCACACTGAAGAAGTGTGTGAGGCTCCAACTTTCTGCAGCTGCCCCTAAGGCTTCAAATAGTTCCCCCAAGCCTTGATCAACAAGGTCCTGCAGCCTGCAAATGCTGCCTCTTTAAATCTCTTCAGCCCTCAGCGACCTGCTGCTGCAAGCAAGCAAGCCAGCTGTTTTCACGCCAGCTCTCATCGGCGGGGTTCCCCGCAGGCGGGTTTCAGGTGGGGAAAGCCCCAAAGTCGCAACGGCACGGGAAAATCGTCCTTAACAAGGTGATCATTGGTGATTCGTGCTCCGACAAGCAGTCCCGCCAGCGGCGGGCGGGACTGAAGCGGGGCGCATGGAAACGGCGGTCCGAAAGTCGGACAGGGCGGGGAATTAGGCGGGGGGGTCCCGACCCGCTTTTTCCGCGATTTTCGGACCACGGCCGCATGAAAAGCCGCCCGACAGCTGCCCGAAAATCGGGGACATCTCCTTCTTTGGTTCGGTGTGACTTTTTTCTGATTGCGCTCCTGTGAAGCGCCTTGCACCTTTTACTATATTAAAAGCACATGCAAGTTGTTGTTGACACTCCAGTTTACACTGTATCCCAGCTTGTGTCAGTAAATGAGCATGGAAAATGTTAAATTTTTTTGTAAACTTGCTTTGTGGGCTCACTTTTCCAAACTCTAATGCGACAATAGTTTGTTATATGTGCTAGTAATAACAAGTGCTCTGCTGCAATATAAACATGTATGTGAAGTTTTGAAAGAACTGTGTTTTCTGAAGGATTAGCTTGCAGCCCTAGTCATGATGTAACAGATTGAGAAGAATCTTTGTGGCCTGCCTACTTTGTCCTTTTAATTATTATAGGGAAAGACTGACTAGCCTTATTTTGACATGCTTCTTGAAGCTCTTAAACTTTTATTCTCATCTTCTCCCATTCCCTTTGGGTGTTGGATCTCCTATCAGGCCTAATGTGAGGTTGCCCTTCACTCCAAAGATGGCAGCCCTTCTTTGCCTCATTTTATCCAGCATGACTTCAAGGGGGAAAAATTGAGTTGCGCCCCCTTTGGGGCGCTAACTTTACCACTACTTTTAGCCACTGGAAACGCCCCGCCTCCCTCTTGGGGTACTGCGAGGGAATATCGCGGCACTATGTGCCGCAGCGCCATGCTGCACTACTGCAGGCCTTCCTCCCCCTCTTAAAGGGGAGGGGCCTAGCGCAGCACAACCCCGGGCCCAGCTGGGGCACCAGGGATCGAAGTGCCGGCAAAAGAAGTGCTGGCACTCTGCGGGGGGTGGGGGGGGACTGCACAGGAGGCCAGGGACGGCAACGGGGGCAGGCGCTGGCAGGCGGCCAGCAACAAATATGGCCGCCCAGCACCTCGCCTTTAAATAGAGCTGACCTGGCCGCAGGTAGGCCCGCCTGACCCCGTCTGACATAGCATCCGGCGGTAAGTCAGGGGGTGATACCGTAGATCACGGCCGGGGTGCTGCGCACGGCAATGATGTCATTGGTGCAGCGCCGCAGGGCGCTAACGGTTACCGCCGCCGCTAAGCTCCCGCTGAATTTCGCCCCGTTAGCGCAAAGCAACTGAATTTTCCCCCACAAGTGTAGTATCTGTCATGTGGGCAAAAACACCCAAGGAATATGGCAACTCTAAACCTCTTCACTTGCCTTGAAAGCAAGACTGCAGCCCCTTAAATGACTTGCAACCCTCTAAATGTCTATAAGCTGTGTGAGTGCTTCCTCAGGTGGCTCAATGTGCAAGCAGGAGCCCACATAGATTGGATGATTTATGTAAATCGTGAACGTCTGACCTAAATGGCCGTGCAGTTTCATTCCGCAGTGTCAATTGCATTGTGCCGTGCCTGCCTAAATTGTGCATGAACAGGAATTTCTCCCCTTAATTAATGAGTAGAGTCCATGATAGTTTAAATTGTACATGGTCTGGTTGGAAGGAATGGGCCCAATAGCCCGAATATCCTTTTCTTGTTGCATACCTTGCATCCTTGTAGGTTGTTAATTAAGAATTAATTTTGGAGTGCATCTTTTTCTGAATGTTGTACATTTAAAATACACAGTAGTTATAATGGCATTTATTTTCCTGGTTGCTATCTCCTGCAAAGCAAATAAAAAGTGACATTCTGTTAAAGCTTAATGAGCTTCACTTCATACAGATTACTGCAGCAGGTTGAAAACTTAGAAATGAAAATTTTACTGCAGTGCTCAAGCCCCTTCAGCTGCAAAGTTCCAATAATAACACAAATAATGCCCTACTTCCATCTAAAAGTAATGTGTAGCTGGACTCCGTTACCTGAAGTTTTCCCTTTTGCTGAGTGAACGAATTGCAGCCAGGACCGTACTTAATTATTAAACATTTTACAGACCTTAGCTGCTGGCAACTGAACAGGACACAAGCTAAACAGGACTGCAATTAATTTCCATTTGAACAGCACTGATGCAATTTAATCGAGGAGATATTTAATACATATTAAAAAGGCAGATCTGTTCATTTGTACAGTTGAACCTCTTTGTGTTATTTCCCTTTCTCTCCTCCCCCATACTACCATTCTTTCATAACTTCAGAATAATTGAACAGATGCTTTGAGTTTTTTAAGGTGTCCGTTTGCTATACGAATGCAAGTTCATGCTTTAACTTTTTTTTGCTGAAATTGGTGGGACCAAACTGGTATTTTTGCATTGATTTACCATTGCGAAACGTTAACAGTGCGCAAACCAAATCACAACATTCAACCACAATGCTTAACGCTCTGACGAAGATTACAGTTTCTATATTATGATGATATGTTTTTCAGAGTTAGCTCATTAGCAGTGGATTTGCTATGTACAGTTAATCTCCTCACAAAACCAAAAAACAGCTTGTTCTGAACCAGATATATAACAAAATCTACTTGAAAGACCCTTGGATGAATGCATTACCGTCTGTTAAGGTACCATTTCCAGTGCTTTCACAAGCAGTACCTTTGTTCTTTTTAGCTGAAGTTATTGAAGGTATTTTAGTTCTATCTGTTGAATCTGACTAGTATTGTTATGATTTCTTCAGTAATTAAGACACATCCTTAGATACTTAATGTAGCCATTACATTGTACATAATCACACAGCCAAAAGGTAGAGAAACATTACAATTGTATTGCATTTTACTAAATAATAGCATTTCACAACCAGTTTAAAAAAAAATCCACTAAGTTGCGTTATACTGCTTTGCTAAAACATGCAGCCAGTCAAGGACAAAAGTCCTAGAAGAAAGTAAAAATAAAAATGTTGGAAGTTTGCAGCCTGACCCAATTTCACAGGCTGCCTCAGGGGTGGATGTGCTGGGCTGGCTATCACGTCTGGTTCTCCTGTTGTTCTGAAAGGACATGATTACTAGGTAGGTCAGATGTGTGCTAAATAAAAATTCAACAAAACAAAAAGTTTTCTTTGAAGTTACAGTGTGCAGGATCTTCATTATAAAGAGAATCTCTGCCCCTCTCTTCAGCTGTGTCCAGGTAGATAATCTAAATTTCCTATCAGCCTCACTGTCTCCCAGTTTCCCTCAGTGTTATCTCGCAGCCCCTTCCCAGTTTTTCTTAGTCTTTTCTGCCGTGTATTCTTTTTCCATGGAGCCTGCTCCGTGCTGATCTGATTTAAATGGAAAATGGTTTTCCCAGGGCTGCATGCATTTGAATTTGCTGTTGGGGATAACCTGTACATTTTATGCATCTGTCTTTAGTGTCTTCATGTTACAATTTGCTCCCTGCCTCTCCTCTTCTGCATTTGTTCGTTCTTTCTCTTCTCATGGTGGCATGGTATGTGTGGCAGGGACAGGAGCCACTGAAGGCTGCATGCTACATTTGGGGTGGAGGTTGCGCCAAAAATGTGGCCTTGAGTAGCTCATTTCCCATACCCTCCGCCCTCTCACTCCCATCGTGTCCCCTACCCCTTCACCTTCCTACTGTTTGTCGTCCTCCTTGTTCCGCTGTCACTGACCTCGCCCTTAAGTGTCCATCCATCCCTCTCCCAACTGACCCCCCCCCTCGAAGGTGAGAGGCCAGAGACCACTTTGTCATCGCTAGACTTGACTATTCCAGCTCTCTATTTGCTGGCCTCCCTCCCAGGATCCTCCACACTCTCCATGCAACACTTTTCTGACCTTATCCTGTCCTGCACTGAGTTCTGTTTGCCCATCAAACTGTCCTTGCAGGCTCCCTATCCCCCAATACATAACATTTTAAATCTTTGTATTTGTCATTAAATCTTCCCATGGCCTCACGTTGTCCTATCTCTGCAATCATCTCCAGCCTTTTAACCCTTCTGAATATTCTGTTCCTCTGAATCTGGCCCTTTGTGCACCCCCTTTTACAGGGTTGAAGTAACACAAGTTGCATAAACTTGGCTGGTATTCCCTTTAGTATAGAAGATCGAGAGGTGATCTAATCAAGGTGTTTAAAATGTTAAAAGGATTTGATACCACCTGATCAGATACAGAGAAACTATTTCCTTTGGTGGAGGAATCAAGAACAAAGGGACATAATCTTAAAATTAAAACTAGGCCATTCAGGAGTAAAATCAGGAAGCACTTTCTCACACAAAGGGTAGTAGAAATCTGGAACTCCCTCCCTTAAAAGACTGTAGATTCTAGGATAATTGGAGATAGAGTTTTGTTAGGCAAGGATATCAAGGGCTATGGAGCAAAAACAGGTAAATGGAGCTGAGTTGCAGATTAGCCATGATCTACAGAGGATATACGGCACAGAAACAGGCCATTTGGCCCAACCAGTCCATGCCAGCGTTTATGCTCCACTCGAGTCTCTTCCCGTCTTTCCTCATCTAAATCTATCAGCATAACCTTCTATTCCCTTCTCCCTCATATGCTTGTCTAGCCTCCCCTTAAATGCATCTATACTTTTCGCTTCAACCACTCCCTGTGGTAGCGAGTTCCACATTCTCACCACTCTTTGGGTAAAGAAGTTTCTTCTGAATTTTCGATTGGATTTCTTGGTGTCTATCTTATATTGATGGCCTCTAGTTATGCTCTTCCCCACAAGTGGAAACATTCTCTCTGTATCCACGCTATCAAAACTTTTCATAATTTTAAAGACCTCTATTAGGTCACCCCTCAGCCTTTTTTCAAGAGAAAAGAGACCCAGCCTGTTCATTCTTTCCTGATAATTGAATGGTGGAGCAAGCTCAAGAGGCTGAATGGCCTACTCCTGTTATTAATGTTCCCATGTTCCCTCTCTTTGTTTCACCATTGGAGGCAGAGTTTTCATCTGCCTGGATCCTACTCTCTGGAATGCTCTCACAAAATCTCTTCACCTCCCTACATCCCTACCTCCCTCTCATCCTTTACAAATCTTCATAAAACCTTAGATCAAGGCTCTGCTTAAATTCATGAAGTACCGTTGCAGAGATATTTGAACAATAAACTGAAAGAATAAACTGAAATTCGACATGTTTATTGTCCCTTTCACTATAAAAAGCCACACCATAACCAGATAGACAGTGAAGCTGTTCCCATACATTTTTTGCACAGATTATTTTTTAATATAAATACAATATGTGAGGGAACCAATTTATATATCAGCAGTCGGTAAGGAAAATGCTATTTATTTTCCAAGAACCAATCAAGAAACACATCTCTGGGGAGATCTTACAAGCTTTGTTCTAAATTATTTCAGTGGAGATGTACACCCTTCTGCCAATTGCACACCCTAGGTCCTGCCACCTCCGCGCACCACCCCCCCCCACCCCCCGCCATCACAACTGTGGAATCTCAGACCCATTGTGAGCAGTGCCACAGGAATACTGCAAGCAAATATCTATATAATCCAAGCATAAAATAAAAGTACCCTAATCCACAAACAGTAAATTCATTAAGTGAGCGAGGCAAGGCTGTCAGTGTTATCACTTGGATCTTTTCAGCCACTAAAGTAAAGTTCCCTTCATTTTGTTAATTATGACCTACTTTGCTGTATTTTAAGCAGACTTTTAATTTCTTCCCACGAGGGTAAGTTATCTTCAGTAAAGAGCTGCTGAAAATACATACCACATAGTTGTGGGGAAAGTAGTGTTACTTAATCTCTTCTGAGTTGGTCTCTAAATAGTGCATCAGATTCTTTTCTGATTAGATTTAATTAGGCACAAATGAGAAGTATTGGACAACACCATTGGGTAAATGTTTTCTCCAGTTGCTAATCCAAGTGAAAAAAAATCAGTGCGAGTGTGAAATAGGTTTTACATTTTACATAGCACCAACATTTTCGCTTACATTAACAGCTGGAGGAAAAAGTACTTGCATATCATTTGTCCCATCAGTTATATTTGACCACAGTGGTAACATTCCAGTTTATACTATGCTAAGACCATAGTATAACAGCATAATACACTAAGCTGTCAGTCACTGAATGGACGAGCCAAGTGGACCCCTTTAAATGTAAATCACAAGGAATGAATAATCGGTATTTCTTTTTATAAAATAAAAACAGAAAATGCTGGAAATACTCAGCAGGTCAGCTAGTGTCTCTGTAGAGAGAAACCGAGTTAACGTTTGAGGTCGATGACCTTTCCTCAGAACTGGAACAAGGTAAAACAGACAAACGGAAATCCCGACGGAGAGAAGAGCAGAACTTCTTCATGGTGGGCATTCCTAGAAGAGAAGTGGCAGTGAATTAAACACTAATACAAAAGCAAAATACAGGAAACTCTCAATTTACCGGCACCTAAATAACCGGAAATCTCTGTTAACCGGCAAAATGCAGGAGCAGGTTCAGGTAAGTTTTACTTCATATTAGTGGCCGTTCCTGGATCTGTGGCCATGTAACCGGGGTTCCTGCACCTGTTGCTATGCAACAGGGACGCCTGGATCTGTGGCCGGGGTTCCTGCACCTGTTGCTATGCAACAGGGACGCCTGGATCTGTGGCCGTGTACGGGGCTCTCGTACCTTTTACTATACCTCTCTGTAATCCGGACTTTTTGATAAACCGGCACCACGCCGGTCCCGTCGGTGCCGGATAAAAAAGAGTTTCCTGTACTGCGAATGCTGGAAATCTGAAATAAAAAGAGAAAATGCTGGAAATACTCAGCATGTCAGGCAGCATCTATGGAGAGAAAAACAGAGTTAACGTTTCAGGTCAATGACCTTTCATCAGAGTTGCTTTCTCTTTTTGTTTTTTCTTTTGTTTGCCCATAGCACATCTTTTAAGCATATGCATTCTATACTCATTTTTATCTCAACTTATTATTTTGATAGCTTTTCCACCTCTTGTCTATGTTTCTGTTGTCGTTTTGCATAAGTTACGACCGTGTCCTAAGTTTTATGATTAAAAATGTAAGTGTTTGATATGACACTGGATAAAATGCAAAAATATTCCATTCGCAGCACTGAGATTTATCCTTCACCTTGCGCGTACCTTTTTAAAAAGAAAGAATTGTAGTTAGTTTCAGTTGACTGGGAGATGTAATAAAGTTAATTGTAAACTTGAATATAATTAAAATAGCAGTGGGAAGAAGAATGAAAGTCGTCGCTAAGAACAACAACAATTTATTGTGCTGTTAATGTAGAAAAATGTCTCGTGGTGCTTTCGAGGCATAATCAAAAAAAAGAGACCGAGTCAAGAGAAGGAGACGTTAGGAGGGGTGTCTAAAAAGCTTGGTCATGGAGGTGGGTTTTAAAAAGGAGAGGGTGGTTGAGAGGCGGGAGGTTGCATAGGACATTATATTTGGCAACAGTCTGGTTCAACGCGAGGCAGAGGCTGGGGAGGTTAATGGAATGGTGGCAAGGGCATGACGTTTCTGCCAGGGGTCATGGATGATGGCTTCAGTCTTCCCAATGTTTAACTGGTGGAAACTATGGCTTATCGTCAAGCTGTCTAATACCACAGGCAAGGAGGGATTGAGAGAGGTGGTGGAGAGATAGATCTGGGTGTCGTCACCGTACATGTGGTAGCTGACCCCCTGTCTGTGGATGATGTCGCCAAAAGGCAACGGAGAGGTCCAGGGACAGATCCTTGAAGATCTTAGATATGATGGAAGAAAAGCCATTGCTGCAGATGTTATGATCTTATAGGCAGGACTGGAACCAAGAAAAAGCAGCCCCGCTGAGCTGGACAATGAAAGAAAGACTTGCATTTGCATTTATATAGCACCTTTCACGACCACTGGACGTCTCAAAGCGCTTTACAGCCAATGAAGTACTTTTTGAAGTGGAGTCACTGTTGTAATGTGGGAAATGCGGCAGCCAATTTGCGCAAAGCAAGCTCCCACAGACAGCAATGCGATAATGACCAGATAATCTGTTTTTTGTTTTGTTGATTGAGGAATAAATATTGGCCAGGACACCGGGGATAACTCCCCTGCTCTTCTTCGTAATAGTGCCATGGAATCTTTTACGTCCAGCTGAGAGAGCAGACGGGCCCTCGGTTTAACGTCTCATCCGAAAGACGGCACCTCCGACAGTGCAGCACTCCCTCAGCACTGCACTGGAGTGTCAGCCTAGCTTTATGTGCTCAAATCCCTGGAGTGAGACTTGAACCCACAACCTTCTAGACTCTGAGGTGAGTGTGCTACCAACTGAGCCATGGCTGACACTGGAGGAGAGCCGTTGGAGGAGCATGATGTGATTGACCCTGTAAAGGCTGCTGAGAGGTCAAGGGGGATGACGTATATTGATCAGTCACAGAGGATGTCATTTGTGACTTTGGTTAGTGACGTAATAAAACTCACTACGCACTTGGTTTGAGCATAAAGCAAGGCTTTAATCAACTTGTTTCAGAACATGGAGGTCTAGTTGTACTTCACTAGTTCCTTGTCTTACAAAATGTCCCTGGCAAGCTTGCGTGACCTCAGCGCAAGACAAACAGCATTCCAAATGATAGCATTGTATCTCTCAACCTGTCCGTTACCATTGGGATGGTATGGTGTTGTTTTACTTGTGGCGATTCCCCGTTGGGAGAGATAACTTTTGAGTTTGCTTGACATGAAGGAGGGACCCCGATCAGAGTGGATGAAATTGGCCGTACCGCAAAGGGAAAAGACTTGATCAAGGCATTTGATCACTGTGGAAGTAAGCATATTGGGACAGGGGAAAGCAAAGGGAAAGCGTAAATATTCGTCCGCCATCGTCAGTAAGTAGGTGTTTCGCGTTGAGGAAGGCAGTAGCCCTTTAAAGTCAATGCTGAGTCGCTGCATAGCGTGTATGAGCGAGCCATCCGATGGACAGAAGAATTGCGGTTTTAATTCCGCACAAATTCTACAGGAGGAGCACGTTCTTTTCACATCTTCTGTAGAAAATGGGAGACTTTTAGATCGCACAAAGTGCAACATACGGGTAACGCCAGGATGGCATAAGTCAGTATGAAGATCCGCCAGAGTCGAAGTTGACATAGAAGAGCAGAATGCCCGCATGAGGGTATCCGGGGCCACATTCTCTTTGCCGGGTTGATAATGTATGGTTTATCCAAAGGCGGCCAATTCCATCCTCCAGAGTTGTATTTTGTTATTCTTGACCTTAGTGCATTTCCGGTTATCCAGCATAAAGGCCACGGAGCGCTAATCGGTTATAAGTGTGAAATGGCGACGAGCGAGAAAATGACTCCATTTACGTACTGCTTCGATGATGGCCGTAGCCTCCTTCTCGACAGGAGGATAATGGAGTTCGCTACCCTGCAAAGTTCTGGACAGAAATGCAATGGGTCGACCACCTTGATTCAAGGTAGCAGAGATCGCCACATCTGATGCATTGCACTCGACCACGAAAGGAAGATTTTCATCAATGGAACGAAGCGTGGCTTTTTCCAGTTGTCGCTTGAGGAGGTTGAAAGCTGAAATAGCCATTGCCTCCAATGGAAATGACTTTGCGTGAAGCAGGGGCTGGATCTTGTCGGAGAAGTGGGGTATCCATTTTGCATAATAGGTGAACATGCCGAGTGCCCGATGAAGAGAGCCGAGATTCGTAGGGGGAGGGAGCTCCTGAAGCGGACGAAGTCGCTCCGGATCCAGTTTGATGACACAGTTGCCCACCCAGTAGCCAAGGATGTTGACTGATGGTACTGATTTCACAGATTTGGACTCATTTAAGGTTAAGTTGTGACGATGGAGAACGTCAAAAAATTTCTGGAGGTTGGCATCATGCTCCTTCTGGTCATGACCAGCAATGGTGATATTATCCAGATATGGAAAAGTGTCCATTAAGTTCTCCTGTTTGACTAGGCTATCCATTGCCCGTTGAAAGACGGCAACCCCATTGGTGACCCCAAATGGAAGGCGACAAAACTGGTAAAGCCGACCATTGGCCTCAAAGGCCGTATACTTTTTGTCAGAGTCCTTTAACGGTACTTGATGATATGCGCTCTTTAAATCAAAAGCTGAAAATACCTTGTAGTTGGCAAGGTTATTGACCATGTCATCGATGCGTGGTAGTGGGTAGGCATACATGTCGGTATACTGGTTAATAGTTTGCGAGTAATCGATGCAAAGATGTTTCTTGTGTTGCTTCAGAGGATTTTTAACAACGACGACTTGAGCCCGCCAGGAAGATGAACATGGCTCAATGATACCGTCAGCTAGAAGGCGAGAGATTTCTGTCTCGATAAAGGAGCGATCATCTTGGCTGAAACATCGTGATTTAGTGACAATGGGCTTTCATTGGGGGGAAAGATTGGCAAATAAGGAGGGCTCATCGAGCAAAGCCGCCGAAAGCGCACAAAATGGTACTTTGGAAATAGTAAGCTTCGGCTTTGACCCTCCAAACTCGAAAGTGAGTCTTTTGTGTTGTTTCTGGAAATCCTGTCCCAGGAGCACATCACTGCATAGGTTCTTGAGCACCCCGAGCCGGGTGGAGAAATAAGTGCGGCCTTGAGAATAAGGTCGACAAGACAAAAGCCGGTTGAATTGGTGGTCAGTGTCGTCAGAGCCATTGCAATTTCCCTGTCCGAAGGGTAAATATGCAGTTTTAACTTACTGACAGCCCGCTCACTAATGAAGCTGTCGGAGCTGCATGAGTCGATTAGTGCACTCAAAATGTGTCCATTTACCGAAACCTTCATGGCTGCATGGGACAGACTTGGGGGAAAAACAGCTGTGATGGGAGGAGGGGCAGTTTTACCCTTGACAGCTGTAACCTTAGTAGTGGTTCTTGGGGGAGGAGCAGTTTTATAGATAGTAGTTGCAAAACTAACAGGAGCTCTCGACCGGTATACCTTAGAAAGGTGGGCTTTCTTACTAACAGCGGCATACTAGCATACCTTAGAAAAGTGACCTTTCTTGCTGCAATGATTGCAGGTTGCATTTTGAGCAGGACAGAATTTCCGATAATGGAACGCACCTCCACAGAAGAAACACTTACTTCCAGATTGCCAAGATGCTGCTAGGGTGGGGTCGTTATCAGTGAAGGCTTCTAGGGTAGGGTTGTCATCCGCTAAGTTAGAGTCATCATCGGTGAGGGCTTCCACCCGAGACCTATCAAAGGAGTCATTAAAAGTGATAGCAGCAGCCCGTGCACGAGGTAAAAGATAGGTATCTGCATTCCTCTTTGCTAAGTCCAGGGAACATGCCTGTTCATAGGCAGCCTGTAACTCGAGGGTTTTATTCTCCAACAGACGCTGGCGTATGAAGGGAGACGTAATTCCATTAATAAAGGAATCGTGAATTAGTTCCTTCTGGAACTGCTCAGCTGTAACAGCTTTAAGATTACAATCCTTGCTGAGCCTGCGAAGCTTTTGAAGGAATTTGTCAAGTGATTCCCTGGGTTGTTGTTGAGTTGTGGCCAATAGATGCCGACCAAAAATTTCGTTTGGGGTCTTAACATACAGTCGCTGCAATATTTGGATAGCAGAGTCATAGTCTACACAGTCTTCGATATAGTCAAACACATGAGGAGATACATAATTGGCAAGTATCTCTAATTTATCAGGAACATTCTCACCACACACCCTGCAGAAGTTGCTGAAGGTACGATACCAGTGTTTCCATACCTTAGCAGTTGTAGGTGAATTTGGGTCCATGTCAAGACGGGCGGGTCTGAGTAGTTTGTCCATGATGGATTGATTTCTACGCTGGAGTTCCCTTCTGCAGTTGAAGTCATAGCTGGCTGTTCCCGAAATCACTCCGGGCGTGGAGTCGATATCAAGTTGATTAAATTGACGTAATAAAACTCACTACGCACTTGGTTTGAGCATAAAGCAAGGCTTTAATCAACTTGTTTCAGAACATGGAGGTCTAGTTGTACTTCACTAGTTCCTTGTCTTACAAAATGTCCCTGGCAAGCTGGGCCCACGCCCGAATATTTATACTCCTTGGACGGCGCCACCAGCTGGCCGTCCAGCGTTATTTCATGAGTAGTTTCTTGATAAATGATGAGATTTATAACAGTTAGTGCTGTTTTGGAACTGTGGTAGAGGTTTAAACCTGACTGGCGAGATTCAAACGTGAAGCTGCGGGAAAGATTGGATTTGGGAGGACTGCAAGCACTTTGGAGCGGAAAGGGTTGGGGATGGCATGATAGTTTGCAAGGACAGAAAAGTCAAGGGTGGGTTTTTTGAGGGGGGGATGACGGTGGTTTTGAAAGGGAGGGGACAGTACCTCCTTGTACTGCATTCCCACAAATTGACTTTAGAACCTCTTGATTTGAAGTATAACCTTGAAACTTATCAACTCTACCCATTTATTGGGAATAAATGGCTAAATCTTGGATCTTATCTGGGATGTGCACCCGTGTCCATGTAAAAGTAGAATAGATTTCAATGAACCTATTCCTCTGGAAAGTGGAATAAGGAAAGGCTGTCTGGTTTCACCCATCTTATTAAACATCTTGAACAATGATGTGCTAAGGGACAGCCTTGGAGTGTTTGTTTCAGACCTCTCTGAAAGAATTACAGCATCCCTATTCACAGATCATACGTTGTCTCCTGGGGACCTGGTGCAGTCTACTTACCACCTTGAACAATGGACCAGTTGGATATAATGGTGTGTGCTTTGCACTGCTCAACAGGGCACCTTAACGGTATTGATTGGAAGATACAGGAGCGTCTATCCAATTGTTAATTCATATCAGTACCTGGGGTCCTGATGGATGCCATCTTTAGCCTGACACAGTCATTTAATATTACACTGCTAATGAGTGAAGGGCACTTTAGTCCGTCTTGTCTTTTTTCAATGACAGCAAAGTCCCAATGCAAGTTAAGCTAGTGGCATGTAAAGATGCATGTCCAAATGAAATCCCTGCTGCTACTGCAGGACTCTTGCAGCGCCGCAGGGCACTAACGGTTACTGCCGCCACTAACCTCCCGTTGAATTTCACGGGAGGTGTTGGCGGCGCCGCACCTGGGCCAGCTTTGCGCCCCGTTACCGCCCTCTTAGGGCACTAACAGGAGGCGCAACGCAACCGAATTTTTAGGCCAAATATCTCTGAAGACATAAAAAGAAATAAAGACCTGGTGGAATGGGTCCCCACCAAATGTTTTATATCCACCTGTCTCAGATCTGCTAAACTGACAGATAGATGGAAAACCATCGCTCACGTGTCTATGAACAGGTGTATAAAAAAAAACACCACTAATTTCTGATATAATGAAAACATAAGTTTGCTTTAAAAAATCATTAAAAAAATTTGACACAACCAGCAGTGGGAATTGATGAATACTTTCACTTTAGACTGAGCATAACCCATCTGTGACTTGATGGTCAGTAGCTGGCCAGCCAGTGCCATCTGTGGGGATATTTATTATATCTTACTGTTGGTTGGAGTTGATTTACAACCTTCCAACTGCTGGCACACTGTTCCTTCTAAATAATTGTTACATTATAATAAATACATTCAGGCCTAGAAATTCAGTTGGCTGCGCCAGCCGTTAGCGCCTTAGGAGGAGCAGATCTCGAGCGCTAGGCGCTTAGTGCCCGGGTGCAGCGCGATCTGCGCCTCGCCCCAACTTCAGTAGACATTTAGCGCCGGCGCAAAGTCTTTGCGCGCGCTCAGCTGCGCGCGCAGATCATGACGTCATTTCGTCGTGCAACGCCCTTTGTGCGCCCGGAACCGGAACTTCACTCGCGCCGCCCCATTGTGCGCCGGGCGGCCCTAACGACTGTGAAGTGGAACGGTACACAGCCGAGGCGGGCCGCGGGGAGCGCAAATTAAAGGGCACTTACCCTGCACTATAAAGGGCAGCCATTTTGCAGCATTCACTCTTGTGCAACGGATTTTTGGAGAGAGACCAAGGAAGAGAGCTTACTGCTTTGGCCCAACACTAGGACAGGTCTTTTTGGCTTCAGGCCAGAGCTTTGCAATTATCTTTGCCTTCATTGAGATCTCAGTGTTTGTCTGCATATTATGGGGGCTGCATTGGGTGCCAACGCTGAGTTTCAGCCTTATGTCGGAAGGGCTTACAGACGCCGTGAGAGAGTGGCAGCCCTGGCTAGACGCAGAGGGGGCAACAGGCGTCGCCAAGTGAGGCCTTACCCACCCAGGGTATACCGCCAGCAGTTCTCCTATCTCAACATGTCTGCCGCGCAGTGTGTTAGGAGGCTGCGATTCAGAAGGGAGGTGGTTGCAGACATCTGCCAGCTGCTTCACAGAGATCTGCGTCCACAGCTGATGCGCAGGACGTCTCTGTCGGTGGCAGTGAAGGTGACGGTGGCTCTCAACTTCTATGCCACCGGCTCCTTCCAATCCGCTGCTGGGGACATCGCTAACATCTCCCAGTTCGCCGTGCATTGCTGCATCCGCCAGGTGACCAATGCCCTTTTCAGAAGGAGACGTCAATTCATCTCCTTCCCCATGACCCTGGACAAGCAGCAGCAGCGTGCAGTGGGATTTGCAAGAATAGCGGGCTTCCCCATGGTGCAGGGCGCCATTGACTGCACGCATGTGGCTTTGGGGGCACCTCTGGAGCATGCCGAGGATTACCGCAACCGGAAGGGCTACCATTCCCTCAACGTACAGCTGGTGTGTGACCACAGGCAGCACATCCTAGCTGTCAATGCCCGCTTTCCAGGCAGCAGCCACGATGCCTTTATCCTGCGACAGACAACTGTGGCTGACATGTTCCAGGCACAGCCTCACCCAAGAGAATGGCTTATCGGGGACAAAGGCTATCCTTTGTGTACCTGGCTCCTGACCCCGCTCCGCGCGCCCACGACCCCTGCTGAAGAGGCATACAACGAGAGCCATCAAGCGACCAGGAACCTCATTGAACAAACAATCGGTGTCCTGAAGCAACGGTTCCGCTGTCTGGATCGCTCCGGGGGAGCCCTCCAGTATTCGCAGGAGCGAGTCTCCCAATTCGTCGTCATTTGCTGCATGCTGCACAACCTGGCTATCCGCAGGACTCAGGCACTGCCACCTCACGTTGGACCACCACCTCAGGAGGAGGAGCAGGAGGAGCATGAGGAGGAGGAGGACGAGGAATACCAGCCCAGGAGGGAGGCAGAAGGTCCAAGGGCCGCCCGTCGGCGGCTTATTGAACGTCACTTCTAGGCCCCCTGTCAGGGAATGGCTTGTGCCAATGAAAGAACATGATTGCAGCCGCTCCGCAAGCCCTCAGCCGGTTAAGGCAACAAACACTTCAAAGATCAAACATGGACAATGTGAATAAATAAAATGGTTTATTGTACAAACTCAGGGCCCTTCCCACATGAAAACCAAGAACACACGAAGCCCCCAAAAAACACTCACACACATGACTCACTCCCACAACCTGGGGAGGATTAACAAAAGATGTAAACAAAAATGGCCTCATCCTCGGCCTTCAAAAAACAACCATTCCAAAAAACACAACATTTGGACACACCCTCTACTTTGTGTCCCGCGAGGGCGATGCCCTCTGCAAACTTTGCCGGCCCCTGCACGCCCTGCTGCTCCTCCTCAAAGTGAGGCCAGTGGCTGCTGCAAGGCTGGGGGAAGGCTCCTGAGGGGCACATGTCGTGACGGCAGATGCCCTTGGGGGTCGGCCTAGACGAGGTCTGGCCCTCGAGGGGCCGGCTGGTGAATGCTGCAGCTGTAGCTGGCCAGCATCAGTCGCTGCAGCAGCTCGTGGCAGCTCCACTGGGGGAGTGGCAGTGGCGGCTGGAGGAATTGGGGCAAGCTGGCGGATGGCAGGTGCTCGCTGGTCGCCTGAGGCACTGGCACTCGCCCGGGCCAGCACTGCAGCATGCGCAGCAATCTGCCGAGGGACAGACCGCTGTGCTGCTGCAGCACGCCGGGTGCCCTGGCGATGCCGGGCTGACACAGCGAGTGTGGCAGCAGTGAGTGCCCGTGTTGCCCTGTTCTGTGACCGCATCAGAGCAGCCAGTGACTGCACGGCACCACTGATCACCTGGCCAGTCGCTGCCAGAGAGGCCCCGAATTCGGTGACACTCCGAGACAGGGACTCGATGGCCTCAAGCATCCGTCCCACTACCCCCATGAGCTCCGTGTGCCGGCGCTCCGAGTCCGCGGACACGTCCTCGAGGCGGCGCATCTCCTCGGCGTTGACCGTCTCCGGACTGGAGGCCGGACTCTCCCTCTGGGGAGAAGGCCGCCGAACTGGCCGACCCTTCCTGCGTTGCTGGATGCCGCTGGGCCCAGCAATTGGACTCCCCTCCGACCCTTCCCCCCTCTGGGGAGAAGGCCGCTGAGCTTCCACCCCCCTCCCGCGTTTCTGCAGGCCGCTGGTCCCAGGAGCTACACTCCCCTCTGACACTTCCCCCACGCTCCCTTCCAGGGAAGACGTCTCCCCTACAGTGGCATGGCTTGCCGCGGCTGAGGGTTCCCCTGATGGGCCGCCTTCCTCTTGCTCCTCCTCCTCCTCCTTTTCTGAGGGGCTGTCACTGGCAAGTTCAGGGACCTCCTCCTCACCATCTGAAAGCAGGAAGGCACAAGAGTAGCTTTAGAGTGAGGAGAGGGCGTCAGCGAGGGATGCATGAGTGGTGGCATTCAGCGCATTGGTCGGACAGTGGCAAAGGATGTAGATCTGATGCGCAAGTGGGACGAGAGAGGTCCAAAAGGTGATGTCCTTACCATTGGTGCCCAGAACAGGGTCGGCATCTCCACTGGCGCCAGGGTGTCTGCTGTCAATCAAGAAATGGCCGCACCTGCGCTGCGCCCGGCCTCGGCGGTATCGCTCAGCACCTCCGGCTTAGCGCCTAAAGAGAGCCGTGCATCGCCAGTTTCAGCGCTCGAGCAAACTCTTAAGGTGAAGCTAATGAATATCGGCGATGTGGCCTCAAATTTGCGCCGGGCACAAACTTTAGCGGCCGCCCGACTTTACCGCCCCAAAAGTGGCTATAATGAATTTCTAGGCCTCAGTCTTTAATCCTTGGAGTAAAAAAAAAAGTGGACCTGTGGAAGTAGGGTGTTTAGCACCTAAAAAGCATCTGAAAAACGGGTGCCAATCCTTCCCTCCCATTTTGTGCTTTGAATTTCCCACATAGCTGAAGAGGACGCGCCAATGTAATTTGCATGCAAATGAGTGTTCGAGACCTGTGCACTCTGATTTCTTGCTCTAGCACCAGGTGCAGTTCAGGGACAAACTGCTGCCAAAACAAATTGGCACTGTTGCTTCCAGAGCTTCCATTGAGGTGCTATCTGTCTTAAAGGGACAGGCTGCTTTTGTCAAGAATTGTCTTTATTTTTGGCCTTTTTAATAAAAAAATTAGACCAGTTTCAGAAATTGTTGCAGTATGCATAACCTCCTTTCTCTCACTGATGGACGCCATGTTTGTTACGACTGCTCTCCCCACCCCCATTTTCACTGTGGCTTATTTGGAGGCAAGAGCCAATGATCACAAGCTCCCATGAGAGTTGCTGAAGATATAAGCTTGGCCCTCTCCAGAGCCACCATCAGCTGGCTCATGAGCAAAGGGTAGGAATCCTCCATCTACCTTTTCATGCAATAGTTCCATCCCACAAAATATACAAAAAATATCCACTGAGTCAAACCTTCACTCTCCTCCTACCCAGTTCTTCAGTGTACAAACTCACGCTTGTTTTCCCTGTTCATCTACTGTAAACAGGCACAGGTAGAACAGTGATTGAGTTCCAACAGTGATAGATTAATAAGCAGTGCATGTGAGTGTCTATTCTTTATCATCACATTGCTTCCCTCTTCGTCACAGACAGTGGTTGCAAAGAACTTAGAATAATCATTCCTGGAAAGATTGTGGGACAGTCCCTCAGTTAGGATGTTATATTGCAGTATTCTGGTATGAGCCTGGGATACCAACCCCTTGCTGGAACTTGCCATCCTGCTTCTCTATCTCCTGCAATCATTGGGATTCATGGTCCTTATGGGGCTTTCCCCTCTTGCCATAGCCAGACGCTGCCTTTCTTTTGTAGCCTGCATTCTCCTGTAAGAAATGAAACAAATTAAGGTTCTAGCAGACTGAGAAGTGGCATTGAAAAAGCCGATGTCAAAAGGGGACTGTTGAGAGGAAAATGTGTTTCTTGCAGATGAGGAGGCACTGAAGCTCGGGAGGGTCTAACAGTGGGCATGCTTGTGCTGTGAGAATGAGTGGTGTTGAAGAGAAGTTAGAGGAGTGAAGACAGAAGGCTTTCAGGACATGTGCAGAAGAAGAGAGATTGCGAGCGCCGAATGTATTGAGATGCACACAGGAATCACCTTCTCCTTGGTGTGAGAAGTAGAGCCATTGAGTTGTCTAACTCTGATTAGGTCAGTGAACTTCTTTAGTAAAGGAACTGAACTCCAGCTGCACTGCATTCACGTGTATTGGACAGTGCAGCTGGAGTTCAGTTCGTTTACTATCTGCTGCCATGCCATCTAGCTGTTTTTGAGACTTTTTTGCCTGATGCAGAATACAACGCTGCTCTTTGCCTCTCCACAGCCTGTAACAGCAATTCTGTGCTCACATCATCCAAATGTGGAGCTTTTTGGTTCCTCCTTGTGTTGCTGACATCCTAGCCTGCCAAAAAAAAAAGCAGAAAAACATTATCAAGGACTGGGATTTTAAAACTTGCTTCCAGGGCAGACTTCAGTCACTGAAGGCTCAATTTTAACCCTGCCCGCCCAGTGGAACTCAGGCATGTGGGCAGTTAAAATCAGGGCAGAGACTTACCATCTCCAAACCCGCTGCCTTTCTGCGGGATGTAATTTTAACCTGCTGTTTTTAGCAGGTGCCCAAGACACTGAAGGCAGTAGACTCCTGCTATAAATATGCAGATCATCTCTGATGTCATCAATGGGGCCCGACTGCAATTTTAACCCCAGACCTGCACGGGAAAGCTGTCATGGCTGCCCTGCCAGGCCTACTTGGCAACAAGCAGATCCGGGGCCAGTCGAGGTTAGTTATTTGAATCTTTATTTGCATTTCCTTGTGGGCCACAGGAAGCAGGACCTGCTCTCCCAGGCAGTGAGGATCACGCTATAAGACTCACCTTGCAAAATTACCCTTTTGTAATAATACCAAAAAAGCTCCTTCAGACTTAACATACCTTTAAATTAAATGAAGTCTGTGCTATGTAGGGCAGTGATATTTTTGTTTCCATGGCTACGTTATGGTCTGCCTCATGAATGGTTTCATGTTTATTTTTATAATGTAGCCTATTAGAAATGCAGAGACCATTTAACACTTCTGGCTGTGTAGTGTGAGCTGCCTCTCAATACTACTCAGATGCTTCTGACCACCATCTTGAAAATTCCTTAAACATAGCTCATTAAACCTGCAGACTACTCTTGTTCCCAGATACCATGCTTTATCTGTGACACATGAAATGAAATGGTTCGCTTTTGCGGGGGTTTTTGACAGCGAACTGGCAGCGTTCACCGTCATTGCCCCTCTGAAACTGACCGTAACTTCAGGATTTAGCGCACACGCAGCTAAACGCGAAAATCCTGAAGCTGCGGTCAGTCATTCCCTGCTCCTCCACAGGATGTGCCGTGGAACCCCCTAGAGCCGGCAATCAGTGAAATCACTTAATCTGATGAAAACTTAAGCTTTTCCGCGCTAATATCGGTGTTAAACTCTGCAAGAAATGTTAAGCCTTGTTGTAACTGGGGTTTTAACCATGCATTGACTACTAAACAACCATTCTGCCCCTGAAAAACTGATTTTATATTGGGGGAATATCAAATTTCTCTATTATGATAAAAATTACTAAATTTTAAAAATAATATTTTTTTTTACAGTTTGTTCATGATATTTCTGCTTCTACCTTAACCCCATGAGTATGTCCCATTCTTTATTTCGCTCTCTAACATTTTTAAAAAGTGCAGATAATCGGTGCTTTTTATTTCCTGGTTTGCTGTCTGTGAGAATTCTTCAATACAATTGGCTGCTTAGACAGCTTGATGATGCCACTGCTGCACTACGCTAGGAATCCCCTTTTCACAGCACTATAATCAATTGCACATCGAGAAAGGTAAAGTTTTCGCCACAGAGATCTCTGTGGGTAGCTTTCTTCAAGGTCAGCAGTGATCGCCTTTACTTCACCGCTGACTGCAAATTATGGGCAAATATGAGTATGAAATTGCATCTGTGTGATGCAATATATAAATACAAAAACAGTTTGTTGGATGTGGTAAACCAAAAGGGAATTGCCTTTACTGTTTCAGGAGAGGGAATCAAAACAATATTACTGCTGTAACACGCATGAAAAGAGATATCAGAGCAGTTGTGTCCACCTCCAATCACTGAACAAACCATCTTATCTGAAATGAAGTTGGTATGATGAGGCAACCGAGAACATTTTTATTCTAATAATTGCCAGATCCACAGGGGGTGTAATCGGTCTGCACTGGATAAGGTTACTGAAATAGTAGGGCAGAAATGCACATAACTCAATGATAAATGTTTGGAAGATAAAACTACATGGCCAAATCACACTGTAGCCATTAGTATAATTCAAGATCAACAAAGGTTACTGCGAAACGGTGCTTGCTATAGAAAATGTGTGTGATAAAAAATATGATTGCTCATTGATTAATAATTCTTAAGCCTGGCTACATTTTTTGATAAATAAAAATGACAAAGCAATCATTGATTTGCAGTTCAAAATTTGTTTGCTTTAGATCTTTCCAGTTAGTTTTACAATTTAACAGGGAAAGCATTATGCTCATGGGTTAGATTTTTATTTATAAGATGTATAATGTTAAAATCCATCCCAACATTCGTGCAGCAATTCATTCACAAGAAGAATTGCATCAACACCAAATTTCTTCAAAGTTGGGATTTTAGGTCTACATTCCCATCTATTTTATTTGGCAAAGTGAACACCAGACCATAAGCGCTGTTCATCTTTATGGTTTAAGGGGTGGGGTGGGGTGGGGAGTAGGGTGGAGGGTTGTAGCTTGTGTAATGAAATGTTGAAGCAGAATTATGTGGGCATACATATATAACTATTTTATATTAGTTGGAAATTATTTAATCTCCTATTTAACTATCCAATGTATGGGTGACAAAGAGAATGGAATTTGGAGGTACTGAGAAAGTATATTTGTTCAGATTCAGTCACTCTCCATCAGGGGATAAAGGTCAATTATCCAAAGCTGATAGATTTACCATTATACAAACTTACCAACCAGCTATTATAGAATGCTATTGATAAATAATCCGAGGTGTCTAGATTCATGAGCTACACACTGATCATTGAAAATCTAATGATCAGAGTGTACTTAAAGTGTAAGCCACTGACCACATTATCAATGACCTTGAAAGGAGAGGTAGGATAATCATCTCATTTGTGGTGTAAGGGAAGGTCATTTGCACATTGTTGCAAGAAAGGTGACATCTAATAGTTCAAAATTATATTCTTATATAAGTGAACTACTGCAACTGCTGTATTTGGTGCTCTATTGTACATAACCTAGAAAGCAGTTTTTTTGGTTCCAATAAATTTGTAGACAGTGTACCCTTTCCTTCACTGTACTTCTCCCAAGAGGCAGTACCTTGACAGAAATTGATATGGGTTCTAACTATAGCATAGACTTGGGATCAGAATGCTTAATACAGCAGCAGCATATATGACCTTGGCAAAACTGCTATCCATTATACTGTACTAACACGCACAGAATGACATATTTTTGCCAAATTCCTAACAAAAATCGGAACTTGAGTTTATAGTGACACTAGAATGTTAAGAGAAAGCTAAGATGGTATTAGTAACTGCTAACATGAATTTTTTTTAATGTAGCCAACAGTAATATTTTAGAAATGCAATCTTAACTTGCCAACATATTTTACCAGAGTGAGCCTGGATAACCATAAAGAGAAAGGGCTGTTAATCCAGTAAGCAAGGTCCACATTACAAGTGCTTTAGCTGAATAATTTAATTTGAGTTTTCATTCGTATCTGTCAGTCACATTTGAAAAATGTCTTCAGTAAAGCTAAATGGTTGGAGAGATGAATCGAGATATATTGATTTTGTTATATTCTATTTTCCTGTATATTCAAATACAGTAGGACAGTTTTTCTCCCGCTGGAATTTAACCATCTGCTCAGCTCCATCCATCTGCCTAGTATCTAATATGGTTAAAAAAAAACTGTCAAGCTGCTTTAAATGATTTATAACTTCCTTATGAAATATGTATGCCCAAAAGTTGGTCAAGTTTAGAGTATTGGCTTAACTTTGAGTCAGGAGGACCAATTATTAATTTTGTTTTACACTATAGTTCAAGTAAGAGGTACAATTTATGTTAACATTTATGATGTGCTTTTAAATAATTGATAAACTCAACAACTTGTAGATGACATACAGTTTGCACTGTAGCAAGGGAGGTAATTGATTAGAGGAAAAACCCAAGAAGGGGGGCATTGGCTGGCAACTGGACTTTAGAACTCCCTACCAACTAAGTGTCCTGAGTTTGGCCAGTGCAAACCAAGTTCCCACTGGGCATGGATTTACAGCACAAAACTGCCCACAATTTTAGTGGCTAGCTGTGGTGCAGAAATTTACAGCGCTACTGCCGGGATATTGTCAGAGCTCCCAGGCTCACAGGCTCTGTGTCCAGTGCACTCGGCCGCTTCTTAATGTCACGGGGAGTGAACTGAATTGGCTGGACATTAGTATCTATGATATTGGGGACATCGGGAGGAGGCCAAGTTGGCAATTGGCATTGTAGGCTTGCAAACATTTCAGCCTTATATCTTGCACTCACATACTGGGATCCTCCTGGTCTCAGTCCCAGGATTTCCTCTGCGAACTGAAGTCCTGGAATTTGCTGGTCCTAGTTGCCAGATAGCAGGAAACTGACCCTGCTCCTTCCCTCTCCGTCCTTCCTTCCCTCTTTCCTCTTCTCTTCTCTTTTCTCTTCTCTTCTTTTCTCTTCTCATCTCTCTTCCCCCCTAGCTCTAATTGCTCTACCCTCTGTCCTACCTGAATGCTCCACTCCCATGCGTAATGCCACAGGAGACCGACGAGTTATATTAAATTTATGCTGCAGTTAAATTGTATGCGTAGTTTTGACACTGGTAGTTGCATTTAGATCCATGCAAGGGGATAGTTATGCTGCACTGTTGTCTGCTCCTGCAAGGTGAAGTTCATTGCGTTAATAGTTGAACACATTCAGTGACCATTTTTCCTAGCACTGGGCAGGCATTGTACAGGTACATACAAAATACGATGATCCTATCCAGGCCTCGTAATGCCCAAATTTGGTGTGCTGATTTATTATCATGCAGGCTCCAGCCCTGGCAGGGTTTTGCACTGAGGCATGAGTCCAGAACATCGGCCACTGAGATGCTTGCAGTGGTGACGGTGGCTACCTTGGTTCAGGCCTTCTGGTTGCTGTGGGAAAACAGCAGCAAGGAGGCCTCCAGACCCAGATTTGATGGATCTTTGCAGAGAAAAAAGGACCACTTACCATTTCAAATCAGCTTTGCTTTATTGCCTCGCTCCCTCAGGCCCTATGATCTGAGGGGGTCCCAGGTGCAAGCCCCACCGCCATGTTCTCTGGGCATCTCATTAGCCAAATCATGGGTTAATGAGGTGGGAGGGCTGGGAATGCCCCCTCTTGCCTCATTTAAATGAGAACTTTGGATTCCCACCTTTTAAAAAAGAAAGTCTTGCATTTATATATCGCCTTTCATAACCTCAGGACATCTCAAAGCACTTTACAGCCAATGAAGTACTTTTGAAGTGTAATCACTGTTGTAATGTAGGAAAGGCGGCAACCAATTTGCGTACAACAAATTGCAGATGAAAGCCCTGCTACACCCTTTTGGAGAATCCCCAGTATCCCAGGCCTGTGTAAAGTGGGTGGAGAGGAGACACAGCGTCATAGGTCTCTGTTCCCTTCTTCCTTTGTGCCCAGGGAATAGACATTGCTCGGGGGCAAAGGTCAGGAAAATCAGTTCATGGAGAGCTCTGCTTGTTGCAAGCTAAATACCTGTAAAGTTTGGAATGTTACAGCTAACTGTCCTGCAGGCACTTCACTCAAATTAAAAACATTTAAAAGTGGTCCGGAGAACCACCAATGCGAATTTTAGCCTTTGAAATTAAACGTTGAACATTCCTTTTTACATTGTTGGACTATCTCTGAGGTGGATCACCCTGCTTCTGACAGGTTGATTCACACTCAGACCTGTAGTTATACTGCAGTTTTTTTTGTCAGGATTTAAAAACTGCCAGTTCCAAAAAATCTGTAAAACAACGGGCCCTTCAGAGAATGTACTAAATTTTCAGCATCAGGAGTGAGCAACTATTGCTCAGGATTAATTAACTTAATTCTAACATTGTGAAAAGTATACACAGAATAAACTACCATCTTTTTTAAGGCAAGTTTTGTGTTTCACCTATTTTATGAAAGCTTTGGTAGTTAACTGATAAGGTCAAAGGATTGCTATAGGAGAGGCAAACAATTTTTTCCTAGTTAAGATATATTCGCTTTGCTTCCTTGAGGCTTTTAACACCCACATATTGACCCAGATTCTATACAATTAAGGAAATCAGATTTTCATCTTCCTACTCCCTTTGTGGCGATCTACTTTTATCAGGGTACTCAGTACTGAGGGTTATAAAAACTTGCCTTGATTCTGTTATTCGTGATATGCAAAGTCACTAATTTTAAGTCTCTGCCTGAATAAACAGCTTTACAGAAGAAGATTGTGTCAACAAAGGATAAGGAAAAGCATCATATACTTTTTTTCAAAAGCAAAATACTGCGGATGCTGGAAATCTGAAATAAAAACAGAAAATGCTGTAAATACTCAGCAGGTCGGGCAGCATCTGTGGAGAGAGAAACAGAGTTAACGTTTCAGGTCAATGACCCTTTGTCGGAACTGGCTATAATTTTTTTCTCTGTGTAACATGTCAGAATGGAGAAGAGTATATAACCAGACTTGCATGCAATATGAATTGTTTTCCTAATCCAGAATCAGGAGTTAATTACATAAGGATACATTTTGAAGATCCCTGAAATATCAATTATATCTCGCAAGTGGGTTTGCTTGTGAATAACAAGTTCATGAATGTTTGGGTCAGTGTCATTGTTTATTCTGTGTTTAAAAAAAAATCAGTCTATAAAAGAAATTGGCCCTGAAATTAGGATCGGGGGCTTGCCGCGCGTGCAAGCCCCCGATCTGCACTCACCCTGCGCGCTGACATCTGAAGCCCGGGCCTCCTTGCATTTCCTGTCACAGGCCCAGTTCAGGTGTCAGCACGCAGTGCTTACCTGATCCAGCGGCGTAGTTAGTGCGATGTGCCGGCTGGGATCAGGTGAGCACTGTACAACCAATCGGGAAGGGAAGGTTCATTCATGAGTTTGAGAGTAATAGCTGTCAAACTCATGAAAACTACGGGGGCCCAAAACACTATTTAAACTTTAAATAAAAATTTAAAAAACATCCCAATCATTAAATTAAGTATAAATACGTTTAAAAAAATAATTTAAACAATTTTTTTTTTTGAAAAAAATAAATTTTTAATAAAAAGGGTCTAAAACTAAACTTACCTTGTCGTAGATTCTTTAAAATAATAAACCTGTGGAAAAAAAAATTCTAAATTGCACTAAAACACCACTTACCTGTAAAAATAAATACTTACGTGTGCTTTTTACAAGCGTAAAGACCGGAGGCCTTTACACATGCGCAAATCCCCCAAAACAGAGGAAATCCAAGACGCACGCGCTGCCCCCTACAGCGCACGCGCTAGCCTCTTCAACTCTTGGGTTAGAGGAGAGGAAATGCCGGTTTTCAGCGCATGCGCTGTGCATGCTGAAAACCGGCATTTCCTCCGGCCAGACCTTCCGTACTCATGCGTTTGGGGAGGAATTACTGCCCCATTAAGTAAATAGTGCAAAGAGGTTAAAATTCTGGTTTAATTGTGCGCTATAGAAAACAATTGCTGTTAGGTTAAATCATCTACTGAAAATTTTGGGGAAAATTCTGACTTTTTTTTAACCCCCTGTATCACAGTTTTTATCTGCATGGGTGAACACGGCAATCTCCTGCCCGTACAGTGAGCGGTCCAGTGGTGCACCGTAAAGTAGCATGGCTAAAGCAGTAATGTAAACACCTAGGTGTGCTCAGAGGAGGCCGCACCAAGGGGTTTCCCAGCTATTTTCCTTTATAATTTTGACTGGGAGAGGGAGGATGCTTTGATGACTTAAGTGCTGAAGGTCCTTATTTATGAAGGACACGAAAGGAGGGGTGTCCTGTATGAGACAGTAGGGCAATCTCCTTAAAAAAAAATGGTCAGTTCATCAAGCTTGAAAACCGATTTCTGACTGAGTAAATGTGTGGAATATTTAGATACAGATCAGGAAATAGATTGCTGGCCTTAAGAAAGATGCTATGTGAAGGTCTGATTAACAGCTTTCATTGCCAAGTACCTGTTCAAGTGTGCATGCACCCTCATAACCTGTAAATCATTTTTAGAACATAAGAACATAAGAAATAGGAGCAGGAGTAGGCCAATCGGCCCCTCGAGCCTGCTCCGCCATTCAATAAGATCATGGCTGATCTGATCCTAACCGCCAATCTACTATCACAGAACCATCTCCTGAATCTAACAGAATTAGACACACGAAATAGGAGCAGGATCAGGCTACACGGCCCCTGGGCCCGCTCCGCTACCCACAGGGCCATGACCGATCCGAACCTAGACTCATGTCCAAATTCCTGCCCGCTGCCCATAACCCTTAATTCCCTTTACTTCTAGGAAACTGTCTATTTCTGTTTTAAATTTATGTAATGATGTAGCTTCTACAGCTTTTTGGGGCAGCATATTCCATGGACCTACCACCCTCTGAGTGAAGTAGTTCCTCCTCATCTCAGTTTTGAAAGAGCAGCCCCTTATCCTAAGACTATGCCCCCTAGTTCTAGTTTCACCCATCATCGGGAACATCCTCCCCGCATCCACCGATCCAACCCCTTCACAATCTTATATGTTTCAATAAGATCGTCTCTCATTCTTCTGAACTCCAATGAGTAGAGTCCCAATCTACTCAACCTCTCCTCATATGTCCATCCCCTCATCCCCGGGATTAACCGAGTGAACCTTCTTTGTACTGACTCGAGAGCAAGTATGTCCTTTCTTAAGTATGGACACCAAAACTGTATGCAGTATTCCAGGTGTGGTCTCACCAATACCTTGTACAACTGAAGCAATACCTCCCTATTTTTATATTCTATCCCCCTAGCAATGAAAGCCAACATTCCATTGGCCTTCTTAATCACTTGCTGCACCTGCATACTAACCTTTTGAGTTTCGTGCACCAGGACCCCCAGATCCCTTTGTACTTCAGTACTTTCCAGTTTCTTGCCATTAAGATAATAACTTGCTCTACGATTTTTCCTGGCAAAGTGCATAACCTCACACTTTCCAGTATTGTATTCCATCTGCCAAATCTCTGCCCACTTACTTAGCCTGTCTATGCCCCCTTGCAGGTTTTTTATGTCCTCCTCACTCACTACTTTCCCTCCCATCTTAGTATCATCTGCAAACTTTGATATGTTACACTCGGTCCCCTCCTCCAAATCGTTAATATAGATTGTAAAGAGTTGGGGACCCAGCACTGACCCCTGCGGAACACCACTTGTTACTGATTGCCAGTCTGAGAATGAACCATTTATCCCAACTCTCTGCCTTCTGTTAGATAGCCAATCCTCTATCCATGCCAGAATATTACCCCCAATCCTGTGATTTTTTTATCTTAAGCAATAATCTTTTGTGTGGCACCTTGTCAAATGCCTTTTGGAAGTCTAAATACACTACGTCCACTGGTTCCCCTTTATCCACCCTATATGTTACTTCCTCAAAGAACTCCAGCAAATTTGTCAAACATGACTTCCCCTTCATAAAACCATGCTGACTTTGTCCTATTAAATTATGATTATCCAAATGTCCTGTTACTGTCTCCTTAATAATGGACTCCAAAATTTTACCTACCACAGATGTTAGGCTAACCGGTCTATAGTTTCCAGCCTTCTGTCTACTGCCCTTTTTAAATAAGGGTGTTACATTAGCAGTTTTCCAGTCTGCCGGGACCTTTGCTGAGTCCAGGGAGTTTTGGAAGATTATTACCAATGCATCCACAATCCCTACCGCCACTTCCCTCAAGACCCTAGGATGTAAGCCATCAGGTCCAGGTGATTTATCCGCCTTGAGTCCCATTATTTTACCGAGTACCACTTCCTTAGTGATTTTGATCGTGTTTAGCCCCCTGTTTGTCCAGTGTTGGGATATTCTTAGTGTCTTCTACTGTAAAGACTGATATAAAATATTCATTCAGTGTTTTTGCCATCTCCATATTTCCCACCATTAATTTCCCGGTCTCATCCTCTAAGGGACCAACATTTACTTTAGCCACCCTTTTTCTTTTTATATAACTATAAAAACTCTTACTATCTGTTTTTATATTTTTTGCTAATTTACTTTCATAATCTATCTTCCCTTTCTTAATCAATCTTTTTGTTATTTTTTGCTGTCTTTGAAAGTTTTCCCAATCCTCTATCCTCCCACTAGATTTGGATACCTTATATGCCCTTGTTTTTATTCGAATACTATCCTTAATTTCTTTACTTAGCCACGGATGGCTGTCTTTTCTTTTACACCCTTTTCTTCTCAGTGGAATATATATTTTTTGGAAGTTGTAAAATAACTCCTTAAATGTACACCACTGATCATGTATCGTCTTACCCTTTAATCTATTTTCCCAATCCACTCTACTCAATTCCGCTCTCATACCTTTATAGTCTCCTTTATTCAAGCTTAGCACGCTTGTTTGAGATCCAACCTTCTCACCCTCTAATTGAATATGGAATTCAACCATGTTATGGTCACTCATTCCAAGGGGATCCTTTACTAGGACATTTTTAATTAATCCTGTCTCGTTACACAGGACCAGATCTATGGTTGCTTGCCCCCTGGTCGGTTCAGTTACATACTGCTCAAGAAACCCATCCCTAATACACTCAATGAACTCATCCTCAAGGCAGCCCTGCCCAATTTGATTTGTCCAATTAATATGATAGTTAAAATCCCCCATAATTATAGATGTTCCCTTATTGCTGAACCGTCCTAAGCAAAGCTTATCCTGGGCAATCCACTCATGAGAAAAACAGGCCACTGAATGTGTATAGCCACACAGCAGCATGGGATACATTAAAGCAGCAGGTACCTGTTAGCTGGAAGGCCAGCACAGTTTGTGCTTCTACTGCAGTGTCGAGGGACTCTGACTTCACTGGGGATGCTTATGAAAAGAGATTGCTATCTGAGCCGGCCATCTACCGGAATGGAATCAGTGAAAAATCCCTCCATGGAAGGGTTCACTGTGCTGTGATTGGTTGTCTGCAGAGTAGCAACCATGGAGCATGTGGCACTTGGGCATCTGCAGTGGAGTCTTTGGTGGCACAAGTCCTAAGGCCAATGGGAATATCATGAATGTTCAGAATACTGCTATTGAGGTCTTGGGCTTCAATTCATTCGACTTTCTTAACCAATTTCAACATGTTGGGTGATCAGATTGAAAAACCTGAAGCAAAGATTCACAGATCTTATTGCCGTTCAGAGTCTTCTCCCATGCACATCTGCTGAAAGAATGCAGTAGAGGCACAGCTGGGGTAGGCATGATGAGGCAAATGTCTCAGTGACGGCATATTTGGCCTAACCAGCATCCTGTGCCATATTTGGCCTAACCAGCATCCTGTGCCAATGACAGTCAATGTGCCAGAAAGAGGGCAGGACAAGCTGGTCACAGCAATGGCCCTGGATGAATCGGTTACAACCGTCACTAAAACCTTGCAGCCAGCTAGCACTCTTATTCCTTCTACAAGGAAAACACTTCGAAGAGATAAGCGGGGGGGGGAATTTTCCGAGGGATCATTGGTGGCGGGTCGGGTGGGAAAATGTTTTTTTTTGACAGTGGGTCAGGACCCTGCTGTCAACCCGCCGCCACACGCCTTTACCAAATGTTGGGTCTGTATGCGCTGAGCAGACCTGACACGAGGCGGGGAAGGCAATTAAAATCATTAGTGGCTTGTTTACAGCCACTTATCAATGTTTTTTTCCCAGCTTTTTGGATTTGACAGGTCACCCACCAGTTTCCTGCTGCGCCTAGACCTCGTCTGTGAAGCTGAGGCAGGAGGTCATTGGCCATTGTTTCAGCGGATGAGTTGACAGCTTCAGATGTCAAGTCAAAGCTCCCAGCTGATTGAGAAATGTTCCCTTAATCACTAGCTTCTCTAAATTGCATTCCACTACAGATTCAGGATACTGCAAGTCTTTACACAAGTCTCCATCCAGTCTGACCTCATTACCTCTCCCACCATTGACAGATCACTTTTGTCATCTCTACTTCACCTGCCATCTATTCCATCAGTATGGGTGCCTTTGAAACTCTCTCACATTGGTCCTCAGAATCCAACCACGATCAGCCCCAACACCAGCAGCACCAACAGCAACACCATCCTTCTCCGCAATCAACTGATGCTGCACAAGACACAGAGCATCAGCACCCGACCACATTGCTGCCCAGGACGCTAGGGATGGCCTCACATGATGCACCAGGTTGGCACCACCCTACACCAACACCATAAAGGATCTCTACAATGCCCAAGCCATTCCTTTCACACTCATCACCATTGCGGGGGGTACCATTATGTCTCACCATCCACTGCAACCCACTAAGCCACTTCCAAAGGTGCACACAAATCTGTCCAAGAACGTAAAGTGTTGAAAATAAAGGTTTCAATGTTTGACAGCATATTAACAGAAACTTTACATGAACATTGGATAAAACATCCAAGTGGCTGTTGTTAGTTGATATGATTGCATTAGGATGAGGGTGAGTGTGAGGGGTGGCTAGTGAGATGGGGATGTGATAATATAGATAGCGAGGGATGGGTGGAGTTGCAAGGTAAGTTGGTGTGAGTAAGGATGTGCAGGAGTAGGGTAGGGAAGGCAGAGTGATGGAGATGTGATGAGAGGCACAGAAGGATGAGGTTGAGTGTGGCTTTGTACTAACGTTTCGTGATCATCTGAGATCATTGAAACATATGTGCCACTGCATCCAGGTCCTCCTGACCACATCCCTGCTTGTGCCCTCCTTTGCAATGTGCAACCAGGCTGTGTTAATCTTCTAGGGTGGTCTTTTCCGCCCATGGGAAGGGAAGAGGACCTCCCTGTGTGCTGTGACTCCCTCCATAAGCATGTGGAGGAAGTCATGGGAGAGCCTGGGTGCAGCCCTGCACCTCTGTGCAGTGCTTGTCGGTGTTTGCAGCACCTCAATGCTATTGAACACTGACAGCACATGTGTCAAAATCAATTTGGACATGGTCCCTTTAAGGAAACCGGCTGATGACGCATCATCAAATGACGTCACCAGATCCGCTACCTCTAATTGGCTGGGAAGTGCGCTGGGCATGCTTAACAAGCCCTATCAAGGGAAATTCATTTCACAGAGCGGGATGGAGCCAGCAGTGGGGTCGAGACCCGCCACCGATGTCACCCGCCACAGACCCGCCGAGGTTGGTAAAATCCAGCCCTAGGGGTTAGACAGACATACAGTACACTAGCTTTATGGGTTCCAAACATGCTGCATAATTGAGGAAGAAAAGTTTGTGAGGGACCTAACAATGCAGGTGCAACAACCTGCAATAGGTTCTGGCCAGTCCACACCTGTCACTATCTTGGAACCTGCACCTGGATATATCAGAGGAGTCCTGCTTTTGTCCCCACTACTTCACATGACAGATTGTCATAGTTGTACAATCTGCTGCCCAATAATCTTCATGCAACATCTGATTAGGGATGAGAAAAAGTGAGTGTGTGCCCCAGCATCTCCTGCAGAGCTGGGAACAGCAGCAGCAGCAACGTGGCAAGTAGGAGCAGTGCTGAGAGAGGAGCAGCCAGTAAAGGGGTGAGTGAAACCTGGGGATAAATAGTGAAAGATTGATTCCACTGGTGGGCAAATAGGGAACAAGGGGACAGAGACCGAGGATTCTCACACTGCTCCGGAAGCATCACAAGCTCCAATACACGGAGGTGATGCAGGAGGGCTAGGTACGGCTGGCAGCGGCCCCCAGTAGTGCTGTCAAGTTGAGAGGAGCAATCCTGCTCCTCCATTCTCCGCAGAAGGGGAAGTAAAAGAACTTTCCCTCCCATTTCTTTAGCGGCCTCCAGCAGTCCCCTTAAGGTCCCCTGTTTAGACCGCTGTAGAACTGGAAAAACTAGCCTGAGCTTGTACAGCACATGCTCTACCTAGTTATTCATACATTTTACAGAAGGGTCCTAAAACAGGTGCAGGATCCTTCTTTGCATATTTAAATTGATCCAGTGCTGATTTCAGGCGGTCACCAGGGATGCCGAAAAACAGTGAGGACTAACATGACGACGGCCATGCTGACGGTGCAGATTAGGTACAAGACTTTGCACCCAGAAATTGGTATTTATTGAACCTGTTTTACGCCCAAAATATGGGAAAAACGCATACCAATTTCTACCCCAGTGTGTCCAAATAACTTTTGTTGAATGTGGCCCACACCAAGTGCCAGGATGTCGGATCAGGCCCACCATGTAAATTGAGTTTGACACCCCAGCTCTGGTGCAAAGCTGTATACGGAACTCAAACTTTTGGTCATCTGCCCTAATTTCTCCTTATGTGGCTCGGTGTCAAATTTTGTTTTATAACATTCCTGTGAAGTGCCTTGGGACGTTTTACTACATTAAGGGCATTATATAAATATAAGTTGTTGTAAGTATTGAGACTCTTCATATTAGCCCCATGTATCATTAACCCCAGTGAAGAATCTCTCCTTAAAACATTATCCATTGTTGTATCCATTCAAACTGACTGATAGTTTACAACAGTGGAATCAACTTTCACATATTTGATGGATTAATTCCTCAGGCAGTCACTGCTCCCCAGAGAGAAGTGGCAAAGTGAAACATTGTACCTGCTGTTTATATCTTACTTTTTCACTGAACTGGCCATGCTTCATCTATATCTTATTAAACCCTGACACCTGTGCTCCCTCATCTAATTATCTCCCATCCTCTAATCCTGCTTCATCTGAATCTGATGTTTCCAGGGATGAGGGAATATAGTTACATGGATAGTCCAGAGAAGCTGGTGTTGTTCTCCTTGAAGCATAGAAGGCTAAGAGGAGATTTGATGGAAGTGTTTAAAATCATGAAGGATTTAGATAGAGTAAATAAAGAGAAACTGTTTCCTTTGGCTGAAAGGTCGGTAACCAGAGGGCACAGATTTAAGGTGACTGGCAAAAGATTATATGAGGAAAAACTTTTTTACGCAATGAGTGGCTAGGATTTGGAATGTACTGCCTGATAGGGTGGTAGATACAGATTCAATAGTAGCCTTCAAAAGGGAATTAGACAAATACTTGAAGGAGAAAAAAATTGCAGAGATATGGGGAAACAGCGGGGGAGTGGGACTAACTGGATTGCTCTTCGAAACAGCCAGCGCAGACTCGATGGGCCGAATGGCTGCCTTTCGTGCTGCACTATTCTATGATTCTAATGCTTGGCCATGACACCATGTGAGCAACACCATGGGAGTTTGACTAGTACTTAGGCAAAAACAGTTGGCTTGTTAAGTGCCTTTGATCATTGTTTGAATGGTATATCTGTCTGGCCTGTTCTCTGGAATCATGTTCTGACCTAAAAACAATTAATGGGAAATTTGCCTCATGTTCAAATCTCCTTGTCAGCTGAAATGGAGAGACATTGACTGAAATTTGTTCCAAGCAGATTTGCCTCAGTTAAAAAGAAAGAAAGACTTGCATTTATATAGCACCTTTCACCACCTCGGGACGTCCCAAAGCACTTTACAGCCAATGAAGTACTTTTGAAATGCACTCACTGTTGTAATGTAGGAAACACATCAGCCAATTTGAATGCAGCAAGCTCCCACAAACAGCAATGAGATAATGACCAGATAATCTGTTTTTTTTTAGTGATGTTGGTTGATGCATGTTAACAGTGTTCAGAATATGCATCAACTTGAGACTAATTGGATTCAGCTAAGAAGACTGATTCTGGCATTACATGCCCTAACTATTTCCACCTAGAATGTTAACATACCTGTTTTGTTACTGGGTGGTCTTTTCAGATTTATAATAGTTGTGAGTTTGAACCTGTTGCCAGAATGTATGAATTTGATGGTTATGGGTTTTAATTACTGAATCAGTGGAATATTTTCTTGAGGGTTGGACAAAGTTGCTGATTATATTTTGCATTAATTGGGCAATTTTCCTTTTGTTTCTCCCTATGCTTTCTGGGGTAGGGTATTTATTTTTTTCTCTGCTGCCTTGTTATAACTGCTCGAGCTTTTGGCATGGATCTGCATAAATTACTTGCTGACACTGGTACATGACAAGTACTCTGCTTTCGTAGTCCAAATTACAATTGGGTACCTTTTCTGTTGCCAGCACCCCTGGAGATTGGTGTTAAAGGTGGAAGAAAACTGGGAGAAAAGGAGAGCAGTGTCTGCTGCTGATTATGGCACTTTCTCAGTATTTCACCCTGTGTAAATAGAAGTTATTCACATTAATGTTGTGACATTTTATTAATTTGTGCCTATTAAGGGTTTTACCACCAATTGGGGCCTTCCACTAGATGAAAAAGTGACATGGTGGTTGTGGCTCACAAGTTTAGTTGAAGATATTTTCTCTCTAGCTACGATAAAGATAATGAAATTAAGGTCTCCACGGGTGAGTACGCATGGGGTACTCACCCGTCAGCCCAATGGAAGTGCCAGCACTTCCTGTCAGACTTATGAATGGAGCATTCCCTGCTCCGATTGGCTCTCCATGACCCACGTGATCCCAGGGGACGCTTCGAACTAGCTGCGCCCCTGGGATACGCAAGCACTGCGCGCCGGCAGCTGGAGCAGGCCCCGGATCGGAATTCCACGGGGGCCCACAGCTCAACGGCCGGCGCGCAAGGTAACTGCAGGTCGGGGGCTTGCACCCGCGGGAAGCCCCTGACCCGAATTTCTGGACCAATATTGTTCAGTCTGGCCGCACATGAACTGTAAGGGTTGATGGTCATGTTCTGATGTAACTTTTACATGTTTACAGAGCAGGGATAAACAGCAGGATGTCGCAATTAATGGCGACATTTATTTTCCACTAATATGTGTCCTACTGTGCAGAGCCTTGCCAGTGTCATAAGTATCTGTGTCCATACTGAGCCTATCAGAGTGCATGCAGCACTCTGGTGAAAAGATATATTTGTGTGTAGACATCTCTGTGAATGATTAAGGAACCAGATGCCATCAATTGAAGGGTGAGATGACCTTATACTGTGTACTGCCTTGTGGTCCGACTGCCTCTTCTGAAACCATTGGGCCCGATATTAATGGGGAAGCAGGGTGGGGGGAGGCAGTTTTGCGATCGGGAAACCCAGAAGAATGGGTTTCCCACGTGTCTTGCTGAACTTAACGGCAGGACCTGATTACCATTTTTGGACACCATTTCCCGGCCACAGCCAACCAGATTGAGAGGCTCCAGCCGGGGAGCGGAGAGGAGGGAGGGAGAGATCACGATTTGGGGTGGCATCGATGGGGGGACCGGTGAAATCGGGGGCGGGGAGAAAATTGCGGGGCTCGTGGAGGACATGGGTGTGTGTGGCGGGAGGAGATCGCGGGCCGTGAATGACTTTTGATTCCACTGAGGAGGTTAACCGCTTTGCTTGGGGGGCCGGGGGGAAGCACTCCTGATCCTCCTAGCCCACAAGCAGTGCTGGAAAAACACTTACCTGTTCCATGCAGCAGTCCTGGCCTCCCTTTAGCTGCTGGGATTCCCGAGGCCTGGGAAACCCGGCCGGCCAATGTTAAAGCTGGAACAGAGAAAGAAATCTAAGGCACACAGCCTCATTACAATAGTTAAATGAGCGACCCCCCTCCTGGGAGCAGCTGGGTCACCCGTCTCCTGTTCCACCTCCAAGGTGGGCAGGTTCAAGGCGGTTTGGGTTTGGGTTTGAGATTTTAAAAATATTTTTACTTCCCACTCGACCCAAGCCCGCCCGTTTTTGGAAGTTAAAATTCCCCCCCCCCCCACCCCAACCTCCTCTAGATGTATTCCTTACATGAGCACCAGAGGCTGGTGACTATGAAATGACCCTGTTTGTTTTTTGGGATGCTTAGGACCTTCCACCCCTAGCAATTATCAACCCTCATCCGTCAGGAGTTTCCTGAGATGTTGTCACCCCAACCTCCATGGGGTCAGGTGTGTTTTATTGACACTTGTGTTGGGTTTGGTTTTTCTCAGGACTTTCACCAAGTACAAGAATCAACTAACAAACCCTGACTGCGTAAGGCCTCACACTGCTGGTGACACCAGTCTTCAGCAGCACAGAACAATGCACTTTTATGAACATCTGCAGGGTGGGCTGCACTGTAGCTCCTAAAGTTAGTATGACTTTAGAGCTTCCTGCAGTTTGTCTTCCAAGGCTGATATAAATTGCAGCGTTCTCTATGCCTTGGACGAGACATGCCTTCCCTTATTGTTTTATCTATGTTATTTAGGCTGCATAAGTTCTGAGATGGACTATTTCACAGTATTCAGACTTTGCCTCATACTGATTGTTACAAAATCAAATTAAGTGGATGTATCAAGTGCACCGGCATCATCTGTTTGAAGGGCTCCCCTGAGAGGCCTACATCCTGAAGTATGTCAGGAGAGGATTGAATGCTGCACTTCCTGTAAGATTTGTCTTTCTACCTTTTCTTATTAATTAATAAGTCCAAGAGAAACAAGAAAGAAAGACTTGCAGTTATATAGCGACAGGATGATATTTGCAGGATGTCCCAAAGCACCTTAGAGCCAATGAAGTACTTTTGCAGTGCAGTCACTGTTATAATGTAGGAAACGTAGCAGCCAATTTGCAAACCTCAAGGTCCCACAAACAGCAATGTGGTAATGACCAGATAATCTGTTTTAGTGGTGTTGGTTGAGGGATAAATATTCGCCAGGACACCGGGGAGAACTCCCCTGCTTTTCTTCAAAATAGTCCCATGGGATCTTTTACATTCACCTGAAAGAGCAGACGGGGCTGCGGTTAAATGTCTCATCAGAAAGACGGCACCTCCGACAGTGCAGCACTCCCTTAGTACTTCACTGGAGTGTCAGGCAAGATTTTGGCCAAGAAATTCAGTTGGTAGCGCCAGCTGCTAGCGCCTTAAGAGGGCGATAAGTGGGGCGCAAAGCAGCTAGCGCCCGGGCGTGGCGCGATCTGCGCCTCTCGCGAACTTGAGTGCACATTTAGCGGCGGCGCAAAACCGCAGCGCCCGCTCAGCTGCGCGCACAGATCCTGACGTCATTTCATGGTGCAACGCCCTTGGTGCGCCCAGAAACGGAACTTCAGTGGCGCCCCCCTTCTTTCCACCTGATGCTCCCAGCGACTGGTTGAGTGAAACGGTTCCCAGTCGCTGTGGGGGTGCTATTTAAAGGGGGCTCTTCCTGCCTTCTTTGTGGTAGCCATTTTGGACCACTCCTTCTGTGTGAGAGAGAGAGATTTGCAGAGAGACAAAGGGAGAGAGCTTTCTGCACAGGTACTTCTGGCTTCAGCCCAGAGCTTTGCAGTTGGATTGATTTTTCAGTGCCATAGCCTTGAGTGGCCACATATAATGGGGGCTGCAATGGGTGGAAACGTTCGGTTTCTCCATTGCATTGAGAGGGCTCAGAGACGCCGAGAGAGAGTGCCAATCATGGCCAGACGGAGGAGGGGCAACAGACGTCGGCACAGGAGGCCTTACCCTCCCAGGGTATACCGCCAGCAGTTCTCATACCTCAACATGTCTGAGGAGCAGTGTATTCGGAGGCTTCGATTCAGAAGGGAGGTGGTCACTGAGATCTGCCACCTGCTTCAGAGAGATCTGCAGCCTCCGCTGAGGAGCAGGATGTCTCTGTCGGTGGCAGTGAAGGTGACAGTGGCTCTGAACTTCTATGCCACTGGCTCCTTCCAATCCGCTACTGGGGACATTGCCAATGTCTCCCAGTTTGCAGTGCATTGCTGCATCCGCCAAGTCACGAATGCACTCTTCAAAAGGAGACGTCAGTACATTTCCTTCCCCATGACCCTGGACAAGCAGCAGGAGCGTGCAATGGGATTTGCAAGAATAGCGGGCTTTCCCATGGTCCAGGGCGCCATTGACTGCACGCATGTGGCTTTGCGGGCACCTCTAGAGAATGCCGAGGATTACCGCAACCGGAAGGGGTTCCATTCGTTGAACGTGCAGTTGGTGTGTGACCACAGGCAGCTGATACTAGCTGTCAATGCCCGCTTTCCAGGCAGCTGCCACGACGCCTTCATCCTACGCCAGACTTCTTTGGCAGACCTTTTTGAAGCCCCGGCTCACCCAGGGGGCTGGCTTCTCGGGGACAAGGGCTATCCTTTGTGCACCTGGCTGATGACCCCGCTCCGTGCGCCCAGCACCCCTGCTGAAGAGCGATACAATGACAGCCATCAAGCGACCAGGAACATCATTGAGCACACAATCGGCATGCTAAAGCAACGGTTCCGCTGTCTGGGCCGTTTCGGGGGAGCCCTTCAGTACTCGCCTGAGCGAGTCTCCCATTTCGTTGTAGTGTGCTGCATGCTGCACAACCTGGCTATCCTCAGGACTCAGCCACTGCCATTAGACATTAGAGGACCACCAGAGGAGGAGGAGGAGGAGGAGGAGCACCAAGATGGGAGGGAGGCACAAAGTGCAAGGGCCGTCCGTGAGCGGCTTATTGCAAGTCGGTTCTAGGCCTCCTCTCAGGGAATGGCTTGTGCCATTGAAAGAACATGAATGGACCCGCTCCGCAAATCCTGAGCCGGTCAAGGCAATAAATAGTTCAAAGTGCAAACATGCACAATCTGAATAAAGACAATTATTTATTTAACAAACTCTGTGCCCTTCCTGCATGACAAACAAATACAGAGAAACCCCAAAAAAACAGTCAGACACATAACTGGCTCTCACAACCTGGAAACAATGAACAAAAGAGTTAAACAAAAATGACCATGATCCTCGGCCTTCACAAAAAAAAACACAGCATTTTGCCACACCTCCAACTTTTTGGCCTGCGAGGGTCATCTGCCTCGCTTCCAAGATTGGCCCCTTCCCACCCTGCAGCTTCTCTGCAATGGGACCCCAGTGGCTGCAGCAAGGCTGGGGGAAGGCTGCTGAGGGTCAGATAATGAGTCAGCAAATGCCCTTGGGGGACGGCCTGGACCAGCTCTGGGCCTGGAGGGCCCGGCTGCTGACTGCTCCAACTCTGCTTGGGCGGCAGCAGTCTGTCCTACGGGTGGTGGCAGCTGCAGTGGAGGAGTGACAGTGTTGGCAGCAGGAATGCTGCCAACCTGACAGAGCACAGGCACTCCCTGGTCGGACGAGACACTGGCACTCGCACAGGACAGCACTGAACCATGCGCAGCAATCTGCTGAAGCACAGACTGCTGGCCTGCTGCGGTGCGGCGAGGGCCCCAGCGAATCCTGCCTGATCCAGCAAGGGTGGCAGCAGTTAGTGCTCGTGTGGCTCTGATCTGTGTCTGCATCAGACCAGCCAGTGACTGCATGGCATGACTAAGCACTTGGCTGGAAGCCGCCTGTGCTGCCCCGAATTCCTGTACACTCCTTGCCAGTGACTCTATGGAGTCAGGCATCCTTGCCACTGCAGCTATGAGCTCAGTGTGCCTGCGCTCCGCCTGGGCACCCATTTTAGCAAAGAGCCGCACCTCCTCTGCGCTCACTGTAGCAGGACTGGAGGCCACACTCTCCCTCCGGGGAGAAGGCCGCCGAGCTTCCCTAACCAACCCCCCCCCCCCCCCCCGCGTTGATGCAGCCCGCTGGGCCCCGGAGCTTCCCCCTCCTCAGACCCTTCCCCCCTGCTCCCCTCCAAGGAAGATGTGTCGCCATTATGGCCATGGGCTGCCTCGGCTGAGGGTGGCACTGATGTTCCGGCTTCCTCTTCCTCCTCGCCTTCCGATTCACTCACAGTGGCAGCTTGAGGGCCCGCCTCCTCACCTGGCGAATCAGCATCTGAAAGCAGGGAGGTACAAGAGTTGCTTTAGCTTGAGGACAGGGCGGCAGCGATGGAGGCATGAGTGCTGCAATGCACTGCATTGGTTCGATAGTGGCAAAGGATGCTGGTGTGAGGCACAAGTGGAAAGAGAGAGGTCCAAAAGGTGATCACCTTACCATTGTTGTCCAGAACGGGGTCGGCATCTCCAGTGGCGACGGGGCCAATCAGTCGGCCTGCCATAATCCGTTCCACTCGCTGCTCCAGATCGCTGAGGTCTTTAAGTTCAGGGCGGCCTCCCCCAGTCCGTTGCTGCTGCCTCCTATTGTGGGCCAGCTTGCCCTGCAAGAGAAAGGATGGGCTCTGAGTACAGTGTGAAGCCCTGATCTTGGCTGCACTGCCTCCCATGGTCGAATAGCCCTTACAGTGTGAAGCCCTGATCTTGGCTGCACTGCCTCCCATGGTCGAATAGCCCTTACAGTGTGTAAAGTGGTGATTGTGCATGTGATTTTCATGAGAGGCCCATAGGTCTTGGAAGAGGGCTGGGCATACTGGTGTAGCCCGGTGTCTGAAAGCTGCTGTGGCTGTACTTCTGGGAGGGCTTCTGGCTGGCCAGTAGTAGACATCTTTAAAATTTAGTCAATAAAATTGATATACCTATCAATTCGTCCAATAAAAAGCGACGAGTTAGGAACGTAACTAAAGGTTTTTATTGACTAAATAACAGAGCCCACCCTCGTGGGTGATCGGGTCCAACAAGGAGGAATACCAGCCAGTCGACTACCTTTATACCTGGGCAGGTAGGTGGAGCCATGGACGGAGTCGGAGGTGGTCAGCCCAGGTATAACAGCGCGACAAGAGGCGACCTCGTGTAGTGATACAACAGTGAGAACAGTGATAACAATACAACAGTGATAACTATAGTGTAACGATAGTGAACGATAAAAGTGGTTTACCACACACATGCAGGGATGAAGAGGATACTGGAAAGGGTACTCACCCTGACAACCCAAGTGAGGTCGTTGAACTTCTTCCTGCATTGCGTTGGGGTCCTAGGTACCATGCTGCTGGAGGTCACTCTGTGTGCCACCTCCCTCCAAGCTTTTCGATATTCGTTGGGCAGCGGCCTCCTGCCACTGTCTGGAAAGAGGGTAAGTCGCCTGCGCTCCACCGCGCCAACCAGAACCTTCAGGGCCCCCTCACTGAAGTGCTGCGCTTGCTCCCTGGCCCTCTCCATGGTCGTAGGCGTAACGATGTCGCAGCAGGTCTGTCCAGGCCTAGAATCAGGGTTCCAATGTGCAGGGTGTGGCTGCAAGCCAAATCGACTCTCCCCCTTTAAGAGGTGACCGGCGCCAGCGTGTCTGCCTGCAATCGCTAACTGGCCGCACCTGCGCTGCGCCCGCCCTCGGTGGTAGCGCCCGCCTCTCCGGCTTAGCACCTTAGGATAGTCATGCAGCGCCTGCTTTAGCGCAGCAAGAACCTCTTGGGGCGATGCAACTCAATTTCGCTGAAGGTGGCGCTAAGTTGCGCCGGGCGCTAAATTTAGCGCACGCCCAGCTGTAGCGCCCCAAACGTGGCGATACTGAATTTCTAGGCCTTTGTGTTTAAGTCTCTGGAGTGGGACTTGGACCCACAACCTTCTGACTTGGAGAAACAAATGCTGCCAATGAGCCACACCTGACACCTTTGAGCTGACTCCTAGAGAGTCTAGTTTCTGCAACTTTAATATTTTATTCAGAAATACAAGATTCAGCCTCTGCCTTATCTTGCATTGATAGATCAATCGTACTAATCACACAAGTGACTCACCACCATATACTCACATGTAGCCAGCCCACTGTATGAAACCTTGGCACACCCTGCGGTTGATACCTGGTGTCTTATGTTCAAGCTGCCCGCAGGCCACTAGAACACACTAACCTTCATACCTCTTCTATAACACACGTACTTTGGTCACAGGATATGATGTAACCACAGCGCCATGTGCTATTCTCTTTGGGGGGAAAATTCAGTTGGTAGCGCCACCCGTTAGCGCCTTAAGAGGGCGCTAAGTGGGGCGCAAACCAACGAGCGCCCGGGCGCGGCGATATTTGCGCCTCTTGCGAAATTGACTGGACATTTTGTGGCGGCGCTAAACACTACCGCCACAATCTCCTGCGCCGGCAGATCGTGACGTCAGTCGAGTGCACAACGCCCCGGTAGCGCCCCGGACTGGAAATTGAGTGGCGCCCCCTGCCTTAACGCCTGCCGCTAGCAACGACAGGTTGAGGGGAGCGTTTTGCAGTCGGGAAGAGACTGGGGGAGCGCTATTTAAAGGCGACTGCTTCCTGCCTTTTTTTGTTGGTGACATTTTTGCACCATGCATTCTGAGAGAGAGAGAGAGCGAGAGAGACTTCTGGAGAGATTCTACACTGTGTGAAGGAGTTTTGCATACTGAGCAGCACTTTGCAGATTCATTTTGATTTGCCCTTCCTTGTATCTATTTAGAAGAGACTGTGGGGGCTGCACTCTGAGCTCTTTCCCTGGGTCTCTCCATTGTTCTTTCCAGCAGATTTGATGTACAGGTCTCTCCAGGCCGAGACTCAAGGCCGCAATGAACAGGATGTGGATGGAGACCAAGATAAACCCTCCCCTTTAAGATAAAAACAGAAAATGCTGGAGAAACTCAGCATGTCAAGCAGCATCTGTGAAGAGAGAAACAGAGTTAACGTTTCAGGTCGATGACCATTCATCAGAACTCCCCTTTAAGAATTGGCCGGTGCCAGTGTGTCGGTGTTCCATTGCTGACTGACATCACATGAGCTTCACCAGCGCTGTGAGTTCGCGCCTCACTCCTTGGCCTTTGCGCCTTAAGACAGATGTGAAGCGCCTGATTTAGCGCTCCAATCACCTCCAGGGGCGATAAAAGCCAAGTTTGCAGTCGGAGGCGATAATTAGCACCAGGCGCTAATCTTTGCGCCCGGCCGATAATTGCGCCCCAAATGGGGCGATACCAAATTTCTCCCCCTTTGTCTGCAAAATGGTAGAAACTCATTTTGCTCAGTTCTGCAGTACAGACATTAGGCCTCATCCCGTATCTCTTCCAGGTTTCACTGTTTTTTCAATAATGTTACAGCTGGGGCCTGTTTTTCCTGGACAGCAATTCAATTGTACGACTTTAACCCCATTCACTATAAATTGTGATGGTTGCCTGGGTAACTGCTGTCCAACTTATCTTTCCTTCTCTAGACAACTGACTCAAAGGCGCGTCCCTTAACTCAACAGGGCTAACACTGTCTGCTGTGATGTGTGAAGGTCTGGATATGCAAGCTCAAGCTAATTTCACTTATCCATAATGCTTTTATTACAATACCTATGTTGGCCATTATAATACTATTATCCCTAAAACCTCCACCTCAACTCAGCATCTCTGAGCCTCTTGGAAAAATCCCCGTGTAATACTGCTTCACTGATAGCACTATTCCCTCTGAACTCTCCTCCACATTCTCAGCCTGTGAAGTCGGTGCTGTGTTGCTAAAATGTCGGAAGGAAAAAGCTCCTCATTATTCTCCACATCATGGTTCTTCTGATGTGCCAGGGACTCTGCTTCTAGATCCTTCATCTACAAAGAGAGCACACGGGTCAAAATGAGGAATGGAGCGAACACTTTGGTAATGTGCAAGAGTGGAGCTGTATGGTGCCTGAATGCTGTGCGATACTAACCATAGATGGACTATGTTCAGTATATGCCTCACACCTTCTTGGGTTTGCCAGCCATTCGTCTCGGGCGAGCCTATTCCTAGAGCACGTGAGCAACTGTAGTAAACGGGACCCACAGCGTAGTGCAGTCCTCTGGAAATCAAGATCAGTGCTATTTCTGGCTAGGATCTTGTACAATACCTTGACCTAACAGAACCAAAAATACAATTATACAAAATATTGCAGATAGAGGTATACAGTTGCAGCTGCTTTATATTCATCGATGAGTCAGGGAGAGCACTTTATATTCATAGGACATGAACCAGTTATGCCCTGCTGTGTCAAATCGTACAGACGGCATCCTTATTCATTCACAGCATTTTAAGTGCCGTGCAGGAGTGACAGTAATCGTACCCATGTGAAGCCTCTCTCATTATTTCATGAGAGACACCTGTCTTTTGGATAGTGTGAATCGATGGTCGACTGCTTGCTGCTTTTGAGCAGCTCCTGCCTCTGGCCTCCCACTGTGTGCTTTGTTCCCTTGGGAATTGGTCTTGTATACAAGCAATACTTTATATATTTTATAATGAAGGTTTTAACTTATTATTTATACATATATTTTACATGCACACACACACACACACACACACAGTCAATTTTATTTGAACTGTCTGATTTGCCTCTCCCTTTATGGGATCACTTTTAGGCTCCCTGCCCTTCCTGTACCTTGCTGGTCCTAGTCCTGCCAGCCTCCCTTGTCCTCAGGCAATCTGCTTGCCTTCCCTTCCAAAACCTGGAGCTGGTCATTTCATGGGCCTGCTGCCCTCTGGTTTTTTTTTTCCTTTTGACTGGGGAATCAATCCTGGTCCATTAACCTTCCTTCGGACCCCTGCAACAATGTTTGCATCCGACCTTCTAACATCATTTTGTCCCTACGATTGGGGAATCAGCCTTGTTCCGTCTGCTATCCATTCTGAACCCAGGAGTTGTTTGCGCTTGGGGGAAAGTAATTATTTTTCATCTGTTGAGACAAGTTTAGTATCTGCTAAAGTCTTTCTCTAGCTGTTTCTGCACTTTATTTGTTTACTGTTGTTCCCACTGTTTCTGTTTTTAAATATGGTTCTCCTGATTCCACTGCTCTGACAGAGACTATTTCTTGCATTTCTATTTTATGTTTAATTTTTCCAGCAGCTTAGCAATGCTGCCTATTTTGCGGGAATGTTGGCTCCAGAACATTTAGGGAATGTTTATGCAGAAGCAAAAACAGCTAAATATTGTCTGCAAAATCATTGGAATGCCAACTGTGATTGAAGCATTTGCAAGAGTTCAGCAGAACAGGAACAGCATAGAAGAAAAAGGGGATATGAAAAGATGCTCATACAATAAAAACTTTCAATCCTGCTGCTCTGGGAGTGACCAGGTTCTAAATGCATGTGACAGAATCCTGTGCCAGTTGGCAAGTCAAAATAAAATTAATTATAGGGGTTGTGTTTATAATGCCCTTTGTGCAATATTTAAGAACATAAGAACATAAGAAGTAGGAGCAGGAGTAGGCCATACGGCCCCTCGGGCCTGCTCCGCCATTCAATAGGATCATGGCTGATCTGAATCTAGACTCACGTCCACTTCCCTGCCCTCTCCCCGTAACCCCTAATTCCCTTATCTGCTAGGAAAATGTCTATCTCCATTTTAAATGTATTTAATGTTGCAGCTTCCACAGCTCTCTGGGGTAGCAAATTCCATAGATTTACTACCCTCTGAGTGAAGAAATTCCTCCTCATCTCAGTTTTGAAAGGGCAGCCCCTTATTCTAAGATTATGCCCCCTAGTTCTAATCTCACCCATCAGTGGAAACATCCTCACCGCATCCACCCGATCAAGCCCCCTCACAATCTTATATGTTTCGATAAGATCACCTCTCATTCTTCTGAGCTCCAATGAGTAGAGTCCCAACCTACTCAACCTTTCCTCATACATCAGCCCCCTCATCTCTGGAATCAACCGAGTGAACTTTCTCTGAACCGCCTCGAGAGCAAGTATATCTTTTCTTAAATATGGAAACCAAAACTGCACGCAGTATTCCAGGTGTGGCCTCACCAATACCCTGTATAACTGCAGCAAGACTTCCCTGTTTTTATACTCCATCCCCCTTGCAATAAAAGCCAAGATTCCACTGGCCTTCCTGATCACCTGCTGCACCTGCATATTAACTTTTTGTGTTTCATGCACCAGGACCCCCAGATCCCTTTGTACTGTAGCACTTTGCAGTTTCTCTCCATTTAGATAATAACTTGCTCTTTGATTTTTTCTGCCAAAGTGCATAACCTCACACTTTCCAACATTATATTGCATCTGCCAAATCTCTGCCCACTCACTTAGCCTGTCTATGTCCTTTTGCAGGTTTTTTATGTCCTCCTCACTCACTGCTTTCCCTCCCATCTTTGTATCATCGGCAAACTTGGATATGTTGCACTCGGTCCCTTCCTCCAAATTGTTAATATGGATTGTAAAGAGTTGGGGTCCCTGCACTGACCCCTGCGGAACACCACTAGTTACTGATTGCCAGCCCGAGAACGAACTTTTTATCCCAACTCTTTGTTTTCTGTTAGATAGCCAATCTTCCACCCATGCCAGTATATTACCCCCAATCCCGTGATTTTTTATCTTGATCAGTAATCTTTTGTGTGGAACCTTGTCGAATGCCTTTTGGAAGTCCAAATACACTACATCCACTGGTTCCCCTTTATCCACCCTGTATGTTACATCCTCAAAGAATTCGAGCAAATTTGTCAAACATGACTTCCCCTTCGTAAAACTATGCTGACTCTGTCCTATTAAATTATGTTTATCCAAATGCTCTGTTACTGTATCCTTAATAATGGACTCCAACATTTTGCCAACCACAGATGTTAGGCTAACTGGTCTATAGTTTCCAGCTTTTTGTCTACTTCCCTTCTTAAAAAAAGGTGTTACATTAGCAGTTTTCCAATCTGCCGGGACCTTTCCTGAGTCCAGGGAGTTCTGGAAAATGATCACCAATGCATCCACAATCCCTACCGCCACTTCTCTCAAGACCCTAGGATGTAGGCCATCAGGTCCGGGGGATTTATCCGCCTTAAGTCCCATTATTTTACTGAGTACCATCTCCTTAGTGATTTTAATCGTGTTTAGCTCCTCCCCCCCCCCCCCCCATTGCCCCCTGTTTGTCCAGTGTTGGGATATTTTTAGTGTCCTCTACTGTAAAGACTGATACAAAATATTTGTTCAGCGTCTTTGCCATCTCCATGTTCCCCACCACTAGTTTCCCAGTCCCATCCTCTAAGGGACCAACGTTCGCTTTAGCCACCCTTTTTCTTTTTATATAGCTGTAGAAACTCTTGCTATCTGTTTTTATATTTTTTGCTAGTTTACTTTCATAATCTATCTTCCCTTTCTTAATTAATCTTTTAGTTATTGTTTGCTGGCTTTTAAATGCTTCCTAATCTTCTATCCTCCCACTAGATTTGGCTAATTTATATGCCCTTGTTTTCAGTCGAATACTATCCTTTATTACTTTACTAAGCCATGGATGGCTGTCTTTTCTTTTACTCCCCTTTTTCCTCAGTGGAATATATTTATCTTGAAAGATGTGAAATATCTCCTTGAATGTAGACCACTGCTCTTGTACCGTCTTACACTTTAATCTGTTTTCCCAGTCCACTTTAGTCAATTCTGCTCTCATACCTTCATAGTCTCCTTTATTTAAGCTTAGTACGCTGGTTTGAGATCCAACTCTCTCACCCTCAAACTGAATTTGGAATTCAACCATATTATGGTCACTCATTCCAAGGGGATCCTTTACTAGGACATTTATTATTAATCCTGTCTCATTACACAGGACCAGATCTAAGATTGCCTGCCCCCTGGTTGGTTCAGTTACATACTGCTCAAGGAACCCGTCCCTAATACACTCTATGAACTCTTCCTCAATGCTGCCATGCCCAATTTGATTAGTCCAGTCAATATGAAAGTTAAAATCCCCCATGATTATAGTTGTTCCCTTATTACAAGCCCCAACTATTTCCTGATTTATACTCCGACCAACAGAGTTGCAACTGTTAGGAGGCCTATAGACTACGCCCACTAGTGACTTTTTCCCCTTATTATTCCTTATCTCCACCCAAACTGTTTCACTATCCTGATCCTTTGACCCAATATAATTTCTGACTATTGCAGTGATTCCATCCTTGATTAACATAGCAACCCCACCTCCCTTTCCTTCCTGTCTGTCCTTCCTAATTGTCAAATACCCTTGTATGTTTAGTTCCCATTCATGATTATCTTGCAGCCATGTTTCCGTAATGACCACCAGATCATACCCATGTGTAGTTATTTGCACCGTCAACTCGGCAATTTTGTTACGAATGCTGCGTGCATTCAGATGAAGAACTTTCAAATATGTTTTCTGACAATTTATTCCTGCTTTTACCCCTTTTACTACTTTACCTTTATCATTATACATTCTGTCCCTTCCTGACACGCTCTGGTTTTTAATTCCCCCACTGCTACCTTGCTCTATTGCCTTCTCCGCTGTCATTTTTATTTTTCGCTCTCTTAAAACCTCCCCCCCACTAATTAGCTTAAAGCCCTCTCTACAGCCCTAGTTATTCGATTCGCCAGGATTCTAGTCCCAGCACTGGCCAAGTGAAGTCCGTCCCAACAGAACAGCTCTCGCCTGTCCCAGTACTGATGCCAGTGTCCCAGGAAGCAAAACCCATTTCTCCCACACCAGTCTTTGAGCCACGCATTTAACTCTCTAATTTTATTTAGCCTAGCCAAATTTGCACGTGGCTCAGGTAGTAATCCAGAGATTATTACCCTTGTGGTTCTGCTTTTTAATTTGGCCCCTAGCTGCTCAAACTCCCTCAGCAGAACCTCCTTCCTTGTCCTATCTATGTCGTTGGTACCAACATGGACCACGACAACTGGATCCTCCCCCTCCCGCTCCAAGTTTCTCTCCAGCCCAGAGGAGATGTCCTTAACCCTGGCACCGGGCAGGCAACACAGCCTTCGGGACTCTCGCTCTCGGCTGCAAAGAACTCTATCTATCCCCCTAATGATACTATCCCCTACCACTACAACATTTCTTTTAACTCCCCCCACTTGAATGGCCCCCCGCTCCACGGTGCTGTGGCCAGGTTGCTCATCCTCCCCGCAGTCCCTGTTCCCATCCTCACAGGGAGTAAGAGCCTCAAACCTGTTGGACAAGAGTAAGGGCTGCGGCTCCTCCAACACTACCTCCTGGATCCCCATACCTGCCTCACTTCTAGTCACACCATCCTGACCCTGGCCACGGACTACATCTGAATTAATTAATCTAATTGGTGTGACTACCTCCTGATACACAGAGTCCAGGTAACTCCCCCCCTCCATGATGTGTCTCAGTGTTTGAAGCTCGGACTCCAGCTCTTCAACACGGAGCCAGAATTCCTCAAGCAGCCAACACTTACTGCAAATGTGATCACCGTGAGCATCAATGGTGTCCACCAGCTCCCACATATTGCAGCAGCAACACATCACCTGATCTCCCATTCTATGTAATTAATTAAATTTATTAATATTATTTTTAAATACCCTCTGCCCCGATTCTAGATGATGAATATCGCACCTTAGAAACTATAAACCACAGAGTTTAAGCTTAAAAAGAGAGAAATACTTACCAACCAATCACTTTCCCGCTTTCTGGTGACATCACACTTGGATTACTTTTTACCTCTCTCCTTCCCTCTGACTTCGGAGACTGGAGAATGGGTCTCTGAAGCCTTTTTTAGCTTCCTGCTCACGCCTCCCGCCGACACCCGCGGTCTGAGGCCTTACCTGGGTCTCTGAAGCCTTTTTTAGCTTCCCGCTCGCGCCTCCCGCCGACACCCGCGGTCTGAGGCCTTATCTGGGTCTCTGAAGCCTTTTTTAGCTTCCCGCTCGCGCCTCCCGCCGATACCCGCGGTCTCATGATTGGCGTGGTACAAGATGAAAGAAGGTTTCCCAGAGAGATCATCAGGCACCAAATCTGAATTGTAAGACTGACCATTATACCAATAACTGTTTCTAAGTCCTCAGATACCTACCCAGCCATGACTGAGGACAGCTGCCTCTGTAGGGCCTCAATCATCACAGAACCAGTTGTAAGAAAAATGTTGTCTATTTTTCAGGAACCATTCATAAAACGTTTACTGCACCATCTTTTACAGATTTCTTTTCAAATTCCTTCAGTTCCACATCCACCCTCCCTGCAATGAAATAACCTGTCAGACTAAGAGCAACACTATAGGAGATCTGATAATACATATAATAAAAATATTCATTATTTTAAAAAAAAATTCTTCCCAATGAAAACTTGCATTTTACTGTCTTCTCCTCCATCCATTAGGATGAATGGAGCCTTTGGGTGACCTGCATCCACAGTGGCTCCATTCATCCTAATAGGGGTCACAAGACAGACCAGGTTGGATGTCGATGCAGAACTGCCTGACTCTGGGTAAAACATACTACAGGCTGGGTACACTACATACTAACATTTTTACACAGACGTGAGAGGAATACTTTCAACAAAACATGCTCTCTGTAGAGTTTCCTTCTCCGTTAAGAAAGACTTATGATGATTGGAATAGAAGGTGAAGGCTACCATTACAGAGTGGCAGTGCCCCAGGCTGACTAAACAACATTCCTCACATCAATCAAAAAGGGCTTTTGTCATCACTGAAGGTGGAGGCTAAGCTAGCTGGTGAACTATTTACTCTTGGAAAGAAGACACAATAAAAATTACCTCCAACAATAGTACAAGAGCATGATCAAGGTATCAGTGAAAGGAATACATCAGTTACAAAGCTGGGACAGGCACTAACAGGCATAAATGGTGAACAGAAGGATCAGTTTGCATGCTTTAATCTTTATGTTTATGCGAGGACAGGTAAATGTACAAACCAATTTGTGCACAAGTTCTCGAGCTCTGTTGGACTGAGGTGAATATTGACTCCTATTGTAGGAAGGTAAGAATTATGCTGCATCAAGCAGCAAAGTGAAGCCCCTTGTAGCAAAATGGCGTAAGTATAGCTATGACAACCAAACAAGAGCAGAGTTTGGCATCACAAGGACAATCTAAAGTGAGAGAGCACAACCGACCAGAAAATATAAAATTAGAATGTAATAGCTTTGTATGCAGGTTGTAGTACACTGGTGTTGTTCTGCCAGAGGATATTTTTTTTTCAAAAGAAAATTGCTACAGAATTCTCAATATGCACAAAACAAAAAACTCTGAGCTACATTGTCCAGTTGCCGTGCTTGAGCTGTGGGATTTGCACTCACCAGAAATAGGAGCACCTGATCTTCCAGGGTCCTAAACAGATACGGAGAGCAAGCTCCCAGCCTGGATTGGTGGTCTTGCTGGGAGATTGCTAAAGGGGGAGGGGAAAATAACCAGAAAAGCTGCAGCCAACATTAAAAGGGATTGTAATGCTTTCCCTCTCTAAGTAGATAAACATATTTGCCCCTTCACATACCACACTTACATTAATAATTAAGGTTCTGCATGTACTATGGAGAGTAGGGGCTGGATTTTGATTCTGGAGGCATGTAGGAGGCGGGACTACAACTTTCGGGGTTGTAGTCCCGCCTCCATCGAGTTGTGGCCAACCCACGCGATTTTCACTTGACTGACCTTGTTGAGCCCACCCAGCGGGCTCAGCAGGCCAATTAAGGGCCACCCGGCAACAGGTAACATCACAGATTGACATTTCATCTGTCAAGAACTTTTGACACTGTCAAACACTGACAATCTGTACACTAAGTTAATTTCTTCTGCTCAGGCTGATTTAGAGATCTCTCCAGAACAGAAAGCTGAATGCTGCAACTTTTGACGACTCGCGGCCATTCTGCTTTCTGTGCCGGTGAGATGAGGGACTCCCGAGACCTGAAGGAAGGAAGGCTGTAAAGGTAAGTAAAACTTATTTAAACACTTTACACACACCAAACACACTTACCTCTTCACTCATGCACCCATCACATACCTGAACACCGGACATCTTACACCCTCCTTCAGCTCGATGGCCCGCCTCGCTAACTTGGCGTGGTTTGGAGTCATCGGGAATCCCACACTTCAGCAATAAAAATAGGGATTTGGCTAAAAACTGCCTGTTAACTACCTGTTAACAGGCAGTTAATTGGCACTAATCCCCTTCCCGCCTCGGGGAGGCGGGTCCCAGCACAGGTCGGGTACCCGCCTCCTTTAAAACTGGCATGGAGGTGGGTTGGGGGCGGGATGCGTTCGTGCCCCCCGATTTCGAGATTTTAACCCCCCGCACGCCTCCAATCCCGCCTCCACGGCCCAATGAAAATCCTGCCCTAGGTCTTCACTTTCTATCTGTTTTATAGCAAAGACCAAAAAATATATATGATTTAACTAATTTACATCTTTTCTTACCACATATTTCTGCAAGAGTACTTAATGTTACCAAAATAAACTTAAATTCAGGACTTGGGCTCCATATCTCCCTCCAGTCTTGATTAATGGGGAACTTGCCACTTTCCTTTCCTTTCTGTATGTCTTTCCTCCTTCCTTCTGTGGGTGTCTCTCCTTGTCACCTTCCCTTCTGTGTGCGAGTCTCACTCTTTCCATGTGTTTGTGTTCATTTTCTCTCCTCTTCCTTCTGTCCCTCTCTTTTCTTTTTGGTTTACTATCCATTTTAGTTCATTTTCTCGACTTTGATGGTTTGTTTGCCTCTTCTTTCCTGCTTCTCTCTCTCGTACTTTTCTTGTTCTTTTCCATTTCTCTTTCCAGTTTTTCTCTCTCCACGTTGTCCCTCTTTCTTTCCACTGATTCTTTTTCCTCGTTCCTTTTTCTCACTCACGTCTCTCTCTCCTGTTTAGCTCTGTGGGGGATGGGGGGGAGGCTCTGGGCAGGAGGCAGTGATGGAGTGAGTTTAATTCAGCAATAAGCAGCAGTACAAATTGAAACTGATGATGGTGGCGGTCAGTCTGAAAGGCATCTGATGAGTAAAGCATGGTTTAGAAGATAGAAGAGCAATGGAGGTCGATCCAGGAGCTGTTGGAACATTAGAGTTGATCCAGTAGCTGTCAATGGTGTGACCAATTTACAAGGAGCCAGCAGAGTTTATCCCAGATGCTTGTAGAGAAAAGCAGGTTGATCCAAGGCAATGGTCAAGAAATGCAAGTTAATCCAGGAGGCCAGTGGAGGAGTGGATGGTGATCCATATGTGCAGTGGAGGAGTAAAGTGGTCTCCAGACACTAGTGGAAGGGTGGAGCATGGCCTAGTAAACCAGTGAACCAGTGGACATTGTAGATTGTCCCAGGAAAACCATATGGGGGAAAGGCAGACTGGAGTCCAGGAAATTAGGAGTGTGGCTAAATTCAGGAGACAGCGGACAATTGAAGACCAGCCCAAGGGACTAGCAAGGCTAATGGAGGTAAATCTCAGAAACCATAGAGCTACGGATTTCAGACCGGAGCGAATATGGTATAACAGTAAGTTAGGAAGAACAGTAAGTTGTGCAGATGGGAGCAGGAAGTTACAGGGACAAAGACAGATTAAGTGAGCTACCACCAGGAAATATATATCTCATTAATTACTACAGAACCAGGCCTATGTAACCTGAGCTTTTCCCTGTGTCCATTTGTGCGCGCACTTTGTCTACCGCTCCAGACCCAAGCCATTCACTTCTATTTCCACTTTTTTCTCCCCCCTTTTCCTTTTCTCTCCATCCCTCCTTGACTACTCTTTCCTGTCGTCATGCCTCCTTTCATCTCTCCTCTCTTGGATACTCAGCCTTCCCAAATCCCTACCCCAATCCTTCATTACTCTTCGACCTTTCTACTCTCCTGCTGCCATCCCAGGCTTGACTCCCTCTTAGATAAGCCTACAGCTTCCCTCTGTGCTTTTCTTGGCATCCTCTGAAAGGCCCATCGTGGCACTCGTTGCTGCCTCCTTATGAGCAGCAACCTCAACCGTCCCATCCTACTCTCTCGCCGACCTTCCCGCCCAGCGCGCCCGCTGGGGGCTAATCTTGCCAATCTCCTCCCCATCCAACTCATCCCCCCCCAGCGCTGACCCTGTGGATGCTGGCAGTGGGTCAGCCATCACCAAGCCTCTCCACATCTCCCCCCAGAATGTTTGTTCACTTGCAAACAAGGCCCTTGTCGTCCATGAGCTTATTGTGGATGATTGCATTGATGTCATGGCCCTGACAGAAACTTGGCTGAGGGGTGATGACACCTTACCCTTAAATGAAACCTTCCACCACTTGCCCTGCCCAGACTGCCATGGTGATGGTGTGGCCCTCATCACCTACTCCTCTAACACTTTCTCCTCCTTTGAGCATCTCACCTTATTCCACCCCGCTTACCTCTCATTTAAAATTTTTGTTTTCTATCACCCACCCAAGTACCATAAAAATTTTATTACCGAGCTATCTTCACTGCTTTCCTCCCTCAGCCTCTGCACTGACGACTTCTCATCCTCGGTGATTTCAAGCTCCATCTCAATTCATCATGCTCTCTCTCCTCTGAGTTCACTAGCCTCCTATCCTCCCTTAATCGCTCCCTCCATGTAAACTCCCCAACCCATATTCAGTGCCACCCCCTCGAACTTGCCATCTGGCGTGGCCTCGCTACTCCCATCGTGTCAATCGCAGATAAGGCCATCTCTGACCACTTCCCCATATCGCTCTCCAACCCCATCCCCCTTCCACTCCCCCACAACCCTACTTCCTTCTGTGTCTGCCCCTGGAAAAAACTCTTTCCCAACTCTCTTTATAACTGCACTTATAGAAAGCCCAACTGTCCAGCCTTTGGCCCACCATTCACCACGACAATTCTGCAGCTACTGATCTACTCAGCCACACCCTCACCACCGTTTATGATGCCCTAGTCCCTATTAAAACAATTACTCTCTCACCCTGGCCATTGCCCCTGATACGGCCCTCACCTTCACTCCCTTAAGTCCAAGGGACACAAACTTGAATGGATATGGCGGACAACTGGTTTAGCCATTCACCGCCAGATCTGGCTGGACCACATAAAGCATTATCGGGTCCTTCTCTCATCTACCATAATTGCTCACTATTCCAGAATCATTCTGGAATGCAAAGATAAACCCCGGCTTCTATTCTCTACTGCTAACCGTCTTCTTAAACCCCTCTCCCCGACTCCTCCACCCTCCCCTCCGATAACAAGTGTGAAGAGCTCATGGACTTCTTTGTCTCTAAGATTGAGACCATCCTTTCAGCTGCATCTGCCACTTCCCTTCCTTCCTCTAGCCAACCGGGCCAAACTTCCTCTAAGGTTCCCCCCTGCCCTAGCCCTGAACTCGCATCTTTCTCCAGTTTCTCTCTGATCTCTCCTCATGACTTCTCCGCGCTCATCTTGTTCATGAGACCCACTTCCTGCTCCCTCGACCCTATTCCCACCAAACTGCTGACCAACCAACTTCCTTTTCTGGCTCCCATGTTGGCTGACATTGTTAACAGTTCTCTCTCCTCAGGTACTGTCCCCCTCTCCCTCAAATCTGCCGTCATCACCCCTCTCTTCAAAAAAACAACCCTTGACCCCTCTGTCCTTGCAAACTACCGCCCCATCTCCAACCTCCTTTTCCTCTTCAAAGTCCTTGAATGTGTTGTCACCTCCCAAATCTGTGCCCAGCTTTTCCGCAACTCCATGTTTGAATCCCTCCAATCAGGTTTCCGCCTCTACTACTGAAATGGCTCTCATCAAAGTCACAAATGACATCCTTTGTGTCTGTGGCAAAGGTAAACTATCCCTCTGCAGCCTTTAACACGGTTGACCAATCCATCCTCCTCCAACGCCTCTCCACCGTCGTCCAGCTGGGTGGGACTGTACTCGCCTGGTTCCATTCTTATCTATCTAATCGTAGCCAGAGAATCACCTACAATGGTTTCTCTTCCTGCTCCCACATCATTACCTCTGGTGTCCCCCAAGGATCTATTCTTGGCCCCCTTCTATTTCTCATCTACATGCTGCCGCTTGGCGACATCATCTGAAAACACAGCGTCAGTTTCCACATGTACGCTGATGACACCCAGCTCTACCTCACCACCACTTATCTTGACCCCTCCGTGGTCTCTAAATTGTCAGACTGCTTGTCCGACATACAGTTCTGGATGAGCAGAGATTTTCTCCAGTGAAATATTGGGAAGACCGAAGCCATTGCTTTCGATCCCCGCCATAAACTCCGTTCCCTAGCCACTGACTCCATCCCTCTCCCTAACATCTGTCTGAGGCTGAACCACACTGTTCGCAACCTTGGTGTCATATTTGACCCTGAAATGAGCTACCGACCACTATTCCACGACATAACTAAGACCACCTATTTCCACCTCTGTAACATCACCCATCTCCGCCCTTGCCTCAGCTCATCAGCTGCTGAAACCCTCGTCCATGCCTTTGCTACCACTAGACTTGACTCTTCCAATGCACTCCTGGCTGACCTCCCATGTTCTACCCTACGTAAAATTGAAGTCATCCAAAACTTGGCTGCCCATGTCCTAACTCGCACCAAGTCCCGTTCACCCATCACCCCTGTGCTCGCTGACCTACATTGGCTCCCGGTTAAGCAATGCCTCGATTTCAAAAGTCTCGTCCTTGTTTTCAAATCCCTTCCTATCTCTGTACTCTCCTCCAGCCCTACAACCCCCGAGATATCAGCGCACCTCTAATTCTGCCCTCTTGAGCATCCCTGATTATAATCACTCAACTATTGGTGGCCGTGCCTTCTGGTGCCTCTGGAATTCCCTCCCTAAATCTCTCCGCCTCTCTACCTCTCTTTTCTCCTTTAAGACACTCCTTAAAACCTACCTCTTTGACTAAGCTTTTGGTCATGTGCCCTAATTTCTCCTTATATGGCTTGGTGTCAAATTTTGTGTCTTATAATACTCCTGTGAAGCGCCTTGGGACATTTTACTCTGTTAAAGGCGCTATATAAATACAAGTTGTTGTTGTTGTTGAATGGGCAAAACTGCAGCAGCTGAAGTTTAATGTGGGGAAGTATGCGGTAATCCGCACTGGATGCAAGAAGGTCAAATCAGAATATTTTCTTAATGGCAAAAGACTAAAACCCTAGAAACTGTAGAGGAGCAAAGCGATTTGGGTTTCCAGGTACACAAATCACTAAAAGCCAGTGCACAGCTACAAAAAATAATACTCGGCTAAAAGGCTAATGAAATGTTTGCCTTTATCTCAAGAGGGTTGGAAAACGAAGGGGACATAATTATACTTCAGTTGTATAGAGCTTTGGTCAGACCCCATCTGGAGTATTGCATTCAGATCAGCCATGATCTAATTGAATTATGAAACATGGTCAAGGGGCTGAATGGCCTATTCCTGTTTACAGATGAGGGGAAGACCAGAAACTAACAAGACAGTAGATTTCAACCCAGCAGCACAATGTAGCAGAAGAGAAGAACCCAGAAGCAAGTAGAACGCCATCCAAAGGCCAGCTCAGGGACCCATGAGAAGACGTGAGATGGAGGAGAGTTACCTGTTTGTTTCAGTGTTGCCCAGGTGACTATTTTCAGAGGATTTTTCAGCTTCTGTGATGATTTCTATGCAATTTGGAGCATTGGAGGTTGGGGTAGTTCCCCAGAATAGTTTTGGAAGCCAGCAGGGTCAGAGGTCAGTGGGAGTGTAGCAGAGTGCAGAAGGGCCACAACAAAGATTATTAGAGGATAGGGCAGCTGTTCCACAGAAGAATCTGCAGCCAGCAGGAGTTCAGAATCAGGAGGTCAACAGCAGCAGGAGCTCAGCCGAGTGGAGGACAAGCAGTCAAGAAATGGTAACTGAGTAGTGCACAGATGGACCAGTGACCACCGGTAAGAGCAGCATACCTGTGGTGGCAGAAGTGGAGCAAAGGAGGAACTCCAAGGCAGAAGGAGCAATTGAGATACAGGAGCAGCTAAGTAGTGAGTGTAAGTGGAATGCGGAGAGCAATGGAGGTTGCTCAGAAGTGGCCCTATCTCTCAATGGAGACTTTTATGAGCTGCTTGCATTGTAGTCCTTACTCAACTCCATTGCACTGCTGTTTCTAGCAATTCCTGAGGAAGTTTAAAAAAAATATATATATATAATTATGATTTTGGCCAGCAAATGCTGACACTGATGGGTTTGGTGAATCCATGACTGTCAGTGTGAAACACTGACATTTACCACATTTTGGGAAGACATATTTGACCCTGAAATGAGCTTCCGACCACTATTCGCGGCATAACTAAGGCCACCTATTTCCACTTCCGTAACATCGCCTGTCTCTGCCCTTGTCTCAGCTCATCCACTGCTGAAACCCTCATCCATGCCTTTGTTACCTCTAGACTTGACTATTCCAATGCACTCCTGGCTGGCCTCCTACGTTTTACCCTACGTAAACTTGAGGTCATCTAAAACTCCTTTCTTTGGTCCCCGCTACAAACTCCGTTCCCTTACCATCGTTTCCATCCCGGGCAATTGGCTGAAGCTGAGCCAGATTGTTCATAACCTTGGTGTTATGTTTGATCCCGAGATGAACTTTCTTCATTAAGATGGAGAATGAAATAGTTGACTCAGAGACTAGGGTCCTCAATTTAAATAAAGGAAACTACGATGGTCTGAGGAGCGAGTTGGGTAGGATTGATTGGGGAATGTCACTCAAAGGGTTGACGGTGGATAGGCAATGGCAAACATTCAAAGACCGAATGGATGAACTACAGAATTTGTTCATCCCAGTTTGGCATAAAAATAAAACAAAAAAGGTGACTCAACTGTGGCTAACAAGGGAAATTAGGGATACCATAAGATCCAAGGAGAGGACATCTAAATTGGCCAGAAAAAGCAATAATCCTGAGGATTGGGAGCAGTTTAGGATTCAACAAAGGAGGACAAAGGGATTAATTAAGAAAGGGAAAATAGAATATGAGAGTAAGCTTGCAGGGAACATAAAAACTGACTGTAAAAGCTTTTATAGATATGTGAAGAGAAAAAGATTGAAGTCAAGCGTAGGTCCCTTGCAGTCAGAATCAGGGGAATTTATAATGGGGAACAAAGAAATGGCAGACCAACTAAATACATATTTTGGTTCTGTCTTCACAAAGGAGGACACAAATAACCTCCCAGAGATGCCAGGGAACATAGGGTCTGATGAAAGGGTGGAACTGAAAGAAATCAGTATTTGTAGGGAAATGGTGTTAGGAAAATTGATGGGACTGAAGGCCGATAAATCACCAGGGCCTGATAATCTACATCCTAGGGTACTTAAGGAAGTGGCCCTAGAAATAGTAGATGCATTGCTGGTCATCTTCCAGAACTCGATAGACTCTGGAACAGTACCCATGGATTGGAGGGTAGCTAATGTTACCCCACTATTCAAAAAAGGTGGTAGAGAAAAAGCGGGGAGTTATAGACCGGTAAGCCTGACATCGATAGTGGGGAAAATGCTAGAGTCCATTATAAAAGATGTAATAGCAGAGCACTTGGAAAGCAGTGACAGGATCGGACAAAGTCAACATGAATTTACAAAAGGTAAATCATGCTTGACTAATCTACTGGAATTTTTTGAGGATGTAACTGGTAAAATAGATAAGGGAGAACCAGTGGATGTGGTGTATTTGGACTTTCAGAAGGCTTTCGATAAGGTCCCACATAAGAGGTTAGCGTGCAAAATTAAGGCACATGGGATTGGGGGCAAGGTGTTGACTTGGATAGAGAACTGGTTGGCGGACAGAAAGCAAAGAGTTGGAATAAACGGGTCGTTTTCCGAGTGGCAGGCAGTGACTAGTGGGGTACCGCAAGGATCGGTCCTAGGACCCCAGCTGTTCACAATATATATTAATGATCTGGACGAGGGAATTGGATGTAACATCTCCAAATTTGCAGATGACACAAAGCTGGGTGGGAGGGTATGCTGTGAGGAGGAGGTCATGAAACTCCAGTACGATTTGGACAGGTTGGGCGATTGGACAGAAACATGGCAAATGCACTATAATGTGGATAAATGTGAGGTTATCCACTTTGGTGGCAAAAACAGGAAGGCAGATTATTTCTTGAATGGCAATAGATTGGGAGAAGGGGAAGTGCAAAGAGACCTGGGTGTTCTTGTGCACCAGTCGCTGAAGGTAAGCATGCAGGTGCAGCAGGCGGTTAAGGAGGCAAATGGTATGTTGGCCTTCGTAGCAAGAGGGTTTGTGTACAGGAACAAGGATGTCTTGCTGCAGTTGTACAGGGCCTTGGTGAGGCCGCACCTTGAGTATTGTGTGCAGTTTTGGTCACCTTATCTGAGGAAGGATGTTCTTGCCATGGAAGGAGTGCAGTGAAGATTCACCAGGCTGATACCTGGGATGGCAGGAATGACGTATGAGGAGAGATTGTGTCGATTGGGCTTATACTCGAGTTTAGAAGATTGAGAGGGGATCTCATCGAAACCTATGAAATTCTGTCAGGCCTGGACAGACTAGATGCAGGCAGGATGTTTCTGATGGCCGGGGAGTCCAGAACCAGTGGTCATAGTCTAAGGATAAGGGATAAGCCATTTAGGACTGTAATGTGGAGGAATTTCTTCACCCAGAGAGTGGTGAACCTGTGGAATTCTCTACCACAGTGGGCGGTGGAGGCCAGTTCATTAAATATATTCAAGAAGGAGTTGGATATATTTCTTAAGGCTAAAGGGATCAAGGGATATGGGGAGAAGGCAGGGACAGGGTACTGAATTTGGATGATCAGCCATGATCAAATTGAATGGCGGAGCAGGCTCGAAGGGCCAAATGGCCTACTCCTGCTCCTATCTTCTATCTATCTATATATATAAAGGAATCGATCTGTCTGTCTGTCCTTCTGTCTGTCCTCGCATGTGCGTCTGTCCGGCTATGCGCTCGAAAGTTATAGAGCGTACCTACGCGCGCGTTACCTCCGAAGAAAGCTTACGCTTCCGGGACGCTCGTAAGCGTATTTACTTTTCGGTCGGACGAAAATTGTTCGCGCCTTATGCAAAAAACCTTCAAAATTAAACTAATTATCTGCTACTTAGCATTGATTGACTGACGTCAAGGTTCGACCAATCCTGTGCCGTCACGATTGACCAATCCTACAGTACAGTCCCCTGATGGTTGGCCAATCGGTGTGTGTGTGTGGGCGGGGCTAATCGTTTTCATCTCAGGGATGTGGCAGCCATTGTTTCACTACCATTACTTCAGCTTCCAGCTCAAACTACTTTGATCATCCAGCTTTGAAAAAGTTAGTATCTCTTTTAAAAATAACATAAGATTTACCAAAAACATTTTATAAGTACTTTCACTTTCATCTTTCAAGGTATTAAAAGGTAGAAATGTTGCCCGGCAGCAGATTGAGAGAGGGACACAGACAGGGCCCAAAAGCCTGGGACTCGATTTAAAATGTTGCCCGGCAGCAGATTCACAGAGGGACACAGAGAGGCCCCAAAGCCTGGGACTCCATTTAAACCGCCCGGCCCAAAACAGCCCTGGCAACGCCGGGCTCCCCCCAGCTAGTGTATCTATGTATCGACCACATATCCGCTCCATCACGAAGAGTGCCTACTTCCACCTCCATAACATGGTCTGAATCTGACCCTGCCTCAGCTCATCTGCTGCTGAAACCCTCATCCATGCCTTTGTTATCTCTAGACTTGACTATTCCAGTGCACTCTTGGCCGGCCTCCTATCATCCATCCTACATAAACTTGTGCTCATCCAACACTCTGCTGCCCGTATCTTAACTTGTTCCAAGTCTCATTCACCCATCACCCTGTGCTTGCTGACCTACAGTGGCTCCTGATCCGACAACATCTCAGTTTTAAAATCTTCATCCTTGTTTTCAAGTCGCTCCATGGCCCTTCCCTATCTCTGAAACCTCTTCCAGCCCTACAAGCCTTCAAGATCTCTTCTAATTCTGGCCTCTTGCGCATCCCTGATTTTAATCGCTCCACCATTGGCGGCCATGCCTTTAGCTGCCAAGGCCCTAAGCTCTGGAATTCCCTCCCTAACCCTCTTCACCTCCCTACCTCTCCTCCCTTAAGATGTTCCTTAAAACCTACCTCTTTGACCAAGCTTTAGGTCACCTGTCCTGATATCTCCTTATGTGGCTCAGTGTCAAAAATGTTTTTATTGATACTGCTCTTGTTTAGTGCCTTTGAACGTTTTGCTACATCAAATGTGCTGTATAAGTTTAATTGTTATATATTATGATGCTCTTGGACCATGTTTTGGTGGCACTCAGATCCTCTCAGCAAGATTTAAAAACTGAGTTGTTGGCATTTTATTAATCTTGCTTAAAAGATCCAGAAATACTTCTCATTTTATATGCTTGAGTAACATTTTTTCTGAAGACTTGTAGTACACTGGGTATCTGGCCAGGTTGGTTTTAGGATAGTGTTAAATGTTTTTTTTTAGAGGAAATATGGAGGTGAAATTGATCAACACCAGTAGCGAAAAACAGGCTGACAGCAACTAGGCAGCTCGTTCTGTACCGTGCCCAATTTTCTTTTCCATTGATTTTAGTTTCATCCTCATTATCTTGTACGTCTCCAGAAAAAGGATTCTTTTGCATTTCAAAGCCTTCTGGAGGAGAAAATTGTACTCCTTGAATCTGCTCACCAAGTCCCTTATTATTCAGACTGTTGACACAGAGCAGAGAACAAGATAGACTCTCCCCTGACCATTTTTACTGGGTGCCTATTTGATTCACTAATGCCAGTACTACGAGCACAGAAATAAACTGGGTCATCCCCTATATTCTGCATTATTCAGTCAGCAGCCAAGTGGACTATGGTGACATTGTGCATTTGGACAGGCCATTTAATTAACATTCTTCTGCATCGTGCTGAGTTCTGACTAGGTGCCTCCAGAAGGCATGTCCATTAATATCTACTTTGATTCAGAAGATATTTCAGTAAGAAAGTATATGCACACAGCTGTCAACATTAAAGAAATATATTGACAAGAAGTGTGATGCAGGTTGCAAACTCATTTCAACTTTGTATTTATTATTAATGATATAGTTCAAAAAAGGGCATGTTTTTAAACCAAACTGAGTAATTGACATTCCTAATGAGTGATGCTTGCCAAGTCTGCCTTTAATCTCTCTTGTTGGAAGCAAAAGCAGATCCTATAAACATGGGCAGCATTGCTGGCATACTGTGAATGGTGCAAGATCTTCCTGGGCATAATTGTTCTGCTGGATGCTTTCTAGGCATGCTTTGGTCTACATGCAATGAAAATTGGATTGTGTTCTCACTCCCTATATACACCATATTTTGCCAACATCAAAGGTACATATCACAGATAAGACCTCATGACATATCTGTTCCTGAATCTTTTGAAAACAATCTATTTATATAAACATCACAGTTGTTTACTTCAAAGCTACTTTTCTCAAACAAGACTTGCTAACTTAACTGTTCTTGAATCCTTTGAACAGTAGTTTTATTAAACATTATACTATAGTTAATAGATCATTCTACCTATGCTTATTACACCAGACACGAAAGTTATACTTTAGTCACTCATGCTTGATGTCTTCCCAGTCACTTATTTCCTGGCACAAGCACTTCTCGTAGATAATATTCAGACATCAAAAGCAGTAGACAAGCTATGCTTTCTTCTCATTGCACCCCAAAGCTATCTTGTTTATATTGGAAAGCCTGTTGTTCCAAGATACCAGGAAGTTTGATTATTAACCCTTAACTCCCCAAGATGTCCAACATACAACTGTCCAGGATGTCCAACAGAGAGTATTAGAATAGCGACTCTGCAGGTGACAACAGCATTGATGAAGGTTTCAGCAGGAGATGGCCTGAGGTAGGGATGGGGAAGTAGGCAGTCTTGATGAAGGAGAGGATATGGTGTTGGAAGCTCAGCTCAGGGTTGAATAGGATGCCTAAGTTGTGAGAAGTCAATATAGGTGGAAAATTGACAAAAAAAAAACAATTTGATGTCATATTCTTATATGTGAATATACATGGTACAGGTATTTCAATCTATCATAATTGCTGCTTAGTGTACATTTTTTCATAAGTATTTGTCAATCTTGCAAGGAGAGTCATGACCAAAGTTAATTTTCAGGTGATGTAGAGTTAGAGGACCGGGGATAATTGGATCAGGGTGTGCAGATAAAACTCAGTTACCATTTTAGTTACACATACTGTGCTTATGATTTTTTTATATAGTACTTTGATTTTATATTATAATTTATAGTTAAATAACAAAAACGACAACAGCTTAGGAGTAGAGTTGGTTGGAGCATTGGAGTTCCTGTGAAGCACAGGTTGAGGAGCTGCAAAATGCAGAACTGAGGCAATTACTGATGTGAGGGTATGATTACAGTGTGACGAGTTTACATAGACAGTTTCCATTATAAATGTGGACATAGGCATTTATAAGTGAAAAGTTAGCAGGAGGTATGCACTGATGTAAGATTTTAATATAGAGATTTTGTTTTATTATATGCTTTCTATTGTTGCTAGCCCAGAACATTTATAGATGAAAGTTTAATTAAAAAATGCATCTTTTCTGGATGGCAGCTGACTCATTCCTACAAAAGTTCTGACGAGAGGTCATTGACCTGAAACGTTAACTATGTTTCTTTCTCCACAGATGCTGAGTATTTCCAACATTTTCTGTTTTTATTTCAGATTTTCAGCATCTGCAGTACTTCATTTTCGATTCATTCATACCTGTTTTTACATCAAGTTTGTTGTTTCTACACACCTGAACCTGTTGGAATTTTGTTGCCATACAATATTGATACTGTATCACAGATAATAGTTCAATGTTTAATGTCAAGAGTAGAATTGTATCCTATCTTCCACTACGAGCACGTAATGTTTGATTATAGGATTGAATAGTTGTGAAGCAGAGCACAGTTCTTCACAACATAGTGTTGCTGTGTTAGCTGCAAAAACAATGATAATATGCATGCATTTAACATTTGGAAGAGCTAAAATATGCCCGTTTCCAGTAAAGAACCATCTGTTCTCAACATGCAGGCTTGGATGAAAGAGGATTGTTCAACTCAGCAAACCTCAGTCAAAAAACTATCTGGTACCCAAGCACGCTGATTAATCATTGGCCATTTTTCATGTGAGATGGACACAAGTCTCTACACTAGTAAGACCCCATTATCTATTTGACCATTGCAGATAGCCCAATTACTTTCTTCTGCCCATTTTGAAAGAAAAGACAGAAGCTGAAGAAGCAGACTTTGTATCTCACTGCAAGCACTTCTAAGCTGGATGTTCAGGGAAGAGCTCAACCCATAATTGAATAGGCAGAGATTAAAATGTCTTCTTTGGCTGCTGCGCCTGCAGAATCTTGCACATCATTCTAACTAACATTGGCGAATTACCCTTCTGTGAATCTAATAGGATTGTTCTTGGTGCAGATGAGTTAACCTCTCACAGACCTTCCCTTTTGTTCTTTCATCCCCTACCCCCATTTCCCAGCCCCCAAACTTGCTTTTTAATCTGTTTCATTTCCTGCTTTTTTGGCAGTTCTGACGAAGGGTCTTCAACCTGAAACGTTAACTCTGTTTCTCTCTCCACGGATGTTGCCTGGCCTGCTGAGTTTTTCCAGCATTTTCTGTTGTTATTTTGCAAAAATGACTTCATGTGCAGACTTAATGGCTGGTTGTGAGCTTGACACTTGCATGTGAATGACGCTTGAAAATGTTAAGTTTTGAGAACTTTCCAAAAGGATAGTATGCAAGACAATTTTAAATATCTGTACTATTTGGTTTCTCCTGTTACTCTGTTGCATTCTTTACCTTGTTGGAAAAATCAATTTTCACATGGAGGCTTGCAGAGTGTATTTTTGCATGTACAAATTCTTAAAGAAAATATGTTTTTCAAACCATTACAAGCCAATGTTTAATATGCACATAGCATGCCACTGCAAATAAAGCAACTTCAACTATATCTTAAGAATATTCCTTGGCTTTGACACAAATTGCAGCATTTTTCCTAAGCAAAGCAGTTTTCTTCACTGTATAGCGCTTGCACATCTATAGAAATCATAGCACACCTAGAGGTGCAGAAATACTGATATTTTAACAGCAAATAGAATTTCCTTTGTATAATAGTGTAGCTGCAATTCCTATTCAGTAGAAATCACTATTTAGACAACATATGCTCTGAAGAATGTTCTACTGTATTGTGTAGCAAATATGTATGAGAGGTAGGGAAACTTGATGAATTGTCACAATCTCTTAAGAATACAATGACTGAAGGCCAGTTTTTATAATAAGACCGTTTATTATCTCTTAATACCCTGTGTAAAGCCATGTGGTAGTGGGGGACTGCTGTAAGAAATAAGGGGAGATGGTATGCTCCTTCTGGCTAATAGGATCCTCCAGTGCATTTACATCACAATTGTGGTGTCAGTGTAAAGTGGTACTGATGTTACAGTGATAGTGTAACTGCAACTTAAATCTGGAATTCGGGCTCAACCAGACACCCGGGCGAAGCAGAGTAAGATGCTGGAGAAGGCAATCTCATTCTGCTTCACTCTGGATTCAGGTCAGGCTTTAATTGCATTTACACTACATAAGTTTAGCCTTGGTGTGAAGTAGGCACCAACTCTTGGCGAAGAAATTTGCACCAAGGCAGTGCAGTTTGCAATCTCATATAGGTCATTGATTCCCTGTATAATGAATAAAGAATTAAGACGGCCCTGGTTAGGAATAAATTCAATGAGCAAATCTTATTCATGACCTTTCGTCTTTGTTTTTTAGAGGATGGATGTGCTGCTTTGTTTTGTACCTGCTCATTTTAGGATGTTATTGTCCTGAAGTAATATGAAGAGTATTAGGAAATTATTCTACTTTTCAGATTTTTTTATAATTGCATTTTATTTATAAGTGAGTACAACTTGTGCCATACGAATTACGAATAAGACGAAAAGTGAATATATGAGCTGATCGTGAGTGCTGGTGTCTGTGGTGATTGAGCGTGAATCATACGGGCAACTAAGATGGCGGCTGCCGCTGCACTGACTGCGCAAATGCAACCCCTCATGAACTGGGAAGCCGACGATAGAGTAGAGGCATTCCGCAAGTTCAAACAGAAATGTGACCTTACATTCAAAAGCTTCCTGAAAGGTACTGCCAACGAAGAAAAGGTTAGTTACATTCTGTTGTGGACAGGAGAAAAAGGTCTAGATTTGTATAATAGCTGGAGTTTGACTGAAGAGGAAAAGGAAAACCCTGCGACAATCTTTGAGAAATTCAGCAACCACCTAGAGCCTAAATCCAATCACCGTATACACAGATACAAATTCCAGAGTCTAAGACAGGAACCCGGTGAAACAGCTGACAATTTCCTGACAAGGCTGAGAAATGAAGCCAGCAAGTGTGCATTTAAGGAAATGGAGGAAAGGCTTGTGGACCAGCTGATATGGGGGTCAGTGCATGCAGAGGTACAAAAAGCCCTGATAGGGAAAGAAAAGCTCGAAATAACAGAGGCTATAGATATGGCGAGAGCTCATGAAATCATGAAGCAGCAAATGAGAACGCTGATTTCTCAAACGGCTGACATGCGGACGACTTCTGAGACGGACAACAGAGTGGATACAGTGAGAGAAAAGTACAACACACAGACATGCACATGACAACGGGAGAAACATGTGCAGAAATAGTGGAAGACCGCACGATTATACAAACAGGAGGAAATGTCCAGCATATGGAACAAGCTGCAATGCATGTGGCAAACTAAACCACTGGGAAAAGAGGTGTAGAACGAAGAAAGAAGGAACATACATCAAAAACAAAGGCGGACAGCAGAACCAGAGAAAGAAACACAATATCCATGCCATGGATGAACAGGATGATGATGATTATGGTCATGACAATACACTAAACATCGAAACCATAAAGGTACAGCTTCACGAGATGTCCAGAGCGGAAAATACTCCGAAGAGAGAATTGCACACCATCATCCAAATCGAAAGGAGGGTCAAAGGTCAGCCCACAACCATCAACTTAAAGTTGAAGCTGGACACAGGGGCTCAGAGCAACACTCTCCCATTGAGACTGTACCAGCAGATCTTTCCCAAAAACTTGAGAGAAGATGGCTACCCGAAAAAGGGTTGTTTAAAGGCAAGTAATGTCACGCTGACAGCATACGGGGGGAGTGAGATTAAACAACTCGGAACAACCTTTGTCAAAGGGACACATAAAAGAAAGAGCATCAACTGCATGTTCTATGTCACCAACACTGAGGGGCCAGCGATCCTGGGATTAAACAGCTGCGAGAAGTTGAGATTGATCTCAGTGAATCACGAGCTGACGGAAACGTCACTGAGGATAGACAGCAACACCCCGCTGGAGAATCGCCCACAAATCAAGAGTAAAAAAGACTTGATAGACATGTATCCGGAATGTTTCGATGATACAGTGGGATGTTTCAGAGATTTCCAATACCACATCACCATCGACCTAGAGGTAAAGCCCGTTATCCATGCTCCACGAAAAGTACCCATCGAGCTGAAGACAAAGCTTGAAAGAGAGCTAAAGGAGATGGAAGAAAAGGGAGTGATCTTAAAGGTCACTGAACCCACAGACTCGGTAAACTCAATTGTGGTACGAGAAAAGCTAAACGGGCGTCTCAGAATATGTTTGGACCCCAAAGATCTAAACTAGGCGATAAAGAGGGACCACTATCCCACCCCAACGCTAGAGGAGATTACGCCATCACTGGCAGGAGCCATGGTTTTCTCAAAATTAGATGCCAGAAATGGATATTGGAACGTGAAGTTGGATGAGGAATCAACAACACTGACAACATTCAACACACCATTTGGGCATTACAAATTCCTGCGGCTACCATTCGGGTTAAAGGTCAGTCAAGATATCTTTCAACAGAAAGTAGACGAGACATACAGAGGCTGTGGAGGAGCTATAGGAATAGCTGATGATATTCAGATCTATGGAGCAGATGAAAGAGACCATGACATGCACCTACATGAAGCCATGGAGCGTACCAGGAAGGCTGGCATCAAGTTAAATGCCGATAAGTGCATAGTTAAAGTCAAGGAATGCCAATTCTTCAGTATGATTTACACACCAGAGGGAGTCAAGCCAAGTCCTGAGAAGATTGCGGCGATTGCTGAAATGAAACCACCCAAAGATAAGAAAGAGCTGAGGAGTTACCTCGGCTTGGTCCAATACATGAGCTCTTTCATCCCAAACATGTCAGAACATACAACAAATCTCAGAGAGCTAATGAAAGAAGACGCCGAATACCAGTGGTCTGAATCACCTGAAAGGAATTTTAAACAACTTGAAGAATCGTTGTGCAAAGAAACAAGTCTGTCATATTATGACAGAAGAAAACCAGTCACTCTACAAGTAGATGCTTCTACCAGAGGACTAGGGGCAGCTCTTGTGCAGGAAGGAAAGCCAATAGCTTTTGCATCAAAGGCCTTGACGTCAGCCGAGACGAGATACGCCAACATAGAAAGAGAACTATTAGCAGTAGTGTATGGATGCGAGAAATTCCATACATACCTGTATGGAAGACAGTTTACAATAGAGAGTGACCATCGTCCACTAGAACAGATCTGCAAGAAGAATCTGTGCAAAGCACCTACAAGACTGCAAAGACTACTTCTAAGGCTCCAAAGCTACGACTTCACGCTTAAATATAAGCCAGGAAAGGAAATGGTGCTAGCAGGTGCGTTGTCTCGATTGTCACCATATGAGAAACACGAGGTGGAGGGTCTAACAGTAAAAATCCACCACCTAGTGAGTGTCACCCCTACAAAGCTCAGTCAAATCAGAGATGAGACTAGCAAAGATGAGGAATTGCAACTACTCACACAACAAGTGATACAGGGGTGGCCGGAGAGAATCCAGCAGGTACAGGCGACTAGACGATTAGAGACGACATCGCAATAGAAGACGGTATTCTCCTTGCTGGATCGAGGATCATCGTGCCAAAGACGATGCAGACAGAACTTCTCCATCTAATACACGAAGGCCACATGGGAATGGAGAAATGCAAGCTGAGAGCCAGATCAGCTGTATATTGGATAGGCATGTACAAAAATATCAAACAGATGGTTTCTGCATGTGGTAAATGCCAGAAATACAGAAATGCACAACAGAAAGAGGAGATGGTACCTAGTGAAATACCGTCAAGACCATGGCACACTGTTGGGGCAGATCTCTTCATGTGCAGTCAAGAATGGTATCTCATAGTGACAGATTACTATTCCAAGTTTTCTTTTGTGAGAAGGATGAAAGATCTGAGAGCCACAACTACCACCAGGATTGCAAAGAGCTTGTTTGCTGAACAAGGAATCCCGGAAAAGGTAATCTGTGACAATGGAACCCAGTTCACATCGAGTGAATTCAGAGCTCTGGCAGAAAAGTATGGGTTCAAAATAGTAACCTCATCCCCACATTTTCCAAGGGGACACGGGTTCATCGAAAGACAGATCCAGACTGTCAAGAGAACTCTCATCAAAAGCAGTGAGATGGGGGAAGACCAAGACCTTGCCCTCCTATCACTCAGATCAACACCACTGAAAGCAGACATGAAATCATCTGCGGAATTGCTGAATGGGAGGAAGTTTAAGACTACCCTACCAGCAAAAATACATCCTCCCCAGGACCAGGAGGACTTCAGACAGAAGCTGGCAGAAGCACAAGTCGTAGGGAGCAAACATTACGACAAACATGCAAAGATGCTACTAGAATTGCTGAATGGGCAATCAGTGCATGTGCAAGACCCGGTGTTGAAAACCTGGAATCCAGCCAAGGTCATTGGAAAAGCTGATACTCCAAGATCCTACTTCGTAGAGACTGAACCTGGTAACCAATACAGACGGAACAGACTCCACATCAGACCTTCACCTGAACTGGTTAAGCAGCAGACAACATCAGCAACATTGACAACACCAGCTATCCCAAGCAGTACAATGCCAGAAACAAGCGCCACAAATCAAACAACCACGAGCATGCACACTCCAACTCCAAGTGCGACAGCAACAACAACAACAAGAGCGGAACACACCAAAACACCGCAGAGAGGAATGGTCACCACCAAATCCACAAGATGGAGGGACAACATCCAACCACCTGAGCGATAGCGCGAATAAGAAAAGAAAACTCACAATTCTTTGTATTTGATAATAGTTTAGATATATTTTTTAAATTAAATTAAATTTCATGTTTTAGTTTTTTTGAGAAAGAGGGATGTTACATCGTTATATTATTACATCGTTAAATGGAACTACTTGTTACATCGTTATATGGAACTACTTTGGTTAGTGTATTTATATTGCTATGTGGCACACTGTGAGAGGCAGTGCAAGGTCGGACATCTTGTATCACTCCGCGCCATGCGGCAGCAACATCATAAAAGCAAGAATACAACTGAGTGAAAGTCGTAAACTAAATGAGTTAAAAGTGTCTGTATTGCATAGTAATAAGAACACAAGGAGGCACAACACTGACCTAATTAACACTTTTTGTTTTGAAGCAAATTCTCTTGGTAACAAAGTAACATAAAACATTTGAGCTATTGTTGCTATTGTGGGTTTTGTAATGTAAAATATAGTTCAAGCTAAAAGTTCTACAATTCATAATTTAAAAAAAATATCTCTCTGTTGGAAATACTGAATATATTACAAAGCAATCCAGAAAATAGTCACGCAAAAACTAAATTGCAAAAGTTTAAAAAAAAACCTAGTCAAAAGCAAATTCTTCAAACTGTGCTTTTATAAGTAGGTTGTTTTTTGTACAAGCAGAGAGTAAGTTCATGCCAACAGCTGTCAGTTAGCATGATTTATGCTGCATTCTGATGTTAAAGCCTTTCTGCTGCAGTTTTAATAATAAATAAAATAGACAGCAATTAAATTGGAACCAATTTTGAATTCTGGTTTTGAAGCCAGATACAGGAAAAACACGTTAGTTCCCTTGTTAGATTCATCACTGCTGATATGGGAATTCTAACTGCAGGAGCTGGAACCATTCTGTTTTTAGCAAGCAACACTTCAGCGTCTGCTAATGGAACGATTCCAACTGCAGCACCTAGATATGTCAACCTGCTGCTGGTGATGCCAAGTAACCAGTGAAATACAACAATAGCATTTGTGATTTTAAAATCTCCAATTCAAAATTATGCCAATGTAAATTGCTGCCCATTTAATCCAATAGGGATGCTTTGTTTTCTAGTATGAGTGACAGTGAATCAAAGTAAGTTTCTCTTTTATTCTCTTTTCTTTCACCAAAAGAATCCAAAATGAATTGTTACAGACCTGTACAATAGAAATGCCTCTAAGATGCTCAGACAGACATTGGCCCAGAAATTCGGGTCCCCATGCGTGAGTACGCGCTGAGTACTCACGCGTAGGCCCAACGAAAGTGTCGATTTCGTGCATGCACTGCGCATGCGCAGGAAACCGAAACTTCTGTTCCCTTGAAAGAAGGGGTTCAGAGGTGGAACGCGTGCGCCGGAGAGGCAGCGCGTGCGCATTGAACTTACGTTTTTTTTCCAGGTTTTTCCGGGAGGGTAAGTCTCCAGGAGTTACACATGTAAAAAGTAGGCGCAAGGCCTGCTTTTAACAAGTTAAGTGGTGAATTAATTAAAATTAAAACATTTTTTCCACAGGTTTATTATTTTTAAATACTTTAAAGAAAGGTAAGTTTATTTTTAGCCCCGTTAGAAAATGCAATTAATTTTTTCAAAAATTTAAATTATTGTTAAAAATAGTTATTTTATATAATTTATAGTTATTTTTAAAATGTGATTTAAAAAAAAAATTATTTGAAGTTTTAGTGATGTTTTGGGGCTTACAGCTCTTCCTGTCAATTTTATGAATGGGCATTCCCTGCTACCATTGGTTCTCCATGGCCCACGTGATCCCAGGGGACGCATCAAACTAACTGCGCCCCTGGGATACGCAAGCACTGTGCGCCGGCAGTTGGAGCAGGCCCAGGATCGGAATCCCACGCGGGCCCACAGCTCAACGGCCGGCATGCTTGGTAAGTGCAGGTCGGAGGCTTGCACCCGCGGGAAGCCTCCGACCAGAATTTCTGGGCCATTGCCTTTCAAGCTTCTTTTTCCCCTATTCCTGCTAATGTCAGCTAATGTCCCCTAGTGTCAGCTGTGGCTCAGTCACACTTGCCTCTTGAAGATTGTGGGTTCAAGTCCCACACCAGGGACTTGAGCACATAAATCTAGGCTGACATTCCAGTGCAGTGCTGAGGGTGTGCTGCACTGTCGGAGGTGCCGTCTTTCGGATGAGACATTCAACCGAGGCCCCGTCTGCCCTCTCAGGTGGACATAAAAGATCCCATGGCACTATTTTGAAGTCGAGTAGGGAAGTTATCCCCAGTGTCCTGGCCAACATAACAAAAACAGATTATCTGGTCATTATCACATTGCTGTTTGTGAGAGCTTGCTGTGCGCAAATTAGCTGCTGCGTTTCCCACATTACAACAGTGACTCCACTTCAAAAGTACTTCATTGGCTGTAAAGCGCTTCGAGACGTCCGGTGGTCATGAAAGGCGCTATATAAATGCAAGTCTTTCTTTCTAATCATCTGACATATTCCTGTCATTAAACCCTTAGCAACCTTGAGATTTCAGGAATGACATGGCACTCCTGGTGTCCAGCATTGCTAAGGCAGCAGAGAGGTCTTAAAGTACTTCCTTGCCTGGTGCAGTCGATCTTGATTGTACAAAGCATGTTTTTTTTAAAACTTTCTCCAGTCCCTCGGACCACAGACCTCGTTATGCTCTGACGTGTGTTGCAGCCATTTCCCTCCCTGCCCAACCTGGCGGTGGTGGAAATACTGCCGGGGAGCCCGCCAAAAACATTGAAATGAGCCTGACCTCAGAATGTCCGCTAGGGTCAGGATTCATGGGAGGCCAGAGGGTGCAAAGCTCAACCCTGTGGGATTCCCAGCGGATTGGAAAAGCCAGGCCAGTGACTGCACTTGTGAGCAGTGCTGCTCTACACTCACCAGCCCTTTTAACGACTGACTAGTGCTCCACTCAGAATGACAGTTTTGGGTCAAGTGCAGTACACATCGTGGATCATGTGATCAGCAGTACACATGAGGGACTGCTACCTCCTGACTCACTGATCATACTGGTTATAGCTCATTTCTGCAATTGGATAAAGCAATCTCAATAACAGAATTCCACTTGATAGACAGTGGCTAAATCTGTGTTACTGCTGAGACTGGTAGCTTTGGAGAGCAGTGAGCAGATGGCAGGGGGTTTTACACCCAGTTTGACATCAGACTGGAGTTTTTATTGTAAGTCCAAATAGTGTGAGATGGCACCCCCAGGTCCTCATTCCAGATTTATACTTTCGCTTTTGCAGCTTCGCAGCAATTGAAAAATGACAGTATAACTACAGTCATTGTTTCCTATCCTTTGTTCAGTTATACACATTTATGTGGTATAAACTAATAATGTTCATCACTGGAACCTGTTATATCCACCATTAACTCTATGTGGCTCGCCTTACTTTCCTTCCTGTTACATACAGACTTTACATAGTATTTACAGCACAGAAACAGGCCATTCGGCCCAACAGGTCAATGCCGGTATTTATACTCCACACGAGCCTCCTCCCACCCCTCTTCATCTCACCCTATCAGCATATCCTTCTATTCCTTTCTCCCTCATGTATTTATCTAGCTTCCCCTTAAATGCATCTATACTATTCGCCTCAACTACTCCTTGTGGTAGTGAGTTCCACATTCTAACCACTCTCTGGGTAAAGAAGTTTCTCCTGAATTCCCTATTGGATTTATTAGTGACTATCTTATATTTATGGCCCCTAGTTCTGGTCTCCCCACAACTGGAAACATCTTCTCTACATCTACCCTATCAAACCTTTTTATAATCTTAATAAAGACCTCCATCAGATCATCCCTCATTCTTCTCTTTTCTGGAGAAAAAGGCCCAACTTGTTCAATTTTTCCTGATCGGTATTACCTCTCAGTTCTGGCATCATCCCAGTAAATCTTTTTTGCAATCTTTACATATTTTTACATCAATTTGCTGAATCTTTGCAGCCATGTGAATGCACTATGTTTAAATGTCACAACCCTTCCAAATCTTGACATTGTTTGTCTGTGGCACCTTTGACAGGTCTGATATCCCAATAGAATCCATGTCCTTGTCACTTAGTTACACCACTTTAGGTTTATTGTCCCTGAATTAAAAGCCAAAATATTTGACTGACTTTTTGTGGTGAAATTGTGGTTTGTGCTGGCGTGTATAACTCAATTTGCCATGCAAAAGTTATGTTTTTAAGAAATGGTTACGCTATTTTTACTTTTCTTCTCTTTTTTACCATTATGAAACCATTTTGGATTATGGGCCCCAATTTTAAGTTTGCGATGAGCTGAGAGTGGTGGGGGTGTCCGATAGCACGTGGAAAACCCAGAGATATGTTAAGAGCGTCTGTCAGTGGGTTTTTAATTCAGCCACTTCATTATCATTTCACTTCCCAGTTTCCTGTCCAACCAGCGGCAGCGGGCGTAATATGGACCCACATGACGCGATCTCAACTCCAGTATTTAAAAGGACAATCCAAACATGCAAGTTGAAGGAGTTGGAGTTGGCTGTCAGAAAACTGGAAGTGTCAGAATGAAGTTGAGACAGGCAAAGGCTGTGTCCTGTTTCACTGACACCGCCCTGGATGTGCTGGTGGGTGCTGTGAGGAGTAGGAAAGAGATAGGCCGGAATTTTCCCATTGCCGCGTGTGTGGGTTTGGGGGACAGGTCGGCAGTAAAATTCCTGGAAAATGTGAGCGCGTTTTTAACACCAGCTTTTGAGTTTTACTGCAGGAGCACGGGATTCACGCAGCTCGGGTACCTCGTCTGTGAAGGGGAGGTGGAAGCTCAGAGGGCATTGACAAGTCCATTCATTGAGAGCTGAGAGAAGCACATAAATACTGCAACATTACACCTCATTACTTGCCTCATGGAAAGGCTCTTGCTGACTCCATTTTGTCCACAGATTTAGGTGTCAGCAGTTTGCAGGTCATTTCTGAAACCTCAGAAGCCACTCTCACCACATTGCTATTCAATATGAGGGATTGGCTCTCTGATCTCCACTTTACCTGCCATCTACTACATCAGCATGCGTGCCGCTTATACTGTCTCACCTTGGTCTTCAGATTCGGACCAAGATGAGCCCCACCAGCAGCAGCAGCAGCCACACCATCACAAGCAGCCACAACAGCAGCCTTCTGCTCAACAACCTGATGCTCCACAGAAAAGAGGGGGGCACCACAAGGCTGCAGCGTGCCGGAGGCAATACCCCCAACTCAGGGTTTACAGACAGAGGATGAACTTCCTTAACATGACTGAGCAGCAGTGCTTCAGGAGGCTCAGGCTATTGCGTCAGGTCGTCCCAGACATTTGCAGCTTGCTGGAACAAGACCTGCTGCCCAGAGGTCCTGATGGACACTCCTTACCAGTGGCTGTCAAAATCACAACTCCCCTCAACTTCTTTACCTCAGGCTCCTTCCAGGGATCTACAGCAGACATTTGCGGCATCTCGCAGTCGGCCGCCTACAGATCCATCACCCAGGTGACTGATGCCATGTTTGACAAGTCAGCCAATTATATCAACTTTGCCACAGATGAGGCCAGTGTTACTGAGTGGGCGCTCGGCTTTGTGGCTCTGGCTGACTTCCCACAGGTGCAGGGCGTTATCGACTGCACACGTGGCCATTAAGGCACCCCATCATCACCCAGGAGTGTTTGTGAACCGCAACGGCTTCTAATCCCTCAATGTGCAGCTCATCTGCAACCATAAAAATATCATCATGTATGTGTGCACCAGATTCCTTGGCAGCTGTCATGACTCTTCCGTGCTGTGCCAGTCCACCCTCCCTCAGCTCTTCACACCTCCAAACAGACGCATCAGCTGGCTGCTTGGAGACCAGGGCTATCCCTATGAGACAAGTGGCTCATGACTCCCTTGAGGACGCCAAGTACTGAGGCCGAGGACTGTTATAATAAGAGCCATATGCCCACCAGATGTGTCATAGAGCAAACAATAGGAGGAGCAAGGCGCAGAGTGCACAGCCTCTTCAGAGGTGGAGGAGGAGCAGGTGGAAGAGGAGGAACCTGATGTGGAGCTGGCACCAGCAGCAGAGCACATTGCTGCCCGGGAGGCACAGGATGGCCTAATCATGGCCAGATTTACTTAACTTGCTCCAATGCACCCATATGACTGCCATATGCTGTACTAAGTTCCCCCCTCCAACAACACCATAAAGTATCCCAACAATGAACAAGCCATTCCTTTCACCCAAAGCCCCAGTGCATGAGGTTAAGTAACATCTCACCATTCACTCCAAGTAACAAAGCCACTTCCAAGGTAGCCGGCAAAAATGGACAAGACCGGAAAATGGTGCAAAGAAATACATTTATTTGTGTCATCAAAATAACTGAAACTTAACATTAACATTTTTTCATACACCCATGTGCATACCCTTGTGCATCTACTTTTGTGTCTTTTTTCTTTTCCGAGTGCTTCTACGAGGTGCAATCCCTGTGACGTCAGCAGAGGTAGAGGCAGGCTGCTCACTTCCCTGCTGCGACTGGTTAGACACTTTTGGCGGACATCCTCTGGGTTTTGGAGCCTGTGATGGCCCCACCAAAGTCTGCTTCTCCTGCGACTGTGCAGGGGCAGACTCGGCCATCAGGATCCGAGGAAGCATGTGGGGCTCTGACTGAGGGGGAGGCAACAGGGGAGAAGTGGGAGCGCTTTGAGAAGAGCCCCCACTTCCATATCCCCTCTCACCATCATCTCTCTCATGGGCCACCCGCACTTCCCGCTGGAGAGCACCTTGCTGTGCAGCAGTGGGGCGATGAATGCCCAAGTCTACGTTTATATCCGTCCTAGAGATGAGGTCTATGAGCGTCTGTCATCTGTTGTCCACAGCTAGCATGTGCTCATGTGACTGGCGTGCTTGCTGCTCCATGCAGGTGGCCATCCTTTCCATGGAACAGCACATCGTCGCCATCGCCTGCGATACGGTGGTGCTCATGTTGGAGATGGCCGCCTCCATTCTTTGCACATTTGCAAAAGATGTCAGAGCCTCTTGCAATTGTTGCTGCCCCTCCAAGATCATCCTCTTTCTCGATGGCCCCTGAGGCTCAGCGTCTGCATGCAGCTGAGCAAAGCTTGGAGCGTCCTGCGCCCTCCGGTGAGGAGTCTCCACTGCTGTCCCTGTCAACAGCACCTGCTTTTGCTCATTTGTGAAGTGTGAGACACCAGGTGGCAACACTACTTTATCTTGCACAGGACCCACCGAGGTGTGCGTACCTGTGCTGGTGCTGGGTGCGCTTGGGTCTGCTGACAGTGCACCCTCAGAGAGGAGCATTCTCTGAGGAGTCATCTTCCTCCTCCGGTTGGACAGTGGGGTTTCGGGGGAGCACTTGATGGACCTGTGGGAGAGTAAAGAGATGTATTACAAGTGTTATAACAAGAATGGCTAACATTACCATTATGCACATGATAGCATTTCACTGGCTGCTGACATAATCACCATATGAGTGACTGCCGTTTGCCATGTGGCTGTATGAGATGTAATTCTGTCACCAAGTTGCTGGGATGGCCCCCTCTCTCTGTCTCCCATCACCAGCAGCTCTGCAACTCCCAATAACTCCAGGGCCTCCTCTTCTGCTGGTGTCAGTTGGGTGAATACAGGAGGGCTACCTCCAGTTCTCCGCCACTCTCGCATGTTCTGGGCTCTTTTCTCCTGCAAGGAGGGAAAGAAGAGAACTTTGAGTGAGAGTGATGGAATGAGTGTAAGGAATGAATGGGTCATATCTGTAGAGGGTGATTATGAGGGAGTGGGGTGTCAATGCCAAATGGCCGCCTTCTGTGGTGATACTGCTATGATTGCATTAGGATGAGGGTAGTATGAGGGGTGGTTAGTTAGATGGGGATGTGAGTATGTACATAGACAGAAAGGGATGGGTGGACGTGCAAAATATGTTGGTGTGAGGAATGATGTGTAGGATTAGGGTTGAGAAGGAAGAGTGGTGACTGACACATCAGGATGAGGTTGAGTGTGGCATTGCACTCACCTTTCCTGACCTCATGAGATCATTGAATCATTTCCTGCACCGGATCCAGCTCCCCCTGACCACACCCCTGTTGCTGACCTCCTCTGCTATCTCCAACCAGGCCTTTTTGGTGTCTTTGGGAGGTCTCTTGCGCCTATCTGCAGGGAACAGGACCTCCCTGCGTGCTCTCACTGCCTCCACCAGAATATGCAGGGATGCATCAAAAAATCGTGGTGCAGCCCTCTGCCTTTGACTATCCATCATTGATAGTTTGGAACAGTATTCAGTCCTTTCTATTCCACACTCCTCTAGCAACCTTTCAAATGAGTTGAGTGCAAGGCTGCTTTAAATATCGGTGCTGGAAACGAGTCATCGATTACATCATCAGACCCACTGCATTTAATTGGCCGGGAAGCAAGCATGACTGCTTTAAGTGGGGCCATTAAGTGAAATTTGCCCTGAAGAACACGCTGAGCAGAAAATCGCGTTCCCGACCCGCTACACGGCCCACACGCAACCGACCCGACTCCATGGTAAAAATTCTGGCCATACTCTTCCTTAACAACGGGAGGAAGAAGCCTACAACTGAGAGTAAGAAGACGTGGTTGGAGGTAGCGGTCAGCAGCAGGAGCGTGGTTATCCCCTCCTGGATTCAGTGGAGATAGCGGTTTAATGACCTAAGTTTGTCAGGAAAAGTGAGGACAGAAGCAGATTCACCTACATCCTGCTGTGCGCATCACCCCACCCCCTCACTCTGCCTACTCCATCAATCACTCCTCACACCCAATTACCTTGCAGGTGCACCCATCCTTCTCTTACTATGCACTTCCTCACATCCCCATCTATCCAATCACCACTCCCACTCACCTTCATCCTTATGCAATCTCATGCCTCTCCCTCATAGTCCCCTCACCAAATGCACTCCATGACGTAATAAAACTCACTACACACTTGGTTTGAGTATAAAGCAAGGCTTTAATCAACTTGTTTCAGAACATGGAGATCTAGTTGTACTTCACTAGTTCCTGTCTTACAAAATGTCCCTGAGCAAGTTGGGCCCACGCCTGAGTATTTATACTCCTTGGACGGCGCCATCAGCTGGCCGTCCAGTGCTATTTCATGAGTAGTTTATTTATGATGATGAGATTTATAACATTCTTCCTGCCTAAAAGATTTGGAAGTCTGACGACTTCCTCTTAATGGATTAGGCGGACCACGAATAGCCGCAGTCTTTTAAATTTTTGTTTATGGCTAGAAGGCACGTCTCCCCAAACCATGTCTTGGTCCCTGGGCCGCTTGATCCGTACCGGTGGATCGACAGGGCCCGTGTTGCTTTGATCGACCCGAGGGAGGCTGGGGAGATCGTGACTCTGGGTGCGGGTCCCCACAGGCGCAGAGCTGGCTTCATCCTGTTTGATAGCCGGGGATTGACCGGCGTCCTGGCCTCGGGTGGCCATCCCACGGGGAGCGCTCGGCTCCCTGAGTGGATCCGGTGGGGCAGCTGGCAGATCTCTCGATGTCCCAGGTAGAGCGCAGAGTGTCGGCATCATCACCGTGGGTCCCTCTATCAGTTGGGTCCATGGAACCGGCTGGATAGGGAGACAGGTCCCAGAGCGAAACGGTGGACTCCCGGCGATCAGGATATCGCACATGCGCGTACGTGGGATTGACGTCCATGAGTTCTACCTCATCGACCAGGGGAATCGTTTTTAGAAGATCGGAAGAATCTTCGGAGCAGCACGGGGCCGGGAGCTGCCAACCATGATGGTAGGGACGTCCCATGAGTGGAGCGACACTGGAAGCTGAAGAATCACTCATGAGGCGTGACATTGGCGGACGTAGAAAGAAGAGACCTGATGGAATGCAACACATCAGGGAGCACAGTTTCCCACTTCTGGTCTGGTAGGTTGCGTGACCTCAGCGCAAGACGAACAGTGTTCCAAATGATAGCGTTGTATCTCTCAACCTGTCCATTACCGATGGGATGGTACAGTGTCGTTTTACTTGTGGCGATTCCCTGTTGGGAAAGATAACTTTTGAGTTCACTTGACATGAAGGAGGGACCCCGATCAGAGTGGATGAAATTGGCCGTACCGCAAAGGGAAAAGACTTGATCAAGGCATTTGATCACTGTGGAAGTAAGCATATTGGGACAGGGGAAAGCAAAGGGAAAGCGTGAATATTCGTCCACCATAGTAAGTAAGTAGGTGTTTCGCGTTGAGGAAGGCAATGGCCCTTTAAAGTCAATGCTGAGTCGCTGCATAGGCTGCATAGCGTGTATGAGCGAGCCAGCCAATGGACGGAAGAATTGCGGTTTTAATTCCGCACAAATTCTACAGGAGGAGCATGTTCTTCACATCTTCCGTAGAAAATGGGAGATTTTTAGAACGCACAAAGTGCAACATACGGGTAATGCCAGGATGGCATAAGTCAGTATGAAGATCCGCCAGAGTCGAAGTTGACATAGAAGAGCAGAATGCCCGCGTGAGGGTATCCGGGGCCACATTCTCTTTGCCGGGTCGATAATGTATGGTGTATCCACAGGCGGCCAATTCCATCCTCCAGAGTTGTATTTTGTTATTCTTGATCATAGTGCGTTTCCAGTTATCCAGCATAAAGGCCACGGAGCGCTAATCGGTTATAAGTGTGAAATGGCGACGAGCGAGAAAATGACTCGATTTACATACAGCTTTGATGATAGCTGTAGCCTCCTTCTTGACAGGAGGATAATGGAGCTTGCTACCCTGCAAAGTTCTGGACAGAAATGCAACGGGTCGACCACCTTGATTCAAGGTAGCAGAGATCGCACTCGACCACGAAAGGAAGATTTTCATCAATGGAATGAAGCGTGGCTTTTTCCAGTTGTCGCTTGAGTTTGAAAGCTGAAATAGCTGTTGTCTCCAATGGAAATGACTTTGCGTGAAGCAGGGGCTGGATCTTGTTGGAGAAGTTGGGTATCCATTTCGCATAATAGGCGAACATGCCGAGTGCCCGACGAAGAGAGCCGAGATTCATAGGGGGAGGGAGTTCCTGAAGCAGACAAGGTCGCTCCGGATCCAGTTCGATGACACCGTTGCCCACCCAGTAGCCAAGGATGTTGACTGATGGTACTGATTTCACAGATTTGGACTCATTTAAAGTTAAATTGCGATGACGGAGAACGTCAAAAAATTTCTGCAGATTGGCATCATGCTGCTTCTGGTCATGACCAGCAAAGGTGATATTATCCAGATATGGAAAAGTGTCCATTAAGTTCTCCTGTTTGACTAGGCTATCCATTGCCCGTTGAAAGACGGCCACCCCATTTGGTGACCCCAAATGGAAGGCGACAAAACTGGTAAAGCCGACCATTGGCCTCAAAGGCTGTATACTTTTTGTCAGAGTCCTTTAACGGTACTTGATGATATGCGCTCTTTAAATCAAAAGTTGAAAATACCTTGTAGTTGGCAAGGTTATTGACCATGTCATCGATGCGTGGTAGTGGGTAGGCATCCAGGTCGGTATACTGGTTAATAGTTTGCGAGTAATCGATGCAAAGACATTTCTTGTGTTGCTTCAGAGGGTTTTCAACAACGACGACTTGAGCCCGCCAGGAAGATGAACATGGCTCAATGATACTGTCAGCTAGAAGGTGAGAGATTTCTGCCTCGATAAAGGATCGATCATCTTGGCTGAAATGTCGTGATTTAGTGACTATGGGCTTACATCGGGGAGAAAGATTGGCAAACAAGGAGGGCTTTTCGAGCGACGCTGCCGAAAGCGCACAAAACGGTACTTTGGAAATAGTAAACTCCGGCTTTGACCCTCCAAACTCGAAAGTGAGTCTTTTGCGTTGTTTCTGGAAATCCTGTTCCAGGAGCACATCACTGCATAGGTTTTTGAGCACCCCAAACCAGGTGGAGAAATAAGTGCGGCCATTGAGAATAAGGTTGCCAAGACAAAAGCTGGAAGAATTGGTGGCCAGTGTCGTCAGAGCCATTGCAATTTCCCTGTCTGAGGGGTAAATACGCAGTTTTAACTTACTGACAGCCCGCTCACTAATGAAGCTGTCAGAGCTGCATGAGTCGATTAGTGCACTCAAAATGTGTCCATTTACCGAAACCTTCGTGGCTGCATGGGACAGACTTTGGGGAAAAACAGCTGTGATGGGAGGAGGGGCAGTTTTACCCTTGACAGCTGTAACCTTAGTAGTGGTTCTTAGGGGAGGAGCAGTTTCATAGATAGCAGCTGTAACCTTAGTAGTAGCTGTTGGGGGAGGAGCAGTTTTATAGATAGTAGCTGCAAAACTAACAGGAGCTCTTGACTGGTATACCTTAGAAAAGTGGCCTTTCTTACTAACAGAGGCTCTTGACTGGAATACCTTAGAAAAGTGACCTTGCTTGCTGCAATGTTTGCAGGTTGCGTTACGAGCAGGACAAAATTTCCTATAATGGAACGCACCTCCACAGAAGAAACACTTCCTTCCAGATTGCCAAGATGCTGCTAGGGCGGGGTCGTCATCAGTGAAGGCTTCTAGGGTAGGGTTGTCATCCGCTAAGTTAGAGTCATCATCGGTGAGGGCTTCCGCCCGAGACCTATCAAAGGAGTCATTAAAAGTGATAGCAGCAGCCCGTGCACGAGGTAAAAGATAGGTATCTGCATTCCTCTTTGCTAAGTCCAGGGAACATGCCTGGTCATAGGCAGCATGTAACAAGAGGGTTTTATTCTCCAACAGACGCTGGCGTATGAAGGGAAACGCGATCCCATTAATAAAGGAATCACGAATTAACTCCTCCTGGTACTGCTCAGCTGTGACAGCTTTAAGATTACAATCCTTGCTGAGCCTGCGAAGTTTCTGAAGGAATTCTTCAAGTGATTCCCCGGGTTGTTGTCGAGTTGTGGCCAGTAGATGCCGAGCAAAAATTTCATTTGGGGCCTTAACATATAGTTGCTGTAATATTAGGATAGCGGAGTCATAGTCTACACAGTCTTTGATATAGTCAAACACATGAGGCGATACGTAATTGGAAAGTATCTCTAATTTATCAGGAACATTCTCACCACACACCCTGAGGCAGTTGCTGAAAGTACGATACCAGTGTTTCCATACCTTAGCAGTTGTAGGTGAATTCGGGTCCAGGTCAAGATGGGCGGGTCTGAGTAGTTTGTCCATGATGGATTGATTACTATGCCGGAGTTCCCTTCTGCAGTTGAAGTCGTAGCTGGCTGTTCCCGAAATCACTCAGAGCGTGGAGCCGATATCAAGTTGATTAAATTGATGTAATAAAACTCACTACGCACTTGGTTTGAGTATAAAGCAAGGCTTTAATCAACTTGTTTCAGAACATGGAGGTCTAGTTGTACTTCACTAGTTCCTTGTCTTACAAAATGTCCCTGGGCAAGCTGGTCCCACGCCCGAGTATTTATACTCCTTGGACAGCGCCACCAGCTGGCCGTCCAGCGTTATTTCATGAGTAGTTTCTTTATGATGATAAGATTTATAACACTCCATCCATCGGATGAGCACATATCATTGCACTCACTCATAGGCCTGTTCTTTTCCTCCATGCAGGAGAAGAGAGCACAGAACACCAGGGAAAGGGAGAGAACTGGAGGGGGTCCTCCGCATATCATGCAGCTCACAACTGCAGAGGAGAAGGCGCTGGAGTTGGCTATTGGAGATGGGGAGCTCCCAGATTCCTGGTGACACAATTTAAATAAAAGCCACCCACATGTCATACGGCACTCAGTCATGTTGACTTGGTTTCAACAGCGAGTGAAATATTCATAATGATAACTTGCAACATTCTTACCTTGTCACGACTAATTCATGTCTTTTATCTCCCATCGGGCCTTCACGCATGCAGCAGTAGTCGGTGGGCGTGATGGGCGACGAGTCCTCACAACAGCTGAGTCCTTCTGAGGGTGCACCATCACAGGACTCATGCATACCGTGCACCAGCTCAGATACTCACATTTTGGTGGGACCAGTAAAACAGATAGTTGGGTTTTCACCTGGAGGCTCACGCTTCACAGGGGAGCAAGAGCAGATGGTGGAGACAGGGACAGCAGTGGAGAGTCCACGTTGGAGGGCAAAGCCCTCTTCAAGCGCTGCTCAGCTGGACACAGATGCTGTACCCTGGGGGCCGTCGATAAAGCAGCGAATCATTGAGCAGCAGCAGAAAATGTGTGATGCACTGACAGGCCTTCAGAGTACACTCACCATGATTGCAGAGAGATTGGAGGAGTCCACTTCAATCATGAGGTGGGGGTGTTGTCGCAGGTGATGTCTTCTTCCATGGATAGAGTAGCCAGTGCCATGCTCCAATCAAATGAATTCATACGCCTTCATCACCACCGTGCAGACTCTGGATGTCAACATGTCTGCCACCTTAAATAGGTTTACAGATACCTTAGCCTTGGCCTTACGGCGTCCCACTGATCTGTACCAAAGTGTTCTCCAGCACAGTGGTAGCAGTGAAATGCGGCTGGGCCATGAGAGGGATGATGGCGAAAGGGGTCACGGAAGTGGGGACTCCACTCAAAGCGCTTCCACTTCTCAGCCACAGCCCACCTCGCAGTCAGGCAACTTGCTGCCTCATACCCCGATGGCCGTGTCTTCAGATGCAGGTGGAGCAGTCTTTGGCGGGACCCTCATGGGCTCCAAAGCCCAGAGGCTGTTGGCCAAGAGCATCCCAACAGTCAGAGCAGGGATCTGAGCAGCCTGCCTTTACCTCTGCTGAAGCAACACAGGTTGCACCACATAGGAGTAGCAGAAAAAAGAGTAAAGCTTTGTAGTTGCACAAGGTAATGCACATGAGTGTCTGAGAAAATGTTATTTTGATAAGTTTTTTGTTCTTTATTTAGCTCACATAAATGTTGTGTTTCACCACTTTCCTGTCTTGTCCATTCTTGGCTTCTGGGTGGTAAGTGGCCTTCTAACTTGTTTGATGATAAATGTGAAGACATGAATTGATGGGGACCAATGGGAGGGGATGTTCAAGAGGTCGTTGGTTTGCAGAACTGCTTTGTGTCAGTGGCATTGGGACCAGGTGGGGAGGTGCGGGAAGAGTGGCCATTACATTTTCTGGTGATGTGTCCACTGGTCCAACCTAAGTGAACCTTGCGTTAATAAAGGCATCCCGAACAGCAATGTCACCCTCCTCCTCCTCCTCCTCTTCTTCCTCCTCCCCCTCCAAATCATCCGAGGAGGATCTAAGTTCTTCGCTTTGTTCCTCCTGCAGGTCCAACCCTCACTGTTATGCAATGTTGTGCAGAGCACGGCACACCACAGCCATTCTGGAGACCCTGGCTGATGCGTATTGAAGGATGCCTCCAGATCTGTCAAGGCACCTGAAGTACATCTTCAGAATTCCGATGGTCGGTTCAATCACACATCTGATGGTGATATGGCATTCATTGTAGCGTTGTGGGACTTCAGTGTTGGGGTTTCTGACAGGTGTCATGAGCCAAGTTTGCAGTGGGTATCCCTTGTCGCCTAGCAGCTACCCCTTAATTCTGCTTCCAGGTATGAAGAGATCAGGGAGCTTGGACTGCCGCAGGATGAAAGCATTATGGCAGCAGCCTGGGAATCTGGTGCACACATGCATACAGATCTTTTTGTGGCTGCACACCAGCTGCACATTGACGGAGTGGAAGCCTTTGCAGTTGACGAATGCTCCTGGTTGTTCTGGGGGTGCCCGGCTTGCCTGCAGCTGATGGCATCCTGTACCTGTGGGAAGCCAGCCAGAGCTGTAAAGCCGCACCATCGCAGGCAAAGTTGACATAATTTCTGGCCCTGAAAAACAAACCCCAGGGGGTTGCGTGCACGCAGCATAATGCGCTCAAGTGAAATGCAGAAGTCAGCGGGTTGGAGCCGGCTGCCCGACATGCTGTCAATTTTGCCATTTTTAATCCCCCACCCGCACCCACGCCCACGTGCTCCTGCAGATTAAAATTCAGCCCACGGTAATTCCAGTTTTAAATCTGCACAGCTGTAAAGTGACTATAACTCCCAGGCTGTTGAAGCAAGAGGATAACCAGCACTGGTCTGCCTTAATTGCAACAAAAGAAAGCATTGTATTTACCTCATGAAATGCCTGTACCAAATTTATATTTCCAATTAAAATAAAGCATCAAGAGATCTTTTAACTGACATCTCCCAGCGTATGCATGCAGGATCTTCAATCAATCAAACAGAACAGGGGCAGGCTATTCAATAAGCTGGGCCATCAAACACTACAACATTGTCCTCATCTAAAGTCTTCTAGCATGGCTTGCTGGCTTTCAATCGAAATAGAAGATCATAAAGTATGTAACAAGAGGGGACACATAGCCCATCAGGCCCACTCCCTCAAGAAACGCTGTACAATTTACCCAATCATGCAGCCTACCCACTAAATTCCTGAGGGATGCAACCATCACAGTTAAACCTTCAAAAAGCTCTGTGAAATTTCTCTCTTAATTCCTCCAAAGGTAATTGAGCAAACTCTGCAAAAGCAACCCAATCTGGACCCATTCACACAGCTTTGACCAGTTGCAGGTTGTGGTCTACATCCATGGAGAAGCAGTGGATGGACTATTTTTTCCATGGAGTATTTGATCATCTGTATCTATGCTTATCCTTGTGAACTTCAATCCCATGCGGAAATAGATATTTATCTAGTGCCTTTTTAAAGGATTTAATTGATAAAGCATTAAGGGGGAGAAATTGGGTTGAGGTGCCAAAATGGCGCCAAGTTCGCCTGGGCGCTGATTTTTGCGCAGCGTTCAGAGCATTAGCGAACGTCAGAAATTCAGTTTCAGCGCCCCTAGAGGGAGGCGGGGCGAGGCTCGAGGCGCTCCACATCCCTCTTAGGGTGCTGAAACTGAATATCGCAGCGCAACGTGCCGCAGCGCCACACGCTGCGGCACGGCATGCTGCAGTACTGCAGGCCTTCCTCCCATTGTTAAGAGGGAGGGGCCTGCAACAACGTGATCCCTGATTGCGAGTGCCGGCAAAAGAGCCCGGCACCAAGGAGAAGTGCCGGGCTCTCGGGAAACAGCCGGCAATGCCGCGTGGGGGTGGGGTCAGGAGGCCGGGGACGGAGGTGCTGGCAGGCGGCCGCCAAAAAAGGCGGCCGCCCCGCACCTCCACCTTAACTTGCGCCACTGCCGGCACAGCAAGGCCCCGTAAACCGGGCGCAGGTAGCGAACGGCGCTACTGCGGCGTTCGCTACCAAATATCGTGATCAGGGCGCTAATGGGGCGCTGCACACACCGATGATGTCATCGGTGGTGGCGCAGCGCAACAGGCTAACGCCACCATTAGCGCCCCCGCTGAATATCGCGGGAGGCGCGGCCAGTGGCGCTACAGCCACTGACTGCCCTCTTTAGGCACTAATAGGTGGCGCGACATACCCAATTTCTCCCCCTAACTGTTTTATGCCTAATTCACGTATCAACTATTCTCTGTGGGATGGGTGAAATGATCTGATTCTCCAGTGCTGCTTGAACTTACATTGAGCTGAAATTCTCCAGTTCTATGACCACAGTCCAAAACACATTAGCTGCTTATATCTATGTTATCCATGCTTCAGAATATTTTAAACCCCTCTTCAATCTTATTTTCTGCAATGAAAGCAAGTTAATTCCTGTGAATCTCACTACATCCTTTAGAGTTGTCAAAGAACCATTTTAGTCACTCTTCCTTGAACTCACTCTGTTAATCCTATTGAGAGCAGCTTCACATTAACTGGATTTTAGCAGTGAATGTTCAATAATTAAACCCAGTGCTTTCTTTTCAGCTTTTGCTAATGGCATTTGTATGTATCTCCTAACCAAAGATTGGTGAAGTCAAGCGTAGGTCCCTTGCAGTCAGAATCAGGGGAATTTAGAATGGGGAACAAAGAAATGGCGGACCAATTAAATACATACTTTGGTTCTGTCTTCACAAAGGAGGACACAAATAACCTCCCAGAGATGTCGGGGAACATAGGGTCTAATGAAAGGGAGGAACTGATAGAAATCAGTATTTGTAGGGAAATGATGTTAGAGAAATTGACGGGATTGAAGGCCGATAAATCCCCAGGGCCTGATAATCTACATCCTAGGGTACTTAAGGAAGTGGCCCTAGAAATAGTGAATGCATTGCTGGTCATCTTCCAAAATTCGATAGACTCTGGAACAGTACCCATGGATTGGCGGGTAGCTAATGTTACCCCACTGTTCAAAAAAGGTGGTAGAGAGAAAACGGGGAATTACAGACCGGTAAGCCTGACATCGGTAGTGGGGAAAATGCTAGAGTCCATTATAAAAGATGTAATAGCAGAGCACTTGGAAAACAGTGACCGGATTGGACAAAGTCAACGTGGATTTACAAAAGGTAAATCGTGCTTGGTAATCTACTGGAATTTTTTGAGGATGTAACTGGTAAAATAGATAAGGGAGAACCAGTGGATGTGGCTTTCGATAAGGTCCCGCATAAGAGATTAGTGTGTAAAGTTAAGGCACATGGGATTTGGGGGCAAGGTATTGACTTGGATAGAGAACTGGTTGGCAGACAGAAAGCAAAGAGTTGGAATAAACGGCTCTTTTTCCGAGTGGCAGGCAGTGACTAGTGGGGTACCGCAGGGATCGGTCCTTGGACCCCAGCTATTCACAATATATATTAATGATCTGGACGAGGGAACTAGATGTAATATCTCCAAGTTTGCAGACGACACAAAGTTGGGTGGGCGTGTGTGCTGTGAGGAGGATGCCGAGAAACTCCAGTATGATTTGGACAGGTTGGGTGATTGGGCAGAAGCATGGCAGATGCAATATAATGTGGATAAATGCGAGGTTATCCACTTTGGTGTCAAAAACAAGAAGGCAGATTATTATCTGAATGGCAATAGATTGGGAGAAGGGGAAGTGCAACGAGACCTGGGCGTCCTTGTGCACCAGTCGCTGAAGGTAAGCATGCAGATGCAGCAGGCGGTTAAGAAGGCAAATGGTATGTTGGCCTTTGTAGCGAGAGGGTTTGAGTACAAGAACAAGGATGTCTTGCTGCAGTTGTACAGGGCCTTGGTGAGACCACATCTTGAGTATTGTGTGCAGTTTTGGTCGCCTTATCTGAGGAAGGATGTTCTTGCCATGGAAGGAGTGCAGCAAAGATTCACCAGGCTGATACCTGGGATGGCAGGAATGATGTATGAGGAGAGATTGGGTCGATTGGGCTTGTAGTCGCTGGAGTTTAGAAGAATGAGTGGGGATCTCATTGAAACTTATAAAATCCTAACAGGACTAGACAGACTAGATGCAGGAAGGATGTTCCCGATGGTCGGGGAGTCCAGAACCAGGGGTCACAGTCTAAGGATAAGGGGTAAGACATTTAGGACAGAGATGAGGAGGAATTTCTTCACCCAGAGAGTGGTGAACCTGTGGAATTCTCTACCACAGAAGGCAGTAGAGGCCAATTCAAACATATATTCAAGAAGGAGTTGGATATATTTCTTAAGGCTAAAGGGATCAAGGGATATGGGGAGAAAGCAGGGACAGGGTACTGAATTTGGATGATCAGCCATGATCGCATTGAATGGCGGAGCAGGTTCGAGGGGCCGAATGGCCTAATCCTGCTCCTATCTTCTATGTTTCTTTTTCCCTCTCCCTGGCCAGGAATGGCTGAGGCCCCTACTTGAGGTCAACTGGCTCGGGGCAGAGCAGCAACTGAAGTAGGAAGCTCATGGAATCTTGTGGCAACTCATACCTGTTAGACATTACTTTATCATGGCATTCACTAATCAGTTGGGAAAACTAGTACTGCATTTTTGCTACATGCAGATACATTTTTGACGAGGCCATTTTGTTTCACGTACATGCACTCGGGGCCATTTTTTCCTTTTTTGTGGAGAAAATGGTCAATTGCCCTTTTTCCATAGATATTAACAAACTGGAATCAAAATGGTGCCTATATGCATTTTGCTAAGGACAACTTTGTCCAACAGTTTAGTTGGTGTGAATGACTTAAAACTGGCTAATCAAAAAGCAAGTGTAATCATGATCCTCTAATATTCTTAGACAGCTAATAAGTCAGTTAACTGGAATAAATAATAGTTTGTGAGTCCAGCTGTGATGTGTTTAACACTTTTGAGAAATGACTCAATGACAAACCTGTAAAGTCTGTTTCATTGACCATGCTATGGAGGTCCTTGTCAACGGTAGATTGGAGAAATAGGATTTGAAGGTAGGCATAAAGTCCAGAAGCATTCTCGGTGGGGTAAATTGGAAGGAAAATGTAACAGATAACCTGAAGTCAGGACCAACTGCTGTGAGGAGTTGGAAAGCGATCAGGAAGAAGATTTACAACTTGTAAAAGCCCTAAGGCAAGACAAGAATGTTACTTGTAGCAGCATAAAACAGCTATGAAGAAGTGGTAGTTGTTACATATATATGTAAAAACGCTGCTCAGACATAGAAATGTTAAAAAGGATGTACCAAAGAAGGTAGTGAGCTGAGCTCACTGGATAACACAAGGTCAACTTGTTTGCTAAATGTCCTGGTGCTCCGAATGCATTGTTTGTGATGTGCCAGGGCTGGGTTGCCGGGCACTGGCAGTCAGCGAAGAGCATGCCGGCTTTCCTTTCCATGCTGGGTGATTGTTCAGCAGTGGGGGAGGGACACTGGATGGAGAGGTCTTAAATGGCAGGCGTGCTAGGGGGATACTAGCCAGTGGTACTAGTGTTTGTTATATATAATGCGGTCTCCCTCCGCACCCACTTCAAATGGGCACTGTGTTACTGGATCATTGTTTAGACTCTCCAACCACATTGTGGAGTGTCAGCTTATTTTAAATGAAAGTAGGAGTCATAATGAGGCCAGTGATCAGCTGGTGCATCGGCTTTCAGCCTCCTTTACACTCACCATCTGCATTGGGGTACATTGTACTTCTTATTTTCAGAAGAGTGGGGGCCTGCTGCATTTCAGCCGCCATCTGATTATCAGCCTTCTGTGGCCCCTCAGACTCCATAGGATGCACTTCAGCAAAGCCCTCATGAGGCCATTTTCAAGAGTTAAGCATCCAGATATAGACATGTTTACCTGTCTAAACAATTGTTAGCTCCCATATGTCTGCTCAAAGCCAGAAGCCACTACAGCTTGGAGGCTGTAGAGTCTCACCATTTCCTGAATGGAAAGGTTTTTATATACATTTTCTCCATTTTCCGTAGTCGCATTAATACGTCAGAAGAACAGAGAAAGTGAAGGATATAGTTTTTGGCCCTTATTGGCCTTGCAAGCTGCAATTCTCAAATTCATGGCAGTCAACAGAGGCAAGATCCCACTTGGTTAGGAAGTTAAGTGCATCTGGAGCTAGGAAGATGCCAGTTGATGGTCTGATTATTAAAAGATGAAGACAGTTTGCTTAAGGTCTCCTGTCTCTATTGTTAACTACCTTGATTAATTCATACTGGGCATCCACAAATGGAAGGTATAACACAAAATGGTAAAGTTTGAGCAATCTGTCCTATTAAGCCTTTTAGTACTATTTCATGTCATGTCTCACATATTCTATATTATCTCTAGGAACTGTTGGACAATGATTTGAAGCCTAGTTTTATTTTATTTCATGACACATTTGCGTTTCTCCAGCGAGTTCCAATTGACAGCATATGCAAGGCTGCCACACAATAGCTACACTTAACTCTTCGACACAACAATGCCTTTGGCAGATCAGTTCTGACAGTTGATATTATAATTCCTGCGCAGGGGCCTTCTCTTTCATAGAATTGTACACCTCTGATGTGCTCTTATGGTGTGTGCAAGTTATGGGATAAAAAAGAACAAAAGATTCCCCACATGTTAGCGTTGCCTTCATTCTTTAAATGATATGTATCCTCTGCACACCACAGTGCGATCCATCTAATCCCACAACCCCTCTAGGAGTATAGTTTAGCAGAGAGGGCATTAATTTTCAATGGTTAGTTTCAGTTTAGCTTCAGGTCAAAATGAATTGGATGCTTCATCTCTCCTTTTATTAAGCATAAAGGGATTTATAGGATGCAAGAGATGGGGAATAGAGTCATATAATACAGTATTTTCATGTGTGTGCTCAGGTAGGTAATCTATCTTTACATAGGCTACAACGGGGAAGAGAATCTATTCCAGGGAGAAATCTCTTCGGGCCAGATCACCCTGCCATAATCCACCCTGCTCTTATTTTAAAGGCAAATCATGCACATAATAGGAAGGCAAGGAGTGGGACAGGTGAGTAACTTTTAATTGAAAGTGAAATCAGAATTGTGGAATTAACAGGGAGCGAGATTGTTGGAAGATTTTGATCTGAGCAGATTGAACCAAACTGCCCAGTCTGCACTATATTTATTTATATATACAGGACCACTGCTTCATGGTGACTGAATAAATCAAAGTAAGTTTTCAATGCTCGTGGTTTCAGGATTTTAGTCTGTGTTTTAGGGATTGTATTTTGTGACTCTACCTAATTTCCTGTGAAAAAGGAAGACCTGTTCTCGTGCCTATAACATGCAATGGGGCTACTATTTACTGAATAAGTCAAATCCCATTGTTATCCTTTGAGATTCTGAAATTTTTACCAGTGTTTTGAAGATTGCATCTTGTAGTTCCAGCCATTTTTCTATCAAAAACAAGTGGCCTTGATCATATAGTCTATGAATTCCATCCTGTTACAGCAATGTGTCAAAGTGTTTAATAACTCATCTATTGGCAATGCAATATCCAAATGGATAAGTGTGCTTATGTACTCATAAGGGGTGATTGCTTGATGTAATTCTCCCAGCAAACAGTGCCAGATTGTGGAATCACCATTATAATGTCCCATCTGCTCTCTTTTCAGCCACAGAGGAACATTCACTAGAGCATTAATCATTATGTACTACACATAGTTCTGTTAACAACACAGTGAAAGGAATATAGTGATGAGGAAGCACATAGCACTGGTGAGGAAGGGGTAGTGGAGGTGGGGATGATGAGGGGGCCAGTATATGCAGAGCAGGGACCTGGTTTGCTGACTACTCATGAGATACCTTGGGGGACACACCTTACTAGGCCTGCTTTCCCACAGAGGATATAACAACATATAAACATTGTTGAGCACTCAATTGCCTCCCTATTCATGGCAGTGTAAGATGGTCTGGCTAGGTGTTATAGACAGTTATCTGCATGGCAGCCTGCTAATTGTACAGAGAGCAACACCAAGTGGGAGGTGCAGTAACAAATTCATTAATGCAGGCTACAGACATTGTGGCAGGAGTAACTACGATGATTGCCTTGGGGTCCAAACTCCAAGAAACAGTTAAAGCTGGCTTGAATTTGCTTTGGGAGGAAGGGATTCAGAGATCTCATGCATGTCCAGCATTCCACACTCACAAGCTCCAGCTCAACTCTTTCATGTAGTCAGCTCCTGCTCAGGTTAGCTGCAGTTCTATTGCAGCACATAACATTGCACAAGTGGCTGTAGGTACAGCTTCCAGAAATAAGGAGCTTCTAATGACTCCAGTGAAGGAGACCTCTGGTACTGATGCAAGTATGTCAGGGTTATTTGGACATACAGCTCACAGGACTTCTGAATCCCATTGATGAGCAAGCACCCACCTGTTAGGTGAGAACTTTGGTGTAGGATACATGCTCAAGATTTACAAAGAAGTTCCATGAGTCACAATGGGTAACCCAAAAAGTGCACATTGAGCCTGCACACTACATACTCTGAAATATTACATTCACTGAATAAAATTATTTTATTTGCAATATATTTTATAGTTTGTCATTATTTTGTCATGCAGAAAAGAAAGCGTTGGTCCTTCAAAAGTAAAGCAAACTGAACATATTCAGTTCTCAGCAAAAATGAAACAGGTAAATCAACTAGGAGCTCAGTGATTGTAAATATGTCCAGTAGAGTGTATTAATGAGTAGTTTCATAGCTCACTGGCACAACGGAGAGATGAGACTCTTATGCAGCGGTCTCCATGGCTGCAATGGCTGGTGTGCTGCTGATGGTTCCTGTGGGCCATCATCCTCCTGGACTTCTATGGCTTGCTGCTATTCCTTGGCCAAATCCACAATAAGGCCTCTCCATGGCGATATTGTGCAGCGTGAACCACATTGTCACGATTTTGCCAACTATCTCTGAGGCATCTTTTAAAGTCTGCCTGACTGTTTATGGATCTGAATCATTGTTTTAGAACCACAAATATCAGCTCAATGAGTGTCATGTGCCTCGCCATATCTATTCTCTGCTTCAGTACTGGGTTTTGCAAAGCTGTTTTCAGCCATGGTTAACACCTCATAGCCTATAGCTTTGAAGAGCCAACCATCATCCTTCAAAGACCTGGATCACATTGATTATCTCAGAACAAACACATTATGGGTAATTCCTAGGAATAGTTCTTTGACATGCATTACTTTCTGGTGGGGGTCACATACCATTTGCATGTTGATGGAATAATAGATCTTATTCAGGTATATCCTAGGATTACTGGTAGAGGCAAAAATAGAGAGTGTGCACACTGTCAATGTGCTCTTTACCGAAGGGAAGCAACCAATTTGGTAAAATTTTAACTGCCTTTGCTGCTGCTGGTCTGTGCTGATGTATGTGGGAGATATCATGCAACATGTCTGACTCCTGTGATATCCTCCATAGGTGTCTGGGAAGACCCTATGGCATAAAAATTGAGGGCAGTGGCAACCTTAACTGTAGACAGTTGACTATCCCTGCAGGTCTTCTTGGATTCGGAGGCACATTTCAGCCCCAGCCACTATCTGCTCCTCTGTCATGCAGTCAGCAGCTGACTCTTTTCTGATACTTTTGCTGCCTGCGGTAGTTTGTGATACGTTTGTGGCTGTGCCTCTGGTCTTTTGTACTCCTGAGCCACCCTCCGCTCTGCTAAAACATACCTTGCAGTGGTCGCTTCTCTCGCGCTATGTACCAGAAAATTCCTTTCAGCTGACTTACACATGTTCGGACCTAGTGTTCATTACTTACTTTTTTTGTTTTTGCTTCCCCTCTCCTCTTGGCAAAATTCTGCATCAATTTCTCGTGCGTGACCTTTAACAAGGCCTTTACCATGAACAATTTTACTTGTGCTAATTTCTGTGAACATATTTTAGAGTGGAGTCAGGCTATTGGTGCAAATAGGTCAATTCTACCAGTCTTGTCCCATTCCCTGTTTATGCAAATCTACCTTACTGTCAAAATTAATAGAGAATTATTCATATTTTTTCAGAAACGCACAATAAAAAAGTAAAAGACTGAACATTTTGCATTCAAATTTTCCACAATCTGGAATTTCAAGCAACTTATTATAAGTACTGAAATTTAAATAGTATCCCATTAATTAAGCATTTTAATTAAGCACTAACAGTCACCATGGTGCATCGCTGAGGCAGTAATATCTATCCACAGTTAAACGCCAAGGCAGCTGTGACTGAGGGATTTGGCCAGAATCCAGGAGTATTGTGTACAACATTCACCCAGTGCTCTTATTCCGAATCTCTCTGCACTGATCACTCACTAGCTGCAAACTATAAATACGACAGACTGACAGCTTGCTACGATATTAGTAATCAAAATTAATGTGAAACTGGAAAATAATAGTTAGAACAGCATCACAATCAGCCAGAGCCTAATGGACTCCTAATCAATTTGTTATGAATTCAAAGGCCATCAATTGCTAATCGTTCGTCTCACATTCTCCAATCATATTACAGTACTGCAATGCTCTTGCCTTTATAGGATGCTGATTATTAAAATAAGACCTTCGGTTGAAAATTGATCCTGACTGTCTAAAACAGAATTTTACAACCTCTTTCTTAACCTGGCAGTGAACATTGTAGTTTATTTTTTAACAAGTTGCTGTTTTTTTTTCTTTCATTTTATTCGTTGTCCTTTATTTCCCTGCTTTGTAGGACAATACATTCGGGCAAGAAAATATTGTGATACATAAAAGCCTTGGGGGAAAATTCGGTTGGTTAGCGCCTCCGGGGGCGCTAATGGTGTGCTAGGAACTTAGCACCCAAGTGTGGCGAATTTAGCGCCGCTTGCGAAATTGACCAGTCATTTTGCGGCGGCGCTAAACGCTACCGCCACGATCTCCTGCGCCCGCAGATCATGATGTCAGTCAAGCATGCAACGCCCCGGTAGAGCCCTGGACCGGATATTGAGTCGCGTCCCCTGCCTTAGCGCCTGCTGCTAGGAACGACAGGTGGAGGGGAACGTTTTCAAGTCGGGAAGGGGCTGGGGGAGCGCTATTTAAAGGCGGAAGCTTCCTGCCTTTTCTTGTCAGCAAAATTTTTGGTACATGCAGGTTGAGAGGGAGAGAGATGTCTGGAGAGATTTAACGTTGTCCTAAGGAGGTTTGGCCCTCAGCACCATTTTTGAGGTTCCTGAGCGCCGAGCTCTTTCCCTGGGCCTATCCATTAGTGTTTCCAACACAATTGCTTTAAAGGTCTCTCCAGGCCGAGATTCAAGGCTGCAATGAGCAGGGTGTGGCTGGTCAGCAAGATGGCCCCTCCCCTGTAAGATCTGGATGGCGCCAGTCTGTCTGGCTTCCACGGTAACTGACATCGCCTGAGCTTCGGTAGTGTTCTGAGGTAGCGCCTTGCTCCCCGACGTTTGTGCCTTAAGAGAGGTGTCTAGCACCTGATTTAGCGCTCAAATCACCTACAGGGGTGATAGAGGCAAATTTTGCATTCGGAGGCGATAATTAGTGCCGGGTGCTACACTTTGCGCCCGGCCAATATTAGCGCCCCAAAATGGATGATGCCCAATTTTTCCCCCTTAGGGTCTTGTCGTGTCCGGCATAAGCCAAAGACCACCTATAGGATGTGTAAACCACCGGTTCAAAATTCATGCCTGTCTGAGTGACTCCTGTTTATTAAACATTATTTCTATGAAGATTTAAAGCATGGGACATGAAAATGTCAAAAGCTAAACTAATTCATTGTAGATTTTAAGGGCAGGAATCATCCATGGGAACTTATTGTCAATGCAGAGTAATTCCACCATCTATATCTCACCCATGTAGTCTTAAAACATTTCCTCCCCGTTGGGAGCGCATTGACAGTTGATATTTCAGACTGGGTACAGGCCTCCAACACACTGAGCTGACATCAGTCACAAGCTCAGTCACCAAGTACCTGCATTGAAACAGTGGGGAGCAACATCCTTTACATTTCCGGAACTGTTAATTGTCTATTCAGTGTCAGCAGGGGTACCTACCTGCGGTGGCATTATAAGTTAGCTCTAACATTGGCATGCAGGACCCAGAACCTGCTGTAGATAGAAAATGTTTTATCACATTGTCAGATGGAACTGTTTTTTTTTTGAAGAATATTTTAAGTGCATATTTCCTTTACAGAGGTGACCCATTTTCTTGTTTTTCTCCCTTCCAGGTGTGCATCGTACAAAAGCGAGACACAGAGAAAATGTATGCTATGAAGTACATGAATAAACAACAATGCATCGAGAGAGACGAGGTCCGAAATGTGTTCAGGGAACTGGAGATCCTGCAGGAAATTGAACATGTTTTCTTAGTAAACCTCTGGTGACTATCTAATGTTTCATTAAATATGCATCGTGATATTGTGATCGTGGTTTAAATGTTAATGCCTTTATTTCTGAATAAGAAGACAGCCCTAAGTTGTGAGATGTTATTTTTATACCATGCCTGGTGATCTGCGAAGAAAGAATTTGCAAGTTAGCCAATGTTCAGACTTTCGGGTCAGTCAACCCAACAGGCGCCAGCCCGTCGAGCTTAAGCCCTGATGCAAACTGTTAACATACCATTAGAATAAGTAATGAAGGCGAACTTTGGCATAGCTCCAAGATTATTTTCCAGTTTTAGAGTTAGCACTTTTTATTGAAGAAAATATTGTTCCCTACTTAATAAAGCCAAAACCAGCCTAATTAGACCAGCAAAGTTTGTGTGGGTTTGATCTGGTGTCATATCCAACCCTACTACCAGCTGAGGGTTGATTTGCAATTAGGTTTTCTGTTTCAGTGATATCAAATAAAATACCTTCTCCAAATCTTTCAGTGTCCCAGTCATCATTGCCACTCTAAAACAAAAAGTTATAGTTCACTTCAATGATTTTGGTAAAGGCTTGTAAGGTTGACTCAGGTTGAAAGTATAAGCCTTATGGTACTCTGTAGCAAGGTGTAGTAATTTCAACATAATAAGTAGCCAGGATTGTCTTCTGAGATTTAGAAAACAAAGGATGGAATAGTTTGTGATATGATAACAAAAGTAATTTCTGCTCTGGGCGAATACCTTTTCTAACTGTTTTCTTGTAGGCTGTATAGATCAGAAAAACCATCAGCTATGAAGAATTATTGATGTATTTGTGATGGTTTATATTTCCACCAGCACTATTCTTTCTGAATTACTGTAAGCTTCCCTCTATAACAATGTGGCTTCATCACTTCCCACACAAGCACTGTTTCCCTTCAAGCATTTCCATCTACACCTTGGTGCTTGTCCAATGCTCAGTTACCTTTTCTGACATCCTGTCTCCTGGCCTGTCTCTGCCTACTGAACTTTATCAGAAATGAGGGGGAAAAAATCTAGAGAACTGAGTAAAAGTGAAGTATAATTTGTAAAATAAAAGCCCTTCACAGCTAAATAAACCAATTAAACTACCAAAGTCACGAGTCCATTGAGACTGTGGATGTAAGCTTTGCTATCACTTGGTGGTTCTATCCTTAATAAACTTCCACTCCTCATAATTTATTCTATATTTATAACATTTGCTAGAAAAAACTTGTCTATTAATTCATATAAATAGAGACACACATGAATCAGCAGAAAGTGGGAGTTTAATGGGAGCTCTATAACAAGTGAAAAGTATTCAACTTTGATCATTCTTAGTATGTAGGTGGAAAGATAACATTAATTAACACTGACAACAACTTGCATTTATATAACGCCTTTAACGTAGTAAAATATCCCATGGTGCACAGGAGCATAATCGGACAAAAATATACATTGAGCCAAAGAAGGAGCTATGAGGATATGTCATTAAAAGCTTGGTCAAAAAGGTAGGTTTCGAGGAGCATCTTAAAGGAGGAAAGAAAAGGGAAAAGGTTTAAGGAGGGAATTTCAGACTTAGGGTCTAGACGGCAGAAGGCACGGCCGCCAATGCTGGGGCAAAGAAACTGGAGTTGCACTAGAGGCCAGAGTTGGAAGAGTTCTGGAGGGTTGTAGGGCCAGAGGAGGTTACAGAGATGGGGAGGCGCGAAGCCATGGAGGGATTTGAACACGAGGATTAGAATTTTAAAATTGAGGCATTGGTGGACCGGGAACCAATGTAGGTCAGCAAGCACAGGGGTGATGGATGAATGGGACTTAGTGTGGGTTAGGATACGAGCAGCAGAGTTTTGAATGAGCTCAAGTTCGTGGAGGGTGGAAGGTGGGAGGCTGGCCAGGTGAGCATTGGAATAGTCGAGTCTGGAGGTAACAGAAGCATGAATGAGGGTTTCAGCAACAGAGAAGCTGAGGCGGGGGTGGAGACGGGCAATGTTAGAGGTGGAAGTAGGTGATCTTTGCGATGGAGAGGATATAGGGGGAGAAATTCACTATCACCCCGTTTGGGGCGCTAATTTTTAAAAGTTTGAAAAGTTAGCGCCAGGCACTAATGATTTCAAACTTTTGAAAAATTCGCCGTTTGCGCTCCAAGAAGGAAGTGGAGCACTGAATCAGCAATCGGCAGCAGTCATGGCGAAGACTTCAGCAGTGCTGCACACTGGGCCGTGCAGCGCTGCCACGTTCAAAGGCTCCTTCCCTCCCTTAAAGGGAAGGGCCATCGCCGCAGGCTCTGCAATTTAAAAAGTACCTACCTGGAGCACCAAGGCAGCCATGATCCCGCACGATCGGCCCGGCACTCAAGCAGAGTGCCGGGCTGATCAATCGCGGGCAGGAACATGTGAGAAATACGTGAACAAGAAAGGTAAGTTTTTTTTTTTTACTTACCTCGGCCACCTCGCCTTTAATCATCGCCCCCCGAAGTGGCCGGCCGACCGATACACGCCTCCTGCAGCTGTCGGTGTTTTCACCTGGCGCTGCTGCAGGGGACGGAAGTCAATTTCGGGTCCGGGGCGCTACCGGGGCAATGCACACGGCGATGACGTCACGATATCCGGGCGAAGGAGATCAGGGCGCAACGCTGTAGCGCTGCCGCAAAACTCCTGCCGAATATGGCGGGAGTCGATGTCAGCGCCGCTCCAGGTCGCAAAACCATTTGCGCCCTATTAGCGCCCCCCGGGGGTGCTAACTGGAGGTGCAAAGGCACCCAATTTTGCCCCCATAGGGTCGGAAGCTCAGCTCGGGGTCAGATTGGACACCAATGTTGATAGCAGTCTGGTTCAACCTCAGAGAGTGGCCAGCATGTGAGATGGAATCTGTGGCGAGGGAACAAAGTGTTGATGGTGGGGTACTGAATACGATGGTTTCAGTTTTCCCAATGTTTAACTGGAGGAAATTGCGGCTCATCCAGTACTGGATGTTGAACAAGCAGTCTGACAACAGCGGCAGTGGCGAGGTCGAGAGAGGTGGTGGTGAGGTAGAGCTGGGTGTCATCAGCATACATGTGGAACCTGATGTCATGTCTTCAGATGATGTCACCGAGAGGCAGCATGGCTGTTAATTACTAAAGGGTGTCTGTGTGTATTGAGTAAATATTGTTTGCTCTCTTCACTTTCCTTTTAAACTATGCCAAACATCCAGTGAGCTATAAGTGCAGCAGCTTACAATCTAGCTGTGGTTCAGTGATAGCATTGTGTTCATAAGTAATGTGTGAACATGCCCGGAGTACTCCATGCAATCAGAAGTATGGTCAGAGAAAATTAACCAATTAGCCTCTTTTTTTGTGTGGGACTTAATGATGATCGTAAAGGAAGGATTACATCACCCAAAAGACTGTTTAAGAATCTTTTGTAAAACTGAGCTATTGGTTGTGTACTGCGCAAGATTGAGCTTTTCTTGATACAAGCTGTGAAAGCAACACTAAGATGGGAGAAAAAAAAGAAAATATTTCAGTTGCTTATGTTGTTTGCTCTTTTCCATTGTGTCCCTGCTCTCCTGAAGGTACTGAGTCTTGCTGGGATACAGTTTAGCATTTACAACCAGCAGCTCTTCACTAAACTGACTGGCCTAGAAATTCAGTGGGCTTTGCGCCCAGTTACCGCCCAAAGAGGGCTTCTGCGCCAGTCTGCAAACTTCAGGCGAACTTCATTGACGTGCTAATTGCGGCGGTAGCCGTTAGCGCTGCGCCGCCACCGATGACGTCATCGGTGTGCGCAGCGCCCTGGTACCGCCCCGACACCGGCCCGACCCCCATCTTCAGTGGCGGCCGCCTCTTCCGTGGCGGCCGCTAATAACATTCAGAGACCGGGTCCGTACAGCAGTCTTAGTGGGGCGCTTTAAGGTGGAGGTGCGGCCGGCCGCTTTTTCGGCGGCCGCCTGCCCGCACCTCCTTCCCCGGCCTCCTCCACCACCCCCCCCCCCCCCGCGGCATTGCCGGCCGGTTTCCGGGAGCCCGGCACTTCTCTGTTGTGCCGGGCTCTTTTGCCGGCACTCGCGATCGGGGCTCCGGCTGCTGCAGGCACCTCCCCCTTAAGAGAGGGAGGAAGGCCTGCAGTACCGCAGCCTGCCGCTCTGCTGCGGGTGGCGCTGCGGCCACTAGCGCGCCGATATTCAGTTTCAGCGCCCCAAGCGGGGGCGGCCACACCCTTGAACAGCGGCCGTCCTCGACTTTGGGCGCTGAAACTGAATATTGGCTGGGCGCGAGTGGCTCCGCGCCCAGCGGTAAATTCTGGCCGCCAGCGAGCTGGCGGGGCTATAGCTAATTTCTAGGCCATTATTTCTAAATAGTGCCAGCCGGCAGGGTGACATCAGAGCCAAGTCCAATCCTATTTATATCCAAAAACCTAGGACCTTCTAACCCATAAGGTGTAGTGCTGCACCATATGGTGCCTTTATCCACCAGGTCATTGAGGGAGCTGTTTAATCAACATCAACTGCAACATAAGTTACTGCAAAACCGAAAACAGAATTATAACAAATGATCTTTCTGAATTTTTCAGTTTGAATAATCACAACACAGTTTAAAATTGCAAAAGATCACTAGAAAGGTAAGTAAATATTTGTTTTACATAATCCAGAAATAATTTTACAAAGAGATACACTTCAAGACATTTGAAAGTGGCAGATATGCTTGAATTAAATCTAAAAATTGTAGCTGAAGTAAATTTGCATCTTTATAGACACTTGGCTAGATCAATTTGAGTAATTCAGTTGATTTTGAGAGTTAAATTCTTACAATTATCAGTGCAGTTACTGTGGGTCATTTTCAGACAATCAAAACAAAGTCATAGCAGTCTAGATTAATGCAACAGTAAAACACAAAATGGAAGAAATTATCCAGACATTAAATGACAAACCCATAAGAACAAGTAGGAGGTGACACTATAAAATTCTGTAATTGGGTGGTGACTGTAATAATTTGTGACATTGCAATGGAAATATTGTCAATAGAAATGGGAAACAGATGCATTTAGAAATGAATCAATCTGGTTATTCACATTTTAATACAGAAAAGTACATATAATGCTGGGGGAGTCAGAATATCCATTCTGATCACAAAGAAAACATCTAAGCTGAAGGGCCTAAGCAACAGAAGCAAATGTTTAAAAACAGCTATAAATGATTGAAAATTAACTATTCCTTTCACAGAATATAATAGCTCATCCATATGATTAATTCCAGCACACTATTCACTCGTTCCATCATGTGGAAGCCTTTATCCAAGTATGTAACTTCTTGGCAAATTAATTGTAGAATTTGTCATAATTGAACTTTATCTTGATATAGTGTCTTGAAAAAGAAAGAATAATGGTTTTAATATTGCACAGAAAAATCATATAATTCAGTATTAGAAGCTATCCTGTTTTCAATGGACAGTTTAGTTTTAAGGTAGGCTGGCCAGTAATGACAGAGAGAAAACGTTTTCATTTTTCAGAAGCTGGGGAGAGTGGGGATAGGAGTTTAAAAAATTTGCTCTGTGCATGTGCAGAGCATAAATGTTTCAATTGTACTGCTTCCAATCAAGATATTAACATATTTTGGGGACCTCAGGATACACAAGCAGTAGCAGTACCAGGAATGACTGAGAGACAGGGTTAATACTGTTTGAAAACTCTCTCAGAAAATGTGTGAACGGCCTGTAGTTCAGGAGTTGTGAGTAAGTCAGCGCTGGCCGTAGAGTTTGTTTTGGGAATTTAACCAGTGGATAGCTGAGCCATACAGAACAGGAAGGTTGAGATTTGGGGCTGGATTTTCCCATTTCCCACCCACACGGTGCAGGGACCCGGGAGACGGCGGGAAACCTGGAAGTTCGGGTTTAACTCCACAGCATGCATGCAACGCAAAGGACGGGTTCCCTGCCCAGAAGTCAGCTGGATTGGCAGGCTAGCTTCCAGTCGTGCAGGGAACACGGACCAGGAGGGAGGAGGGAGGCGGGGGGGGCGAAGAGGGGGGGAAGGGGGAGAGAGGAGGAGGAGGGGGGGGAGAGAGGTGGAGGAGGGGGAGGGGAGGAGGAGGGGGAGGGGAGGAGGAGGGGGGAGGGGAGGAGGAGGGGGAGGGGAGGGGGGTGGGAGGAGGAGGAGGGGGAGGGGGGAGGGGCGGGGGGAGGAGGGGAGGGGGAGGGGAGAGGGAGGGAGGGGAGGGGGCAGGGGAGGAGGAGGGGGGAGGGGAGGGGGGGTGGGAGGAGGGTTCCAAGCCGTGGGGGAGTGTCCATTCCCCCAGTGTGGGGGGGGGATCCCTGACCCCGGGAACAGGCAGGCTGCTGGCGGCGGAGCTTAGGAGGCTCGGATGAAGCGCTCCTGCTCCTCCCGGCCCACAAGGATTGCTTCCCGAGGCTGAGACCACCTCGTTGTAGCCACCGGGAATCCCGAGCCCCGGTATCCCTGGCCGCCTGCAGTAAAACCTGCAAAGCAGGTTAAAGTAGAGGCTTCAAGCCTCATTATAATATTTAAATTACCAATCCGCTTCCTGGCAGCACCCCCCCTCCCCCTGGTCCCTTCTGAGTGAAAGGTGACAGTGGGCGGGTTGGGGTCGCTTTTTCCACTTCCCCCCCTCTCAACCCCATGCCTCCAACCCACCCTTTCTTACTTCTGAAAATTCCGGCCTTGATCGCAGGTCTATACTGAGTCAGCTGAACTCAGCCAGACAGTAATAGAGGTGTTACCATTGGCTTCAGCATCTCATGATTATCCAGTGTCCTCCTGCGAGAAACATGACCAACTATAATTCCCCTGCGGCGAATAACCTGCTGACACTCACTGTCAGGGTTCACGTATGAGAATAATAGCTTGTTGTGCAAGATACAGGAGGACGACCTTCACCTGTGGAACTGTAGCCCAGTCAACAGTGGCAGGAGAGGAGGGAAAAAATTGGTAGAGTAAAAAAGTAAAGTAGGATCCAATATCAGTTACAGATCCTTTTTATGTAGAAGCTCTTTCACAATGCAGTTGTATTCTATTCTAATTAAAATGGATGGTGCAATTCGTTTTAGAAAAATTAGTCTTATAGGAAACTCAAAATAAAAAAGTGAGTTTGATATTACTGCAGCTTCGGGTTTTGGGGTTCCAAAACATACAGGGGGGAAAATTCAGTTGGTTTGTGCCTCCCGTTAGCGTTTTAAGAGGGCGCTAATGGGGCACAAAGCAACTAGCGCCCGGGCGCGGAGATGTTTGCGCCGCTCACGGAATTAACTAGACATCTTGCGGCGGCGCTAAACACTACCGCCACAATCTCCTGCGCTGGCAGATCGTGATGTCAGTCGAGTGTGCAAAGCCCCGGTAGCGCCTCCTGTCCTACCGCCTGCCGCTAGCAATAACAGGTTGAGGGGAGCGTTTTGCAGTCAGGAAGAGACTGGGGGAGCGCTATTTAAAGGCGACCGCTTCCTGCCTTTTTTTGTTGGTGACATTTTTGCACCACGCATTCTGAGAGAGAGAGAGACTTCTGGATAGATTCAACGCTGTGTGAAGGAGTTTTGGGTACTGAGCAGCACTTTGCAGGTTCACTTTGATTTGCCCTTCCTTGTATCGATTTAGAAGAGACTGTGGGGGCTGCACTCTGAGCTCTTTTCCTGGGTCTCTCCATTGTTCTTTCCAGCAGATTTGATGTACAGGTCTCTCCAGGCCGAGATTCAAGGCTGCAATGAGCAGGATGTGGATGGAGAGCAAGATCGACCCTCCCCTTTAAGAACTGGCCGGCGCCATTGTGTCTGTGTTCCATTGCTGACTGACATCACATGAGCTTCGCCAGCGCTCTGAGGTAGTGCCTCGCGCCTCGGCCTTTGCGCCTTAAGACAGGTGTGTAGCGCCTGATTTAGCATTCCAATCACCTCCAGGGGCGAGAAAAGCCAAGTTTGCAGTCGGAGGCGCTAATTAGCGCCAGGCGCTAACCTTTGCGCCCGGCCGATAATTGCGCCCCAAATGGGGCGATACTAAATTTCTCCCCGGTGGCATATTGGTTAGCACTGTTGCCTCACAGCGCCAGGGACCCGGGTTCGAATCCGGCCTCGGGTGACTGTCTGTGTGGAGTTTGCACATTCTCCCCGTGTTTGCGTGGGTTTTCTCCGGGTGCTCCGGTTTCCTCCCACAGTCCAAAGATGTGCGGGTTAGGTTGATTGGCTATGATAAATTGACCCTTAGTGTTAGGGGGATTAAATACGTGGGGTTACGGGGATAGGGTGGGATATGTGTCGGTGCAGGGGTTACGGGGATCAGGTGGGAGGGTGCTGAATTTGGATGATCAGCCATGATCGCATTGAATGGCGGAGCAGGCTCGAAGGGCCGAATGGCCTACTCCTGCTCCTATCTTCTATGTTTCTATGTCTATGTTTCCCCCACAATGTTTATGGCTCTGTCCTTTGAATAGGATTATTAGAATCAGAACATGGATAATTCCTGGTCAAAATGAGAAAGAAAATAAACTATAAATTGCAAGATGTCCTCCAGTGGCTCATTAAATTTGTACAGCAAGTAGCTGAGCCACACAAAGCAGGAAGTCTGCAAGTTCAGTCCCTATTCTGTGCTGAATTCGCGGTGTGACAATCGGGGTGCTTTAAATGGCCTCCGATCTCTTGAATTAGACAGGGAAAGATTGGCCAGGATTCTTAGTCGTGATCGGTGCCAGGCGTGCTTGGAAGAGAACGTGAGGACGTCCAGGGAGGACAGGATCAGGCTCAGCTTTGATGCCTGCTACAGTCAAATAGCCTGCCAACACTCACTGTCAAGGCTCACATTTGAATATTGACCACTTAGGAAAGGTGCTGGAAGAATGTGGGCAAATTGTTGACCAAGAGGGGAAAGAAGGGGATGAAATTGGCAAGAAAATGATAAATAAGTTGAACGATTTGCTGGAAACTACTCATGACTGTGACAGGTAGGGAAGCCCTGCCTCTGTCTAGAGTCTGCTCCCTGGCAAGCATTTGGCTTCTTAAGTGCAAATTCCCAGTTGAGTCCTTCTGCTGATCTGCTGAATGCTAGTGAAATGTCATGCTAGTTCTGTTGTAGAGCACACCTTTGTTTGGAAGCCATGGGGGGGAAAATTCGGTTGATTTGCACCCGGGCGCGGCGGCGCTAACACCTCCCATGAAATTCAGCGGGAGGTTAGCGGCGACGGTAACCGTTGGCGCCCCGCGGCAATGACATCATCGTCGTGCACAACACCCCGCTCGTGCCCCGGCCACAATCTTCAGTAGCGCCCCCTGACTTACCGCCGGACGCTATGTCCGACAGGGTCAGGGGGGCCTACCTGCGGCCGGGGCGGCGCGAATTAAAGGGGAGGTGCCGAGCGGCCACTTTTGTTGCTGGCCGTCTGCCAGCACCTGCTGCCGTCCTCAGCCTCCTGTGAAGCCCCCCCCTCGCGGAGTGCTGGCTGCGCTCCATGAGCCCGGCACTCCTCTTGAGTGCTGGGCTCTTTTGCCGGCACTCCGATCCCTGGTGGCCCCGCTGGGCCCCGGGTCATGCTGCGCAAGGCCCCTCCCCTTTAATAAGGGGCGGAAGGCCTGCGGTACCACAGCGCGACGTGCCACAGCGCCGCGATATTCACTCATAGTGCCCCAAGAAGGAGACGGGACGCTTCCACCCTGCCTCCCTCTTGGGGCGCTACCAGTGAATTTCGGGGGTGGGGGCGCTAACTTTTTCGAGGCACTAAAAGTAGTGCCCCGGCGAAGTTAGCGCCCCCAAAGGAGGCGTGACCCAATTTTGCCCCCCAATGTACCACCAGCTACTCTAATTATAAACGTACAGATCCTCAGACGTTTATAGCACCCAAGGAGGCCATGTGGCCAATGATGACTGTGCCAGTTGTTTGCTGGAGCAATCCAAAACTAATCCCACCAAAGCTAACTCCAGTTGACCTTTATACCAAAAAATTCAGCTAATTCATCCCAATACCGCTGTGGGTAAATTCACCATGTAGAGAGAATTCCTTTGTTTGCTACTTATGCTCACAATTATAACTTTGCTACAAAAGGTGATCAGAGGAAAACTTTCCCTCGTGGTGCACTGTGCCCAACAGACAGAGATGGAGCCGGTTTGTTCCCCATTCTATGCTGAGCCTGCTCATTTCAGTGGTAGGTGGAAGCAGGTAAGGGAGGGCCAAAATCAGACAGTGTTCGCAGGATCAGCATGCACTGAATGCTGCTGGAAATGCACACGTGGATTTTGGGTCAGGACAGGATTGGACTCGGCCATCGTGCCCCGACAGCCAAATAGCCTGTAATGTTCATTGGCTAGACATAAACACATGGGTAAATTTTCAACTTTAATGCGCCCAATACAGAGCTTCTCTTACTGAGATTTAATGCCCTCAGAAGCCCTTGTCTGCAACATTGGTTTTACTGCTCTGGAGACAGTTCAGAGGTATACTATTGATTGTGGATCACTTTTAAAGGACAGTAGTGGCTGGAATTCAACAAGAAGCATTAGTCCAGACTTGTGATATAACGGAAATACTAAATATTAGAGACAACACAAAAAAAAGAGATCATAAGAAGGATGCCCAGACAGGCATAAACTAGTAATAAGGGAGCAAAATACATTAATGGGCTGAATTTTCCGATCAGAGGCTTCCTGCGGGCAGATGCCTCCGATCGGAAAAAATCTACGAACTTACCTGCTGGCTCCGTAGGTCCCGAGGCTTGCAATCCTGGGCCTCTCCACTACGAAATGCACAGAAGCCCAGGTATCCCAGGGGCACAGGCAGTTCGCAAGTGTCCCTGGGATCACGTGGGCCATGGGGAACCAATCAAAGAAGGGAATCCCCCTTCACACTTTTGACAGGTCTGTGCGCACAGATCTGTCAAAAGTATGAATGGGGACCACTTAAAAAACACAGTTAAACATTAAGTACATTTTTTTTAATCTAGTATTTAAAATTACATTAAATTAAATACTTTAAACAAAAATGTAATTTTGTGAAAAAGATAACGTTTTTTACGGGGCTAAAAATAAACTTACCTTTTTTAAAAGTATTTTTAAATTATAAATGAGTTTTTTTAAACTCTTATGCTGGTAAAAGCAGGCCTTATGTCTATTTTTACCAGGCGTAAGATTTTTAAGGGTTTTCAGCGGGCGGAGGTTGTGCAGAAAGCGGAACTCTCTGCCTGCAGAGGCCCTTCTCCAGGGCAGGCGGAGGATCTGTCAAGAGGCGTTTTAGCGCGTGCGCTTTGCATGCCTGAAACTGGCACTTGCGAGGCCCCTACGAGTGCGTACACACCTCGTACACACCCATGGGGGTCGGAAAATCTGGCCCATTGAAGAAGCTGGAGAGCAACGGAAATCAAAAGTTGACAGACCATCAGAGAACGTTCTGCATTGATTACATTTTTCAATGTAAATCTATCTATATCTTCTTAAAAATGTTACATCTGTGCGCGCTTAAATCTGTGCCAGCAGCATTTCCACCACAGATTCCCCCTCCCAGGAAGGTGTCATTACAGCTACATCAATGGAAGTGCAATACTCTTCAGGATGCCAATAGACTTTGATATTTTCACAAGGAATGCAATTTGCTAGAGTTTCCATTGCAGGCCCTGAATCATGAAATACGGATAATTGAAAATCAGTTAGAACTAAGAAAGAAGAATATTGTTTTTCAAAATAAGCAGAAGAATAAAAGAGACGATAATCTGGAGCCAAACTCTCATGGAGGTGTGACAACTTTATAAAGGAATCATGACTAACCTAGAAGCACTCACTTTTTTATTAATTGAAAAACAGAGATAAGAAAACCCCCAAATGGAGAAAATATGAAATAAATACCAAAAATGTTGGAAGCATACAGCAAAGGGTGGCTCATGATTCGGATAGGCCTCATCATCAGAATTGAATTCATATTACTTGTTCAGTTGCTGTTTATTTTTAACATTTTCTCTTTCTGGAACTGTTCAGTTTATAACGCAACACATGAAAATTCAAATGGAAGAAAAATGAGCCAAGTAATTTTGATTCAAATACCAGGAAAAATGTGTTGGATGTATAGTGAAAAGTGAGCTAAAGTATTCCGTACATTAGGTACTTGCATTTAGTTAACAGATGACCCAAAAAACATTAATTAATAACATGAATTCTTGGATAAACCATAGTGATAAAAGCGTTCTGCTCTGTTTCTGTCAAGAGAATGATTAAGCAGCTAATGGAAAATGTATTACAGCAGGTCACATCTGATGATTTTAATTAATTCCAATAAATCATTGCTACTGTTTCTATGTCATGACTTTCAAGATTCTGAGAATTGTAAATATAACTAGCAGTATCACATGCACCCAGAGTTAGCCATCACATGACTGGCCATGCAACCACATGACTGGCTCTCACTCACAATGACTAATCATCTTGGAGGCCATTCAACTATATGGGGGGCGAAATTGGGTGACTTTGCACCTCCCGTTAGCACCCCCGGAGGGTACTAACGGGGCGCAAATGGCTTCGCGACCGGGCGCGGCGCTGACATCGACTTGACTCCCGCCATATTCGGTGGGAGCTTTGCTACGGCGTTGTGCCCTGATCTCCTTTGCCTGGAGATGGTGACGTCATCACCCCAGTAGCACCCCGGACCCGAAATTGACTTCCGCCCCCTGCAGCAGCGCTGGTCGAAAACACTGACAGCTGCAGGAGGTGTGTTCCTGCCCGCGATCGACCAGCCCGGCACTCTGCAAAAAGTCTAATGGAATGTTAGCCTTTATATCTAGAGGGCTAGAATATAAAGAGGAGGAAGTTCTGCTACAGCTATGTAAAGCCCTGATTAGACCACATCTGGAGTACTGTGCACAGTTCTGGGCACCGCACCTTAGGAAGGATATATTGGCCTGTGAAGCAGTGCAATGCAGATTCACCAGAATGTTACCAGGGCTCCAAGGGTTAGATTATGAGGAGAGATTACATAAAATCGGCTTGTATTCCCTGAAATATAGAAGGTTGAGGGGTGATGTGATTGAGGTTTTTAAGATTTTGAAAGGAATTGATAGGGTAGACAGTGAGAAACGTTTTCCGCTGGTGGGGGAGTCCAGCACAAGGGGACATAATCTTAAAATTCGAACTAGGCCATTCAGCAGAGAAGTTAGGAAACACTTCTTCACGCAAAGGGTGGTAGAAGTGTGGCACTCTCTCAAAATGCAATAGATGCTAGGTCAATTAATAATTTAAAATCTGAGATAGATTTTTGCTAGTCAAGTGTATAAAAGGATTAGGAGCCAAGGCAGGTGGATGGAGTTGAGATACACATCAGCCATGGTCTCATTGAATGGCAGAACAGGATCGAGGAGCTGAATGGCCTACTGCTGTTCCTGTGTTCCTATGTAATCATTAACAAAATATTTCGTGAGCAGAAAAAGTTTTCAAATAATTGCACGTGTATTTGATACTGATGTTAAGACTTGTCTATGTATAGGAATAAGCCTCAAGTCGGTCAAGGTGATGTGGGTTCACAGTTGTAAATGTGTACAATGTAACTACATAGCATCGCAACAGTGAATGTGCATAATTCAACTGGTGTAAATGTTCAGGGTGGAGGAGGGCTGGCAATCTCACCAAGGGTGTGCATATGTGTGTTCAATCTCATTGTGGTCCCACTCTAATTGGGTTTGTTCATTTGAATACTATCACTGTATTAACTTTACAATTGTTCTCTTTACTATAGTGCTAATTGGAGCATGACGTTATGGTTGACTCAGTTTTGCAATGGCCTTTTCTCCCAAGCATGTTCCACATTTTAAATGTTGCTTTTTAAAAGCAGGTCAAACAGATTTACATTCTACAGTTTTTTGTAGTCTCCTATGTTAGTAACTGATTTACCTTATATTTAACTGCTAATTTTCACACGAAAACCAATATATTTAGTATTAATCCCAGTGCTTAAGTCTTTTAGTTTCTCGGGGACACTATTAAAACTTTTGTTTGTAGTTGTATGTGTAGCTGCATAATTAATGATCTGTCCTTGATGATTATTGAAATCAAAACACGTTGGAGGTGATTTTGGCTTCCTTACTGCCCTGTTGGCACTCAAACAGATCAATTTCCTATGATAGCAAAATACTGTGGATGCTGGAAATCCGAAATAACAACAGAAAATGCTGGAAAAACTCAGTAGGCCAGGCAACATCCGTGGAGAGAGAAATAGAGTCAACGTTTCAGGTCGCAACCCTTCGTCAAGACTGAAAAAGCACAGGAAATGAAACAGATTAAAAGGCCAGTTTGGGGGCTGGGAAATGGGGATGAGAGAACAAAAGAGAAGTGAGGAGACATGAAGAGGTATTCAAAACGAGACGAGATGGTGATAGTATCAATTTCCGAACCTTACTACCTGAATAATGCCACTTCCTGCTCCCACCTTCAAAGCATGGGTGGTAGAAGTTGTTAGGTGGCCATTTCAAACAGTATTTAAAAGGATCATCAACTGCCACACAAGAGGTTATTAAACAAAATTAGGGCTCATGGGATTGGGGGTAATATACTAGCATGGATTGAGGATTGGTTAACGGACAGAAAACAGAGAGTAGGAATAAACGGGTCATTTTCGGGTTGGCAGGCTGTAACTAGTGGGGTACCGCAAGGATCAGTGCTTCGGCCTCAGCTATTCACAATCTACATCAATAATTTGGATGAGGGGGACCAGATGTAATATATCCAAGTTTGCTGATGATACAAAGCTGGGTGGGAATGTAAGTTGGGAGGAGGATGCAAAGAGGCTTCAAGGGGATATAGACAGGCTAAGTGAGTGGGCAAGAACATGGCAAATGGAATAAAATGTGAAGTTATCCACTTTGGTAGGAAAAATAGAAAAGCAGAGTATTTTTTAAATGGTGAGAGATAAGGAAATGTTGGTGTTCAGAGGGACCTGGGTGACCTTGTATGCGAATCACTGAAAGTTAACATGCAGGTACAGCAAGCAATTAGGAGAGCAAATGGTATGTTGGCCTTTATCACAAGAGGATTTGAATACAAGAGTAAAGATGTCTCACTGCAATTATATAGGGCCCTGGTGTGACCACACCTGGAGTATTGTGTAAAGTTTTGGTCTCTTTACCTAAGGAAGGATATATTTGCCATAGAGGGAGTGCAATGAAGGTTCACCAGACTGATTCCTGGGGTGGGGGGATTGTCCTATGAGGAGAGATTGAGTAGACTAGACCTATATTCTCTAGAGTTTAGAACAATGAAAGGTGGTCTCATTGAAACATACACAGTTCTTACAGGGCTTGACAGGGTAGATGGAGGGAGGATGTTTCCCCTGGCTGGTGAGTCTAGAACCAGGGGTCACAGACTCAGAATAAGGAGTCGGCCACTTAAGACTGAGATGAGGAGAAATTTCTTCACTCAGAGGGTGGTGAATCTTTAGAATTCTCTGCCCCAGAGGGCTGTGGAGGCTCAGTCGTTGAGTGTATTCAAGACAGAGATCGATAGATTTTTGGATATTAAGGGAATCGAGGGATATGGGGATAGTGCAGGAAAGTGGAGATGAGGTAGAAGATCAGCCATGATCTTATTGAATGGCAGAGCAGGCTCTAGGGGCCAAATGGCCTACTGCTGCTCCTATTTCTTATGTTCTTATGTGCTTAGTTAAAGCTGTTTGGAGCTTTTGGATTTATTTTTCTTGCATTAGCTTATGGGTATGTTGTCCTTAAAGTTAGTGAATGCTGTTTTATTCAGTATTGTAGGCTCTGGACTGTGAATGGGTTTTTAGAATTGCACCTATTTCTTCATGGAGGTACTTCTAGGAATCCCACTGTGGGAGAAGGAGGTGGAAGAGGAGGAGAAAGGAGTAAAGAGAGCTACAGCTGGAGGGAGAGCAAATAGAAGGATGCGTGTTCGGAGAATCCCTTACCCTCCAAACAGAGCTTATAGGCCCAGAAAAACGTGCTTGCAGTTTTCTGTGGAACAATGTATAAGGAAACTTCATTTTCCCATGGAGGCAGCAGCAGATTTGTGACACATCCTGCAAGAAGACCTTCAGCCAACTGTTAAAGGGAGCACAGCACCGCCTGTTGGAATCAAGGTCACTGCATCCCTTAACTCTTTCGTCTCAGGCACCATCGAGGCTGCCAATGGGGATAGCATCAACATCAACCAATCTGCAGTTCATGCTTGTATTGAACAAGTGACTGATGACTTTTTCGCTAGAGGAAACAGAATCATCACTTTTCCCCTGGTCATCAGGAAGCAGAGCAGGATAGGACGATGGGGCTTGCACAGATTGCAGGCTTCCCCCAAGCCCAGGATATCATTGACTGTACCGCAGCGCCCTGCGGTCTCCTTCACATAATGTTGCCACCTTCATTTAGCGTAAGAGTGCTCAACACTGACTGAGGTGCCTTTATCCAGTAAACCATCAGGGTATCAGGACAGGCTTGGGACCTTATTCTGGATGATTGCATTGCCATCATGGCTGAAGGGTGGCAACACCTTGCCCCTTATTGAAATTTCCTCACCTGGAGATACTTTCCACCGCTTCCTACGCCCAAACCATCATGGTGGCAGTGTGTCCCTTATCACCATATCACTTCCCCTGCTGCTCTGGTACTTCCTTCTTCTTTAAGCACCTCACCTTTTCCCACCCCTCTCGCCTCTCCTTCAAAATCCTTACCATCTACCACCAAGTTACTCACCAAGACATCCTTCCTCAGCCTCTGCACTGAACAACTCCTCACCCTCAATGATTTCAATCTCCATCTCAACTCCTCTTGCTGTAACTAGCGTAACAAACTATTGTGCCCTTTACTGTTTGAAAAATATTAGTTTGTTGATAGCTATTTACATTAATTACTTCAGTTATAGAAAATATTGATATAAATTGGAAAAGGTAAAATTGGAAACATTACAGTGCAGAGTTTGCAAGATCATGAAATAAATACAAATAAGGGAAGCTATTTGGTTCATCTTAGCTCATCCATACTGAACCCACAAATCACATTTCCCTCCATCCCATTAGTCCACTACAGCTCCCGAATGAAGATTTTTCATCTTCTCTACCCTGCCCAGCAGTCCAAGATTTATTTTCTGGGCCTGGTGCTGAGACGGTGAGATGGGAGCACCGCAAACTTTGCACTTGCATGTTTCTGAAACGGCTGACTCCCATCATCTTCTAGGGTTGGCCTCGTTAGTTATTCATGGCAGACTGCCAGACAGGATTGGGTCTGTTCCTGGGAGCTTGCTTAATGCAGTGGCAATAAATTGTGTGCAGCTTCAGATCTTGAAGAACACCAATTGTATTTAAAGGCAAAGCATTGTTTTTGGGCAGGCAGAAAATCTCTGGCACGCCCTAATGGATCAGTGGCATCACTGCACCCCTCCATTAAGTGATGCAGCTTCGAGCTGCTGCTGGAGGGTTGTCCCCTGTTTGACAACCATCACAGGAGAGCCATTGAGACTGCATGGGAGGAGGTGGTGTAAAGGGTGGATTCAGTCTCCAACATCCAGAGGACCTGGGCGGAGATGAGGAAGAAGTTTGGCAGAAAATCTGACAAGATAGGGGTAGACAGCATTTCCCCTTACTAAGTCAATGGGCAAAGTATGTGTGCTGCAGAGTTTTTCAACCTGTTACACCATGACTTCAAAGAATTCAGACATCATTAGAACACTTCCATAGTTTCATATAGATCTGACTGCAGTAGCGAGCACTTTCTGAGTGCCATTTAAAACTGGAATTATTGTTATGTTTGCATCTGTGAAGTTGAGCTCACAAAATATGTTTCCAACAAAAGCCAGAGGTTAAATAATTATCTTACATGCTGGTGTGCAGAGTGGGCAGTAGTGTTACTGTGTATTTCAAATTTCCAATGCATTAACAAGTGGCTCACAACAGGAGGAATCAAACCTGCACAGTAGAAGGGTCTAGGAACAATCTCCCCGTTTGGGGGCGGTAACTTTTGAAAGCTGGGAAACTTAGCGCCAGGCGCTAATGATTCCCAGCGTTTTCTAAATTCTGAGTTTGCGCTCCAGGAAGGAAGTGGAATGCTGTATCAAGCGCTCCACTTCCTTCCTGGAGCGCTAACGGAAGTAGAAAAAAAGCATGTTAGAAATGTTCCTACTTACATCGGCAACCTCCCCTTTAACTTCCGCCCCCTGAAGCATTGCCGGGTGAAAACACCAACAGCTGCAGGAGGCGTTGTTCGGGAGGCCGGGCGCTTCACTTCTCCTGGGCCGCAATCTTGATAAACTAAATAGATTATTTTAAAGAAGTGACAGGTTGTATAGATAAAGGAAATGCAGTAGATATAGGCTGTATGGATTTTATCTTGTGCATTTTTAGCTTTTCTGTTTTCTGCCATTTTATTGTCCTTCATTTCTTACTGGAGTACCTTCCACAGCAATGGCACTTTGTACTCCTACCATGCACATTACATTGTAATACTGTATCAGTAAAGAAGGCCTTGGAACAAATTGTTTCATTCCTACACTTGTGGCTGCTGTGTCTCAGTATGATCAATCAAATAACTATGGAAATAATGGGGCATATTTTGCGGTCAGTGGCGCACCTACAGAGTACGCCGCCGGCATCTGAATAGAATACGAACTTACTTGATGGGGACCCTCCTTCGCAAACTTGCACTTTGGCACTGCGTACTCTGGGGCAGCATAATGGCCCACAGATCCCAGGTGCGCAGCGTGTGCAGAAGCGTACCTGGGATCATGTGGGCCTGGTGCTCCAGTCAGTGGAAGCGCCGAGTTTCCTCTTGACGTATTTGTGGGAACCAGCATCAGGCTTTTACAGTTAATTGTTCAATGGGATATGATAACTGGTACACAGGGGAATAAGGTTACAGTGTTAAGTTGGACATGATAACTAATACAAGGGGGAATAAGGCGACAGAGGAGAAAGGAGGGTGCAGACTGGAACCTGACCTGCTGAAACCACTCAATGACAACAGCACCGTACGGTGATTTTTAAAAGCTTTAATGTCAGGAAATAAGATATAAATATATAGTTAAGTTTAACATTTCGTTCTTCATTTGGGATTTAGTATCAGTTGAATTCAGATTGGCCCACACAAAAAAAAACTGGCAGCACCAAGCTTCAACATCAGGATTTCAATAAAATGTGTAGACAGAACAAACTAACAATGTCACTTTTATGTGAGCTAAATAAGCTAAATACATGCTGAATGATGCTTTGGATCTTTTGAGGTATCCCCTTACGCTGATGCAAACAGGCCCTGTGCCTGTTTGCATCAGCCGTAAAATTTTCATACAGAATTACTGGGCAGTTGGTGGGTAATTAGCCCAACTCTGCGCCAGCAATTGGGATTTCTAAGGCGAAGTGGATGATCTGTCAAGTCGGAACTGTCACACTCGGCGACATCAATCTGCCTCCCGACATCGCCCGACCCCCGGGACCAACGTGGTGTCCTTCCCCAGCCGGAAGTCGGCGCAGACTGCGCAGGGAACGCAAGCAGAAGTGGGGTAAGAGGGCCGGTATCCAAAACAGGCTGAAGAGGGCCCCACACAAACCCTCCCTCCCAAGTATTTTCCTGGCCAATGTCAGGTCACTAGAAAACAAAATGGATGAGATCAAACTTGATCTCTCCTCACAGAAAAGGACAAAGGAATGCTGCGCCATGATCTTCACAGAGACCTGGCTGAACAACGGCATCCCTGACACCACCATCCAACCAGAAGGATGCACAGTCTTCCGCGCCGACAGAACTGCAGACTCCGGTAAGAGCAAGGGAGGCGGTTTGTGCATTTACACTAACAATGCCTGGTGCACTAACACGGACATAATCGATAGATCCTGCTTGGTGATTTGGAATTCCTCATGGTAAGGTGCAGACCCTTCTACCTGCCTCGGGAATTCACGGCTGTTATCATCACTGCGGTCTACATCCCACCACACGCTAATGCCAAACTAGCACTGAAGGACCTCTACAGGGCCATCAGCGAACAACAAACTGCGCACCCAGATGGAGCTTTTATCGTCGCGGGGGACTTCAATCACATAAACCTAAAAACTGTACTACCGAAATTCCACCAGAATGTTTCCTGCCCCACAAGAGGGGAGAACACACTGGATCAAGTCTACACGAGCATTGTAGCCGCTTATAAGGCCATTCCCTGCCCCCACCTTGGGAAGTCTGACCACCTCTCCCTGCTTCTAGCCCCGGCATACAAACCGCTCATCAAAAGAGGGAGAACATCAGTGAGAGCAGTGAAAGTATGGCCAGAGGGGGCAGTATCGGAGCTTCAGGATTGCTTCGAACGCACTGATTGGGGCATGTTTGCCCATAATGACATCGAGGAATACGCATCCACAGTGCTATTCTACATTAACAGCTGCGTCGAGGTTGTCACGACCCATAAAAATATCAGGACATACCCCAACCAGAAACCCTGGATGAACGGAGAGGTCCGCTCACTGTTGAAAGCACGCGACGCAGCATTTAAATCTGGCGACGCGGCGGCTTACAGTGCAGCTAGGACCAACCTAAAAAAGGGTATTAGGACTGCCAAAAGGAAACAGACACTGCGGATAGAGGATCATTTCCACAACAACTCGGACCCCCAGCGCATGTGGCAAGGCATCCAGTCCATCACTGACTACAAGGGCAAAAACACCAGCCCCCCGGTTAGCGATGCCTCCCTTCCGGAGGAGCTTAACAACTTCTACGCTTGCTTCGACAGGGACAACAGGGAGCCGGCTACCAAAGCCTTGCCACCCCCAGAAGATCAGGTGCTCACTCTGTCGACCTCCGACGTGAGGGGTGTTCTTTGTGGATTGAACACACGAAAGGCTGCTGGACCGGATAGCATCCCTGGACGGGTACTCAAGGAATGTGCTGATCAGCTGGCTGATGTCTTCACCGCCATCTTCAATCTGTCATTGGCCCAGGCAGTAGTCCCTACATGCTTCAAGACCGCTACCATTATTCCTGTGCCAAAACAAACGGCTGTGACGTGCCTGAACGACTATCGACCTGTCGCACTCACACCCATCATAATGAAGTGTTTCAAGAGACTGGTCCTGGCTCACATCAAAGCCAGTGTTCCCGCCTCTCTTGACCAACACCAGTTTGCCTATCGTGCAAACAGATCAACGGAGGATGCAATCACAACTGCTCTACACTCGGCACTGAATTACTTAGATGGTAAGGAGACCTACATCAGAATGCTGTTCATAGACTACAGCTCAACATTCAACACTATCGTCCCAACAAGCTGGCCACCAAACTCCAAACTCTTGGCCTGAACACTTCCCTCTGCAACTGGACCCTGGACTTCCTAACAAACAGACCCCAGTCTGTCAAATTAGGTAACCACACCTCCCCCCCCCTGACCCTGAACACGGGGGCCCCACAAGGATGTATGCTGAGCCCCCCCCTCTACTCCCTCTTCACCCACGACTGTGTGGCTGTTCATGGTTCCAACACCATCATCAAGTTTGCGGATGATACCACGGTAGTAGGCCAGATCACCAACAACGATGAGTCAGCCTACAGGGAGGAGGTCCAGCATCTCGTGAAGTGGTGCGCCGATAACAACCTGGCCCTTAACATCAAGAAAACCAAAGAAATCATTGTGGACTTCAGGAAGTCTAAAGGCGGAAGTCACACCCCCATCCACATCAATGGGGCTGTGGTGGAAAGGGTGGACAGCTTTAAGTTCCTCGGAGTCCACATCACGGAAGACCTCTCCTGGTCCCTCAATACCTCCTCTCTGGTGAAGAAGGCCCAGCAGCGCCTATATTTCCTAAGGAGGCTGAAGGGATGTAACCTGTCACCCCTGATCCTCTCTAACTTTTACAGCTGCACAATAGAGAGCATCCTGACAAACTGTATCACAGTATGGTATGGCAGCTGTAGCCACTATGACCGGAAAGCCCTGCAGCGGGTAGTCAAAACTGCCCAACGCATTACCGACACCCGGCTACCGACCATAGAGCACATATACCAGAAACGCTGTTTACGGAGGTCACGGTCCATCATCAAAGACCCTACCCACCCCAGCCACAGTCTGTTCGCCCTCCTGCCATCTGGGAGACGCTACAGATGCATTCGCACCCGTACGACCAGATTTAGGAACAGCTTCTTTCCCAGGGCTGTCATCCTACTGAACTCCACAAATAAACTCTAAAGCCTGCACATCTGCCAATGCACTTTATTATGGTTATGTTTATGTTAATGTATTACAAGCCAAATGTATGTTGAATGTTTAAATGTCTTAATCTAAATGTACACTCTCGGGAGCCGCAAGCCTACATTTCGTTGTACTGCACTTGTGCACTAACAATGACAATAAAAGTTGATTTGATTTGAAACCACAAGCCTCCCATTTTCCATTTGTGCACAACTTGAAAATTATAATCATGCATATTTTAATATATCGACAACAACTTGAAATTACAAAGCCCCTTTTACATAGAAGAATGTCCCAAAATGCTTCACAGAGGTGTAACAAATAACTGGACGCAAGAGGAGATGTTAGGAGGGGTCACCAAAAGGTTGGTCATAGAGCCTTAAGGGAGGAGAGGGAGGTGGAAAGGCTGAGGGGAGGGAATTCCAGAGCCTCCACCTAAGCAAATGCAAAGATAAAGAAGATCAGGTGGAGTGGAGCAACTGGAATAGTCGGGGGGGGGGGGACATTTACATTATGTGCTGAGTTTACAATTTCCCCCTCCTGACATGAAGAAGTGCCCTGATTCTGCACCCGGGTGACAGCTGCTTAAGCTATGCCTTAAATCTGCAAGCTGCTCTTTTCAGTCCTTCTATTCCTTCCCTCTGAAAATTACCGAATATCTCAAATCACTGCAGGAGACCAATTGTCGGTCTATGTTTAAAAAGTTACATTTTATTCCAGATTTCAAAAAAGTGGGAGGGAAAGCCCAATTATCCAGACTGCTCCCAGAGCCATTTCTTTCACGTGCAAGAATCAAAGACACAAATGCGTCATTTAAATTTGATTATGTATGCACAACACAATGTGCTGCATGCAGGGAAAATAGCAGATTTGCATATTTGTATACAGTTGTTAACAACATCACACAGACGTGGGCCAACTCCAGAAATTGTTACTACACACTCGTAACATCTAATCCCTGCTGAAGGTAGGGATAAGCATGCATCGATTTCAGTTAATGACATAGTCCCAGAAATCAGTATTAGCTTGGTAAAATTGTGCTGACCCTGTTATTAATTGAAATTGTGGCTTTCAGTTCTGAAAGGTTAACGTCCAGCACGATCCGTTCCATTATAGGTCACCTATTTTCTGTAGCCAGTGTTTACATGGCTACAGTGAACCGCCCCCCCCCCCCCACGTCTTCTGCCCCAACTAGCTGTTCAAGCAATTATCGGGCACTATTTAAGGGCTGAAAGGTCATTACAGTGGCTAAGCAGCGAGCAATACCCGTTGATACTAGCCTTTGAAATACAGCACACAATCTATATTTTTGAAACAGCCAGCTAGATGACAATGCCACAGTGCAGACTACAAACCTGGGAGGCAATCACTGATAACATGAGTGCTTTTGGCCAGGACTTCACAGAGCTGGATTGAAGTCTGGAAAAGGTTGACTTGAAAAAGTACCAATTTAAGTACTTATCACTGATTAAAGAGTCAAGCTGCGACATATATGTCATCTATGGATTGTGCAAGCAGTTGCAGGGTCAAGGGTGATTTACTGCGGGATGAGCACAGTCTCTAGCCAAAGAAACTGTTATGGAAACTTAATGAGGACAGGGTTAAATGTCATCACAAATGTCCAGCAATAGGTACTTAGGTAAATTAAAACGGTATAGTTTCCCCTGTCAACTAGTGGCATGCAGCTCCTATACCCAGACATGATAATTATATGGTCCTTGCGAGGATGTCAAGGTACATGTATAACTGTAGAAAAAATACATAGCAGATGGGCCTGGACAAGATTTAGGTACGATTGAGGATGACGAGCAATAATAAGTGCACAGGAGCAGAAATGCTGGCCCAGATACAAGGTTGCAGTGTAGCATGGTACATACATACTAATTGCTGGCTCTTCAGCTGTGGAAGAATGATCTTCAGTAAGAAAGTGTGCCAAGGCACTGAAAGGTGGGATTCTGCAACGGTGTCCACAAACTCCTTATAAGGAGGCGATTCTGGGCTGTTAGACCTTAGAAGGAGTGGGCGAGCAGAAACCTGAGAGAAAGAGCACAGCCTCTAGTTTGGGACATGTGATGTCTATACTGTACTGTCCATTGCAAATGGGAACTTATGGCCACACACGTATACTAAGCCCCACTGGTGATGATTGCCAGCGCTGAACAAGCAGCAGTTTAGTCAACCGATTGCTTGGTTGTTATTTCCTTGAAAAAAAGAATTACAGCAAATCAAAACAGGACAACAAATAGAAACAACAATCAGATGTTGTAACGCTGATAATAGTCTTTTCTTAGCCTTAACGTCAAGAGTCATTTCCACGCAGTGTGGGAGAATATATCCCTTTTCCCTGGTGGTGTTGAGGGAGACTTGAATAGGATCTGAATTGGATCTTCAGTTTCTGAAGCTCTTATTCAAACTCAATTAAATACCAAATATTTCAACCCTTCAGTTACTGCAATGTAATTTTTTTGGTGTTCAATTTTATTTTACAGTAGCCAACATAAATTTTCTCTATGATAGCAAACATGAATGCTTAATAGTTGTAAGAGTCATTGAAAGAGGATTCAGTTACATTTAGGGACAATGCCAATGCACTAGATTCACAGTCAGGCTTTGCTTTGCCACATGGAAGGGGAAATTCTGTTTACCATAATAGCATAGAAAGGTTTGGGAAAATATTTAACTAAGTATGTGAAGAGAGTAAACTGCAATAACAAGAGTATGGAGCACTTTAGTGTGGTTATCAAGTATGATTGGAACATTTTGGCAGGCTATTGTAATGTTATGTTGATGTTGAATTGAATATCCCCAGTGTATCCTACCTCCAAGTGTTTGCAGATGGTCCACATTATTATTCTGTGTTTAGTGGTTCATTGGTTTTATTTTGTGTAGTTTGCAGGGGAACCTGATATGGTTTTGTGTAGTTCTGGAAGATTATGCTATGCATGGGTAAACAGTGTAATGATGCATGAATAATATGCATCTGTATAAATAATGTTGAGAAGAATAAAAGCATTTGCAACATTTTTTTGCTGTTTCCAATAAAAAAATGGTGAAAAGCAATCATTAAAAAGTAAATTAATATTGTTAAGGCAACAGCCGGTTAACTGCAAATAGAATGGTGTACGGAATTCAAGTTTGATGAAGTACAAGACAGTCTATTTTTAAAAAAAATGATAAATGTTAAATGTACAGATGTGAATCTTGTGGAGTATTGGCACTGGCATATCAAAAGCCTAAATTATTTTTCCACTTTGAAAACAACATTTGATAATATGCAGTAAAATTAAATTTAAGAAAACATATACTTGTAGACCATTAACCATCCAATTATATAACATCCAATTGCATTTTGAATAACCCCAATTTTTCAAATATAGACTGAAAGCTAACATAAAAGGAATCCAAAAGTCTTCTATAGGCTAAATAATAAACGGGTAGTAAGGAGCGGGGTGGGGCGATTAGGGACCAAAATGGAGACCTACACATGGAGGCAGAGGGCATGGCTGAGGTACTAAATGAGTACCTTGCATCTGTCTTTACCAAGGAAGAAGATGCTGCCAAAGTCATAGTGAAAGAGGAGGTAGTTGAGATACTGGATGGGATAAAAGTTGATAAAGAGGAGGTACTAGAAAGGCTGGCTGTATTTAAAGTAGATAATTCGCCAGGACTTATCCTAGGATGCTGAGGGAGATAAGGGTGGAAATTGCAGAGGTACTGACCATAATCTTCCAATCATCCTTAGATACGGGGGTGGTACCAGAGGACTGGAGAATTGCAAATATTACAACCTTGTTCAAAAAAGGGTGTAAAGATAAACCCAGCAACTACAGATCAGTCAGTTTAACCACGATGGTGGGGAAGCTTTTAGAAACGATAATCAGGAACAAAGTTAAGTCACATGAACAAGTGTGGATTAATTAAGGAAAGCCAGCACAGATTTGTTAAAGGCAAAACTTGTTTAAAAAACTTGATTGAGATTTTTGATGAGGTAACAGAGAGGGTTGATGAGGGTAATGCGGTTGATGTGGTGTACATGGACTTCCAAAAGGCATTTGATAAAGTGCCACATAATAGGCTTGCCAGCAAAGTTGAAGCCCATGGAATAAAAGGGGCAGTGGCAGCATGGATACGAAATTGGCTAAGTGACAGGAAACAGAGAGTAGTGGTAAATGGTTGTTTTTGGACTGGAGGATTGTAAACAGTGGTGTTCCCCAGGGGTGGGTTCTAGGACCACTGCTTTTCTTGATATATATTGATGACTTGGATTTGGGTGTACAGGGCACTATTTCAAAATTTGCAGATGGCACAAAACTTCAAGTATAGTGAACAGTGAGGAGGATAGTGATAGACTTCAAGAGGACATAGACAGGCTGGTGGAATGGATGGACATGTGGCAGATCAAATTTAACGCAGAAAAGTGCAAAGTGATATATTTTGGTAGGAAGAATGAGGAGAGGCAATATAAATTAAAGGGTACAATTCTAAAGGGGAGGCAGGAACAGAGATACCTGGGGGTATATGTGCACAAATCGCTGAAGGTGGCAGTGCAGGTTGAAACAGCGGTTAAAAAAAGCATACGGGATCCTGCGCTTCATATATAGAGCCATAGGGCTCGATTTTCATTGAGCCGTGGAGTCGGGCTTGGAGGCGTGCGGGGGGTTAAAATCGCAAAAACTGGCGGGCAGGACCCCCCCTCGCCTGGTTCCCGACTCTGAGCAATTTTAACTCAGGCGTGTCTGATGGTCCCGACTCCGTCCCGCATCCAACAGGTGGGACTGGTCTTTAAGGCCCTTAATTACCACTAAATGGCCTCTATAATGCTATTTTAACAGGCCCTTGCAACTTTAACCCTTTCCCCATGTAAAACACGCCTGGTGGGAATCACGAATGTGAAACCTGGCGGGAGCACTATTGGATTGCTGACTATCAATTGCAGGTCAACCATTAAAGAGGAGATTTGATCAGCCATCATTTGCAGGTGGCAGGACTTAGTGGTCTCACGTCTGGGGCAACTTTTACAAGGCTTAACCACACCTGTGGAAGGTTGGAGCCTCACACCCATCTCCAGTGTGGCCTCCTGGGAAACACCTCTCGCCACCTTCACTCAGCGCTTCCTCAACAGAGGCATATACCAGAAGCATGGGAGCCATTTATTTCCTTCCCATCTGGGCATTAGAGGAGCTCGAGCACCAGCTGCGGCAGCAGCAGCAGGAGCGCCAACCTCCTCCCCACTCGTTGATTCATTGTAATGATGAAACTTTCCCAGTTTGGCCTCCTGTTTGTTGTCTCTCAGAACAATGCTTGCTACTATTGATGGCTGAAAATTATTTTCTGCTGAAAACTCTACATCTTCAGAATTAATGACCATAAACTCACCAGGCAACAAGAAATAGTCTTGCACAGGCCAGAAGGGGCCAGCGCCTGGAAGCCCGTCGGCGCAGCAGATACCCCCCAAACAGGGTCGACAGACGCAGGGTCACCTATCTCAACATGTCTGAGCAGCAGTGCCAAAGACGACTCCGACTTTCGCGAGAGGTAGTGACTGACATCTGCGCAATGCTACAGCAAGACCTGCTGCCCAGAGGACCAGGTGGACAAGCATTACCAGTGGCCATCAAAGTCACCACCGCACTCAACTTTTTTGCCTCAGGCTCATTCCAGGGATCAGCAGCAGACATCAGCGGCATCTCCCAGGCGGCCGCACACACTTGCATCACGCAGGTAACCAATGCTCTCTTTGCCCTCGCGCACAATCACATCCATTTCACCAAGGATCGAGTAAGTGTCACGGCGCGAGCGGTTGGATTAGTGAATCTGGCAGGCTTTCCAAGGGTGCAGGGCGTCATTGACTGTACACTTGTGGCCCTTAGGGCACCCCATCGCAATCCAGGTATTTTTGTCAACCGCAAGGGCTTCCACTCCCTCAACGTTCAGCTGGTGTGTGACCACAAGAAGGAGATTTGCATGTTTGTGTCATGTACCCTGGCAGTTGCCATGACTCCTTCATCCTGCACCAGTCTAGTGTGCCTCCGCTATTCAGTCCGCCAGACCAACTTAACGGATGGCTACTTGGAGACAAGGGCTATCACCTGAGGACGTGGCTAATGAAGCCGTTGAGGAGGCCAGCCAACTAAGCTGAGGGGCGCTACAACTCCAGCCACATTTCCACCAGATCCATTATCGAACAAACCATCGGTTTGCTGAAGATGTGCTTCAGATGCCTGGATAGATCAGGTGGAGCCCTGCAGTACTCAGCAGCCAGAGCCTCCAGAATCGTCGTGGTTTGCTGTGCACTTCACAACATGGCACAGCGTCGTGGCTTGCAGATTCCTGAGGCCCAAGTGGCTCCTCACATATCCTCCTCAGATGAGGAGGTGGAGGAGGAGGGCGAAAACGAACATCCTGCAGAGGCCCATCAACCAGCGGCAGCATTACGCGAGAACATTGCTGCCCTGGAGGCAAGCAACGCACTCATCCTGGCCAAATTTGCTTAGCCTAGTCAATCGAACACTTTTGCCTCGCAGCTTCTTATCTGAGCATCGACATTGGCCAAGACCCTGCGGATTCCTAGCTATTTGACCAGCATACTGGCAATTGCAAGTAATCCTAAGCCCTCAATGTGAAAGTCCCATTCGCGAAATGACAGACGCCACAACTATAGCAGTAGCCTTCAGATTTTTTATTAACATTATTAATCTGATGGCTTTTTCTAACAATACATCAAATTTCACCCAAGTGACTACCCTTGTGCTTTATCTTCCTCTTACACGTGCTCCTACGTAATGGTTCCCCTGTGGCTTCAGCAGATGTGGAGGCCCCTTGCTCATTTTCCTGCTGCTCCTGTCTCGACACCTTTGGCAGGCGTCCTCTGGGGTTGCAAGCCTGTGAGGGATCATAAACAGTCTACTGCTCCTGCAGCTGTGCAGGGGTTGAGACGTCTATCTCACTTGGGTGTGGACTACGGTGGGGCTCTGACCGAGGGCTCTGCAGTGGCATGGAAGTGTGAGCGCTTGGAGAGGAACCCCCACTTCCTTGAGGTCTGCCACCAACCTCCCTCTCATGGGTCAGGTCCCCCTCTGCACCTGCAAGTGGTTGGAGAGCACCTTGCTGCACATCAGGGGGGCCATGGGGACCTGTATCTGCAATGGCAGTCCTACTCAGAAGGACTTCCATGAAGGTCTGGTTTCTCTGTTCACTAGATGCCCATCGTTCCTCAAGAGATGTCATTCTATTCTGAACAATGACCATGTTTTCCATACCCTGGTGACTAAGCTCCTCCATGGCCGTAGCCCTTCTCTCCTCTACCATAGCCACCCTCTCCTGTACGGTAGCCAGCCTTACCATGGAGGTAGCAATCGTTTCCACGGAGGTAGCCATCCTTTTCATGTTGATGCGTTCATGCGCCAATGACTCCACAAAGACTCTGCTCATGTTCGCTATGGACTCCTCCATTCGCTCCACACTTGCAGCGACCCTAGAGACAAAACCTGCCAGAGACTCCTGCATCTGTGCCTGGAGTTCCATCACCTCTGATCTTATGGATGGACCCAGAGGCAGAGGGTCGACATGCTGCTGAGCCGAGCTGGCAGAGTCCTGCGCCCTCCGACTAGGACTCTCTACTGCTGTCCCTGTCTCCACAATCTGCTGATGCTCACTTGTGAGCTGTGATGCATCAGGTGACAACACTACTCTATGTCCCAAAGGTCCCACCAAGGTGTGAGTGTCTGCGCTGGTGCTGGGTGCGCTGAATTCTGCTGACGCTGCACCCTCAGACGTTGCAGCTTCCTCTGAGAAGTATGGCTGCTCAGCCTCTTCTTCCTGGCTAGGGGGGACGGATGCTTGTGATGGACCTGTGGGGGAGTAGAGGAAAGAGTCAGAGATGTGATGCAAAGGCTACATGCACATAGCTTTTTGCAGATGCTCATAAGTGCATCTGTTACAGCTTCACAATCATTATCAGCGACTCATGCAATGTCAAAGAGAGAGATGGGAAACTTTTCTGTCACCAGCTTGCTGTGTTGCACCCGTCTGTCCGTCCCCCATGCGCGAATCATCCTCAATGCCTATGATTTCCAGGACGGCCTCCTCCCAGGGGGGTCAGGTGGGCTATTGTGTGGCCCTCCTCCTGTCCTGGCTCGCTCTCTCTTGTTGTGAGCTCTCTTTTCCTGCAATGAGGGAGACAAGTGGAGGTTGAGTGAGAATGAAGGAGTGAGTGTAGAGCTTGCATAGCATAGATACTTAGAAGGAGACAAAGATGGAGCGAGGTTGCAAGACCAAGGGCCCTCCCTGTGTGTTGTCAGTTATGTTCAAAGCATCAGAGTGATAGGGAGTGTGAGGGCTGCATGGTGGAATAGTTATGTGAATGTGAGCATAGAGAGAGAGGGAATGGGTAAGGGTGCATGGATGTCAGTGTCAAGTGGGATGTGGAGGAAGAGATTGCTAAAGCTGAGTGCTGGTGAGGAAAGGCAATGGGGATCAGATTGAGGGTAATGGGAAATTCATACTCACTTTTCCAGTGCGCTGAAGGTCATGAAATCTTTTCCTGCACTGTATCCAGGTTCTGCGGGTGACTCCCAAAGAGTTGACCTCCTCAGCCACCTGCATCCACACTGCCTTGGTCTGAGTGGGAGGCCTCTTCCTCCCTGATGAAGGGAACAGGACCTCCCTGTTGGCCCTAGCCCCATCCACCAATGCCGGCAGTGCTGCCTCGTCAAAACGAGGAGCTGCTCTTGCCGTCCTGCTTATCATCTTTCCTGCAGGTCCCTCTGACACCAAATGGAGGAAGCTTGGAAGCCTGCAGAAGAAGCAAGGCTTACTGTGGACCTTAAATGCAGCAGCAATGATGACATCATCGGAGGGGACTTTCAGTCATGAAAACCCATTTGCAAAGGCTTCCCACACGTTGGAAATCAATTGGCCAATTGAGTTAAAATTGCATCAATCTCCCACATCCATTTAGATTCGTGTGGGGAACACGAAATTCGGATGACACGACAACAGCCCGCACCTGAGTTAAAATCGAGCCCATTGAGTACAAAAGCAAGGAAGTTATGATGAACCTTTATAAAACACTGGTTCGGCCTCAACTGCCGTATTGTGTCCAATTCTGGGCACTGCACTTTAGGAAGGATGAGAAGGCCTTAGAGAGGGTGCAGAAAAGATTTGCAAGAATGGTTCCAGGGATGAGGGACTTCAGTTACATGGATAGACTGGAGAAGCTGGGGTTGTTCCCCTTAGAGCAGAGAAGGTTGAGAGGAGATTTGATAGAGGTGTTCAAAATCATGATGGGTCTAGAACAGAGTAGATAGAGAGAAACTGTCCCCATTGGCGGAAGGATCGAGAACCAGAGGTACACAGATTTAAGGTGATTGGCAGAAGAACCAAAGACGACATGAGGGAAAAACTTTTTTACGCAGCGAGTGGTTAGGATCTGGAATGCACTGCCTGAAAGGGTGGTGGAAGCAGATTCAATCGTGGCTTTCAAAAGGGAATTGGATACGTACCTGAAGAAAAAAAAATTGCAGGGCTACGGGGAAAGGGCAGGGGAGTGGGACTCGCTGTAGTGCTCTTGCAGAGAGCTGACACAGACTGAGTGGCCTCCTTGTGTGCTGTAACCATTCTATGTTTCTATGACCTTGTTGTTCAATTTATCACACTTTGAGTAAAAAAGGTTTTCCTGATAACTGCTCTAAATTAATTAATTTTGCATATCCCATCTGGCCAGTTTTATAATCTGGTAATCCTTGTCAATACAATTAATATTTTATATACAGCACAGCACTTGTAATATATGTAAGGGTAGATTTTATGAATTCATGCTTCCAACACAGTGCTTTGCACAGAGGAGACACATATCAGGAATTCTAGTCCAAACTGGACCCACAGGATGTTCCATCCATTCAAATCAATGGACCGAAAATCCTGTGGGGTGTGCAGATCTTCATATCTGAAGTGCACAAAGCTCTGCACGAGGAGCGTGGATTTGTGAAATCCACCTTTTAGATCCATCCACGTCGTAGGAAAAACACAACAAACTCAAGCCCGCAGTGTTAAATGAAATTGTTTAATTAACCGTGTAATGCTTCAATACAAAGAACAGCAGAATAATGAAAACTTGACAATTATTGTATTTTCATGTAAATTTCCATTGTGGAAAAAGGTATTTATTCTAGCCTGCTGAATCCCATGGGTCATCAATGAAACACCTTCTCCATTCAATACATTTAAGGGTACATTTTTGCCAGGCCCATTTCAATGAAATCAATGGATAGGAAATCATGAGCAGCCTGACTGTGATTTTCCAATTTTCATTGGCTGTGTGCGAGGTCCTGCAAAATGTACCCTCAAGTCCCACTGTATGTAGGATATCGACACTTTATTCTATAGCTTCATGTGAGGTAAGCAAGACTTCATGAACGTCAGTTGTCACAATTTTTTGAGCTGTATTTTCCACAAATGTTCCTATTGTCCTGTGTCTGCAATTGGCTATTCATGTATTCTGCAAGGCATTTAACATTGTCTTTGGTATCTTCAGCCAGCTCTGTGTTCCCCAATATGCACTTGGGATCAGTTTAGTTTCTATTTTTTATAGCCTTTTTAATATAAGTATATATTTTTTTGTGCATATGGTAACCAAACTTGAATACTGTATTCTAAATGTAATTTAACCAATGTATTGTGAATATTTAGGATTACTTGTTAGGCTTATGAGGGCAAATGCAACAAGGTTGCATTTCCAGTGTGGAAACTCCTTCACTGGGAGTGCAGTGCACAGATTGGGCTATAACACTATGGCCCCCAGACTCCAACCCATGCTCCTATCTAGCGAGGCTCCACACTGGAAGAGTTAAATTTGCCTTTATATTCTATTCTTCTCCTAATATATCCTATCAATCCATTAACTTTCTTAATTGGTTTACAACATTGTCTAGACAGTAATGTTGACCTATCTACCATTGGTCTCAGATTCCTTTCTACATCTTCCTGTACTAATTAAATTCCATTAATTGCACGCTTAAATGCCACCATTTTTCATCTATATGTAATACTTACATTGATCAGTGTTGACTTTCATTTGCTATCTGTCTACCTAATTGAGTAAATTATATAAACCTGTTTGCAATTTTTTGTTATCTCTACTGCTCTGTCTATTTTAGTGTCATGAGTTATTTTGACCAGTTTGGTTTCTGCTTACTGATCCACTTTAGAAACAATTCCAAGCAGTGATGCATGTGGAGCTCCACTCAACATATCCTCCAGTCTGACATTACATTCTCAGAAGTCATCTCTGTTTCCTATTTTTTTAACCATTATTTCTCCAGTCCCATGTTCTACCCTAGATTCTTGAGGAACTTAGTTTAACTGTGACTTTCATATAGAACATGTCAAAAGCTTTCTGAAAGTCAAATAAACTACATCATCAGAAGTGCTACTATCTGCTTTATCTGTACAGGTAATGAAGTCAAATCAATTGAGGTTTTTCAGCGAGAATTTCTTCTTCTAAATTCATACTAGCTGATGTATCCTATAAAGTTATTGTTGCACATATAATTGATAAATTAATTAGATTCTTTTGCCATTTTTGGCCCCTAAATGTTAATCACATTTTGACTAACTAAAAGGAGTGCTGATGATGAAATACCCTCATAATGATGACATGTATATTTTAATACATAACATAATAGCAGAAAAGTAAATTATCTTAAGTGGATAAAAGAGCTTACAATTTTGTGTATAATTTGAAACTGTATGAATCCAATTTAACCTGCAGTTAAGTAGTGTGTAACTAATAAGTAGGACACCACTAGTAACTGCAAGATGAGAGTTAACAGTTCTTGTTAAAAGTATAAAAAGACCAGTCCTAGTGCGAGCAAGCACTGAGTGTGAGTCATCAAAGAGTGCAGTGAGTTTGGGTAAGTGTGAGAGTTCTTTAATTGTTATTTCTCTTTAAATCATTCTTGATAAGATTACTTAAGCAGTTTAAGTAAAGGGGAAAAGTTAAATATTTGGGATTCTGTTGGTTTAAGAAGAGTAAAACAAGGTTACACTACAGTAAGAGTAAATTGGCACAGCAGGCAGTGGAAACCAGTTTTCTAACCAATCAGCAGGGGTGACTCATTTGGCTGTAAACAAACAAACAGTATAAAAAGACCAGTCCTAGTGCGAGTCATCAAAGAGTGCTGTGAGTTTGGGTAAGTGTGAGTTAGGGTAAGTGGGGTGTTAGGTGCTCTTTTCAAACTTTAACTCTGTGGGTTGTAGTTAATAAGGCCTTTCTGGTGCAGAGTGACTGTTGGTAAACCATTTAACTGGTGTAACTAGAGGGATTGATTTAATTTAAATCCAATTAATTAAAGGGGATACTAGCATCTAAAATCGGGCAGAGGGTGTCCATAACTAACAATAAAAAATTTAATTAATTACATAGAATGGAGCAGGTGATGTGTTACTGTTGCGAGATGTGGGAGCCGGTGAACCCTATTGAGGCTCACAGTGATTACGTCTGTGACAAGTGTCTGCTGCTACAGGAACTCCAGCTCCATGTTGATGAGCTGGAGTCTGAGCTTCAGACACTGCGACACATCAGGCAGGGGGAGAAGTACCTGGACTCTGTGTATCAGGAGGTGGTCACACCTATGAAGTTAATTAATTCAGATGTAGCCCATGGTCAGGGACAGGACGGTGTGACTACGAGTGAGGCAGGAACGGGGATCCAGGAGGTAGAGCTGGAGGAGCCGCAGCCCTTGCTCTTGTCCAACAGGTTCGAGGTTCTTACTCCCTGTGGGGACGGGAGCAGGGACTGCAGGGAGGATGAGCAACCTGGCCACAGCACCGTGGAATGGGGGGCCATTCAAGAGGGGGGAGTAAATAGAAATGTTGTAGTGGTAGGGGATAGAATTATTAGGGGGATAGATAGAGTTCTCTGCAGCCGAGAGCGAGAGTCCCGAAGGCTGTGTTGCCTACCCGGTGCCAGGGTTAAGGACATCTCCTCTGGGCTGGAAAGAAACTTGCAGTGGGAGGGGGTGGATCCAGTTGTCGTGGTCCATGTTGATACAAACGACATAGATAGGACTAGGAAGCCGGTTCTGTTAAAGGAGTATGAGCAGCTAGGGGTCAAATTAAAAAACAGAACCTCAAGGGTAATAATTATTACCTGAGCCACGAACGAATTTGGCTGGGACAAATAAAATTAGAGAGTTAAATGCGTGGCTCAAAGACTGGTATGGGAGAAATGGGTTTTGCTTCCTGGGACACTGGCACCAGTACTGGGGCAGGAGGGAGCTGTTCCGTTGGGACGGGCTTCACTTGGCCAGTGCTGGGACTAGAGTCCTGGCGGATCATATAACTAGGGCTGTAGAGAGGGCTTTAAACTAACTAGTGGGGGGGAGGTTCCTCGAGAGCAAATAATACAAATGACAACAGAGTAGGTCATAGACTTAGGTAGCAGTGGGGAAATTAAAAACCAGAGCGTGTCAGGAAGGGGCAGAAGGTATGGAGTAAAAGGTAAAGTAATAAAAAGGGCAAAAGCAGGAACTAAGTGTCACAAAACATATTTGAAAGTTCTCTATCTGAATGCACGTAGCATTCGTAACAAAATAGACGAGTTAATGGCACAAATAACTACATATGGGTATGATCTTGTGGCCATTACAGAAATATGGCTGCAGGGAGACAATGCCTGGGAATTAAACATACCAGGTTATTTAACGACCAGGAAGGACAGGCAGGAAGGAAGGGGAGGTGGGGTGGCTATGTTAATAAAGGAAGGAATCACTGTAATACAGAGAAATGATATTGGGTCAAAAGATCAGGATAATGAAGCAGTTTGGGTGGAGGTAAGAAATAATAAGGGGGAAAAAACACGTGGGCGTAGCCTATAGGCCTCCGAACAGTTGCAACTCTGTTGGACGGAGTATCAATCAGGAAATAGTTGAGGCTTGTAATAAGGGAACATCTATAATTATGGGGGATTTTAACTATCATATTAATTGGACAAATCAAATTGGGCAGGGCTGCCTTGAGGATGAGTTCATTGAGTGTATTAGGGATGGGTTTCTTGAGCAGTATGTAACTGAACCGACCAGGGGGCAAGCAACCTTAGATCTGGTCCTGTGTAACGAGACAGGATTAATTAAAAATTACCTAGTAAAGGATCCCCTTGGAATGAGTGACCATAACATGGTTGAATTCCATATTCAATTAGAGGGTGAGAAGGTTGGATCTCAAACAAGCGTGCTAAGCTTGAATAAAGGAGACTATGAAGGTATGAGAGCGGAATTGAGTAGAGTAGATTGGGAAAATAGATTAAAGGGTAAGACGATACATGATCAGTGGTGTACATTTAAGGAGTTATTTTACAACTTCCAAAAAATATATATTCCACTGAGAAGAAAAGGGTGTAAAGGAAAAGACAGCCATCCGTGGCTAAGTAAAGAAATTAAGGATAGTATTCGACTAAAAACAAGGGCATATAAGGTAGCCAAATCTAGTGGGAGGATAGAGGATTGGGAAAACTTTAAAAGACAGCAAAAAATAACAAAAAGATTGATTAAGAAAGGGAAGATAGATTATGAAAGTAAATTAGCAAAAAATATAAAAACAGATAGTAAGAGTTTTTATAGTTATATAAAAAGAAAAAGGGTGGCTAAAGTAAATGTTGGTCCCTTAGAGGATGAGACCGGGAAATTAATGGTGGGAAATATGGAGATGGCAAAAACACTGAATGAATATTTTGTATCAGTCTTTACAGTAGAAGACACTAAGAATATCCCAACACTGGACAAACAGGGGGCTATAGTGGGGGAGGAGCTAAACACGATCAAAATCACTAAGGAAGTGGTACTCGGTAAAATAATGGGACTCAAGGCGGATAAATCACCTGGACCTGATGGCTTACATCCTAGGGTCTTGATGGAAGTGGCGGTAGGGATTGTGGATGCATTGGTAATAATTTTCCAAAACTCACTGGACTCAGCAAAGGTCCCGGCAGACTGGAAAACTGCTAATGTAACACCCTTATTTAAAAAGGGCAGTAGACAGAAGGCTGGAAACTATAGACCGGTTAGCCTAACATCTGTGGTAGGTAAAATTTTGGAGTCCATTATTAAGGAGACAGTAGCAGGACATTTGGATAAACATAATTTAATAGGACAAAGTCAGCATGGTTTTATGAAGGGGAAGTCATGTTTGACAAATTTGCTGGAGTTCTTTGAGGAAGTAACATATAGGGTGGATAAAGGGGAACCAGTGGACGTAGTGTATTTAGACTTCCAAAAGGCATTTGACAAGGTGCCACACAAAAGATTATTGCTTAAGATAAAAAATCACGGGATTGGGGGTAATATTCTGGCATGGATAGAGGATTGGCTATCTAACAGAAGGCAGAGAGTTGGGATAAATGGTTCATTCTCAGACTGGCAATCAGTAACTAGTGGTGTTCCGCAGGGGTCAGTGCTGGGTCCCCAACTCTTTACAATCTATATTAACGATTTGGAGGAGGGGACCGAGTGTAACATATCAAAGTTTGCAGATGATACTAAGATGGGAGGGAAAGTAGTGAATGAGGAGGACATAAAAAACCTGCAAGGGGGCATAGACAGGCTAAGTAAGTGGGCAGAGATTTGGCAGATGGAATACAATACTGGAAAGTGTGAGGTTATGCACTTTGGCAGGAAAAATCGTAGAGCAAGTTATTATCTTAATGGCAAGAAACTGGAAAGTATTGAAGTACAAAGGGATCTGGGGGTCCTGGTGCACGAAACTCAAAAGGTTAGTATGCAGGTGCAGCAAGTGATTAAGAAGGCCAATGGAATGTTGGCTTTCATTGCTAGGGGGGTTGAATATAAAAATAGGGAGGTATTGCTTCAGTTGTACAAGGTATTGGTAAGACCGCACCTGGAATACTGCATACAGTTTTGGTGTCCATACTTAAGAAAAGACATACTTGCTCTCGAGTCAGTACAAAGAAGGTTCACTCGGTTAATCCCGGGGATGGACATATGAGGAGAGGTTGAGTAGATTGGGACTCTACTCATTGGAGTTCAGAAGAATGAGAGGCGATCTTATTGAAACATATAAGATTGTGAAGGGGTTGGATCGGGTGGATGCAGGGAGGATGTTCCCGATGATGGGTGAAACTAGAACTAGGGGGCATAGTCTTAGAATAAGGGGCTGCTCTTTCAAAACTGAGATGAGGAGGAACTATTTCACTCAGAGGGTGGTAGGTCCATGGAATATGCTGCCCCAAAAAGCTGTAGAAGCTACATCATTACATAAATTTAAAACAGAAATAGACAGTTTCCTAGAAGTAAAGGGAATTAAGGGTTACGGGGAGCGGGCAGGAATTTGGACATGAGTCTATCTTTGGATCGGACATGGCTCTGTGGGTAGCGGAGCGGGCCCAGGGGCCGTGTACCCTGATCCTGCTCCTATTTCGTGTGTCTAATTCTGTTAGATTCAGGAGATGGTTCTGTGATAGTAGATTGGCGGTTAGGATCAGATCAGCCATGATCTTATTGAATGGCGGAGCAGACTCGAGGGGCCGATTGGCCTACTCCTGCTCCTATTTCTTATGTTCTTATGTTCTTATGTTGTGAAAGGGAGAATATGGGCCTGAAATTGCCGTAATCCCACACTGCTGCCAGAAATGTGGTGGGGCAGGACTTCTGGCTGGCAATTGCCAAAGGTGGGAGGACCATAACTGTGGAGTTACCACAGAGACGCCTGCCCTGATGAGGTGTCAGAAAATCGGAGTGGCAATCTGCTGCTCTGAGGGATGGGCTGAAGAGGTCATTTCATACACAAGATTGTTTGATCCCACAGGGAGCAAAGGGACAGCAGTCAGAAGATAATCGATCCCTCTGAGATTAACTACCATTATTTCAGTGCATCTTTGGGGCTTTTAGTAGCCCTGCAATGGAAACCCACAACTGCTCCTAGGACTCGGAAGGCGCAGGTGGATGCTGCACCGTCCCCAAAACCCAGGAATTTTGGCCCCTTCGACTCGAAGGTAATAAGAAGGGATCTGTCCCTACAGCCATCTGACACTGTTAAAAGGCAACATTGAGTTCTAAAACTATTAAATGATAACATTTTTAAAGCTCTATTCAATTCTAAAATAAAGTTTTTCTTCCTAGGGATGTATCGCTGCTGTAAAAATGCACAGAAATTGGTGCTCAGAAGAAGGGCATTAGTGTTCTAACAAAAAACTCAAATGCTGCGGTTTGTAAAATGTGCTGCAGAATAATTTCTTGGTTGAAAATTGTGCTCCTTTAATTTTTTTTGCACCTGTGTGTTTTAGGTACTCCTTTCAGGATGAAGAAGATATGTTCATGGTGGTTGACCTTCTTTTAGGTGGAGACCTTCGCTATCACCTTCAGCAAAATGTCCAGTTTACGGAGGATGCAATGAAACTTTATATCTGCGAGATGGCTTTGGCATTAGACTATTTACAGGGCCAACATATTATCCACAGGTAACTGGTAGTAAAAGTGCCATTGATTTAGTCTTATATGCCGTTCTTCTCACTGCCTAAAACAAACTTGAGTCCTTTTATATTACAGTATCAGCTGCTGCAGGTATTAGAATAACAATTGACAGTGAAATAGTAATTATAATCATCACCATTTTCTTCTCTGCTTGCTGAATATCTCTAACAAAGGGCTTCTGTACATAGCTTTGACCTAGATCTGTCTTAGACAGCATAAATCTCTGTTCACATAGCTTCCCACTTGCTTGTGTGCAGTAGAGTTTTTAAAAAATTACATATCTATATGACCTTTTGTGAATCAAGTTTCTGTAAATCAGACACCACTTCTTAAAACATTAACAGAATGTGTCATGACTTACATTGTGCAATTGGTTCATTTACTGTATGGAAATGGAATAGTCGAGTCTCTACAATGAAGCTTTGTGCTGGGTCAGGATTGAATAATATAGGTTGTAAGAGAGGATAGATATTCTGAGGTTTTGCTTGACTACATCTGGGAACCGGGGAGAATTTTCTTTCAAGAAATTAAGTAGAATGGACAGAGCTCATTAAAGGCAAATTGTATGAAGAGTCTACTTAAGTTGTTTAATTCGAATTATTGGATAATTCAAATCCTTTAGTGCAAAAAACTATTTTGAATTAACAGATGTTGACAGTAGTCTATAGATGGAATGGGCTTGAAATTATCAGGATTTGCCAGTGATCTGTAGAGATGAATGCCCGTTTTGCTCCTTGTGTTCTTATAAGCAAATGTGATATTGATCAAGGGGAATAGCAGAATATTAATTACAAGATACATTTTTCTGTGAGATAATTGTTTTTTTCACTAAAGTGCGTCAAATATTGACCATGATCTTGAGAGTGTTGGGCAGAATTTCTTCTTCAGTTACACTGGTAAACCCACGGAACCTAGGCAGGCAGAGAAGGATTATTGAACTGTCCCGTCGACTCCCCAGCACCCTGGGACGTCAGGTGTGTAATACGTCCACCCAAGTGTGGTTGGGGATCAATGTTCCCCCTAATCTTTTGGGGGTGCGTGGTCCCTTTAATGGGATGCACGGCCCATTCAAAGTTTTGCATATGCGCGACATTTCACATTTGAAAAGCCGGTCCCGGGCCGCGCAGCTTAGCGGGAACATTGTTGGGGATATGATAGTTCGACGCAATGACAGAAAAACACTGCACCCATTTCATTTCCTCCTCACCTGAGGCGGGTGACCCAGTGGCAGTGTGGACGTTCAATTTATTAGTGATAATACATTAGTTAAAATGCTTCTTCGAATAAAGTGTCGAATAATGAGACAATGAATGCCAATAATGTTTCTGCGGATGCTACAAGGAAGTGGCAAACTGAAATTAAATTTATTAATAATAAGGAAATTAAGACAGCACAGACAATACTGAAATATATTCTTCAGTTGTGGATTTACCTTTACTTCTTTTCCAGGGATATCAAGCCTGACAACATTCTTCTTGATGAGCAAGGTTAGAAAACAGATGCTAATTTCCATTTACAGCCAGCGACACATACAGTTTCCTTACTAATGGCATACTTAATGGGTTTATCCCTGTTATGTTTTGCAGCTGTCAGTGAATATTATGCAAAGTATGAGAATTGATTTTTTTTCTGGTGTTTACATTGTCTGATGCCTCTGTTATTAAACAAGCCCACTCTTTCAGGACATGCGCATCTGACAGATTTCAACATAGCAACAATTATTAAAGATGGAGAAAGAGCAACTGCTCTAGCGGGAACAAAGCCATATATGGGTAAGGGTTATAAGGATTATGTAAATTGCAAGGGTTGATTCCTTTTTTTTGATGTATTTTGCCTTTTTCGATTATAATCTCTTTTCTGGATTCTCCCTGTGCCACACATGATTCCCCTAGAGAGAAGGCAAATCGATCTCAGTGATGGACTGTAAGTAGTCTGGGGTGATACTTCTCTTTTCAGTGTAGTCTCCACTTTGCACTTCACTCTGACATTGGGAATATATAGCAAGTAAGGAAAGCCATATCTTTATCATAGATCATAGAATAATACAGCACAGAAGACAGCCATTTGGCCCATTGTGCCCTGGCCGATGGTAGCACTTTGAAAGAATTACCAATTAACTACCAGTTCTGACGAAAGGTTCTCGACCTGAAATGTTAACTCTGTTTCTCTCTCCATGGATGCTGCCCTGGCCTGCTTCATTTTTCCAGCGTTTTCTGTTGTTATTTTGGATTTCCAGCATCCACAGTATTTTGCTATTGTACCAATTAATCCCACTCCCCTGCTCTTTCTCCATAGCCCTGCAAATTTTTCCTTTTCAAGTATTTATCCAATTCCCGTTACTATGGAATCTGCTTCCATCACCCTTTCAGGCAGTGCATTCCAGATCACAACAATTCACAGATTTTAAAAAATCTCCTAATTTCCTCCCTGGATTTTTTGCTCATTATCTTAAATCTGTGTCCTCTGGTTATCAACCATCTTGCCAGTGGAAATAGTTTCTCCTTATCTACTCTATCAAAACCCCTCATAATTTTGAATACCTTTATGTGACATAATGTGTTAATATATGAATATTTGCCCCATCAGGCCCCAGTGCTGTGCTTGTTTTACAGGAAAGCCAGCATTAACCAATTATAACACAAAGACTTGCATTTATATAGCGCCTTTCATAACCACCGTAAGTCCCAAAGCGCTTTACAGCCAATTAAGTACTTATGAAGTGCAGCCACTGTTGTAATGTGGGAAACGCAGCAGCCAATTTTTTGCACAGCAAGCTCCCACAAACAACAATGTGATAATGACCAGATAATCTGTTTTAATGATGTTGATTGAGGGATAAATACAGGATACTGGGGCTAACTCCCCTGCTCTTCAAAATAGTGCCATGGGATCTTTTACGTCCGCCCAAGAGAGCAGACAGGGTCTCAGTTTAGCGTCTCATCTGAAGGACGGCACCTTTGACAGTGCAGCACTCCCTCAGTATTGCACTGGAGTGTTAGCCTAGATTTTTGTGCTCAAATCTCTGGCGTGGGACGTGAACCCACAGTGTTTCTGACTCAGAGGCAAGGGTGCTACTAACTGAGCCACCAAACCAACTGAGGCTGAAGACAAGTCTAAAAAAGAAAAACAGTAACGAAGTATTGCATTAAAGTTTGACAGTCTTGATTCACAGTGTCTATAAATTTTAGTTTGAAGCAAAAACCTTACCATAAAATCTAGTACGTGAGTTTTTATGGCTTGCAAACCCAAGAGTGTGCCCTATGTGCCAGTACAAATGGCCAGTGAGGAGGCTCCTGCATTTAAATTATTGGTGTAAGTTATAAACTGTTGTAACCTATGCACCATTCTTTTCCTTGCAATCCTGTACAAGTAAGGTTTTAATTCTGCCATACCACTCAGGGCCAAAATTGTGCTCTTTCATTGGTTTTCCTTGTACATTTTTTTTGGTAAGTGAACTGTGTGCACATGGGATTGTCAATGGCAGAACAGGGAACACTTTAAATAACTTGATTTCATTTATTTATTTTAAACGGGCTAATGTCTTTGTTGAGATAATGGACTGGAGAATATGCTAATGTATTTTGTTACTAATATTGCACACTGTAATTTCAAACTCCCAAGCATCAGCAACAAGCACTTTCAGGTCAGGTAAAGCATGGGGTGGATGAAGAGCAAATTTAGTAGTTACGTAACTATTACTACGCTGCTTTTGTGACTGAGATGCGAGTTCCAGCTGACCTTGCAGCATCGCAAAACACAAAAAATCATATTTACCTCATATAAGTGAATACTACCCATGTTTCACATTTTATCATATTTAAAATAATGATTGCACAGGCATCTTCTGTAAACTTGTATAATTCCTACTTTAGCTGTGCATTAAATTGCAGCAAGCTACAAATACTGTAATAACAAAATGAAATAGTTTAAAACGTTAGAAAATGTTCCATTCCCGTTAGAATTATGCAGCAATTTTTTTTAACCAGTAGTTGATTGTGGATTCCTAAAGAATATCAACTATGGCTGATATAGTCTGCAAAATTGCAGTCACTTAAAAGTCTGCACAGTATTTTTCTAGACATACATTATGTTATTTGCATGCAGTGATATTTACTATTTAATTAAAAGTTTGGATTTCAAAGTAAATTTATTCTGTTACTTAAATTTATTTCTCTGTTGTTTGTTTGTAGCTCCAGAGATTTTTCACTCCTTTGTCAATGGTGGTACAGGATACTCGTTTGAGGTAGATTGGTGGTCACTAGGAGTCACTGCGTATGAACTTCTTCGAGGATGGGTACAGTGTTCTGTCATTTGTCAACTTTTAGTTCATTGTATTGATGGTACCTGTGTTCTATTTTGCTGACAATGGTTTTCTTTTCTTTTACTAGAGGCCATATGATATCCATTCTAGCGTTGCAGTTGAATCCCTCATTCAGTTATTCAGCACAGTGAGTGTACAGTACTCCTCTACTTGGACAAAGGAAGTTGTTACTTTGTTAAGAAAGGTAAGATCTGATTTAGTTATTCCGAGTTCCATAAATTCAATGACATTACACAGTGGTGTTATGTACCTGCACCCCTGGAAAAATCCAGGGAGCAATTGCGTACAGGTAGAAAAGGCCATAAATAGGCAAATGGGATTCTGGGTTCTATACAGCATGGCATTGAATAAAGAAGCAAGGAAGTGATATTGATTCTGTACAAGACATTATTTAGGATGCAGTTGAAGCATTTAAGAGGAAGCTAGGTAAGCACATGAAGGATATACTGATAGGGTTAGATGAAGTAGGTTAGGAGGAGGCTCGTGTGGAGCATAAATGCTGGCATTGACCAGTTGGGCCGAATAGCCTGTTTCTGTGCTGCACACTTGATGTAGTTCGATGTATTGCGTGCAGTTCTGGCAATACATTTCTATGAACAATATTCAAGCCATGGAAAGGGTACAACTAAGATTCCTGAGAATTACACCAGGAATGAGTAAGTGTTTATAGTTATGGAAAAAATGTTTGAAAAATTGGAGCTTATTTCAATAGAACAGAGAAGGGTAAAGGGGGATCTATTAGAGCTTTTCAAAATTGTAGTTCATGAGTCACGATAGCATACACTCAGGATTACCACTAGAATGGTGAAAAGGGAAGCAAGGTTTAACAGATTCATCACTAAGCAGAGAGCTAATGAGAGGATTCAAGTCTGAAAGCACCATGCAGCTGGAGGTGGCTCCAGAGGGTGGCTAGGGATAGAGACTTTGGTCTGCTGCATATGCATTCTTCATGTCCGACATTAGGCCAGAGATAGGACAGGTCCTGAAGTGCAGGGGTATGGGCTGAATTTATGTGCATGCCGGCGGGGGAAGAGTATAACAGAGCTCTTTCAATTGGTAGACATGGGAGAAGTTGCAGTAATTGGAAGTGAGGACAAGAGATTAAGTTTATGACTTTTTTAGTAGGTTATTGAATCTTTTTAACATGTTAGTTTTTGTGATGTTTGTTTTTAGGAACCTAGTGGGGCATGAAGGAACGGTTGTAGTGCCTGCATTAGAGCGAAATGTATTTTGTTGCAGTGATTGGACACATTTACAACTGACACAACTTTCACTGCAGTCGCCATATTCACTACAGTCAACACGTTCACTATAGTCAGCATTCACTAGTCACAATGTTCACTGCAATTACAACATTCATTACAGTAACAAAACTATTTATTGTAAAGAAAGATTTACTTTTTAATCAATGTCGTTTATTTTTCTTAAAATTTGAAGGAAATTTAGGGACAAAAGATAGACAGTCAAAATAGACAGGTCTTTTGTACTTCACCCGCTTGAGTGGCATGTTGATACTGAGTTAATTTAGTAAAAAGCTTTTTGTGATAGTGGTGACAGGGACACTCCTTAAAAATTCTCAATCATATAATTCACTTCAATGTAAATAATTTTAAGAGTCAATATTTATCCCATTCATTATGAGAATATGTTCGGTTAAGTATAGAGCAGGGGTGTTTAGATGTATGCTGTTGTATACACATCTATTATTATTACAAACTAGTTATACCTGCTAAATGTGCCTTATACATAACAAGTGCAGATAGCATAGTCCTGAAGTATCTACTATACTATGATTATCAAACATTATTTTAAAAAATAATTTATGTTTCCATATTACAGCTTAATTTATATTCACGTACTGGCAAATATATGTAGGGTCACGCAGATTCAGAAAATGATTCATCAAGGCCAGACCAAATTAATTGCTGCCTTGAAGAGATCAGAGATTGAATACTGTACTGTGCTATGTTAGCCAAGACTGGCTTGCACCATTACAGCGGCAACAATACTGAGCTTTTTACAACACGCAGTAAATACTACAGAAGTTTCACACTGCCTATAATTGATCCTGATGACCTTGTTATCATCAGGAACATGCCAGGGCAGATTAGTGACCTACACCGCGATAGGCTTACCTGTACTGAAAATTTGTTGTTAGTATAGAATCAAAGGGGGTGAAATTTGTGTGGGTTGTGCCACAAGTTAGCGCCATGAGATGGCGCTAAAACACTGTTGAGAGCTTTAACGCCACCTGATGTTGGTTCCAGCGCTGCATGTCATATTGGTGTTGCCGGTAGCGCTGCTGCTGAACATGATCACTGGGGACCTCGCCATCACGGAGATCGTGACATCAGTGAGTGTGCAACGCTCACTTGATGCCCGATCTCCCAACTTCATTGCAGCCAATGAACTTACCAACTGGAGGAAACAATGATAATTTCAGATGGCGTGCAGCAGCAGGAAGCCAGCTCCAGCGATGCTATTTAAAGGGATCATCACCAATTTAAAGGGATCATCACCAATCACACGGACCTGACACGTTTCTGTAGTTTCAGCAGCTGTATGCTACTTCCTGCTATTGGAAGAGTTTTCTTCATTCATTCAAGGTCAAGGCTCTTTGGTATCAGGGAGTGTTGTGGCAAGTACAAAATTCCATCATTATTTCTGAAAAGCTCCAACCTACAACACTTGCTAAAAGTCATGGGGGCTGTACTGGCGGTGAACCTCACCCTTCAGGATCTATGGTGGAGGGAGCGGAGGCAGCAAGACAATCGGCCTTCTGGACGGGCTATCCAAGACCGGCTCATCAGACTCTGATTCGCATGAATGAAACCCCAGATTCCCATAGCTCACCACATCCCCATCATACAATCCCTGTCTCACACCATATCACAGCATCCTCCTGGGTGCAAAGGTGAAATGAGAGAGACCACAAAATATTCTAAACACAATCGATAAACATATTCAACATATGACATGAAATCTAATAACTAATGACCCTTGTGCCTGCCATAGTTGAATAGCTGTCATCGTGTGCAAGGTGTGAGATGTGGGTGTGAATGTTGCTCGGTAGAGATTGTTGGTGGGTGAGTGCTGGGGGTGTGGTGTATTGAACAGTGTGTGAAGCTTATGGTACAGATGGTCGTATGAAGCATTTGTTGAAGCCTTCACTCACCCTGACCATCCCTGTGAGCTCATTAAACTTCTTCCTGCACTGTGTGTGGGTCCTGGGGACCACAGTGCTGCCATGACGTGGTGTGCCACCTCCCTCCACATAGTCCGGCAGACTTGTGGCGAGGGCCTCCTGCCAGTTGGCAGGTGCAGGACCGCCTGCCTTCTCTCCACCACTAAAACCAATGCCTCCAAAACTTCATCAAAAACCTCGGGGCTCTCTCCCTAGGGCGGTGATCTGCCATCAGGATTTGTAAATAAGTGCTCCTTCTCCTTGTCCTTCTTATGGTTGTTGATGCAGCTGCACACCCAACAGTGCTGAGAATAAGGTGCTGCAACATCAATGAACCTCCCCTTTAAGCAGTGAAAAAACCTGTGGCAATCATTACTTGCGTTTAGACTGCCCCCAATATTGGTCCATCTTTTCAGTGTAACGCCAATGAGCTTGGGTTTTTAGATGAGAATCAGGACTGCAATCACTTTAGTGAGGAGTGAGGACGAATTTTGTGCGCAGCCTAAATGATTTTCAACTGGCGCTACTTAACCATTGTTAGCCTAAATTTTTAACCCATTTCTTGGCTATAACGAATTTCTAGCCCATAATAGAATCATAGAATCGTTAAAGCACAGTAGGAGGCCATTCGGCCCATCAAGCCCATGCAGGCTCTCTTGCAACAGCAGTTCAGCTAGTCCCTCTCCCCCGCTTATGATAGAATTTTATATTGAGTTTGAAAGTAACTTAGTTAAATCCGAAACTAGGGTCTTAAATCTAAACAAAGCAAACTACGTAGGTATTAGGGATGAGTTGGCTAAGGTAGATTGGGAAACTACATTAAAAGGTATGACAGTGGATGAGCAATGACTAGCATTTAAAGAATTAATACATAATTTACAACAAATATACATTCCTTTAAGGCACAAAAAACCCACAGGAAAAGTGGTCCAACTGTGGCTAACAAGAGAAGTTAAAGATAGTATTAGATCAAAAGAAGAGGCTTATAATGCTGCCAAAAAGAGTAGTAAGCCTAAGGATTGGGAGGATTTTAGAATGCAGCAAAGGAGGACCAAGAAATTGATAAAGAAAGGGAAAATAGAATATGAGAGTAAACTAGCAAGAGACATAAAAACAGACTGTAAAAGCTTTTTATAGGTATGTAAAAAGGAAAAGATTAGTAAATGTGGGTCCCTTACAGGCTGAGACAGGACAAATTATAATGGGGAATAAGGAAATAGCAGAGAAATTAAACAAATACTTTAGGCTGGATTTTCTGAATGGGAAGCTTTTGGAGGCGGGTCTGCTGCTTGCCGGGCTTCAGTCCTGCCTCCATCAGCTTCTGGCCAACCAGCGAGAATTTCCCCTGATTGACCTTGTTAAGCCCGCCCGGCGGGCTCAGCAGGCCAATTAGGGGGAAGTCCGTGACAAAGCACGTCAACGTATGACATGTCATCTGTCAAGAACATTTGAAAGAAGAAATGTCATCGTTTGACAGCTCTGTGAAGCTGTCAAACACTGACATTCTGTGTAGTTTGATGAGACCTTGGCCTAGAAATTCAGTCGCATTTGCGCCCACTTATTGGCTAAAGAGTGGTTTGCGCCGGAAGTTTTTTAGTGCCCGAAATTCAGTTGGTCCCTAAAATCGGCGTTAGCCGGTAGCGCTGCGCCGGCACCGATGACGTCATCGGTGTGCGCAGCGCCCCGGTTCCAACGCGATTCCGTGCCGACGGCCAAATTCAGTTGCGACCACCTCGCCCGTAGCGGCCGCAAACAGCGTTTGAAAAACGGGGCCTTGCAGCTCCGAGAGGCCGGCGCATAAAGGTGGAGGGGCGGCCGGCCGCTTTCCCGGCGGCCGCCTGGCCGCACCTCCCTCCCCGGACTCCTGCACCACCCCCCCGCGGCATTGGTGTCTGACTCCCACGAGCCCGGCACTTCTCCGTGGTGCCGGGCTCATTTGCCGGGGGAATCCAGCGGCGATCTCACGGCTGCAGGCAGCTCCTCCTTAAGAGAAGGAGGAGGCCTGCAGTACCCCAGCCTGCCGCACCGCATCGGGTGCCGCAGCGGCAGCTGGACGCCTGAAATTGACTTTCATCGCCCCAAGCGAGGCGGCCAAGCCCTGCAATAATGCCCGCCTCCGTCTTGGGGCGCCGCAACTGAATTTCAGGCGGGCGCTACGGGAATCCGGGCGAGCGCTAAATTTCGGGCGCTAAAGACCTGGCGCGGCGATAGCGAATTTCTAGGCCCTTATGTTCAGGACTCATCAAACCTTTCAACTTTGCAGAAATCAGCTGGCTGTTGGATCAGAGGATGCAACAGCCAGTCTGTGATCTCTACAATGGAGATGTCGGGGACTCCAGCTCCACAGCGGCTGAAGGCTGTAGATAGAAACAAAGGTAATTTAACATTTTTTAACACTTTACACTCACCTTACATACTTACCACTCCACACTTGCACCCATCACTCACCTCTACATCGCACTCTCAGACCCCTCCGAACCCCGCAAACCTCATTTTTGCCTCCTACACCCAGGCAGGGTTCCCCCAGGTCGGGAAGCCCGCACTTCAGGATGAAAAATGGGGATAATCCTATTTTCTGCCTGTTAACAGGCAGTTAATAGGCTTTAATCCCTTCCCACCTCCAAGGAGACGGGACCCGGGCCAGGACGGCTTCCCACCTCCTGGCAAGAGGGTACGGAGGCGGGTTGGGGGCGGGTTTGCCACCTGCCCCCAAATTCTGCGACTTTCCCAGAGTCCCACCTCCATACCCACCTCCCTGGGGCTGAGAAAATCCAGCCCTTTGTGCCTGTCTTCATGGAAGAAGATGCAAAAACCTTCCTGGAAATAGTGGAGAACAAGGGTCTAGTGAGAATGAGGAACTGAAAGATATTAGGATTAGTAAAACAGTAGTACTGGAGAAATTAACGGGACTGAAAGCCGATAAATCCCCTCGACTGGATAGCCTACATCCTAGGGTTTTGAGAGAGTTGGCTATAGAGATAGTGGATGCATTGGTTATCATTTTTCAAAATTCCATAGATTCTAGAATGGTTCCTGCGGATTGGAAGGTAGCAAATGTAACCCCACTATTTAAGAAAGGAGGGAGAGAGAAAATGGGGAACTACAGACCAGCTAGCCTGACATCAGTAGTAGGAAAAATGCTAGAATCTATTATTAAGCACGTGGTAACAGGGCACTTAGAAAATAATAATAGGATTGGGCAGAGTCAACATGGATTTATGAAAGGGAAATTGAATTTGACAAATCTGTTAGAATTTTTTGAGATTGTAACCAGCAGAATAGATAAGGGGGAACCAGTGGATGTGGTATATTTGGATTTTCAGAAGACATTCGATAAGGTGCCACACAAGAGGTTATTAAACAAAATTAGGGCTCATGGGATTGGGGGTAATATACTAGCATGGATTGAGGATTGGTTAACGGACAGAAAACAGAGAGTAGGAATAAACGGGTAATTTTCGGGTTGGCAGGCTGTAACTAGTGGGGTACCGCAAGGAGCAGTGCTTGGGCCTCAGCTATTCACAATCTGCATCAATGATTTGGATGAGGGGACCAAGGGGGAGAAATTCAGTATCGCCCCGTTTGGGGCGCTATTATTGGCGGTGCGCAAAGTTTAGCACCTGGCGCTAATTATCGCCTCTAACAGCAAACTTGGCTTTTATCGCCCCTGGAAGTGATTGGAGCGCTAAATCAGGCGCTACACACCTCTCTTAAGGTGCTAAGGCAGAGGAGCGAGGCGCTACCTCACAGCGCTGGCAAAGCTCATGTGATTTCAGTCAGCAATGTAACACAGACACACTGGCACCATCCAATTCTTAAAGGGGAGTTCTGACGAATGGTCATCGACCTGAAACGTTAAATCTGTTTCTCTCTTCACAGATGCCGCTTGACCTGCTGAGTTTCTCCTGCATTTTCTGCTTTTATCTTAAAGGGGAGGGATGATCTTGCTCTGCATCCACATCCTGCTCATTGCAGCCTTGAATCTTGGCCTGAATCTCGGCCTGGAGAGAGCTGTACATCAAATCTGCTGGAAAGAACAATGGAGAGAACCAGGGGAACAGCTCAGAGTGCAGACCCCATAGTCTCTTTTAAATCGATACAAGGAAGGGCAAATCAAAACCAACCTGCAAAGTGCTGCTCAGTACCCAAAACACCTTCACACAGCGTTGAATCTCTCCAGAAGTCTCTCTCTCTCAGAATGTGTGGTGCAAAAATGTCACCGACAAAGAAAGGCAGGACGTGGTCGCCTTTAAATAGCGCTCCCCTAGTCCCTTTCTGACAGCAGAACGCTCCCCTCAACCTGTCGTTGCTAGCGGCAGGCGGTAAGGCAGGGGGCACCACTCAATTTCCGGTCCGGGGCGCTAACAGGGTGTTGCGCACTCGACTGACGTCACGATCTGCCGGCAGATCGTGACGGTATTTTTTAGTGCCACCGCAAAATGTCCGGTCAATTTTGCGAGAGGCGCAGATATCGCCGCGCCCGGGCGCTAGTTGCTTTGCGCCCCACTTAGCGCCCTCTTAAGGCGCTAACGGGTGGTGCTACCAACTGAATTTTTCCTCCCAAATATAAGGAGCCTGAATTTCCGATCGAAGGCATCCGCCCGCAAGTAAACCTATGAACTTACCCGCTGGCTCCGTAGGTCCTGAGGCTTGCGATCCTGGGTCTCTGCTGTACGAAATGCACAGAGGCCCAGGTATCCCAGGGGTGCATGCGGTTCGCAAGCATCCCTGGGATCACTTGAGCCATGGGGAACAAATCAAAAAAGGGAATCCCCTTGCATACTTTTGACAGCTCTGTATGCACATATCTGTCAGAAGTATGAATGGGTATCATTTAAAAAACCACAGTAAAACATTAAATAATTTTTTTGAAATTACATACTTAAAATGAATTTAAATGACATTAAATTAAATATTTTAAACAAAAATTATTTTTTTTGAATAAAATAATTAAAGTTTTTTAAGGGGCTAAAAATAAACTTACCTTTTTTTAAAAAGTATTTTTAAATGATAAATGAGTGGGAATTTAAAAAAAAAACTCTTATGCTGGTAAAAGCAGGCCTTACGCAGGCTTTTACCAGGCGTAAGATTTTTAAAGGTTTTCAGCGGGCGGAGGTTGTGCAGAAAGCGGAACTCTCCACCCGCAGAGGCCCTTCTCCCAGGCAGGCGGATGATCTGTCAAGATCGCAAGTGCCGGGTTTTAGCGCATACGCTAAACCCGGCACTTGTGCGGCCCCTATGGGTGCATAAACACCTCGTACGCACCCGTGGGGGCTGGATAATCCAGCCCATTATATCCAAGTTTGCTGATGATACAAAGCTGGGTGGGAATAGACAGGCTAAGTGAGTGGGCAAGAACATGGCAAATGGTATATAATATGGAGAAATGTGAAGTTATCCACTTTGGTAGGAAAAATAGAAAAGCAGAGTATTTTTTAAATGGTGAGAGATTGGGAAATGTTGGTGTTCAGAGGGACCTGGGTGACCTTGTACACAAATCACTGAAAGTTAACATGCAGGTACAGCAAGCAATTAGGAAAGCAAATTGTATGTTGGCCTTTATTACAAGAGGATTTGAGTATAAGAGTAAAGACGTCTTACTGCAATTATATAGGGCCCTGGTGAGACCACACCTGGAGTATTGTGTACAGTTTTGGTCTCTTTACCTAAGGAACGATATACTTGCCACAGAGGGAGTGCAATGAAGGTTCACCAGACTGGTTCCTGGGATGGGGGATTGTCCTATGAGGAGAGATTGAGTAGACTAGGGCTATACTCTCTAGAGTTTAGAAGAATGAGAGGTGATCTCATTGAAATATACAAAATTCTTACAGGGCTTGACAGGGTAGATGCGGGGAGGATGTTTCCCCTGGCTGGGGAGTCTAGAACCAGGGTCACAGTCTCAGAATAAGGGGTTGGCCATTTAGGACTGAGATGAGGAGAAATTTCTTCACTCAGAGGGTGGTGAATCTTTGGAATTCTCTACCCCAGAGGGCTGTGGAGGCTCAGTCGTTGAGTATATTCAAGACAGAGATTGATAGATTTTTGAATATTAAGTGAAGCAAGGGATATGGGGATAGTTCAGGAAAGTGGAGATGAGGTAGAAGATCAGCCATGATCTTATAGAATGGTGGAGCAGGGTCGAAGGGCCAAATGGCCTATTCCTGCCCCTATTTCTTATGTTCTTATGTTTTCCTTGTAGCCCTGCATTTTTTTTCCCTTCGGGTACTTATCCAACTCCCTTTTGAAAGCCACAATTGAATCTGCCTCCACCACCTTTTCAGGCAGTGCATTCCAGATCATAACCACTCGCTGCGTAAAAAAGTTCTTCCTTATGTCGCATTTGGCTCTTCTGCCGATCACCTTAAATCTGTGTCCTCTGTTTCTCGACCCTTCTGCCAATGGAAACAGTTTATCTCTATCTACTCTGTCAAAAATCAAATCAAATCAACTTTTATTGTCATTGTTAGTGCACAAGTGCAGTACAACGAAATGTAGGCTCGACCCATCGTGATTTTAAACACCTCTATCAAATCTCTTCTCAATCTTCTCTGTTCTCAGGAGAACAATCCTAGCTTCTCCAGTCAATCCACGTAACTGAAGTCCCTAATCCCTGTAACCATTCTTGTAAATCTATTCTGCACCCTCTCTAAAGCCTTCACATCCTTCCTAAAGTGCGGTGCCCAGAGTTGGACACAATATTCCAGTTAAGGCCGAACCAGTGTTTTATAAAGGTTCATCATAACTTCCTTGCTTATGTGCTCAATACCTCTTTTTATGAAGCCCAGGATCCCGTATGCTTTTTTAACTGCTTCTCAACCTGCCCTGCCACCTTCAACAATTTGTACACATATACCCCCAGGTCTCTCTGTTCCTGCCTCCCCTTTAGAATTGTACCCTTTAATTTATATTGCCTCTCCTCATTCTTCCGACCAAAATGTATCACTTTTGACTTTTCTGCATTAAATTTCCTCTGCCATGTGTCTGCCCATTCCACCAGCCTGTCTAGCCATCTTGAAGTCTATCCCTATTCTCCTCACTATTCACAATACTTCCAAATTTTGAAATAGTGCCCTGTACACCCAAGTCCAAATCAATATATATCAAGAAAAGCAGTGGCCTCAGTACTGACCCCTGGGGAACACCACTGTATACCTTCCTCCAGTCCGGAAAATAACTGTTCACCATTACTCTGTTCACCATTTCCTGTCACTTAGCCAATTTCATATCCATGCTGCCACTGTCCCTTTTATTCCATGGGCTTCAACTTTGCTGGCAAGCCTATTATGTGGCACTTTAGCAAATGCCTTTTGGAAGTCCATGTACACCACATCACCTGCATTGCCATCATCAACCCTCTCTATTACCTCATTAAAATATTCAATCAAGTTAGTTAAATACGATTTGCCTTTAACAAATCTGTGCTGGCTTCCCTTAATTAATCCAGACTTGCCCAAGTGACTGTTAATTTGGTCCCAGATTATTGTTCCTGAAAGCTTCCCCACCATCAAGGTTAACCTGACTGGCCTGTAGTTTCTGGGTTTATCCTTACACCCTTTTTTGAACAAGAATGTAACATTTGCAATTCTGCCGTCCTCTGGCACCATCCCCTTATCCAAGGAGGATTGGAAGGTTATGGCCAGTACCTCTGCAATTTCCATCTTTACTTCCCTCAGCATCTCAGGATGCATCCCATCCGGTCCTGGTGACTTATCTACTTTAAGTACAGCCAGCCTTTCTACTGCCTCATTATCAATTTTTAGTCCACCCAGTATCTCAACTACTTCCTCTTTCGCTATCACTTTAGCAGCATCTTCCTCCTTGGTAAAGACAGATGCAAGTATTCATTTAGTACCTCAACCATGCCCTCTGCCTCCATGCATAGGTCTCGATTTTGGTCCCTAATTGACCCCACCCCTCATCTTACTACTGTGTACTATTTATATGTCTATGGAAGACTTTTGGCTTCCCTTTTATGTTAGCTACCAGTCCATTCTCATACTCTCTCTTTACCACTCTTATTTCCTTTTTCACTTCCCCTCTGAACTTTCTATATTCAGCATTCTCAATATATTCTGTATTCTCAACCTGACATCTGTCATAAGTCCCTTTTTGCTGCTTCATCTTACTCTCTACCTATTTCGTCATCCAGGGAGCACTGACTTTGGTTGCCTTACCTTTCCCCCTTGTGGGAATGTACCTCGACTGTACCCGAACCATCTCCTCTTTAAAGGCAGCCCATTGTTCAATTACAGTTTTGCCTGACAATCTTTGATTCCAATTTACCCGGGCCAGGTCCATTCTCAACCCACTTAAATTGGCCCTCCTACAATTAAGTATTTTAACTCTAGATTGCTCCTTGTCCTTCTCCAAAGCTAATCTAAACCTTATGATACTATGATCACTGTTCCCTAAATGTTCCCCTACTGACACTTGATCCACCTGACCCACCTCGTTCCCCAGAACCAGATCCAGCAATGCTTCCTTCCTCATTGGGCCAGGAACGTACTGATCAAGAAAGCTCTCCTGAATACACTTCAGAAATACTTCCCCCTCTCTGCCCTTTACACTATTACTATCCCTGTCTATATTAGGATACTTGAAGTCCTCCATTATCATTACTCTATAGTTTTTGCACCCCTCTGTAATCTCCCTGCAAATTTGCTCCTCTATATCCTTCCCACTAGTAGGTGGCCTATAGAATACATCTAGTAGTGTAATGACACCTCTATTGTTTCTTAACTCTAACCAAATAGATTCTGATGTGGAGATGCCAGTGTTGGACTGGGGTGGACAAATGTAAGAAGTCACACAACACCAGGTTATAGTCCAACAGTTTTATTTGAAATCACAAGCTTTCGGAGCACTGCTCCTCCGTCAGGTGAAGTGGAGAGATGCATAAAGACACAGCTTATATAGTCAGAGAATAATGCCAGATGATTACAGGTAATCTTTCTAACTGCCATTTATCACACCTCGGCAGAGAGATAATCACAGCAATCAAAGGTGTGAATGGTGTCCAAACAGGTCAGTCAGGAAAACATTACATCAAAGAACAATGAGGTGGGGTCACAAGGGGTCAAATGTTGCAGATGCTGGGGTCTGTATGAAAAACAAAAAACAGACAATAAAACTGTTTTTTTGCTGGAAATCACAGCAGGTCCGGCCGCATCTGTGTAGAGAGAACAAGCCAACGACGACTCGAGTCTGGATGACCCTACGTCAGGTGGGGTTACATGTAGCGTGACATGAACCCAAGATCCCGGTTGAGGCCGTCCTCATGAGTGCGGAACTTGGCTATCAGTTTCTGCTCTACGATTTTGCGTTGTCGTGTGTCTCGAAGGCCGCCTTGGAGAATGCTTACCCGAAGATCGGAGGCTGAATGTCCTTGACTGCTGAAGTGTTCCCCGACTGGGAGGGAACACTCCTGCCTGGCGATTGTTGCGCGGTGTCCATTCATCCGTTGTCGCAGTGTCTGTATGGTCTCGCCGATGTACCATGCTCCGGCTCATCCTTTCCTGCAACGTATGAGGTAGACAACGTTGTCCGAGTCACATGTGTATGTACCATGTACCTGGTGGGTGGTGTCCTCACGTGTGATGATGGTATCTGTGTTGATGATCTGGCATGTCTTGCAGAGGTTGCCGTGGCAGGGTTGTGTAGTGTCATGGTCGCTGCTCTCCTGAAAGCTGGGTAATTTTCTGCGAACGATGGTCTGTTTGAGGTTAGGCGGCTGTTTGAAGGTGAGTAGTGGAGGCGTGGGGATGGCCTTAGCGAGGTGTTCGTCGTCATCGATGACATGTTGAAGGCTGCAAAGAGCATGGTGTAGTTTCTCTGCTCCGGGGAAGTACTGGACGATGAAGGGTACTCTGTTGGTTGTGTCCCGCGTTTGTCTTCTGAGGAGGTCTATGCAAATTACCCAGCTTTCAGGAGAACAGTGACCACAACACCACACAACCCTGCCACGGCAACCTCTGCAAGACATGCCAGATCACCAACACAGATACCATCGTCACACATGAGGACACCACCCACCAGGTACATGGTACATACTCATGTGACTCGGCCAACGTTGTCTACCTCATACGTTGCAAGAAAGGATGCCCCGGAGCATGGTACAGCGGCGAGACCATGCAAACACTGCGACAACGGATGAACGGACACCGCGCAACAATCGCCAGGCAGGAGTGTTCCCTCCCAGTCGGGGAATACTTCAGCAGTCAAGGACATTCAGCCTCCGATCTTCGGGTAAACATTCTCCAAGGCGGTCTTCGAGACACACGACAACGCAAAATCGTAGAGCAGAAACTGATAGCCAAGTTCCGCACTCATGAGGACGGCCTCAACCGGGATCTTGGGTTCATGTCACGTTACATGTAACCCCACCTGACGTAGGGTCATCCAGACTCGAGTCGTCGTTGGCTTGTTCTCTCTACACAGATGCGGCCGGACCTGCTGTGATTTCCAGCAAAAAAACAGTTTTATTGTCTGTTTTTTGTTTTTCATACAGACCCCAGCATCTGCAACATTTGACCCCTTGTGACCCCACCTCATTGTTCCTTGATGTAATGTTTTCCTGACTGACCTGTTTGGACACCATTCACACCTTTGATTGCTGTGATTATCTCTCTGCCGAGGTGTGATAAATGGCAGTTAGAAAGATTACCTGTAATCATCTGGCATTATTCTCTGACTATATAAGCTGTGTCTTTATGCATCTCTCCACTTCACCTGACGAAGGAGCAGCGCGCCGAAAGCTTGTGATTTCAAATAAAACTGTTGGACTATAACCTGGTGTTGTGTGACTTCTTACAAATAGATTCTGTCCTTGATAATTCAAGGATATCCTTTCTCTCCAGCACTGTAATATACTTCTTAATCAATACTGCCACCCCATCTCCTTTCTTTTCTTACCTATCTTTCCCGAACACCTTATATCCAGGAATATTTAGAACCCAATCCTGCCCTTTTTTGAGCCAGGTCTCCGTTATCGCCACAACATCATATTCCCATGTGGCTATCTGCGCCTGCAGCTCACCAACCTTGCTTACCACACTTTGTGCGTTTACACACATGCACTGTAAACCTATCTTAGACCTTCTTGTATCCTCAACCTGACATCTGTCATAAGCCCACTGGTGTCATCAGCATATGTATGAAAGCTGACCCTATGTCTACAGGTAACTTTGCTGAGGAGCAGCATGTAGACAAGGAATAGGAGGGGGCCTAGGATGGTGCAATGCAAACACTTAAGCAGCTATTGACACTCTTAAGTAAATTGTAGGACAGAAAACATTTCAAATGTAATAAATATCAAGTTGCAACTTATCCTTTCTTAGAATATTTTTACAAAAATTTATTTTGGTTTCAAAATTAATATGATAGGGCTGCCTCAACAGAGCCAGTCCAATCTTCCTCCATTTTGTCTTCAGGTCAGTTCGTGTGACAAACAATTGTGAGCCTATCGCACCTGTCCCACTACCATTCACTGCCTCGGAAATTGGACCAGGCAATAGGAACATAAGGGCTTATTCCACGACCTACTGCTCCCATCAAAGAGCAGTGGTCAGAGGGAACGCAGGTCAGGAAACCATGGATTTTCCATCCATTAAAATGATGGGCTCTAGGCCTGTGATTTTGACCCGCACTCCCCGTGAGCACTGCTCCTCCACAATGCAAACAGAGTATTCTGTCCAACAGTGGATTGTACAAAGTTATCAGAAAACCTATTTCACAGATAGGGACGTTGAGTTTTATTAGATAGTATGTGTCAAAAATCATCTGAATTTTTGGGTCAGGAGGTAGCACACAGCCCTCAAACTTTCAGTCAACTCAAAAAGTTTCTTACTGCCTAAACTTGGAGTCGCTCTTACGTGGACCTGCGAGGAGGTCCAGAAGGATCATATTGTAAATGCCCTACTGACTGGTCCAAAGACCTGAAGTGAGTTTTCTGCTGGTGGCCCCACACCATTTTTACATTGATGGAATGATAGCCCTTCCTGGTTAGGCATACCTCAGAATTGTTGGTAGGCCAGGCAAATGATAGCTATGTGTACAATTAATTATACCCTATATTGTGGAAAAGATTATTAATGTGGTAACGATATCTTTCCTGATGCTGCTGTTGGTCCTTGAAGTGATTGTATGTGGAAACATGAACCAGAAATTTAGTTGTTCCCCAGTAGCAGCAGATTGCATAGCAAATGGCTTCTTTGGCTGCTTGGAGGAGCCCTGGACTGTATAACGTGAAAGCAGTAGATACCCTATTCCCACTATTAATGCAGTGCTGATTGTTGACTTTCCCTGCTGAGGCTGCTGACAGGATCATTGAAGGGAAGACCATGCTGTCTTTAACACACAGCTCTGTCGCTAGGTAGAAGGGGCATAGATGGCATTGGTGAGCATATTTGGTCAAGTCTGGTGACTAGAGTCAGGGTGGCTACACGGGGGAATTTTGAGCCAGTTAATCTTGTGGCAGGTGTAGAACAGCACAAAAACTCTTGAATAATCGAGAACATAAATAATGGGAGCTCGATAAATGAGGTTGTACTGTATAATGATGTTACAGGTTTGTTATTTTGCAGAGAGGAGTGCATGCAATATTCTGAAGCAATTGCAACAAATATAAATTTGATGTTGTAAGTAGGACATGTCTGACAAAGAACACTAGGCTAAAGGTTAACTATATTAACTGTGAGATGTGTTCTACAAGGTGAAACCACAAAGTAATTAGATTAGAGATCAGCAAAATGCAACTCCGTTCTTTGTATACAAAAATGTAAATAGAGAGTTAATCATCTTGAGCTGCTCAGTGTGAGTGTGTCTTTGCTTCCAGCAACCTCCACGGTCAAATTTGTGAGACATCGCTCTTCATCATAGTTGTCTCTGTTGCAACTTTTTATGCAACCTTAACAGAAAAAGACAATGGAAAATTAGGCACTGTTTTGTGTGATGACAGGAGAGCGATTTTTTTTTATCACTTAAGTTATTTAGGTTGGAAATGTTTAAGTTTTCTACCATATTTCTTCCAGCAAAATGCAAATGTGTTTAGTATTAGAAAAGGGATTTTGGATTGGCTTAAATTTTCTCTTTAAAGTTAAGGATGTTAATTTATCTGAAGGATTTTAGTTAACATTTTAATTATCTGGAGTATTAGTCTAATCACAACTTTTGTTAGAAGTAGAAATATGGGTCATTCTTTACCAGCTGTGAAAACTCTATTACAACATTCTAATTATTTTTAACTATTTTTAAAATAGTGGCTTGTAATTATAAATCATTTAGATTTAGTTTAATCAACAGAGAAAGCATAATGCCATTATTCTGAGCCTCCTGTGGATCTGATTTGGACACCATAGTAATAATGAACAAAGACAAAATGAATTTTAAACACTAATTGCATCATTTGACAAGTTTGCAATGCCGGTGCAGAGCCTCATTTGCCATGAGTGCAGATTGTTTTTTGGGTTTGTATTCCTCACAATTTTTCATCCATTAGTTTTATTGGATGGAAAATTGCGGGAGGGTGCCCACAAATTTCTGATATGTAACAAGAGGTAATGCTCCATGCCAGGAGCGGAGACAAAAAATTATCCCTCAAATTTTGCTAATGTTTGAAAAAGCAGTTTACTCACAATGCTGTGTAACTGATAGTCATCCTAACCTGTAAACTTCAAATTAAAAATGCTCATGAAGACTACTGACGGCTATGGTTGTACAGTCACTGATGTGTCATTGCAAAGCGGTTTTGGGTATTTCTAATACCTAGATGACACTGCAACTCTAGAGTCAAGTCCCAATGTAACGCCAGAATGAACTAAAGCCAAGCAACATGAGACCCCTACAGGAAGTCATTTCATACTGCTTGGGCTTGGCACAGAGAGGAGCATGACACCAATCTTGGTTTGCTTGGTTTAATACAGACAGTCTGCTCAACACTTCCATTCTAAGGTGTGTTCAATTCTGAAAGGAACTTAAAATTGGTTAAATAAACGGTATTATGCCACATGTGAAAATGTCATCTCCATGCAACAGCTCACAGAACCACCACATAAACCACATATACATAAAATGTATTTTACATTTTTAAAATATTTTCTCATGTTCTGATGATATAAACTGAGTACATGACAAAGAGGCACAGCACATTATTTCTAGGCCATTCATGAAGCTCATTATTCATAACTCACTAACAGCTTTGTCATAGGTGAGCTGTCAGGTCAGCACAGTTCTCGGGATATAAATCGTATCACCACAGACCCTTGTAATAAAGCATTTAAGAAAATAAGGGCCAGTGTTTTCAATCATATGTTTTCCCCTTAAGCATCCTGCTGAAGTCATGTGGGAATCATGGTTGTGTACTGTGTATGGTACATGGAAAATAAATACAGATTTGATTATAATGAAGCATCTAACCTAATCCACGACTGGGCATCTTCAGGTTGTATTTGAAGGACAGTTACAACAGACCATGGACATCTGCAGATAATAGTTTCTGGTTTCTGAGCTCCCATCTCATTACGAAACAAATGCAGTTTCTCTTCAAGCCAGTGATACTGATAATGTCATCCACTTTTCCACAAATCATTCAACTCTCCTATCTTCCATTAACTGATTCTTGTAGTTCCATTCGTCAATGTAATTAAATCTGGACATTTTAAATCCATAACATTTAGAACCCATCTTCTTGGACAAGAAAGAACACTAGCACAAGTGGAAGTTGAATTGTTTGAAATTGTGCTGTGTCATATTAGTAATAAACACACTAAAGTATTCAGAACAAATTTCTTATTTTATTAAAGGCTTTAATCACAGTTAACATTCATTACTAATAGTCCACGGTGCAATTTCATATATGTTTCTCATATCTTTTGTTTGAATACTACAGAACAACGGGGGTTAAATTGGGCAACATAGCACCCGTTATTCAGGCACTATGAGGCCTACCAAGGCCCCAAAGCAACAGGCAGGAAGCGCGCGCACACATCCGGCCGGAAGTGCGTCACCTGCCATATTGGGGAAGGACAAGCAAGAAGCCTAACGCCTGCTTCAGGTCCCCCGCGGACTGCACTCAGGGAGACCAACACTAAACATCGCCTATATAAAAATAAACGGAGTGATTGCTGCCAACGAACTGGAAGCTGCTGCCAATGACTGGCAGCTGCACAGAAGCATTCTGTGCATTCATCTGGAAGCCGATATCGATGATGTTTCTGCTTTTTTTCACAGAGCCCGTGAGACTCGAAGGCCCCGCTCCATGTTCCCGCCATTTATTCCGTGAGACCCAAAGGCCCGCTCCGTATTCCCGGTATTTTTTCCCCATACCCCGTGAGTCCCAAAGACCCACTCTGTAGTCCTGGCATTTTCCCCCCAGACCCTGTGAGTTTCGAAGGCCCGCTCCATATTCCCGGCATTTTTTTCCCCCAGACCCTGTGAGTCCCGAAGCGAACAACCAAAAAAACACAGACTGCGCATGCACAACTACTTCAACTTCGTTGGCAGCAGTCGCGTCCAAAAATAAAAGGCAAGTTACTTACTGCAGTCACAACCTGATCGCCACCACTCCCAGCCCTCAGATCCCCTGCCCCAAACTGCAGGCTCCATAACCCCTGATCGCTCCCTCCCTGCCACCAATTCGCTCCACCTCCGAGCCCTGTGATCCCAACCCCAGCCACCGATCACTTACCTGTGGGCCGCTGTGTTGGGGGTCCCAGAAATGGGCACTCCCAAATTTCTTTCCCATTATTTCACAATATGTATATCAAAATTCATTAAAGCTATATTGAATAGCAATAATGGACAGCCAGTATTATAGTTGATCTTAATTGGGTCCAAGGGAGTGAAATTCAACTTTAGCGGGGGCGCAAAACAAGCGGGAGCGGATTGACCGCCCATTATACATCCCACCTGAGTTTCCTTTCCATTGAAGCCACTACACACAGCAGCCAATCACATATTCCTGCCATTAAGGTAGCACCTCAAAGTCGCACAAGGCTAGAGTTGAGATCACATATGCCATGCTCTGTCACCAAGGGGAAACACTGTGTGAGCAAACACCAGGCACACTCACACACAACATGGTTTGACATTAAAAATCTGCTTGCAGTGTTCTTGCAAAGATTTGCTAGCAGGTGGTAGGAATGTAATACAGTATTTGTTAGTTGTCCGACAGGTTTAAAGCAATGTTGGTGAAAGTATATTCGTGGAGGGCATGGGGAGATGTAAACAGGACTGTTAATGCAATGGCCACATTTATAAGTTAAGAAAAAGTTAAAGCTTTTTGAATGGCTCTTCAAGCTAGCATTGGGTTTTACTCAGCACTCTCTTCAGTCTCTTCCTGCTCCTTGTAGCGCTTAGGGAGCTTCCTCCTCTGGCACCTCCATGATCAGGCCCCTTTGTTGGGCAAAGTTGTGCTGTTATGTAGTATGTAAGACACAACGACAATCCTCTAGAGCTTAGCAGAGTTTGACAAAAGAGGTGAGAGATAAAATAAAATTACAGGAAAGAGCATACAAAAGTGAAAAGAATAGTGTAGATCCAGGGGATCAGGAGAGATGTAAAGAACAGCAAAGGAAAACCAAAACAATAGTAAGAGCTGCAAAATGGAACATGAAAAGAAATGAAAAGGGATATCAAGATTAATACACAAGTTTTTACAATTAAGAAAAAGGGTAGTCAGGGATGATGTGGGCCCTTTAAAAACAGATGTGGGTAATATTGCAAATGAAAGAGAGAAAATAGCAGACTTGTGAATAATTACTTTGTGACAGTCTTCACAGTAGAGGAAGAGGAAAATATACTTAATGTTCCAGGGAAACTAATAATGAATCAAGGACTGGAACTCACTGAAGTTAATGTAAGCAAGAAAAAGTATTAGAAAAAATAATGGCACTAAAGAATGACAAATCCCCAGGATCTGATGGTTTCCACCAAGGGTTTTAAAGGAAGTAGCTGAGAAAATTGCAGATGCTTTAGTCATAATCTTCCAAAGTTATCTCGATTCAGGAATTGTCCCATTAGATTGGAATATTTTATTTTAATTCGCTTATGGGATTTGGGCATTGCTGGCAAGGCCAACATTTATTGCCCTTTCCTAGTTGCCCTTGAGAAGGTGGTGGTGAGCCGCCTTCATGAACCGCTGCAGTCCGTGTGGTGATGGTACTCCCACAGTGCTGTTAGGGAGGGAGTTCCAGGATTTTGACTCAGTGACGATCAAGGATCGGCGATATACTTCTAAGTCAGGATGGTGTGTGACTTGGAGGGGAACTTGGAGGTGGTGGTGTTCCCATGTGCCTGCTGCCCTTGTCCTTCTAGATGGAAGAGGTCGCGGGTTTGGGAGGTGCTGCCGAAGAAGCCTTGGCGAGTTGCTGCAGTGCATCTTGTAGATGGTACACACTGCAGCCATGGTACGCCGGTGGTGGAGGGAGTGAATATTTAAGGTGGTGGATGGGGTGCCAATCAGGCGGGCTGCTTTGTCCTGGATGGTGTTGAGCTTCTTGAGTGTTGTTGGAGCTGCACTCATACAGGCAAGTGGAGAGTATTCCATCACACTCCTTACCTGTGCCTTATAGATGGTGGAATGGCTTTGGGGAGTCAGGAGGTGAGACACTCGCCACAGAATACCTAACCTCTGACCTGTTCTTGTTGCCACAATATTTATGTGGCTGGTCCAGTTAAGTTTCTGGTTAATGGTGAACCTCAGGATGTTGATAGTGGGGGATTCGGTGATAGTAGTTAGACTCTCGCTTGTTGGGGATAGTCATTGCCTGGCACTTCTGTGGCACGAATGTTACCTGCCACTTATCAGCCCAAGTCTGAACATCATCCAGGTCTTGTTGCATGTGGGCATGGACTGCTTCATTATCTGAGGAGTTGTGAATGGCGCTGAACACTGTGCAGTCATCAGTGAACATCCCTATTTTTGATCTTATGCTGGAGGGAAGGTCATTGATGAAGCGGCTGAAGATGGTTGGGCCTAGGGCACTGCCCTGAGGAACTCCTGCAGCGATGCCCTGGGGCTGTGATGATTGACCTTCAACCACCACAACCACCTTCCTTTGTGCTAGGTATGACTCCAGCCAGTGGAGCGTTTTCCCCCTGATTCCCATTGACTTCAATTTTACGAGGGCTCCTTGATGCCAGACTCAGTCAAATGCTGCCTTGATGTCAAAGGCAGTCACTCTCACCTCACCTCTGGAATTCAGCTCCTTTGTCCATGTTTGGACCAAGGCTGTAATGAGTTTGGGAGCCGAGTGGTCTTGGCGGAACCCAAACTGGGCATCAGTGAGCAGGTTATTAGTGAGTAAGTGCCACTTGATAGCACTGTCGATGACACCTTCCATCACTTTGCTGATGATTGAGGGTAGACTGATGGAGCTGTAATTGGTCGGATTGGATTTGTCCTGCTTTTTGTGGACAGGACATACCTGGGCAGTTTTCCAAATTATCAGATAGATGCCAGTGTTGTAGCTGTACTGGAACAGCTTGGCTAGAGGCGCGGCTAGTTCTGGAGCACAAGTCTTTAGCATGATAGCCGGGATGTTGTCGGGGTCCATAGCCTTTGCTGTATCCAGTGTGCTCAGCCGTTTCTTGATATCACGTGGAGTGAATCGAATTGGCTGAAGACTGGCTTTTGTGATGGTGGGGACCTCGGGAGTAGACCGATATGGATATTGCAAATGTAACCTCATTAATTAAGAAAGGTGTGAGAGAGAAACCAGGAAATTATAGACCTGTTTAACATCTGCTGTGGGGAAGATATTGAAATCTATAAGAACAGACTGACTGAGCACTTAGAGAAATTAGAGCTGATTACATAGAATTACAAGGAATTTTACAACACAGAAACAGGCCATTCAGCCCAACTGGTCTGTTCACACAAGCCTCCTCCCACCGATCCCACCTCACTCTATCAGCATATCCTTCTATTCCGTTCTCCCTCATGTGTTTATCTAGCTAACAAGGATTTATTAAGGGTAGTTCATGTCTGATTTTTTTTTTACTTATTCGTTCCTGGGATGTGGGTGTCGCTGGCAAGGCCAGCATTTATTGCCCATCCCTAATTGTCCTTGAGAAGGTGGTGGTGAGCCGCCTTCTTGAACAGTTGCAGTCCATGTGGTGAAGGTATTCCCACAGTGCGGTTAAGGAAGGAATTCAGGATTTTGACCCAGCAATGATGAAGGAACGGCGAAATATTTTCAAGTCAGGATGGTGTGTAACTTGGAGGTGCTGGTGTTCCCATGTGCCTGCTGCCCTTGTCCTTCTAGTGGAAGAGGTTGCGGGTTTGGGAGGTGCTGCCGAAGAAGCCTTAGCGAGTTGCTGCAGTGCATCTTGTAGATGGTATACACTGCAGCCAAGTGGGCCGCTTTGTCCTGGATGATGTCAAGCTTCTTGAGTGTTGTTGAAGCTGCATTCATCCAGGCAAGTGGAGAGTATTCCATCACACTCCTAACTTGTGCCTTGTAGATGGTGGAAAGGCTTTGAGGAGTCAGCAGGTGAGACACTCATCGCAGAATACCCAGCCTCTGACCTGCTCTTGGAGCCACAGTATTGATGTGGCTGGTCCAGTTAAGTTTCTGGTCAATGGTGACCCCCAGGGTGTTGATGTTGGAGGATTCGGTGTTGAATATCAAGGGGCAGTGGTTAGATGCTCTCTTGTGGTAGATAGTCATTGCCTGGCATTTGTGTGGTGTGAATGTACTTGTCACTTATCAGCCCAAGCCTGAATGTCATCCAGGTCATGCTGCATGCGGGCATGGACTGCTTCCTTATCTGAGGAGTTGTGAATGGCGCTGAACACTGCAATCATCAGCGAACATCCCCACCTCTGACCTTATGATGGAGGGACGGTCATTGATGAAGCAGCTGAGGATGGTTGGGCCTAGGACAGTGCCCTGAGGGACTTCTGCAGCGATGTCCTGGGACTGAGATGATAGGCCTCCAACAACCACAACCATCTTCCTTTGTGCTAGGTATGACTCCGGCCAGTGGAGAGTTTTTGCCTTGATTCCCATTGACTTCAATTTTACTAGGGCTCCTTGATGCCACACTTGGTCAGTCACTCACACCTCACCTCTGGAATTCAGCTCTTTTGTCCATGTTTGGACCAAGGCTGTAATGAGGTCTGGAGCCGAGAGGTCCTGGCAGAACCCAAACTGAGCATCGGTGAGCAGGTTATTGGTAAGTGCTGTTTGATAATACTGTTGACAACACCTTCCATCACTTTGCTGATGATCGAGAGTAGAATGATGGGGTGGTAATTGGCCGGATTGGATTTGTCCTGCTTTTTGTGGACAACAACAACTTGTATTTATGTAGCACCTTTAACAGAGTAAAATGTCCCTCAAGTCTAGAGATAACAAAGGCATGAATGAGGGTTTCAGCAGCGGATGAGCTGAGGCAAGGGCGGAGACGGGTGATGTCACGGAGGTGGAAATAGGCGGTCTTAGTTATGCCACGGATATGTGGTCAGAAGCTCATGTCAGGGTCAAATATGACACCAAGGTTATGAGTAGTGTGGTTCAGCCTCAGACAGATGTAAGGGAGAGGAATGGAGTCAGTGGCTAGGGAACGGAGTTTGTGGCGGGGACTGAAAACAATGGCTTCGGTCTTCCCAATATTGGAGAACATTTCTGCTCATCCAGAACTGGATGTCGGACAAGCAGTCAGACAACTTAGGGTAAAATAAAAGCAGAAAATACTGGAAATACTCAACAGGCCAGGCAGCATCTGTAGAGAGAGAAACAGAGTTAATGTTTCAGGTCGATGACACTTCGTCAGAACCTGCTGAGTATTTCCAGCATTTTCTGTTTTTATTTCAGATTTCCAGCATCCGCAGTATTTTGCTTTTGTATGACAATTTAGAGACCGTGGAGGGGTCGAGAGAAGTGGTGGTGAGGTAGAGCTGGGTGTGATCAGCGTACATGTGGAAACTGACGCTGTGTTTTTGGATGATGTCGCCAAGGGGCAGCATGTAGATGAGAAATTGGAGGGGGCCAAGAATAGATCCTTGGGCGGCACCAGAGGTAACGATGCGGGAGCAGGAAGAGACGCTGTTGCAGGTGATTCCCTGGCTACGATTAGATAGATAACAATGGAACCAGGCGAGTGCAGTCCCACCCAGCTGGACGACGGTGGAGAAGTCATACCTGGACAGATTTCCACATTGTTGGGTAGATGCCAGTGTTGTAGCTGTACTGGAACAGCTTGGCTACAGGCGCGGCTAGTTCTGGAGCACAAATCTTCAGCACGACAACCGGGATATTGTTGGGACCCATAGCCTTTGCTGTATCCAGCGCGCTCAGACGTTTCTTGATATCACGTGGAGTGAATCCAATTGGCTGAAGACTGGCTTCTGTGATGGTGGGGACCTCAAGAGGAGGCTGAGATGGATCATCCACTTGGCACTTCTGGATGAAGATGGTTGCAACGCTTCAGCCTTGTCTTTTGCACCCGCTTGCTGGGCTCCACCATTATTGAGGATGGGGATATTCATGGACCCTCCTCCTGCCGTCAGTTGTTTAATGGTCCACCACCATTCACGACTGGATGTGGCAGGACTGCAGAGCTTTGATCTGATCAGTTGATCTATCTATAGCATGCTGCTTCCATTGTTTAGGATGCATGTAGTCCTGTGTTGCAGCTTCGCCAGGTTGGCTGAAAGGTATGACTATGTCAGGCTGTTGCTTGAATAGTCTGTGGGACAGCGCTCCCAATTTTGGCACAAGTCCCCAGATGTTAGTGAAGAGGACTTTGCAGGGTCGACTGGGCTGGGTGTGCCATTGTTATGTCCGAAGCAGGTGCCTAGGTCGATGCCGGGTGGTCCGTCCGGTTTTATTCTTATTATTGTTTCTTGTAGTGGTTTGTTACAACTGAGTGGCTTGCTAGACCATTTCAGAGGGCAGTTAAGAGTCTGGAGTCACATATAGGCCAGACCAGGTAAGGATGGCAGATTTTCTTCCCTAAAGGGCATTAGTGAACCAGATGGGTTTTTACGACAATCCGATACTTTCATGCTCACCATTACTGACACTAGCTTTTTATTCCAGATTTATTTAATCACTGAATTTAAATTCCCCGGCTGCCGTGGTGGGATTTGAACTTGTGTTTCCAGATCATTTGTCCACTAATATAACCGCTATGCTACCATTCCCGTGAACTTAATTGAAACTACTATGATCAGGACCCACTCCCCCCCAACCACCCCACCTCGATTGAGACCCCACCACTAGACCTACCTGATCTCCTCCCCCTGTCAATCAGGCTATCTGTGGGTGGGAACCCGGCAGAAATAAATTTAAAGGAGCCCTGTAGTTAAAACTGCAGGACACTTGGGAAACCCGTTCTTCCGGGTTTCCTGACCTCACAACAGCACCCCAGCACAGAACTCACTTCCGGGCTAAAATCCAGGCCTTGGCTTTCGGGATCAAATATTGGTGGGGCAGCAGACAGCCTTAAAATGAAGGCATCATGACAGCTGCCTGGTTAGAGAGCATTGAGTTACATAATGCAGCGTTGATGGTCACAAACGAGCTGTACATTTAGAGGGTGTAATTCTCTCCTGTTCATGTAGGTAGTGACACTGTGCAAGGGAGCATGTAGGGCCATGCAGGTACAATCTATAACCACCGTGACTTTTAGGAATCCTTCCTGTAAAAATTAAGTGTCCTCACATTGTTTTGTCGGTTGTCTGTGGGGAAGGAGATGAAATTACTTGCTTGAGCAAATAGGGCATCAGTCACTTGCTTATACATCTGTAGACAGCTGTTTGGCTTATGTTGTTGATGTCCCCAGTGATAGCTTGGAACAAGCCCAACACATCATGGTTAAAACTCTTGTGATATTGACAGCTACTGGCAGCGCTGTGCTTGTGGAGGACTTTGGCTGCAGATCAATATCGAGCATGTGGCACAACTCTGTTACGGTGTTCCCTGTAAATTGAAGCCTCCACCAACTCTGCTGTCCTGGCAAATGGAAGTATGTGCACCTCCGCCAGTAGGTTATGTCGTGGAGCTATTGGTGAGGGTGTGCAGAGTGTTTGTGATGAAGCCTAAACTGGTTGGCATACCTCCATTGGTTATCCTCCTCTTCTCCCAAGAAGCACAGATATGGGTAATTCCCATGGGGATCGCCGTTGCGGCATGATTACAGCTAGCTGGCGACAAAGGCTTTTGAACAGCCGCCAATAAAAAAAAACCAAGAAAAATAATTAAGAAATGGCTGGAAAATTTGAAAAGTGATCAACTTCAATGATCTGGGCTCTTGAAATGAACAGCTGTGTACGGCTAAAAAACCTTGGGTACCCATTTTATATGGTGGGTAGATGACTCAGCATTAGACACACGTGGATATCTAAAAAACATTATTGGGGCTTCAAATGAAGCTGTTGCCTGTTTCAGGCAGGAGCTTCCTGTATCAATCAACATCCCCCCACCACTGCCCGCCCCCCCCCCCCCCCCCGCCTGCCTCCAATAAATGCGTGCGGCGTCCAAAATAGGCAGAGACCAGGCAAGAGGCATCTGACACACTTCATGCTGAAAGATTGGATGTTACCAATCAGAAAATGTAGACTGTTGTATCTGTTGTGTCTGTGTATAATAAGACACAGACTGCAGGAGAAACGGTACAACAGGTGTTTACTGAATGAGGGTTACTCTAGAACTAACTGCACAGATCACTACTCAGGGTTTATATACAGGTGTGGTCACTGCCGGTACTACAGTATACAAGAGCTGTAAAAAGTAGTTCTCTCCCTTAAAGGTACATACATTACAATTCCTCCCCTTTTAGATTAACAGTACCATAACACTCATTTAACAATTAAATATCAAACTAATTACAATTAACACTTTTAACATGCAACATTAGCTGAAAATAGTCTATTTATAAATTCAGTCTTTGGGGAGGCTTCCTGATTCTTTCTGGATAACGCCTTTCCCGAGTGTCTCGCTCTTGGTGCGGTGGCGATTCTAGCACCCTGTCGTCAGTTGATTCATCAGCTTCCAATGCTATTGTTTCTGAGGTAGATGCGACCTGTACGTCGGGTTCCTCACCAGGTATGTATGGCCGAGACATGGGGTTGACTCGTTCCTGTGACTCTAGGATCTGGTCAGCATGGCGTCTCACAATGTTCTCCCCAACATCCACTGTGTACATTAGTGGCCCCTGCCGTGTGCATATCGTTCCTGGTTGCCATTTCTCTGTTCGGTAGTCGCGGGCCAAGACTGGTTGCCCTACATTGAAGCTCCTTGTCGGCTTCTCATTGATGTGCTGGAATTGCTTATTCTCAACATCTCTTCGTACATTTGGTCTGAGCAAATCCAGACGAGATCTCAACCTTCGGTTAAAGAACATCATGGCCAGGGCCTGGTTGGTGACTGCATGTGTCGCATTTCTGTAGGCTAACAGGAAATTGTCCACCTTATGCTGCAGTGGAATGTCGTCATCGCACATGGCCTTTACTGCTTTTTTAAAGGTTTGTACGAACCTCTCAGCCAATCCATTTGTGGCTGGATGATACGGGGCGGACGTGTAATGCCTTACCCCATTCCTTTTCATAAATCTTCGAAACTCTTCGGACACAAACTGTGGTCCGTTATCAGAGCAAATCTGCTCTGGCAAGCCGTTCCTGGCAAAAATGGTCCGTAGGACTGCAATAGTTTTCTCCGTGGTGGTGGAGGACATTTTGATCACCTCAGGCCATTTCGAGTGCGCATCCACGGCTATTAAAAACATTGAGTCCATGAATGGACCAGCAAAATCAATATGCACCCGTTGCCATGGAGATGAGGGCCACTCCCATGGGTGTAGAGGGGCTTGTGGTGGTGCATTTTGGACCTTCTGGCATCCTGAGCAGCTCTTTGTCAGGTCCTCGATTTGCTGATCGATCCCCGGCCACCACACATAAGCCCTAGCAAGGCTTTTCATTTTCACCCCTCCCAGATGACCTTCGTGAAGCTCATTGAGCACTCTCTCCCTTAACTTGGGTGGAATTACCACTCGGGATCCACACATCAAGGTCCCCTGGCATACTGACAGCTGTTCTCTTCTGGATGAGAATGCTGGCAACAGTGAGTCGCCATGTGCTGGCCATCCCTTCACCGTCAAATCACATACCCGAGACAGTGTCGGGTCATTTCGGGTCTCCTTCTCTATACCAGCATTAGTTACTGGCAAGCATTCAATTATAGTCGAATGAAATATTTCAACAGGATCCACTGCTGGTGCTTCCTCCGCAGTAGGCAGTGGCAGGCGTGATAGCCCATCAGCGTTTCCATGCTGTTTCGTGCCCTTATACTCGATTTCATATTGGTGCGCCCCTAGAAAAAGGGACCATCTTTGTAGCCGTTGCGCAGTCATCACCGGAACGCCCTTCTTTGGATTAAAGATGGAGACAAGTGGTTGGTGGTCAGTCAGCAAGGTGAACCTCTGCCCATGCAGATAGTGATTGAACTTTTTCACTCCCCACACTAGGCTGAGGGCCTCCCTGTCAATCTGGGCATAGTTACGCTCGGCTGAGGTTAGTGACCGAGACGCAAAGGCTGCTGGCCTCTCCGAGCCGTCCGGGAATTTGTGCGACAGCACCGCTCCAATGCCATAGGGTGATGCATCACACGCCAATCGAATTGGTAGTGCTGGGTTGAAATGAGCCAACACCTCTTTTGATGTGATCAATGCTTTGCTCTTCTGGAAAGCTCGTTTACATTCGTCACTCCACTTCCATGGTACCCCCATTTGCAGTAGGGTGTTCAGTGGGTGTAGTACTGTAGACAAATTCGGCAAGAACTTATGGTAGTAGTTCACCAGCCCGAGGAACGACCTCAGTTGTGACACATTTTCCGGTGCTGGAGCCTTGACTACTGCCTCAATCTTTTCAGGAGACTTATGTAACCCCTCTTTATCAATAACGTGGCCACAATATGAGATCTGCTTCTGGAAAAACTTGCATTTGTGGCGATTAGCTCGGAGCCCATATTCCTTCAATCTAGTGAGCACCTGCTCCAGGTTGGCGAGGTGAGCACTGTCATTTTCGTCCGTGACCAGGATGTCGTCCAAATAACACTGGGTCCCTGGAATCCCTTGCAGGACTTGTTCCATTGCCCTTTGCCAAATAGCCAGAGCTGATGCTACCCCGAACACCAGCCGGTTGTATTGGTAGAGACCTTTATGAGTGTTGATCATGAGGTACTGTTTCGAGGCTTCTTCTACCTCCATTTGCAGGTACGCCTGGGCCAGATCAATCTTAGTGAAGCATTTCCCTCCAAATAGCGAGGCGAAAATATCTTCAATCCGCGGAAGCGGATATTGTACAGTGTGAAGGACTGGGTTCACTGTCACCTTAAAGTCCCCACAGATGCGAACCTTCTTTGGTTCCCCAAGCGTATTACTCAACGACCTCTTCATTACAGGAACGATGGGTGTAGCCCACTCGCTCCAGTCCACTTTGGACAGTACTCCTGAACGTTCCAAACCTTCCAGCTCTGCTTCGATAGCTGGGCGGATCGCATAAGGTACCGGTCTGGCCTTAAAAAACTTTGAGCTTGCATTTTCCTCTATTTTGATCATCGCTGTTATGCCTTTGAGTGTTCCGAGTCCCTGCTGGAACACTTCTTGTGCGTCAGTTAGCATTTTTGACAGTCGTCCAGGTGTGACGTCGTCATCCTTTTTGGCATCTACAGTCAGTGCTTGTATGGAATGCCAATCTAGCTGTATCTTCCGGATCCATTCACGTCCTAGTAGTGGTGGTCCTCCATCTGGCAATACATATAGGTCCATTTTTGGTGTTTCCTTGCCGTTATATATAACGTTCACCCTTATTTTTCCTTTGGGGTAGACTTTTTGCCCCGTGTACGTCTTCAAGACAATCTTTGTATCTCTCAAGGGTATATGTGAGAATAGCCGCTTGTAGTCCCTTCGGTTTATGACTGTTAGGGCTGATCCTGTGTCCAATTCAATTTTCACTTGGACTCCTGCTATCTTGAGCGTGACCCAGATAGTTTGGTGATCCTCCATTTTGATCACATTATGTAGTTTCAGACAACCCAGCTCCTTGCTTCCGGAGTCTGTATCACTTTTCTGTTCGTCTGAACTACTCTCCGTCACCTTATGTACCTTCTTGTACTTCTCCTGTGGAGATTTCTTGCTGCTGGTTTTCTTTCCCGACCTGCAGACTCTTGCTATGTGTCCTACTTTTCCACACTGTCTGCACACTTTGTCCTTGAACCAGCAATCATTATGGTCGTGTGTTGTTCTGCCACAGCGATAGCACTTCACTGTTCCGTATGACATTTCATTTGTGCCATATTCTTGCGGTCTCCGTTGTATCTCTGCAGCGCCCCGTGCTGCTGCTTCGTGTGATACTGCAATGCTGAAAGCCTTGTCCAGCGTAAGATCCTTTTCTGATAGAAGCCGTTTCTGGGTTCCTTCACTTTGAAGCCCACACACAAACTTGTCCCTTAAAGTATCTGCTAGTCCCATTCCAAACTGGCAGTGTTTCGATAGCTTGCGCAGTTCCGTTAAATACTCAGCATTACTTTCATCTTTATGCTGGTTCCTTTTGTGAAACTTAAATCTTTCTGCTATCAGCAGCGGTGTGGGGTTTAAGTGGTCCTGTAGGATTGACACTATGTTTTCAAAATCCTTTTCCACTGGCTTCTCTGGGGTTACTAGGTTTCGTAGTAAGCCATACGTTTTTGCACCCATTGAATTCAACAATACCAGCGCTTTCTTGCCATCTGGCACTTCATTCGCCTTGCAGTATACTTCTATGCGTTCGACATATGTCATCCAATCTTTGATTTCATTGTCGAACGCTGTGATACTGCCACTCTTCGGCATTTTTGGGTGTGGTTAGACTGGCTTAAAATGGCATCTCCCGCGCTTTCCTTTCTTCCCCGCTGCGGCTTAAAATGGCGTCTCCCGCGCTTTCCTTTCTTCCCCGCTGCGACTTAAAATGGCGTCTCCCGCGCTGCTGCCAACGCCGCTCTCGGCGGTCTTCGTGGCAAATGGCGACGCCCTGTGGGTTTCGTGCGCTGCTCCTGCACTGCTGCCAATGCCGCTCTCTGCGGTCCTCGTGGCAATGGCAGCGCCTCGCGTTTTCCTGCGCGTCTCTCTCCCCCATTGACGCTACTCGGCCCTTGAACATCGGCTGCGCTCTGCTCTCTCGTCTCTCTCCCCGTTGACGCTGCTCGGTCCTGAACACCGGCTGTGCCCTGCGCGCTCTGCCCTCTCTCCCCCGTCGACGCTGCTCGGCCTTTTTCTGTGCCGCACGGTCGGCTCTAGCCGCCGCTGTCCGGGAAGGGTCTGCGCAGTACCTGTTGCCAGCCCGTTTCGCTGGACCACCGTGACTGGAAAGCCAAGCCTGGCTCTCGACAGCCTCCCCTGCGATGCACAAATCTCCGCTGGATGACTGGGCGGTTGCCCGTGGTCGACGCCCGTGCTTCTGGACTCGACCTCCTTCCACTGTACTCCAGGAGCGAATCCCTGGGAGGTGATGCAGAGTTGCAGGTAGGTTCGAATCTGCTCGTCGCCAATGTTGTGTCTGTGTATAATAAGACACAGACTGCAGGAGAAACGGTACAACAGGTGTTTACTGAATAAGGGTTACTCTACAACTAACTATACAGATCACTACTCAGGGTTTATATAGAGGTGTGGTCACTGCCGGTACTACAGTATACAGGAGCTGTAAAAAGTAGTTCTCTCCCTTAAAGGTACATACATTACAGTATCTATTGTTATTATTGGTATTAATAAACTTTAATAATTTTATATATATATATCTGTATATATATTCAAATTACTTTTGTCATGGATATAGCATCTGACTCAGCATTGCCCTCATCTGCTTCAAAGTAGAAAGTGTCCTCCAATGTGATGAAGATATCTAAGGTTCAGCTTGGTGTTGGCTCTTTTAATTTGCATAAAAAATTTAAAACACTCACAGAAATCGTGTCCCAGATATGGTAGTAGAACATTTCGATTGCCACCTAGCTTGAGGGAGGAACCAAGACATGGTTTTCAAACACACACATACTGTGTGACATGTTCAGATATGTGTCTGATCAGCAGCTCTGCCTGAATTTAACATTTATTTAAATTTAACCAAGCCCTGGTAACTGTTTCAGGCGCATTTATAATCCTGTACTTTTCAAATTAATTGAGTTTGTCCAGAGCTTTTGAAGACAACCTAACTGGGATGTCCAAAGGGTATTAATTAAGGTAATCACTCCCACAGCTGATGAGAAATAGGAAAAGGAATCATCGTGTAAGACAGTTTATTACAATTAGTTTGGCACAGAGTTGTGAACTGTTCATTCAAAAGCAAAATACTGTGGATGCTGGAAATCCGATATAAAAACAGAAAATGCTGGAAATACTCAGCAGGTCAGGCAGCAGCTGTGGAGAAAGAAACAGTTAACGTTTCCGGTTGATGACCTTTCGTGGGCTATTCATGTTTTTTTACTCTATAAGGAGTTAGTAACTACTGTAAGAGTATGTTAAGGTTCTGCTCTTTATTGAAATGTTGCCTTTCAATAAATGAGTTTGACAGTTAAAAACCTGATTCAAGGTTGAGTCCTACTTGTCGAGGACAAAGAAGATCCTGTGAAGGCAGGGGATTGAATCAGTGACTAAAGCAATTTAAAAAGAAAAGGTTTTCTGGTCATTACTGGGCACAGTACTAAATTTACCTAGATATCAGGGCAAGTGTAAACGCTCTTGACGATACAGGTGCTCACAAGATATGTTCACATGCTCATCAAGCAGAGCAGTCCCAACACAGTCCCACACAGAAGTCAAAAATATCTAGAATAAAAATAACGTAACAAGGGGCTTTTTTTTCATTTAAAAGCAAGTGACAACTGCCAGCTGAAAATGAGCACAGCAAGGAGTTATATGAATCTTTTATTGAGCAGAATCACTAGAAACTGTTCAGAAAAATCCTGTAGAGAATTCATCAGTGGTTAAGGCTGACAAGAGAAGATCATACAGAAGTTCTCTGTTGATTTTACAATGGGAAAAAAAGGAGAAATTTGCAGTGCTATGGGGAAAAAGCAGGGGAGAGGGACTAATTGGATAGCTCTTTCAAAGACACGATGGGCCGAATGGCCTCCTTCTGTGCTGTATGATTCTATGACCTGTACTATTCATTAGTAATTTCATGAGTATAAAGCAGCACACATTTAACCCATTGGTATTGCACACTGCTAAATTACTTTTGGAAGGAAGTGGCCTTGAAGTGCTGAAGCCAGGCATTGGTCCGGTTAAGCTCTAATAATTGGTGTTTAAATGAATCTTGCACCAGTTTCTAAGGCTCACATTGTGCATGTGCAGTGTGTTTTGTGCCTTCATATAAATCTGGAGTGGCACCTGTCACTGGAAATGATAGCAAAAATGGGATAGGCACAAAATTGGGTGAAGATCCAGTATAATGGATCTCTGTCCCATTTCCTGCTTTCCCTGCCCAATTAACACCACAGAATCTGAAGCACAACAGCAGAAACTCTTGGTTAATGGCTCTGATGCATTGTGCACTGAATGTACTGTTTGTACTTCAGGGACTTAGGCCTAATTGAGGCAATCTGGTTTGGAAGTAGAATAACCACAAGTAATTCTGCAAGTAGAAGAGGCAGTGGAGCCATTATACCAAAGGCAATTTCTTCATCTATGTCTCTGTTTACCTCAACAGCCTTCAGTCACTTCGATATTGGCGTAGCTCCTTTTTAAATGTGCCAGTTTACATAGAATTAACTATCTTTGATGAAAGTATGTTCCAATTTTCCAAAATTATGCTCCTGGTGGGGAAGTCACAGATATGTGGCACCCCTATGATTTTTAGTCCATTAAAATGAATGGGCAGTAAATCATTGGGGGTGTGTCTGGGATGTTCTGATAGTGTGAAGCTCCCTGCTGGAAGAACACAGTTGTAAAATCGGACCGCAGATGTCTAATAAATTATTTGTCAGGTGTCTACTAATTTCTTTAGGAAGGAAGACTTGAACGGATATGGCGGACAACTGGTTTAGCCATTCACCACCAGATCTGGCTGGACCACATAAAGCACTAGCGGGTCCTGCTCTTGTCTGCCACAATTGCTCACTATTCCAGAATCATTCTGGAATGCAAAGATAAACCCCGGCTCCTATTCTCTACTGCTAACTGTCTTCTTAAACCCCTCTCCCCACCTCCTCCACCCTCCCCTCCGATAACAAGTGTGAGGAGCTCATGGACTTCTTTGTCTCTAAGATTGAGAGCATCCATTCAGCTGCCTCTGCCACTTCCTTTCCTTCCCCTAGCCCACCGGGCCAAACTTCCTCTAAGGTACCCCCTGCCCTAGCCCTGAACTCACATCTTTCTCCAGTTTCTCTCCGATCTCCCCTCATGACCTCTCCACCCTCATCTTGTCCATGAGACCCATCTCCTGCTCCCTCGACCCTATTCCCACCAAACTGCTGACCACCCAACTTCCTTTTCTGGCTCCCATGTTAGCTGACATTGTTAACGGTTCTCTCTCCTCAGGTACTGTCCCCCTCTCCTTCAAATCTGCCATCATTACCCCTCTTCTCAAAAAAAGAACTCTTGACCCACCCCGGCCTTGCAAACTACCGCCCCATCTCCAACCTCCCTTTTCTCTCCAAAGTCCTTGAATGTGTTGTCGCTTCCCAAATCCGTGTCCATCTTTCCTGCAATTCCATGTTTGAATCCCTCCAATCAGGATTCCGCCTTTGCCACAGTACCGAAACGGCTCTCATCAACGTCACAAATAACATCCTTTGTGACTGTGACAAAGGTAAACTATCCCTCCTCGTCCTTCTTGACTTCTCTGCAGCCTTTGACACGGTTGACCACTCCATCCTTCACTACACCTCCCCACCATCGTCCAGCTGGGTGCGACTGCACTCGCCTGGTTCTATTCTTATCTATCTAATCGTAGCCAGAGAATCACCTGCAACGTCTTCTCTTCCCGCTCCCGCATCGTCACCTCTAATGTGAAGGGAGTGCAGGGAGTGCTGTTGGATGTTTGCAAGGCTTTGGCTCTTAAAGGAGAACACCACTTGCCCCCAGTCCTGGGGGCTCTAGTTGCAGTCCCCCTTGGGCTGCAGCATGATGTGGAGATGGAGCAGAGGCAGGAGGAGGAGGAAAAGGAGGAAGCAGCAGAGGATGAAGTGGAAGGAAGGAGGCAACCCAGACAGCCTCTTTCTGGCCAGGATATCCAGGATGGAATCATCTGCCTGTGGTACCAGTGAACACAACCCCAATTCCCCATTCAGCATTTGTCCCACACCTTACCTTTCCCCTGTTACAGATCATCACAACCTCCTCTTGGCCACAATGCAGAAATAAAAGCCACCACAAAGTAAACTTTCCAATCCAACTTTATCCATATATGCGTCCAATATTACATCAAAAAATCAACTAATCTCTCTTGTACATTCCCTTAGTAAGTGTCTTGCATGTGCATTTGCCTTCTAGTGCTCCTACACAGTGTTACCCAAGTGGCTGCTGCATAGCTGGTGGAAGGCTGCTGACTTTCAGTGGGAGAGACTGCAAATGGCCTTGCAGGACGACCTCAAGGAGCTGGTGGCTGGGAGTGTGAAATCGAGTGATGGTGTTTCTTCGCCTTCTTCTTCACTTTCCTCTCCTTGTTGACCCACTGACTGGGCAGGCTTGATTTCTTGGGTGTGTGAAATGAGGAAGGCGCAAGGATAGGGTTGTGGTAAGGGGAGTGGGGTAAGCAAGAGGTTCATACTTACACCATGTGCAACTTGTAAATCAGAAGATATTGCACTATGAGGGGAAAGTGGGATGTGAGAAGAAGGATAATACACGAGGATACCAGCATCTTGTATCCTTTCTGCCCCGCCACTGGCCACGGGTCAGCTATGCCCCTGCCAAGAATAGCCAACACCGTCTCCTCCAAGGGGGTGAGGTGATGCTAGGAATGTGAGATATGCCTCGTGTTTGATAGAGATTGTTAGAAGGTGAGTGATTGGGGGAGGGAGGGCAGTCGTGCACTGAGCAGTGTGTGAAGCTAGTGGCGCAGTTGGTAGGAGATAGAAACATAGAAGATAGGAGCAGGAGTAGGCCATTCGGCCCCTCGAGCCTGCTCTGCCATTTAATGAGATCATGGCTGATCATCCAAATTCAGTACCCTGTCCCTGCTTTCTCCCCATATCCTTTCATCCATTTAGCCTTAAGAAATATATGCTCCTTCTTGAATATATTAAATGAATTGGCCTCAACTGCCTTTTGTGGTAGAGAATTCCACAGGTTCACCACTCTCTGGGTTAAGAAATTCCTCCTCATCTCTGTCCTAAATGGCTTACCCCTTATCTTTAGACTGTGACTCCTGGTTCTAGACTCCCCCGCCATCGGGAACATCTTTCCTGCATCTAGTCTGTCTAGTCCTGTTAGAATTTTATAAGTTTCAATGAGATCCCCTCTCATTCTTCTAAACTCCAGCGAATATAAGCCCAATTGACCCAATCTCTCCTCATATGTCATTCCTGCCATTCCAGGTATCAGTCTGGTGAACCTTCACTGCTCTCCCTCCATGGCAAGAACATCCTTCCTCAGATAAGGCAACCAAAACTGCACACAATACTCAAGGTGTGGTCTCACCAAGGCCCTGTACAACTGTAGCAAGACATCCTTGCTCCTGTACTCGAATCCTCTCGCTATGAAGGCCAACATACCATTTGCCTTCTTAACCGCCTGCTGCACCTGCATGCTTACCTTCAGCGACTGGTGCACAAGGACACCCAGGTCTCATTGCACTTCCCCTTTTCCCAATCTATTGCCATTCAGATAACAATCTGCCTTCCTGTTTTTGCCACCAAAGTGAATAACCTCGCATTTATCCACATTATACAGCATCTGCCATGCATCTGCCCAATCACCCAACCTGTCCAAATCATACTAGAGTTTTTCTGCATCCTCCTCACAGCACACACACCCACCCAGCTTTGTGTCGTCTGCAAACTTGGAGATATTACATCTAGTTCCCTCATCTAGATCATTAATATATATATTGTGAATAGCTGGGGTCCTAGCAGCGATCCCTGCGTTACCCCACTAGTCACTGCCTGCCACTCGAAAAAAGACCCGTTTATTCCAACTCTTTGCTTCCTCTCTGCCAACCAGTTCTCTATCCAAGTCAGTATCTTAACCCCAATCCCATGTCCTTTAACTTTACACGCTAATCTCTTATGCGGGACCTTATCGAAAGCCTTCTGAAAGTCCAAATACACCACATCCACTGGTTCTCCCTTATCTATTCTACCAGTTACATCCTCAAAAAATTCCAGTAGATTAGTCAAGCATGATTTACCTTTTGTAAATCCATGTTGACTTTGTCCGATCCTGTCACTGTTTTCCAAGTACTCTGCTATTACATCTTTTATAATGGACTCTAGCATTTTCCCCACTACCGATGTCAGGCTTACCGGTCTATAATTCCCCGTTTTCTCTCTACCACCTTTTTTGAATAGTGGGGTTACATTAGCTACCCTCCAATCCATGGGAACTGTTCCAGTGTCAATAGAATTTTGGAAGATGACCAGTAATGCATCTACTATTTCCAGGGCCACTTCCTTAAGTACCCTAGGATGTAGATTATCAGGCCCGGGGGATTTATCGGCCTTCAATCCCGTCAATTTCCCTAACACCATTTCCCTACAAATTCAGTGCCTCCCTATCATTAGACCCTATGTTCCCCAATAGCTCTGGGAGTTTATTTGTGTCCTCCTTTGTGAAGACAGAACCAAAGTATGTATTTAATTGGAGGCCATGTCTTTGTTCCCCATTATAAATTCCCCTGATTCTGACTGCAAGGGACCTACGCTTGACTTCACCAATCTTTTTCTTTTCACATATCTATAGAAGCTTTGACAGTCAGTTTTTATGTTCCCTGCAAGCTTACTCTCATACTCTATTTGCCCCCTCTTAATGAATCCCTTTGTCCTCCTTTGCTGAATCCTAAACTGCTCTCAATCCTCAGGTTTGCTGCTTTTTCTGGCCAATTTATATGTCCTCTCCTTGGATCTTATGCTATCCCTAATTTCCCTTGTTAGCCACAGTTGAGTCACCTTCTTTGTTTTATTTTTATGCCAAACAGGGATGAACAAATTCTGTAGTTCATCCACGCGATCTTTGAATGTTTGCCATTGCCTATCCACCGTCAACCCTTTAAGTAACATTCCCCAATCCATCCTAGCCAACTCGTGCCTCATACCATCGTAGTTTCCTTTATTTAAATTCAGGACCCTAGTCTCTGAATCAAATACTTCACTCTCCATCTTAATGAAGAATTCTATCATATTATGATCGCTCCACCCCAAGGGGCCTCGCACAACAAGATTGCTAATTAATCTTTTCTCATTACATAATACCCAGTCTAAATGGCCTGATCTCTAGTTGGTTCCTCGACATATTGGTCCAGGAAACCATCCCATATACACTCCAGGAATTCCTCCACCACAGTATTCTTACTAATTTGGTTAGCCCAATCTATATGTAGATTAAAGTCACCCATGATAACTGCTGTGCCTTATTGCACGCATCTCTAATTTCCCATTTAATGCCATCCCCAACCTCAGCATTACTGTTTGGGGGTCTGTATACAATTCCCACTAACGTTTTCTGTCCCTTGGTATTTCTCAGCTCTATCCATACAGATTCCACATCATCAGAGCTAATATCCTTCCTTACTATTGTGTTACTCTCCTCTTTTACTAGCAATGCTACCCCACCTCCTTTTCCTTTTTGCCTGTCCTTCCTGAATATTGAATACCCCTGGATGTTGAATTCCCAGCCTTGGTCACCCTGGAGCCATTTTAGAATTATTATTTACTGTGGCCATGTTTGATTTAAACCCTTGATTTCTCTAACTGCCACTTTTGCTTTTCTCCTTCCTGTCTTTTGCTTCTATCCTTGCTTCCCTTTCCTCTGTCTCCCTGCACAGGTTCTTAACCCCCTGCCATTTTAGCTTAAACCCTCCCCAACAGCACTAGCAAACACTCCCCCTAGGACATCGATCCCGGCCCTGCCCAGATGAAAACTGTCCAGTTTGTACTGGTCCCACCTCCCCCAGAATGTCCCAGGAATTTGAATCCCTCCCCCTTACACCATTCCTCCAGCCACGTATTCATCTGAAATATCCTTCTATTTCTACTCAGACTAGCACATGGCACTGGTAGCAATCCTGAGATTACTACCTTTGAGGTCCTATTTTTAAATTTACCTCCTAACTCCCTATATTCAGCTTTTATGACCTCATCCCAGTTTTTACTTATATCGTTGGTACCTATATGCACCACGACAACTGGCTGTTCACCCTACCCCTCCAGAATGCCCTGCAGCCGCTCCGTGACATCCTTGACCCTTGCACCAGGGAGGCAACATACCATCCTGGAGTCTCGTTTGCGGCCGCAGAAACGACTACCTATTCCCCTTAAAATAGAATCCCCTATCACTATAGCTCTCCCAGTCTTTTTCCTCCCGTCCTGTGCAAATTGGTATATCTGTTTCAGAGGGGGATGGCCACAGGGGATCCCTGCACTATCTGCCTGCGCCTACTACTCTGCCTGGTAGTCACCCATTCCCTTCCTGCCTGCGCAGCCTTTACCTGCGGTGTGACCAACTCCCTAAACGTGCTATCCACGATGTCCTCAGCATCGCGAATGCTTCAGTATGTATCCATTCGCAGCTCCAGTGCCGCAATGCGGTCTGTCAGTAGCTGCAGCTGGATACACTTCCCGCACACATGGTGTCCCTGATTTCCCACATAGCGCAGGAAGAGCATGCCATGGGGCCGAGCTTTCCTGCCATGACTTACCCTTTAATTAATTTAAATTAATTTAATTCAAATCAATACCACTAATTACTCTACAATTAAATTACATACTCAAGGGCCCTTGTTTACTAGCACTCCCCGAAGCACAACAGGGATCTTAGAAACTATATCCACAAAAATTAAGACCTTCTAAACTTTATAAACTATTAATTTTAACTGTCAAACTATAGAGTAGTATAAATACTCACCTGGCCGTACTCACCCAATCAGCTGCTTCCTCTTGCCCGCGTCACTTTTTGAATCGTGACGTGGCTCTGCAATGTCGCCGCTGGTCTGTAAGATTGGTAAGCCTTGTACCGCCGCTCTCTCCGCTCCCGACACTGGCCTCAATCAGCTCCCTCCCCTTGTGCCGACGTCACTTTTAACTTCTGACGTCACTCTTCCCAGGTCCGCACTGCCGCCGCCGCTGCTGCTGCTGTGGGGCCTACCTGCACCTCGGGCTCTCTTTATATCGCCGCCGCCGACTCGCCGCTCCTCCCAGGTCCGCACTGCCGCCACCACTGCTGCTGCTGTGATGGCTTTTGAAGATGCATTCACTGACCTTGACCACTTGTCTGCGGTCATGAAACTTCTTTGGGCACTGGAGCCAGGTCCTGGGGGTGACACTGCTGGCAGTGGCCGCCTCTGTGACCTGGTCCCACATCATTCCTTCTGGAGGGCCACCTGGCCTTGGCCCCCTGTAGGTAGAGGACCTCTCTTCCAGTGTTGACTCCCTGCACAAAGCTCGAATGCTGCATCTGAGACCCATGGTGCCCTTTCCCTGGCCTGTTGAGCCATTTGGGTTGGTGCTGAAGCACTTTTACCATTTTTCATCCGCAGAAGTCAGCTCACCTTTAAGAGATGCAGACTGCCTTTAAGAAGAGCAGGCTAACTTTAAGTAAAGCTAGCCCTGCTTGAACAACGCAAACTTCGGTGCCCTGCTGAGCACAAAGTCTGTCAGCAGCGCATTCAGTGCTAATCTATGCATTGCAATCATTTTAATTAGCAGGCAGCACGAAGTTGATGTGCTGCCGGCACTCCTTGAATGGGCGTGAGCATATTTCGCATTGTGGTGCCCACGCCCATTTTTTGCACTATCCAACCTCACTCCCTGAGTGTTTGCAGCATTTTCTGCTTTTGTTTCAAATATCCAGCACTGCAGGAATTTACTTTTACTTTTTAACTTGTGTGTTAGTGTTTTCACAAAGGAGGACACAAATAACCTTCCAGAGATTTTGGGGACCATAGGGTCTAATGAGAGGGAGGAATTGAATGAAATCAGTATTTGTAGGGAAATGGTGTTAGGGAAATTGACGGGATTGAAGGCCGATAAATCCCCAGGGCCTGATAATCTACATCCTAGGGTACTTAAGGAAGTGGCCCTAGAAATAGTAGATGCATTGCTGGTCATCTTCCAAAATTCTATAGACTCTGGAATAGTTCCCATGGATTGGAGGGTAGCTAATGTAACCCCACTATTCAAAAAAGGTGGTAGAGAGAAAAAGGGGAATTATAGACTGGTAAGCCAGACATCGGTAGTGGGGAAAATGCTAGAATCCATTATAAAAGATGTAATAGCAGAGCACTTGGAAAACAGTGACAGGATCAGACAAAGTCAACATGGAATTACAAAAGGTAAATCATGCTTGACTAATCTACTGGAATTTTTTCAGGATGTAACTGGTAAAATAGATAAGGGAGAACCAGTGGATGTGGTGTATTTGGACTTTCAGAAGGCTTTCGATAAGGTCCCGCATAAGAGATTGGCGTGCAAAGTTAAAGCACATGGGATTGGGGGTAAGGTACTGACTTAGATAGAGAACTGGTTGGCAGAGAGGAAGCAAAGAGTTGGAATAAATGGGTCTTTTTCCGAGTGGCAGGCAGTGACTAGTGGGGTGCCGCAGGGATCGGTGCTGGGACCCCAGCTATTCACAATATATATTAATGATCTAGACGAGGGAACTAGATGTAATATCTCCAAGTTTGCAGACGACACAAAGCTGGGTGGGTGTGTGTGCTGTGAGGAGGATGCAGAGAAACTCCAGTATGATTTGGACAGGTTGGGTGATTGGGCAGATGCATGGCAGATGCAGTATAATGTGGATAAATGTGAGGTTATCCACTTTGGTGGCAAAAACAGGAAGACAGATTATTATCTGACCGGCAATAGATTGGGAAAAGGGGAAGTGCAACGAGACCTGGGTGTCCTTGTGCACCAGTCACTGAAGGTAAGCATGCAGGTGCAGCAGGCGGTTAAGATGGCAAATGGTATGTTGGCCTTCATAGCGAGAGGATTTGATTACAGGAGCAAGGATGTCTTGCTGCAGTTGTACAGGGCCTTGGTGAGACCATACCTTGAGTATTGTGTGCAGTTTTGGTTGCCTTATCTGAGGAAGGATGTTCTTGCCATGGAGGGAGTGCAGTGAAGATTCACCAGACTGATACCTGGGATGGTAGGAATGACGTATGAAGAGAGATTGAGTCGATTAGGCTTATATTCGTGTGGTAAACCACTGTTTGTATTCCACTGTGTACATGCCTGTACATGCCTCGGCTGACTCCTCCCACGAATCCAGGTATAAAGGTGACTGCTCCACAGCCCCTTTGTATTCTGGACCGGTCGACCACTCGAGGCACACCTTCATTCTCTTGTTAATAAAAGCCTGTTAATTACCCGCTTAATCTCAGTCTTTTGAGTTATTGATAGCGCATCAATTTTATTAACAAGATTTTTATAATGGAGAAGATCCTCACACCAGCATGCCTGGACTTAGATCATCGGGAGGCGGACTCATCCACCAAGTTTACTCACTGGCTTAGGTGTTTCGAAAAATTCCTGACCGCCTCCGCTGCAATCAAATCGGACGAGGACAAACTGGATGTCCTGACCTCCAAAGTGAACCACCGAGTGTACTTGGTCATCCAAGACGCGACCTCGTACGTGGATGCTATCAAGCTCCTCAAGGACCAGTACACGCGCCCAGTGAACGAAGTGTATGCCAGGCACCTTCTGGGGAGTCGAAAACAACAACCTGGGGAATCGACCGAGGAATACCTTCAGGCACTGTCTGTGCTTGGCCGGGCCTGTGGTTGTAAGGATGTAAAAGCCGCCGTGTACACAGAGGAACTTATCCGGGACGCTTTTGTAGCGGGCCACAAGTCCAATTACACCCGACAGCGACTGTTGGAGCAGAGTGACCTCGACCTCAACAAGGCCTCTGAACTCGCACTATCATTGGACGCAGCCTACCGGGGCATGGATGCCTACTCCTCTGCACCGTGGACGCCGCGGGGAACGACAGCCTGGGACACGGTAGGACAGTCTCATAGCGCCGTGCCACCCCAGCCACATCCCAGCAACGGCCCAACTACCGCAGCAGTGTCCCAAGGCCAGACAGCAGTGCCCCAAGGCCAGAAATGCTACTTCTGTGGCCAGGCCAAACACCCCAGAGCGCGCTGCCTGGCGAAAAATGCGATCTGCTCGGGCTGCGGGAAGAAGGGACACTACGCCAGCGTCTGCAGGGCCAAAGCCACCCCGAACCCCAGCAGCGCCACATGTGGGCCGTGCGGGCCGCCATCTTGGGCCTCCCCAGCCATGTGCGAACCACCGGAACAGCAGCCATTTTGGACGCCTCCAGCCTCATGGGGATCATGGACGCCGCCATCTTGGACGACAGCCGGGACGCAGCAGGCCCCCAACACCGCCTCATCTGATACCAGCAGCGACACTCCGACCCCTACGCTGGCCTCCGTTACACTGGACCAAGCGAGACCGCACCAGCTGGCCAGTTCCACAATGGACATTAAGGTAAATGGTCATGAAACAATCTGCCTTTTTGACTCTGGGAGCACGGAGAGCTTCATCCACCCCGACATGGTGCGGCGTTGCTCTCTCCCAGTCCTGCCTGCGCACCAGCGGATTTCTATGGCCTCCGAGTCCCAGTCGGCGGACATTGGCGGCTACTGCGTGGTGACACTCGTAGTAGACGGGACTGTGTACGATAATTTTAAACTTCTGGTCCTGCCCGACCTCTGCGCTGCCGTTCTACTGGGGTTAGATTTTCAGTGCCACCTTAAAAGTGTTACGATGGCGTACGGTGGACCCCTCCCCCCACTCACAGTCCGCAGCCAGCAGCTTCCAAATTGCCCGCCGCGCACCAGGTGCAACCTCTCCACACTCAGAGTCACCCCCCCCGCACTGTTTGCTAACCTCACCCCCGACTGTAAGCCCATCGCCACAAAGAGCAGGCGATACAGTGCCGGGGACAGGGTTTTCATTAAAACTGAAGTGGAGCGGCTCCTGAAGGAAGGGATTATTGAGGGCAGCACCAGCCCCTGGCGAGCCCAGGTTGTGGTCGTTAAGACCGGCGCGAAGCAGCGCCTGGTCATCGACTACAGCCAGACAATAAATCGCTACACCCTGCTGGACGCTTACCCACTCCCCCGCATAGCTGATATGGTCAACCAGATCGCGCAGTACCGCGTCTTCTCGACCATTGACCTGAAATCAGCGTACCACCAGCTCCCTATCCGCCCTGAGGACCGCCAGTATACTGCCTTTGAGGCAAACGGCCGCCTCTATCACTTCCTTAGGGTTCCCTTTGGCGTCACCAACGGGGTCTCCGTCTTCCAAAGGGAGATGGACCGGATGGTCGATCAAAATGCGTTGCAGGCCACTTTCCCATATCTGGACAATGTGACCATCTGCGGCCATGACTTGCAGGACCATGACGCAAACCTCGAAAAATTCCTCTGCACCGCCAAACTCCTCAACCTGACGTATAACAAGGAGAAGTGCATATTCCGCACAACCCGCCTCGCCATCCTTGGCTGTGTTGTGGAACACGGAGTCATCGGCCCCGACCCCGACCGGATGCGTCCCCTTATGGAACTCCCACTGCCCCACTGCCTCAAGGCCCTGAAGAGGTGCCTAGGGTTTTTCTCTTATTACGCCCAGTGGGTCCCCTACTATGCGGACAAGGCCCGTCCGCTGATCAAGTCCACCTCTTTTCCCGCGATGGCAGAGGCCCGCTTAGCCTTCCACCGTATCAAGGAAGACATTGCCAAAGCCACCATGCACGCAGTGGACGAATCCATCCCCTTCCAGGTGGAAAGCGACGCGTCCGACTTTGCCCTGGCCGCTACCCTCAATCAGGCGGGGAGACCCGTGGCCTTCTTTTCACGAACCCTCCAGGGCCCGGAGACCAGACACTCCGCTGTTGAGAAGGAGGCCCAGGCTATTGTGGAGGCTGTGCATCATTGGAGGCACTACCTGGCCGGAAAACGATTTACCCTGCTCACTGACCAGCGTTCAGTTGCTTTCATGTTTAACAACAAGCAGAGGGGCAAAATCAAAAACGACAAGATCTTGAGGTGGAGAATCGAACTTTCCACCTACAACTACGAGATCTTGTACCGGCCCGGGAAACTCCATGAACCCCCGGATGCTCTATCGCGTGGCACCTGCGCCAGCGCGCAGATCGATAGACTGCGGGCCCTCCACAATGACCTCTGCCACCCGGGGGTCACCAGGTTCTTCCACTTCATCAAGGCCCGCAACCTGCCTTACTCCATTGAGGAGGTCAGGACCATGACCAGGAACTGCCAAGTCTGCAAACCGCACTTTTATAGACCAGACAGGGCTCACCTGATAAAAGCCTCTCGCCCCTTCGAGCGCCTGAGCGTTGATTTTAAAGGGCCTCTCCCCTCCTCCGACCGCAGTGTGTACTTCCTCAATATTATTGATGAGTACTCCCGTTTCCCGTTCGCCATCCCCTGCCCGGACATGACCAGTGCCACGGTCATTAAATGTCTGAACGACCTCTTCACCCTGTTCGGTTTCCCCAGCTATATCCATAGCGACCGGGGCTCATCGTTTATGAGCGACGAACTCCGTCAGTACCTGCTAGCTAGGGGTATTGCCACAAGCAGGACCACCAGTTACAACCCCCGGGGGAACGGACAGGTGGAAAGAGAGAATGCGACAGTTTGGAAGGCCGCCCTGCTAGCCTTAAATTCTAGGGGCCTTCCGACCTCCCGCTGGCAGGATGTGCTCCCCGATGCGCTCCACTCTATTCGGTCACTGCTCTGCACTGCCACTAACGCCACCCCTCATGAGAAAATGTTTGTCTTCCCAAGGAAGTCCACATCGGGGACATCGCTACCGCCATGGCTGACGTCCCCAGGGCCGGTCCTACTGAGAAGACACGTGAGGACCCATAAAACGGACCCCCTGGTCGAGAGGGTCGACCTCCTCCACGCCAACCCCCAGTATGCTTACATTGCGTACCTGGACGGGCGGGAGGACACAGTCTCCATAAGAGACCTCGCACCCTCGGGGGCCGCAGTAACCCACTACCCACTACCACCGCCCCCCACGATCCGATATCCAGCCCCAGCAGACGGCAGGCCTGGGCCCCGCGACCCGCTCAACATCTACGAGGACTATACACCAGTGCCCCAGCCTACGCGGGACTCGACGCCGGAAGCTTCACTACCCCTGCCGTCGCCACGTCGATCACAGCGGCAGACAAGACCTCCGGAGAGACTCCAGTACACTAACTTTTAATACACTTCACCCCGCCGGACTCAATTTTAAACAAGGGGTGAATGTGGTAAACCACTGTTTGTATTCCACTGTGTACATGCCTGTACATGCCTCGGCTGACTCCTCCCACGAATCCAGGTATAAAGGTGACTGCTCCACAGCCCCTTTGTATTCTGGACCGGTCGACCACTCAAGGCACACCTTCATTCTCTTGTTAATAAAAGCCTGTTAATTACTCACTTAATCTCAGTCTTTTGAGTTATTGATAGCGCATCAATTCGCTAGAGTTTAGAAGAATGAGAGGGGATCTCATTGAAACTTATAAAATTCTAACAGGACTAGACAGACTAGATGCAGGAAGGATGTTCCCGATGGCGGGGGAGTTCAGAAACGGGTCACAGTCTAAGGATAAGGGGTAAGCCATTTAGGACAGAGATGAGGAGGAATTTCATCACCCAGAGAGTGGTGAACCTGTGGAATTCTCTACCACAGGAGGCAGTTGAGGCCAACTTATTAAATATATTCAAGAAGGATTTAGATATATTTCTTAAGGCTAAAGGGATCAAGGGATATGGGGAGAAAGCAGGGACAGGGTACTGAATTTGGATGATCAGCCATTATCTCATTGAATGGCGGAGCAGGCTCGAGGGGCCAAATGGCTTACTCCTGCTCCTATCTTCTATGTTTCTGTGTTTCTATATGTTGCTGAATGATACTCCCCAAGGTTCAACTTTACTTCTCTTATTATTTAATATAGTTACTAATTAGCTGTTGATGGTATAATGCCAAGCAAAAAATATGTACACAGCCATTCTCTGTGAATCATCTTCAATTGCTGGCATCTCATCTGTAATATTACTGGAACAATTAAGAATTGGCTTGATGAGAATCATTTGTTGTATCGCTGGTACAGTGGAACTATGGATCATATTGCCACACTTTTGGAAGTACTTTCCTATTGTGAGGTAATAAATCTGCAAGCAACTCTTGATGTACCGATTACTTAGCTAAAATATACTCACACCTTCCTTTAATTGGATGGTGACTTTTTCTGGCATTTGCTGTCTGACGTGATGAATTGGGAACTAAAGCAATGAGCACAGCCTCGGTCCTGCGTTCTGCAGTTTTTATATTTATTTTGATGTTTTAAAAATAACCACTGTCTCAGTGATTCATGCAGCTAGTAATTTAAATGAAATTTGGGACAAAATATTGACGTGCTTGCTTCGTATGGGATGAAGGGAGAATGAATCCTTGTTGGCAGTAAAACCACCGCATGAAATTTGTTTGGATTTTTTTTAAGTGTTAACATTTGCAGAGTCGCAGAGCTACATATTTCTATAAATGCCACGGCAAATTATCTACATATAAATGTTTTGGGGTTATACTCGCAGCTTATCTTTAATTGCAATCTCTGCCTTAGGATGTTTGCAATATGATGTGCAAGCACCTAGGAGAGAAGTAAAATTGTCTTAATAGTTGGCAAAATGAATGAAAAATGATTATAAAAGCAATAATACAGATTGGACTTAACATTGCATCATATGCTATGCAATATCTTCAATACAAATGAAATTCTTCATTGATGCCTGTGGAATATGATTTGATATCTTTTCATGAGTTTAACCTTAAAAACTGGCATGTTTTATATACATTGCTGTTCCATTTACTGAATTGAAAACAGGATATGCTTTCCCTGAGAGATGCAGACAAACTTCAGATGTTTCAGTGCTTGGAAACCACTAACTCAGAAGTGTTAATTTAACTAATATTGAGGCGATTCCACATTACCAACAAGTGTTTTCCATTATCTTGTCTTTAATTTGACTTTGCCTGAACAAAAGATCTCTATCACTCCGTTTAAATTCTATTTTTATTGCTATATTTAGAAAAGTCCTGAAGGTCTGTGGTCTGTTAACATTGGCCCGTATTTTCCGATGCCTATGGGTGTGTACGAGCTGTGTACACACCCGTAGGGACCTCGCAAGTGCCGGTTTCAGGCATGCGAAGCGCATGCGCTGAAAACCGGCACTTCCGATCTGTCAAGAATCGTCTTGACAGATCAGACGCCTGCCCTGGAGAAGGGCCTCTGCGAGTGGAGTGTTCCGCTTTCTGCAGAACCTCCGCCCGCTGAAAACCCTTAAAAATCTTACGCCTGGTAAAAGCAAGCATGAGGCCTGCTTTTACCAGCATAAGAGTTTAAAAAAAAGTTTAACAAATAATTTCACTCATTTTTAATTTTAAAATACTTTCAAAAAAGGTAAGTTTATTTTTAGTCCCGTAAAAAACGTTAATTTTAACTAATTTTAAGAACGTGGTTTTTTAAAACATTTATTTAATGTTTTGATGTATTTTTGGAGTGATCTCCATTCATACTTTTGACACATCTAAGCTGTCAAAAGTATGAAGGGAGATTCCCTTCTTTCATTGGTTGCCCATGGCCCACGTGATCCCAGGGACGCTTGCGATCCGCCTGCGCCCCTGGGATACCAAGACCCTGCGCATTTCATCGTGGAGAGGCCCAGGATCGGAAATGGCCGGACCTCGGGAGCCCTCAGGTAAGGGCGTAGATTTTTCCAGATCGGAGGCCTCAGCATGCAGGAAGCCTCCAATCAGAAAATACGGGCCATTGTGCCTGATTTAATATTGTTTTTGCACTATTTCAGGGGTATGCTGACCTAATTTATTTAAAGCCCCATTGAAGCCTGGCACATAAGTTACATCCATGCTGCAAAGATCATGCACTGATTTCAATTTTACACTTCATATAGGGAGAACTAAAGTATAGCTCTCCTGTGATGGGCCTGCGCTTTGGAGCTTAGAAAGAAGCAAATGCTTTAATTTAATCGGATGATTGTTGTTGTACAGATTCAAATATTTCATAAGCATTTTAAAAATAGTTACATTGTACATGAAATTTTATTGATGTTGCCGTCTCCCTGTGCTAGCTAATTTTTAAGTTACCAGTGTGGCAAAACCACTAAGAGACTCTTACAGTGACTTACATAATTGTCTGTAACCAATGTTATTACCTCTAGCATTAATTGTCTGTAACCAATGTTATTACCTTTCAAGTTGGCTCTGGTTAAACAGAGCTAGATCGACAACATCGCGATCTGACGCGATGACGTCATCATGTGGGTCACGTGACGTCCCCTTCGGCGGGAAACGTGATGACGTCATGATGTCAGAGGTAGAGGGCGGGGTCAGCCAGTCCTCGTGTGGATTGAAAGAGAAAAGACCTGTTTTGAGCTTCTCCTGTAGTTTCTTGTTTTGTAAAGTTCTTAGACAATAAATTCAGTTTGTTAACTTCCAGTAAGTTATAGATTCTTTGTTAGGAGTGCAGAGACTCATACACCAGCTCATTTATTGCAATACTGCATAAATAAAGATACTCTGATTTCAGGAGTAGCATTAATATTACTGCTGTAATATTTACCACATAATAACTAAATAATTATACCACATATAACTAAAATAAACACTGCAAAACAATATCAAATTAATAAGCTTAAATGCTTTAGTAGTTCCTGTCTTCCTTTTTTCCATAGCTTCTTTTGACTCTTCATTCTCTCTATTTTACTTATTTTTCAAAGTGTTAGCCTTGGCTCAGTGGTAACACTCTTGCCTCTGAGTCAGAAGGTTATGTGTTCATAGTCCCACACCAGAGACTTGAGTATGTAATCTGGGCTGCAGTACTGTGGAAGTGCTACACTGTTGGAAGTGCTGTCTTTTGGATGAGATATTAAGCCGAGGCCCCATCTGCCTGCTTGGGTGAATGTAAAAGATCCCATGGCACTATTCGGAGAAAAACAGGGTAATTAACCTAGTGTCCTGGTCAACATTTATCGCTCATACAGATTACCTGGTAATTTGTCTCATTGCTGTTTGTGGGATGTTAGTGTGTCCAATCTTTAAGTTTTTCTTCATATTTGCATTTCCTCTTACTGGGCAGCATCTTAATGAATCTGTACTTCACCACCTCAATTACCTCAACATCCTGTAGTGTGGGCCTCCAAACTGCACAGCACTCAAACTGTGGTCTTACATGGATTCATCGTTACATCTCAGCTTTTATACTCCATGTTTTTTTTCCATAAAACCCAATATTTCGTTAACTTTTTTATGGCTTTATCTACTTGAGGTGCTGCCTTTAATGCCTTGCAAACCTGAAGCCCCAAATCTCTCTGCTCTTTCACATCACACAGCCCTTCTTACTCAAAGTCCACTTCGATTTTTTTGCCTCACGACACAAAGCTGGGTGGGCGTGTGTGCTGTGAGGAGGATGCAGAGAAACTCCAGTATGATTTGGACAGGTTGGGTGATTGGGCAGATGCATGGCAGTATAATGTGGATAAATGCAAAGTTATCCACTTTGGTGGCAAAAACAGGAAGACAGATTATTATCTGAATGGCAATAGATTGAGAAAAGGGGAAATGCAACGAGACCTGGGTGTCCTTGTGCACCAGTCGCTGAAGGTAAGCATGCAGGTGCAGCAGGCAGTTAAGAAGGCAAATGGTGTGTTGGCCTTCATAGCGAAAAGATTCGAGTACAGGAGCAAGGATGTCTTGCTGCAGTTGTACAGGGCCTTGGTGAGACCACACCTTGAGTATTGTGTGCAGTTTTGGTCGCCTTATCTGAGGAAGGATGTTCTTGCCATGGAGGGAGTGCAGCGAAGATTCACCAAACTGATACCTGGGATGGCAGGAATGACGTATGAAGAGAGATTGGGTCGATTAGGCTTATATTTGCTAGAGTTTAGAAGAATGAGAGGGGATCTCACTGAAACTTATAAAATTCTAACAGGACTAGACAGACTAGATGCAGGAAGGATGTTCCTGATGGCAGGGGAGTCCAGAACCAGGGGCACAGTCTAAGGATAAGAGGTAAGCCATTTAGGACTGAGATGAGGAGAAATTTCTTCACCCAGAGAGTGGTGAACCTGTGGAATTCTCTACCACAGAAGGCAGTTGAGGTCAACTTATTAAATATATTCAAGAAGGAGTTAGATATATTTCTTAAGGCTAAAGGCATCAAGGGATATGGGGAGAAAGCAGGGACAGGGTACTGAATTTAGATGATCATTAAATGGCGGAACAGGCTCGAGGGGCTGATTGGCCTACTCCTGCACTTATCATCTCTGTTTCTATGTTTCTATTCCATCTGCCACTATTTTTGCCCATCCCGCCATCTTATCAGTACAGTAAACTCTTGTTTAAACGGCACTTAATCATCCGGAATTCTTTAATAACCGGCAAAATAGATAACCGGTAATCTTGCCGAATCCATCCAGCACTCGTTTTGCCAAGTCCAAGTCTCCCGCGGTGGCCGAGTTAGTAGTTTTTATTTTTGTTTGTGTTAAAAATAGCCTATCTTTCTGTTATCCAGAATTTTTCATCAACCGACACCATCCTGGTCCCATAGGTGCCGGATAAGAAAGAGTTTACTGTATTTGCTTTCAGCTTTCTTTGGTGCTCTGAATTATTTACTATGCCTCCTATTTTAATATCATCTGCAAATTGTGACAGTGAAAGGAAGCTGAATTGAACAGTTATAGATATTTACTCAGCTGATTCAACAATCTTACTGCCAAATCTGAGTTCAATCATTCAGTTAGATATGGTCCAAGTTGTTTAATAGAAAGAATAAAACCGTCATTTAATAGTGCTTTTCACACCCTCAGTCCATCGCAAATCACTTCATTGCCAATTAATAACTTTGGAAGTATAGTTACTGTTGTTTTATAGTTGAGAGATAAATATTGCTCACGAACACTGGGAGAACTGCCCCATTTCTTCTTTAATCAAGAGTTAACCAAAGTTAACCAGAATATTTTTAAATTTTTGTGAGCGCTCCCAGGTGTTGAGTGTAGATTGGTGAAATTCCAGTGTTCAATTGAAATTGTTAACCTGTTTCAAATAAACCATTTTGTTAAGTGAACAAGGACAGGAATTTTTGTACTTGTACATGAGTGAAGTTCAGATTCTGTAACAATGACAACTACAATTTATATCTCGATCACACTTCTCATGTAGAGAACAACATTTCATAACAAAGACCAGATATTGAACAGGAGAAAATAAGTTGGAAATGCAAAGGTTGGAGGAGGTTGGGCAAAGGGAGGCTTTTGGAGGGAATTCCAGCGTACAGAGGCATAGTGACTGAAAGAACAGCTACAGATGGTGTTCCAGAAAGAGTGAGGAATGAGGACTGACCTGTTATTGGAGGAGCGGAGGGTGTGTGCATCAACATTCTACTTGAGGAGATCACAGAGCTAGGGTAAGGCCGTGGAGGAAATTGAACATGAGTGGGAGGATCTTGTAATCAGTCCATTACTATAGTAGCAGAAGTAGGATCGTCATGTGCTTCTGACAGAAAGAATGGGAGAAAGAGAAGTAAATGATATAGCAAAAAGCCCCCAGAGGCTGGCCTAACTGTGGACTAGTGATTTGTTTATGAAAAGAAGAATCAGTTTTAACAAGATGTAATTGATAAATAAAGCTGCAACATTAACAAAATCCTAAGTTAGCAGTGCTGTCTTTGTTTCTAGTTACTTACCGTCAAACCTGAGCACCGGCTCTCCAGCCTTTCAGATATTCAGAACTGCTCTTACTTATCCGATGTCAGCTGGGATGTTGTCCACCAGAAGAAGATGGAACCTGGCTTCGTTCCAAACGTAAGCAAAGAAAACCACCTGCCCCAGTGCAAGAACACTCTAAATGCTGCTGTTGGAACTAAATGATTAAAATACATACTGTAACCTGCCAATCCTCTTGCATGGAAGTTTACTGTTAAATATGTAAAAAAGTATACAATGTAAATTCCCACAATCAGCTTGGGAAGCAAGACTGGTTTAATCAGTAACAATCTACCATTTAAACAGAAAGGTCGGCTGCACTGTGACCCTACGTTTGAACTGGAAGAAATGATTTTAGAGTCAAGACCACTGCACAAAAAGAAGAAAAGGCTGGCGAAGAACAAATCCAGAGACAACAGCAAGGATAGCTCCCAGTCAGTAAGTCTTCATGTGATGGGTGAAGGTGTGCTTAAAAAGCCCATCTACACAGAAGTTTCTCATTATGATACAAACTAACTCATACTAAGACACAGTATATATGTGTATCTGCACCTATTACATTAATGGCCCAGAAATTAGGTTCGGGGGCTTGCCGCGCGTGCAAACCCCCAATGTGCACTTACCCAGCGCGCCGACAGCTGAAGCCTGGGCCTGCTTGGAATTCCTGTCACTGGCCCGGTTCAGCTGTCGGCGCGCTGTGCTTGCCTGATCCAGCGGCATAGTTAGTTCGATGTGCCGGCTGGGATCAGGTGAGCACTGTGCAGCCAATCAGGGGAGGGAAAACTTCATTCATGAGTTTGATAGTAAGAACTGTCAAACTCATGAAAACTACGGGCGCCCAAAACACTACTTAAACTTTAAATAAAATTTTTAAAAACATCCCACTAATTAAATGAACTATAAATAACTTTAAAAAACTATTTTAAACAATTAATCAAATATTTGAAAAAAATAATTTTTTTAAAAATCGGGTCTAAAAATACACTTACCTTACTGTAAAGTCCTTAAAAACAATAAAGCTGTGGAAAAAATGTTATAATTTTAAATAATAGACCACTTACCTTAAAGAATCAAGTCCTTACGTCTTTTTACATTTCTAAAAAGTTGAGGCCCTTACACACGGGCAAACCTGTAAAAAAGAAGGAAGTTCAACGCGTGCGCGCAGAGTCCTGGACCTCTGAACCCCTTGGAGGAAATGCCGGTTTCCCGCGCATGCGCTGTGCATGCAAGAAACCGGCACTTCCATCGGGTCCACGCATGAGTACCCCGTCCTTACTCACGCGTTGGGACCCGAAGTACTGGGCCAATGTTAAGTATAGTTACATAGTCCAAGAAAACACATTCTGTCTGCTGGAATGAGGCTCTGAGGGGATTTGTACAGGCTTCTACTGTCTACTTCACGAAACGTGGAAGGAAAAACACATTCTTGCTTGCCACAGTGACTGTTGCAGCTGAATACTTTGCCTATAGCCCTGTATCATCCAAGGTCAGTTCTTATTACATGATATTTAATAAAACAACAAGTGATGGATCCAGAATTTAACAGTGTAACAATCTGTGGCACAATCACTGCACACGTTCAGCTAGAATTCTTTTGACCATTGGAATTTGTAAATTCTGGTAATTGTTCTTTTTATTTCTCTGAAAGGATAATGAGTATCTCCAGGAGTGTTTAGAAGTAGTGAGACAAGAGTTTATGATCTTCAACAGAGAAAAGTAAGTATGGTAAGAGCATTTTATCATTAATCTTAAAGCTACAGAACAAATGAAGCTGAAGCACAGGAAGATGGCACTTGTCTGAACGCAGACCTGACCCCGTCCCTGCCCCGAGACTGCTAATTCATCCAAGCGATTTTATTTAATACCATTCAGAAAAACTTTTATTTTGTAACATATTAAAAATTTATTTGAATGAAACAGTTTTTAATTTGACACATTTGTAAGGACAAACAACTAAGAAAAATGTTCCAATGGGAATTTCTCCCATGGTGGAGCATAGTGGATTTATCACCGGGAACACCAGTGGTGAATCTGCTGCAACATAAAAGTCTGATAATGCTTCTGTGACGCGCCTTGGGACGGTTATTACTTAAAGGCACTATATACAGTAAATGCAAGTTGTTGTTATATCTACCAGGGTTAAATGTAAATAGCAAATTAGTGGACTTCCTGCATTGGAACAGCCATTTCACATGGCTGCAGCCAGATTGCATTTGGCGCATTCTAAAGGGTAAGTATTTTGTTTTGCATGGTTTGTACTTTTACTGTTACTTTGTGTCACAACGCAGCTGGAGCCTAGTTCTGAGGAGAACAGGATTCTAGGTTGTGCTCATGGCGAGAGGTGCTTAGGGTGAACTAGCTTTTTTGGTAGGGGTCAAACCAGTTCCCAACTCACCCTTGTTCGTATACACAAAGGGGATAATAAAATGGGAGGGCTGTATGACTGCTGACCCACTCTATTCTGCCACTGATGCTCACAATAGGAGTAAAATTGAGCAACTGGTATTTAAGATATTTTACCACTACTGGCAGGTCGAAAATCAGGTCAGCAGTGGCGTTAGCACGGCTCCTGGTTACCACCACCAATACTAGGTTACCAGCAGTGCAGCCTATTCTAATCAGCATGTGAAACAATTTTTTGGGGGGCAATAAAAGGATTGAAACGTCACTACAGGTTGGTTGATCAGATCAACCCCAACTGTTTTTGTAAAATTAAACTGGCTCAATGATAGCAGCAGTATTCTTTGTGTGAATCCATCTTCAGATTTATTTCACCGTAAATATTTTTAAATGCCTAGGGAGAAAAATCAGTGCAAAGTTTTACCAAGATCAAAACCAACAGTTTGGACTGGCAGCTGTCTTCCTTTTAGAAAATGGTAATGACACTGGTTTAATCTTTGGAAAGGCACAACAGGTCTTTATGTTTGTCAGTCTTTGCTACTGTTGATTTAGTCCTGCAAAACTCTGAATAAACTGGACAAAATGCCCTTACACAATGCAGAAAGCAGGTTGTACCCATGAAAATGCTAAAGGAGAAGGTACCTCTATGGATAAGCACTGAAAATTGTAATTTTTGTCATGGTACATTTGTGGCGAAATCCTGGTTTAGTTGTGATAAAACACCAAAAGTCACGGAGTTCATCGTAATAATCAAGAAAAGCCCGAGACAAATTTTTTGATAGCGAAACCAAATCTATTTTTCTGAATTTTTTTTATACAAACACAACAGCAATTTATAGCGCTGGTGGCATTGCATTGGATGTGGGTGCTGCTTCCTTGCTGGGTTGTTTCAGGCAACAACTGCTACATTTGGGGTCTTGTTGCTGAAAATCTTCTCCCTGTGTTGGGAGGGGAGTCCAGGGTTGTCCCAGTTGACTGTATCTCTTCTCTCTGAAGACCATCAGTTGAGAGGCTGCTGGCTGACCTTTGGTTCAGCAGGCCTGTATGAACCTTGGGAAGAATGCTTCAGGGTGGGAGGGACAAGCTACCATCCTGACCACAGAGCAGTTGTGTCAGTGTCCCAGGTTTAAGGAGGGGAGTGGTCGTAGGCCTTGGAAGGTGCAGGCTTACCACATTCTGTCCCTCTGCAGGTGCTTTCTGCCTGGGCAATCTGAAATAAGCACCTTCTGTTGCATGTGTGAGCTGCATTAATGCTATCATGGATTTATATTCAAAAGGAATTGCTTGAGGGTACATTTCTAAATTGGACCCATTCAAAATTTCTACATTCAATCCATTTGCCCAGTGCTCCCTATTATAATTATAAAGCTTTTAGCTGACCACTACAAGTGAGACGTGCTCAGCTCAGAAACTTCCAGCTACAGGTTAGCTGTAATTTATTTTGAGCGGTGAATCTGCCAGTAGGATTTTATTTCACCATTATCATTTTCAATTGTCCCTTTTTTTGCTTATAGATGTACCCCAAACATTTCCCTTCATATCTGAATCCATATCAGAGTTAGTGTACCTCTCACACAATTAAATATGCCTATTTAAGATATGTCTGAAGAAAGTAAGATGGAGCCAGATGAACATTAAAATTATGGGACCTGTGACACCTTGACAAATATACAGCCTTAGTTATTACCCTGAAATGAACTGAGGATATTGTTTTGTTTAAATACATCATTTTCCAAATATTCCAATTTAGAAATTGCTCCCTGGAGTCCTAAATATTCTCCATTTCATTAGCTCAACAATGAAGCAAATATGTTGAGATGACATTGCTTTTTATCATTAGTGTCAATGTAACAGGCCTACTGTATGTTGGGCTGCCTCCTTTGCCCCCCTCCCCACCACAACCCCCCCACCCACACCCCCAACCCCCACTTTGCGACAAGCATTTCCTAAATTGTAGCAGATACTGTGTAGAATCTGCAAGGTTAAAAAAAAACTGCCAAAAATTGGCCTGGAAACATACTGATTAAACTAATGTCAATGATGAGAAGTAGTGGTATTCCAAGGATGCCACTTGTATCTATTTTATATGTCTCCATATCTGTGCAGATTTGTGTTGTGCCAAATTTGCACTCTTTATACTGCAGGATAAATTTTATGACAGCAGGAAACTGCAAACGTGAATTTCTCTAACACCATGAACATGACTTTAACGCTAATGTTCATATGAAAATCTTGCGTATGTGCAGTTTATGCAAAATCATAGTCTTAATCTTGCCAGTCTAGCCGTAAACCTTCTGCAATGTCACAGGAAAGTTTGCGCAGGCCATTGCTGGTATGTCTGAGTTGGCTGAGAGTGATCTGATGCCAAACACTGTCAGCATTAGCTATTTACTTCTGCTGGCAATGACACTTCTGCTTGGAGGTAGAGAGCAATACCCCAACTCTCGGAGAGTTTCCCTGCCGACAGTGCTGAGAGTGCGGGATCACTTATACTGCAGGATTGTTGCCCATGGTGCACTTGCTGATGGAGGCAACTCTGTAATATACAGGAGTTTTCATCTTCTGTATTTGTTCACTGTATGAATTGCTGAACTGCCTCCATGGAGTAACATTGTCGAAGAGAATATACAATATTTGGAAAATAGGTGAAAAGTACCTGAGCCTCATTGAGGGGTAAATACCTACCATTCACAATACTCAGACCAGCATTACTTTCCCCTTTAATGCTCAAACTAGCTTAAAGTTGCAGTGCTCTTAGAAATATTTATTTAAAAGTTTAGTTTTAACATTTTTTCTAAAATAACCATAAGGTTAAAAATGAGCCTCCAGTTTCCAGATACTTTACTATATTTGCTTACCTTTAAACCTATTAGTTAACTCTGTGGTTGGAACTGTAGGTGTTTGTCTAAATTGTGTGGTCCTAATAACAGTGGTAACATCTGAATTGTATTAAGATTGGGGCAAGGGAGCAGAGAATGAGTGAGACCCCAGTGAGGCAGGGCCTAGATTAAACCAAACTTGATCTTATCTCATTTCTGTCAGGATCTGCAGTCCAGCAAAAAACATAATCTAAATGAATAATTTTGTCCACAGTTCAGATTTTGCTAACGTTATCTTCTCAACATCTCCCTGAATAAACCTAGACAGTAAAACAAAATGAATTAAAGAGAAGAAAGGAGATGTTATTTAATTTGTGTTATTTAATTTGTAAATGCACCATTGTAGTACAGCCCTCTCTAGGGCGTGGGATTTTTCAGACTCCCGTTAAACTGTAACCCACACACATCAACAAAATACAGGGTTTACCTTGATAATTTGGTTTTAAATATCAATAGAACAGAAAAGTGGAAAGCAGTGGTTTGAGGTTGATTGTTAAAACAAAATAAATTCTTTAAAACTGTAATACCTTGAAAGCCTGTTATAAGTCACTGGCATTGCAGCATTAGGTTTATAATAACAAATTAGTGTTTCATCACTGGTGCACCCTTGTTATCCCTGGTGTCCTGGCCATTATTTATCGCTCAATCAACATTACTAAAACAGATTATCTGATCATTATCTCATTGCTGTTTGTGGGAGCTTGCTGTGTGCAAATCAGCTGCCGTGTTTCCTACAGTACAACAGTGACTACACTTCAAAAATACTTCATTGGCTGTGAAGCGCTTTGGGACTTCCTGATGTCGTGAAAGATGCTATATAAATGCAAGGCTTTTTTCTTTCTCTACTCAAATTTTTTATCCCTAAGATAATACTGTAGCAGACTGGACTGGCAATGATCTGTCACCCTTTTTAATCAGGCCTATAGATTTGAATTATACCATATTTGAACATCATTATAGAGTCTGGATGTTTGTGATTATTTTTTAGTTGATGTATTGAGGATATTTTGAACAATTTTGGCCGGGGAGGGGGAAACTACAAATTCATCAAATTGTTCCCCAATGGTTAGATTTGAATTCTTCAAACTGGAAAGGGTTAGTGCTGTGATAGCACTAATTATTGATACAGCAGCACAAGCCATCATAGAAAATCCCACCCCTAAACTGTAATAATGCTTGCATTTATATATCTTTCACATCAAAATGTCTCATTATTTCACTGTGTGCCGTGACTACTCTTGGCAATATTGCCTAGATCTGAAGTTTTCAACCTTGATGAATTATGCGCTCTATAAAGGGAGCAAGCACCATGCAAATATTGGTAAAGCCACAAAACGTAGCATGTTCACCAATTTTGCTGGGTTGCCATGACATTGTATTTTCACATAATTGATAAGCAAATTCTAGAATTTCATGTTGGCTGCATTAAATTATTAATTTTCTCACACAATGTAGAAACATTGATCCAGACAACTGCTGAACTTTAACTCCTTTGTGGGTCAAGCACAAACTATGAAAACAATTTTTAGTTTGGTTGCTTACGTTTAAATTCTGTCATGGGCACAAGAACTGAACTGTAAGGTCTCTGAGGGATCCTTTAGCAGGAAAAGGGTCATGGTTAGCCAGGTCACCTGCGTAAGTGAGCACAGAAAGCTCTGGCCAGAGAAGTAAAAAACAAGGCACATTCACAGAAACCAAGTGGAACTAACAGTAATTTATGGCAAGAATGATTCCAGCAGTGGAGTTTAGTTTCTCTTTAGCTTTAAACTTGTTTGGAAACAAAAACGGCTGTATAAATTCAACTGAACAAAGCCAAATCATCCATGTGTCACTCAGCCTCCTCACTTTAATTTATTGGTGGACTTGATTAGTATATGTGTGTATATATAAATATATGTATAAAATGAATGAATTGGATCATTTCAGTGTCAATGGATTTAAGGTTGTCTGACTGAAGATCATATGTATTATACCACACAAATCTGGATTTTTACCATTCCCACGTATGTTATCAAAAGCGTGTGGTGCAGGCTCCCAATGGTAACATACTTTCCGTTATCTCCTACATTTAAAAACCGTGCATAGGTTGAAAAAGAGGCCAGAGGAACCGACAGCATCTGTATCAAAGGCTGAAGCAAAGGCAGAAGCAGTTGCTGAAGAGGAAGGTGAAAGTGGAAACCTGCACATGTGTAGTTCAGTGTGTTCTTCAATAAGCAGCAGCTAGGACTAACAGGTCAGGCTGCTCTTTCCATCTGTCTTAATGTTTCTCAGGCTGCTTCACTGGGCTAATGAGCTTAACAAAGCTTTCAACGACGTTTGGAAAAAAAAAGATCCATGGCACGATCTCTGGCTATCCAGTGAACTACAACAACAAAAAATTGCTCAGTGAATTTATTTCGTATATTTTAAGAAAAAGTACTGGAAAATAGACAGGTTGATTCTCTTAAGAACTGAATGGTAGATCTTCTCTATGCAACCATATAATGGCACATTATGTCATCAATTTAATAGGATGTTGAATATTTAAAACAAGTTAAATCTGTATTTCTCATTTAGTTTTTTGTGCTTTGTTAGTGTCTTGCTATTAGTATGTGAAAATCTTTACATGCAATGGTCCTTACTAATAAAACATCGTAATCTTCATACAAATTTGACTTAAAAGCAGATTAACAATTTACAATCATTTTACTAGAACAAAAGAAAATTACAAAACACTGTTGGACTACATTATCATACAATAGAAATAATTAAACAATGGTTTCTATAGCTTCAGAATCTTTCATACAGGGCGGGAGGGGGAACAGAGAACTGGAAGATTTTGTGTGTAAATAGTGACAGCGCTGTTGTGTATCCACAGTTTTATGTGGAGAGCTTTGATAGGAACAAGTATTATTAAACCAAATTTTCATACAGAAGCTTACAATATTTCCAAAAAAGTTTCAAATGTGCAGGCACAACCTATGGGCAAGGAGGCCAAAGCTTTTATAGCACTGACATTTTCATGTATAACATGCAATTAGCTATATTTCATTAGCATATTACTAAATGGCTTGAAATGCTATTAATATTCGATTTGTCATATCCAGTGTATACTATCGCTTTGAATGACATACGGCGTGATCAGCTACAAAGTGTATTAGCAAAGTAGGAAAATTAATACAATACGCATTACTGATGTTTGGTATCACAGCTGCTTTTATAGTAGGCTATTATAATGGGTAAAAGAGAACCTTAAAGAGGTTTGATGAGACAGAAAGTTAGAAATTCCAATCGGTGAAGTCCACAGAGCACTTAACATGCTGGTACTATATTATTGTATGTGCTGGTTTTATGTTAATTTGTTTAAGATAAGCAGGTCAACACGCTGTGTAAAAAAAATAGTACCCACAAGAATGCTAGGTGTTCATGTACAAAATTTGCTGATTGGAATTTCTACCTTGGAATGTCAGCAGTCACATAGCTCAACTTACTTGAAGATACCTGTCAGAAATAATGACAAACGGTAAATTATATTTTAAAAACCTACTGTATGTATTCAAATGTTATTTATGTATTTTTGTTGCATGAATAATACATTGTTTTGGACTGAATTCTGGTCCTTGAAAATATGTGCAAAAGTGCAATGTTAACAAACTTTTCAAGAAAAGGCTGTATCTCTGTAGTACTGAGATGTTGAATTTTTAATATTTAAAGAAATGGAGCATGATCCAGTTTCTTGCTGTATTGGAAAAAAAAACTTGGAAATAAATTGGTTCTTGTACATAACAGTAATTGAGCTTTCGCTGTTTATTTTAAAAAAATCTCTTTCAAACAGCCAGAATATAACTTGGATAGCTGAATTTAACATACAGTATGTTAAATCGTCTGAATCTTATACGATGGAAACTACCTAAGATCACTTCAGAAAACTGAAATCCTTTTTAAAACCATATTTTCCCAATTTATCTCTTAATATGAATGGGTTCTATTTTCATATAATCGTATGTGTGTCTATATGTATAAAAATACAATTTTAAAATGTTTGAAATGTCTTAAATAGTTGTCCTGTTTCCCTCCCCATCTCAAGGTTCTCACCTGTTCCAACCTGTTCTATCCATACCAGTAGTGAAAATCCTTGCTCCTCAGACCCACTTTAAATATTTCTGTGAATGTTGACTTTTTTTTAATAACTTGGATACTGACTCAGCAATAAAGTTTACCTGAAAAGCAGTGGCATTTAATACAATTTGGGCTTTCTCCCAACACTTTTACACATGTTCACAGCAAAAGGGTAGTCTCCTATGTACTGAAACTATACTCTATGCATGTTGTGAATGAGTTATGCCAATTACAAGTTACAATTTTATTATGCAATAATACACTAGATACCAGGTAGGCTGCTCCCCACAGTCTCCTGTCAGGCTAAAACTAATAGATTTATTTACAAATAAGATTTACACAGAACCAGAAAGATATGGTGCAAATACTCAGAAAACAATAAAAATTTAATTCGTCCTCCAGTTTAAAATATCTTCTGCTGAATGTATTTCCGGCAGTCTGATAATACGCAAGACTTTTAGGCAGCAGCGGTATTGCAAAAACTTAACATTGCAATGTTTGTACAGGGATGAGGCAATATTCCTGACCATTTAATGAAATTCAGTCATCACTTTAGACTCATGAGAAACAACTAAATGTATTGAACACTAAGCTAAGGATATTGAAGAAAGTCTGCAGTATATATTTCTGTGCAAAAGGTGTCTGAATAAAGAGATGTCAGTAATGTTCAAAGATACACTGGTGTCTCCTATGCATAGAATTGCTCATCGAGTAGCAGTTCAGATTTTGTCCTGGTTTCGCATATCCGCTGATGCTTTAACCAAAAATAACGAGATTAACATCTATGACGAACAAACCTCTTCCTGGCTCATCTACAGGTCAAAAGAACTTGGCTGCATTCTCCGTCTTTTGGGCTCGGGCTTCATCTTGTAGCTTGGTAAGAAAAGACCAGTCCATCATAACGCCCTTTGGAGGTAAAATTCAACTTTGACAGCGGCACAAAGAGGCCAATGTGGATCAGCTACTCGTTATACACCCTGCCTGATTTTCCTTTCCATATAAGGGAACATAGGAAAAGGTGCAGATGTTAGTCTCACTGGTGTCATATACAATTGGAAGAGTAAAAATCCATTTAATATAAGACAGTAGGCCAATAGCTTATTGGAAACAACATGCCTTCAAAGGTGGATATTTGTAGCCAAGAACAGGTGTCTGTGGACTAGGTGTAAGAGACAAAAAATGAGGGCAGGTAACAACAGCAACTTGTATTTCTATAGCGCCTTTAACATAGTAAAACGTCCCAAGGCGCTTCACAGGAGTATTATAAGACAAAAAATTTGACACGAGCCACATAAGGAGAAATTAGGGCAGGTGACCAAAAGCTTGGTCAAAAAGGTAGGTTTTAAGGAGCGTCTTAAAGGAGCAAAGAGAGGTAGTGAAGCGGAGAGGTTTAAGGAGGGAAATCCTGAGCTTAGGGCCTAGGCAACAGCAGGCACGGCCACCAAAGGTTGAGTGATTATAATCAGAGATGTTCAAGAGGGCAGAATTAGAGGAGCGCAGATATCTTGGGGGTGTTGTGGGGCTGAAGGAGATTACAGAGATAGGGAGGGCATAGAGGGATTTGAAAACAAGGATGAGAATTTTGAAATCTAGGCGCTGCTTAACCAGGAGCCAATGTAGGTCAGCGAGCACAGGGGTGATGGGTGAATGGGACAAGGTCAGCAGAAGCCATAGGACAGGAAGAAAAGTCTAGGATTGGAGCAATATATTCCCATAATCAAAGACACACCATAAAAGTTCCTCCTCATGAATCATACCACACAGATAGTATAAAACTCCATCTACATTTGCTTCTCATCATCAGTTTTCTCTCCTCTTAAGAAGGTGTTGACTCCTTGTTGGGATACAATTCTGAAGGTGCTGATCATTCTCTTGGTGAAGTAACTATTATTTCTGTGTGACTCTAGAGCTCAAACCTGGAGCTTGCTTGTTCTATATAGTTCAGCTGCTTACTGAACTGATCTATGCACAGCAACGTGGTTGTAGTGTCCGAGGATCAATAATACTCAGACTGCAGGAGAACAATAAAACAGGTATTTACTGAACAGAGAGTAATTCAAGACTGAAGTACAGAAGCCTGCTATGGCTTTATATACAGGGGTGGTCACTGCCGGTACTGCAGTATAGAATCAGTTCTTCTCTTAAAGGTACATACACAAAAATTCCTCCCCTTTTAGATAAACAGTACATAACATTCATTTAACAACTAAATAATAACTAATTACAATTACAATTTTCTCTGTACTATATACATCAACTGAAATAATCATTTATAAGTTCAGTCTTTGAGGAGGCTTCCTGATTCTGACTGGATAACGCCTTTCTCGAGTATCCTGTTCTTGCGGCGGAGTTGATTCTGGCTCATTGTCATTGGTTGGTTCGTCAGCTTCTAATACCACTGCTTCTGAGGTAGACGCAATCTGTACTTCGGGTTGATTACCAGGTGCACCTGCTCGTGGTATGGGTTTGGCTTGTTCCTGTGACTCTAGAATCTGGTCAGCATGGCGTCTCACGATGCTTTCTCCAACGTCCACTGTGTACATTAGTGGTCCCTGCTGTGTGCATATCGTTCCTGGCTGCCATTTTTCTGTTCGGTAGTCGCGGGCCAAGACTGGTTGCCCTATCTTGAAGCTCCTGGTCGGCTTCTCATTTATGTACTGGAATTGCTTATCCTCAACATCTCGCCTTATGTTTGGTTTGAGCAAATCCAGGCGACATCTTAGCCTTCGGTTGAAGAACATTATGGCTGGAGTTTGGTTGGTGACTGCATGTGTCGCATTCCGGTAAGCAAACAAGAAATTATCCACCTTGTGTTGTAGTGGTATGTCATCATTATTCATTGCCTTTATTGCCTTTTTAAAGGTCTGAACAAACCTCTCAGCCAATCCATTTGTGGCTGGATGATATGGGGCAGATGTGTAATGTTTCATCCCATTATTCCTCAGAAACCTCCGGAAATCCTCGGACACAAACTGTGGCCCATTGTCGGAGCAAATCTGTTCTGGCAAGCCATTCCTGGCGAAGATGGTCCGTTGGACTGCAATAGTTTTCTCCGTGGTGGTGGAGGACATTTTGATGACCTCTGGCCATTTTGAATGGGCGCCCACAGCGATTAGGAACATTGAGTCCATAAATGGACCAGCAAAATCAATGTATACCCATTGCCATGGAGATGAGGGCCACTCCCATGGATGTAGCGGGGCCTGTGGTGGAGCGTTTTGGACCTTCTGGCATCCTGTGCATCTCTTGGTCATATCCTCGATTTCTTTATCGATTCCCGGCCACCACACAAACGCCCTGGCTAGGCTCTTCATTTTTACCCCTCCCAGATGACCCTCATGAAGCTCATTGAGCACTCTATCTCTCAACTTGGGTGGAATTACCACTCGGGATCCACACATCAAGGTTCCCCGGCACACTGACAGCTGTTCTCTCCTTGGCGAGAATGCTGGCAACAGTGAGTCGCCATGTGCTGGCCATCCCTTCACCGTCAAATCATAGACCCGAGAGAGTGTCGGGTCATTTCGGGTTTCCTTCTCTATACTTGAGTTTGTAACAGGTAGACATTCAACTATGGTCGCATGGAATATCTCAACAGGGTCCACTGCAGGTGCTTCCTCTACCATAGGCAACGGTAGGCGCGACAGCCCATCAGCGTTTCCATGCTGTTTCGTACCCTTGTACTCTATGTCGTACTGATGTGCCCCTAGAAAAAGTGACCATCTTTGCAGCCGTTGCGCCGTCATCACCGGAACGCCCTTCCTTGGGTTAAAAATGGAGACCAAGGGCTGATGATCAGTCATTGGGGTGAATTTCTGCCCGTGCAGATAGTGATTGAAATTCTTCACCCCCCACACCAGGCTGAGGGCCTCCCTGTCAATCTGGGCGTAGTTACGCTCGGCTGAGGTTAACGAGCGTGACGCAAAGGCTATTGGCCTCTCTGAACCGTCAAGGAATTTGTGTGACAGCACCGCTCCAATGCCGTAGGGAGACGCATCACATGCTAACCGAATCGGTAGTGTTGGATTGTAGTGGGCCAATACTTCTTTTGAAGTGATTAGCATTTACATTTCTGAAAGGCACGCTTACACTCATCACTCCATTTCCATGTTACTCCAGTTTGCAGTAGGGCGTTCAGTGGGTGCAGAATTGTAGATAAATTCAGCAAGAACTTATGGTAGTAGTTCACCAACCCGAGGAACGACCTCAGTTGCGACACATTTTCCGGTGCTGGAGCCTTGACTACAGCCTCAATCTTGTCCGGCGACTTATGCAACCCTTCCTCATCAATCATGTGGCCACAATACGAGACTTGTCTCCTGAAGAACTCGCATTTGGGGCGGTTGGCTCGTAGCCCATATTCCTGTAATCTCGTGAGCACCTGCTCCAGGTTGGCAAGGTGTTCACTGTCATTTTCGCCCGTAACCAGGATGTCGTCCAAATAACACTGGGTCCCCGGGATCCCTTGCAGGACTTGTTCCATCGCCCTCTGCCAAATAGCCAGGGCTGATGCTACCCCGAATACCAGCTGATTGTACTGGTAAAGGCCTTTGTGAGTGTTTATCGTGAGGTATTTCCTAGATGCTTCTTCCACCTCCATTTGTAGATACGCTTGGGCCAGATCAATCTTTGTAAAGCGTTTCCCTCCAGATAGTGAGGCAAAAATATCTTCTATCCGTGGAAGTGGATATTGTACTGTGTGCAGGACTGGGTTCACAGTTACCTTGAAGTCCCCACAGATGCGAACCTTCTTCGGTTCCCCAAGCGTGCTGCTCAATGATTTCTTCATTACTGGAATGATGGGTGTGGCCCACTCGCTCCAGTCCACCTTGGACAGCACACCCGAATGCTCCAGACTCTCCAGATCTGCTTCAACGGCTGGGCGGATCGCGGAAGGTACCGGTCTGGCCTTAAAAAATTTTGGGTTTGCGTTATCTTCGATTTTTATCGTTGCTGTTACTCCTTTTAGAGTCCCAAGTCCTTGTTGGAATACCTCTTTCACGTCAGTTAGAACTTTTGACAGTCGTCCAGGTGTGACGTCATCATCCTTTTTATCAGTCACAGTTAGCGCCTGAATGGAATGCCAATCCAATTGTATTTTTCGGATCCATTCACGTCCCAATAGTGGTGGTCCTCCATCCGGTAGTATATATAGATACAGTTTCTGTGTTTCCTTGCCATTGTATTCAACTGGCACCCTTATTTCTCTGGGGTAAACTTTTTGCCCCGTGTATGTCTTCAATACAATGGACGTATCCTTCAAGGGTATGTGTGAGAATAGCCGCTCATAGTCTCGTCGATTCATGACAGTTAGGGCTGATCCTGTATCCAATTCCATCTTTACTTGGGACCCTGCTATCATGAGGGTGACCCAAATGGTTCGGTGATCCTCCTTTGCGATCACGCTGTGTAACTTTAGACAACTTAGTCTCCTGCTCCCGGAGTCATTATCACTCTCCTGATCTTCCGAACTACTGTCTGTCATTTTTTTTTACTTTCTTGTACTTTTCCTTAGTAGTTCTTGTAGTGTTGGTTTTCTTTCCCAACCTGCAGACTCTTGCTATATGTCCCATTTTCCCGCATTGCCTGCATACTTTGTCCTTAAACCAGCAGTCCTTCTGATCATGGGTTGTTCTGCCGCAGGGATAGCACTTTTCTGCTCCATACGCCATTTCGTTAGCGCTGTATTCTTGTGGTTTCTGTATTATTTCCGCAGCTCCCCGTGCTGCTGCTTCGTAGGATACTGCCACGCTGAAAGCCTGTTCTAGCGTCAGGTCCTTTTCCGAAAGTAGTCGTTTCTGGGTTCCTTCACTCTGGAGCCTGCAGACAAACTTATCCGGTAAGTCTGCCAGTCCTGCTCCGAACTGGCAGTGCTTCGATAACTTGCATAGTTCCGTAAGATAGTCAGCATTGTTCTCATCTTTGTGCTGGTTTCTTTTATGGAACTTGAATCTTTCTGCTATCAGCAGCGGTGTAGGGTTTAGGTGTTCCTGTAAGATATTAACAATCTCTTCAAAACTTTTCTCCATTGGTTTAGCTGGGGTAATTAAATTCCGCAATAGGCCGTACGTTCTCGCGCCCATCAAATTTAATAATACCGACGCTTTCTTTCCATTGGCCACCTCATTGGCATTGCAGTACACTTCAATTCTTTCCACATACGTGGTCCGGTCTTCTACCTCGTTGTCAAAAGCAGTGATACTGCCACTCTTCGGCATCTTGGGTGATTTAAAATGGCGCCTCCCGCGCTTTTTCTTCTTCCCCAATGTAATAAAATGGCGCCTCCCGCGCTTTTCCTTCTTCCCCAATGGAATAAAATGGCGCCTCCCGCGCTTTTCCTTCTTCCCCTTGCTGCCACGCTGCACCTAGCGTTCTACAGGGTAATGGCGGCGACCCGCGGCTTCGGCGCGTCTCACTTTTCCTTCCCCGCGTTCTATCCTCTCCACGCTGCCCTGTTCTTGAGCACCAACCGCGCCCTGTGCGCTCCACCCTCTCTTTTCCTCCCGATGACGCTGCATGGCCCCTTTGCAGAGCCGCTCGATCGAGCCCGAGACCGCCACAGTCCGGAAGGGTCAGCGCACTACCTGCTACCAGCACGACTTGCTGGAAGACCTCGACTGGGGAGCCAGGCCCAGCTCTCCACAGCCTCCCCTGCAACTCTCCGATGGATCCCTGGGCGGTTGCCCGCGGTCGACGCCCGCCATTCTGACTTCGACCTCCAAGAAGCTTCTCTTCAAGGAAAAGATCCCCGTGAGGTGATGCAGTACTGCAGGTGAGTTCAAACCTGCCCGTCGCCAGTGTAGTGTCCGAGGATCAATAATACTCAGACTGCAGGAGAACAATAAAACAGGTATTTACTGAACAGAGAGTAATTCAAGACTGAAGTACAGAAGCCTGCTATGGCTTTATATACAGGGGTGGTCACTGCCGGTACTGCAGTATAGAATCAGTTCTTCTCTTAAAGGTACATACACAACAGTGGTGCTTACAGAATTTGCACTGCTCTGCTCAACTCAGCAAATCATTCTGAATTGGTTTGAAGATTTTTTTTCAGAACATTTGGAAATTGAAAGGTACACTGCAGAATATTTTATAATAATACTGCTTGCATATAGTGCCTGATCATATCAAAATGTCTCCAAGTGCTTCATGCAATTATTTAGTTTTGAAGCATGTGATTGTTACATTGCATTGTAAAACTAATATAAAGCAAAACCAGGATCTCTAAACTACAAACAATTTAGTATAAATCCAAGACATAACAACAACAACTTGTATTTATATAGCGCCTTTAACGTAGTAAAAGTCCCAAGGCACTGCACAGGAGTATTTTAAGACAAAAAAATTGACACTGAGCCACGTAAGGATAAATTAGGGCAGATGACCAAAAGCTTGGTCAAAGAGGTAGGTTTTAAGGAGCGTCTTAAAGGAGGAAAGAGAGGTAGCGAGGTGGAGAGGTTTAGGCAGGGAATTCCAGAGCTTAGGGCCTAGGCAACAGAAGGCACGGCCACCAAAGTTTGAACGATTATAATCAGGGATGCTCAAGAGGGCAGAATTAGAGGAGCACAGATATCTCGGGAGGTTGTGGGACTGAAGGAGATTACAGAGATAGGAAGGGGCGAGGCCATGGAGGGATAATGGAGTTCTATCTGTTTATTCAGTAATATAAAAGAATTAGACGTATCAGAACAGATGATTGACTTGCTTTTTGCATATTCAAGTGGCCTTGTATCCCGTAGCAACCTTACAGACACACACAAGGATTTTTGAAAGGAGGATGACACATTTACTGCCAAGTTAAGGTGTTACAGAGTATATCTGTACCTCCTCTTTACCCAAATAGTAAAAATGTTATGTATTGTGTGTTCTATTGTGTGTTCTCCTCCCACCTGTGGTGGCGCTGTCACAGGAGATAAATGGTTGGGTATTCTCTCGGTTAAGTTTAGCTCTCTTTGTTTGGAACTTGCCAGAACTTCCTTTCCTTCCAATAAAGCACTTCATGTTTGAATCTCTGAGTTCTGAGTCCTAAATTGTGTCTAGGTAGAAAGGTACCGACACAACAAGTGGCAACGAGGAGCGGATGAATCTGCGTACGTTACGGGTGCAGTGAGTAAACAGAAAATTTAATTTGAAATGTGAGATGGCTACTATATTAGGAAACATCGGTGATTTGGATGAAAATGTGGAGCAATGGATCGCATATACGGAACGTTTTGACTATTTTGTATTAGCGAATGCGGTGGCAAATGAAAAGGTCATGTCTACCTTTTTGAGTGTAATCGGGCCGAAGACTTTCAATTTACTTCGCAGCCTCGTGCAGCCAGATAAGCCAGGAACTAAAACATATAAGCAACTAGTGGAAATTCTTGGAGCACATTTTTCACCAAAACCTCTGGTTATTGCTGAGAGATTTAGATTTCACAAACGGAATCGAGGAGGGGGAATCAGTGACGATGTTTATTGCTGCTTTAAAAAGGTTGTCGGAACACTGCCAGTTCAAGGAGGTGCTGAATGACACCATCAGAGACAGACTTGTGTGTGGTCTGCAAAATGCAGCCACACTGAAGCGCCTTCTTACTGAGGACAACCTTACTCTTGAAAAGGCCATTGAAGTTAGTGTCTCCATGGAGATGGCGGAAAAGGAGGCTCACCAGTTGAGTTCAACAGGGAGAGTTCACAAGGTGTCGTCTGAGCCTAAAGGTGTGCGGAACGTCACATGTTACCGTTGTGGGAAAACGGGCCATCACGCTAATGACTGCTGGTGTACGGAGCTGGAATGCCGAAATTGTGGCAAAAAGGGTCACATTGAACGCGCCTGTAGAGGTAAAAAAAAGAACAGACAGAGCTGGGAAGCATGGAAGCAAAATGTCTGTATTTGGACAAGAGAGGAAAAAGAGTGTTCATTCAGTGCAGTATGATGGAACAAGCAAAACAGAGGGGAGCGACACCTCTGAGGAGGAAGAGGTGCATATACTGACGGTTGCAGGTGGTTCAAATGGCTACTGGGTGTCACCACTGGTGGAGGGACAATCAGTGCGGATGGAGGTGGACACAGGCTCGGCTGTGTCCCTTGTTTCAGACACTGTCTACAACAAAATGCTAAAGCATCTTACCCTTCAGCCAACAAACATTGTGCTAAAGACGTATACCGGCGAACCTATGGCCATGAGAGGCGTTATTGAGGTGACAGTTAAATTGAATGGACAGACTGCAAAACTGCCACTATATGTGGTAAAGGGAAATTACCCATCGCTACTGGGACGTGCGTGGCTAGAGAAAATCATGCTGGACTGGCCTGCAGTCCGCATGATGTCAAAAGGGGAGTCAGGTCTGACTGCAGTGTTAAACAAGCATGCAGAACTCTTCAATGGGGAACTTGGGAGCATGAAAAAGATCAGCGTGAGACTGGACATTAAACCTGACAGCAAGCCGACGTTTCACAAAGCCCGACCTGTACCCTATGCAATTAGGCCAAAAGTTGAGGCTAACTTGGAGGCCTTAGTCGAGAATGGAGTCCTGGAGCCTGTGAGCGTGAGCAAATGGGCCACACCCATTGTTCCAGTCCTGAAAAAGGATGGATCTGTTCGAATCTGCGGGGATTTTAAAGTGACTATTAACCCGGTGCTGTCTGTGGAACAGTACCCTCTTCCCCTCATTGATGATCTTTTTATGGGCCTGGCCGGAGGGCAAAAGTTCAGCAAAATAGACTTATGCCAGGCTTATCTACAAATGCACGTCGATGACAAATCAAAGGAGCTGCTGACAATTGTGACACACAAGGGGCTATACAGGTACTGCCGCCTTCCGTTTGGAATTACGTCGACCCCTGCTCTATTCCAAAGGGCAATGGATCAGATTTTGAGTGGACTGCCAGGAGTCCAGTGCTACCTGGACGACATCCTTGTCACTGGGACAAATGAGGAGGATCATCTTCTGAACTTGGATGCGACACTACAACGACTGAAAGAGTACGGACTCAGAGTTCGTAAAGACAAATGTGAATTCTTTCAATCTTCAGTTGAGTACCTGGGGCATGTGATTGACGCTACTGGCCTGCATACGGCGCCGCCAAAGGTCAAGGCGATCGTGGAGGCCCCAGCACCCCAGAATGTGAGCCAGTTACGTTCATTTCTGGGGCTACTTAACTACTATGGGAAGTTTATTCCAGACTTAGCAACATTGCTGAAGCCGTTACATCAGGTGCTATGTCAAGGCAAAACATGGAAATGGACTGAACTGTGCAACGAAGCTTTCGCCCAAGCAAAGAAAGCATTGCTGAATTCGGAGATCCTGACACACTTCGACCCAAAGTTACCCATGCAGCTAGCATGTGATGCATCACCATATGGTGTGGGAGCAGTCATATCCCACATCATGCCTTCGGGTGAAGAGAAACCTATCGCCTTCGCATCACGCACCTTGAACAAGGCCGAGAGTAACTATGCGCAGATCGAGCGCGAGGCCTTGGGAATCGTTTTTGGAATTCGAAAATTTCATCAGTACCTGTTTGGGAGAAGGTTCACACTCCTGACAGACCACCGTCCATTGACTTCAATCTTCAGGCCCCACACCGGAATTCCATCTCTCGCTGCAAGCAGGATGCAAAGGTGGGCTTTACTGTTGTCAGGACACACATACGACATCAAATCGCAAATCAGACTTGCATGGCAACGCAGACGGTCTCTCGCGGCTACCCTTGCCTGTTACTCCCCCAGAGCCTCGTCAGATAGACATCTTCTACTTTAGACAAGTGGAGGGAGCACCTGTCACTGCAGTTCAGGTGCGAAGGTACACCCGCAACGATCCAGTCCTGTCTGAGGTAATGGACGATGTCATTCGAGGGAGAGCGATAGGAGATTCTCCTAGTTTGAAACCTTATGTTTCAAAAAGAAATGAGCTCTCCGTCCAGGCAGGTTGTCTTCTTTGGGGACGCCGTGTCATCATTCCGCCACCTCTGAGGGAACCTATACTGCAACAACTTCATACAGGCCACAGTGGGATGGTTCGGATGAAGGAAATGGCAAGAAGCTACTTCTGGTGGCCAGGTCTCGATGGGAATATTGAGGAGAAAGCCAAAACATGTTCCCCATGTCAAAGGGTCCGGAATGTTCCACAGCTGGCAACCCCACACCCCTGGGATTGGCCTGCAGAAGTGTGGCAGCGAGTACATGTGGACTTCGCCGGTCCTTTCGAAGGGAAGATGTTTATGGTGGTTGTGGATGCTCGTAGCAAGTGGCCAGAGGTCGCTGTGATGAGGTCTACCATGGCAGAGAAAACAATTGAGAAACTTGGTGAGATGTTCAGCCGTTATGGCTCACTGGAACAACTCGTAAGTGACAATGGTCCACAATTTGTATCACAGGAGTTTGCAACCTTCCTGCATGTGAATGGTGTCCAACACATCAGGTCTGCGCCCTATCATCCCTCTACTAACGGCCAGGCAGAAAGGTTCGTGCAAACTTTGAAGCACGCCTTGAAGGCATCGCAAGGTCAGGGCTCAATCCACCAACGTCTGAACAGCTTCCTGTTGTCCTACAGGAACGAGCTGCATGCCACAACCAAAACTTCCCCCGCTTCGCTCATGATGAAGAGGCAGTTGCGGACAAGTTTTGACTTACTCAAACCTCCAAGGGCAGAGCAGGTTGTCCATCGTCAACAACAAGCTCAAGTTGAAAAGAGAGAGAAAAGAGCCAAGGAGAGACGGTTTCATCCGGGAGAGCACGTCCTAGCTCGAAACTACAACACTGGACCGAAATGGGTTCCTGCTACGGTGATCGCGCAGACGGGCCCTGTGTCTTACACGGTTGAGACTGCTGAGGACGTCGTCTGGAGAAGACACACAGATCAACTGTTGCTAGGAGCAGAGACAGCCACAGAGGCTCCAACGGCTGGTTGGCCTGAACTGTTTCCGAATGATACCGCAAACCAGCATCCTTTGCCACAGTGCTCTTCTCCAACACAGGAAGTCAAAGAGACTGTTCCACCTGTGCAAACTCCTGACTTTCAACTGACACAGGCACCTTCTCCATCCAGGCCTGTGTCAATGCCTACTGCTGTGGAAGCCAGCGATGACCGCCGGTATCCTGTCAGAGAGCGGCGGCCTCCAAGACGCTTGGATCTGTAGGCTTAGTGACTTACCCACAAGACTGGGGCAGAATAAACCCCAGGGTAAAGTCAGGGTTTGAGGCAGTCTACCTCTACCCTAGGTTAGTTGAGTGTATTGAAAGTAACTTACCTATTGAGGAATAATGTGGACCTTCCATTTAAGAGGGGAGGAAATGTTATGTATTGTGTGTTCTATTGTGTGTTCTCCTCCCACCTGTGGTGGTGCTGTCACAGGAGATAAATGGTTGGGTATTCTCTCGGTTAAGTTTAGCTCTCTTTGTTCGGAACTTGCCAGAACTTCCTTTCCTTCCAATAAAGCACTTCATGTTTGAATCTCTGAGTTCTGAGTCCTAAATTGTGCCTAGGTAGAAAGGCACCGACACAACAGTGATTGTTACATTGCATTGTAAAACTAATATAAAGCAAAACCAGGATCTCTAAACTACAAACAATTTAGTATAAATCCAAGACATAACAACAACAACTTGCATTTATATAGCACCTTTAACGTAGTAAAAGTCCCAAGGCGCTGCACAGGAGTATTTTAAGACAAAAAAATTGACACTGAGCCACGTAAGGATAAATTAGGGCAGATGACCAAAAGCTTGGTCAAAGAGGTAGGTTTTAAGGAGCGTCTTAAAGGAGGAAAGAGAGGTAGCGAGGTGGAGAGGTTTAGGCAGGGAATTCCAGAGCTTAGGGCCTAGGCAACAAAAGGCACGGCCACCAAAGTTTGAACGATTATAATCAGGGATGCTCAAGAGAGCAGAATTAGAGGAGCACAGATATCTCGGGAGGTTGTGGGACTGAAGGAGATTACAGAGATAGGAAGGGGCGAGGCCATGGAGGGATAATGGAGTTCTATCTGTTTATTCAGTAATATAAAAGAATTAGACGTATCAGAACAGATGATTGACTTGCTTTTTGCATATTCAAGTGGCCTTGTATCCCGTAGCAACCTTACAGAGACACACAAGGATTTTTGAAAGGAGGATGACACATTTACTGCCAAGTTAAGGTGTTACAGAGTATATCTGTACCTCTTTACCCAAATAGTAATGGAATCGCGATGATGGTGAAACACAGATGCTGTGGAAACAGAGCTGCAGAAATCACAATTCCACAAAAATCACAAAATAGCAATTTTGCTTTTTGGTCTCTCACTTGACCAACAATTAAACACATGTAGCCTTCAAAAGTTTTCCTAAATAAAAGCTTGAATGAAAATAATACATATCTGTAAACTTATAGAGCTGCTTTAGCATTTAAGGCAGAACATTATGTTGAGGTTATTGTAAAACACATTATTATTTTAAAACCACCCAAGTCTGTAAATACAGTGCTCAGAATTTTCCTTTAAAATTTGATTTGGGACAACAGATTTTTAGATATGTGTCTTGTAAACTCAAAGAGCTAAAAATCAAACACGTATCCAAACAATCCAAAAGTCTGCTTTTTATTTTTTTTGCTGTTTTTTTTTCATTTTCTTGCCAATTTTCTTTCTTCCTCCTCTCATGAAGACATTGCTTCCTCAGTGGGGTATCGTTCAAGGATTTCAGTCAGCCTCTTAATACCTATACCCAAGTAGTTGCTCCAAATTAATTGTGAGCTTCAGCAGGCCTATCATTCACCGGAGGCACCACAGCCAAGTCTGCCCTCGCCTCACATTCACACATGCAATCACAACCAGGAAGCCTGATTGATTTTCCCTTCATTAATCAAGGAACACTGAGGCTAACTAGCATCTCTAATACAGCTCTCACTGAAATCAGCTAATTCAGCATACACCAGAAATAGAACCAGGGGTCTTCTTGGCCTGTATGGAGAAGCTGACTGAGTCAAACAAAGGGAGCCTGCTTTTATTGAAGTCACACAGTAAGGCTTCGGCTTCTTTAAAATTATAATTATACAGACCGTCATGCATCTGCTAATCTGCTGGCATATTTTACTGACTAGTTAGGAGCTGGAATATATTATCCGTTGCATAATTTGGACAAATGTCTGCTACTTTAATTGGCAGCTAATACCATAAGTGTGCAGGTAAAGACTTGGGAGGTGACATTTGTATTCTGCTGGTCACAGATAGAGTGAATTAAATGTAGCTGCTAATACAGTGAAAGATAGATATGGAAACGCTAATTAGATGAGTGACTTCCATGCAAACATAAGCTGCCACATTACATGGTGGGTGTTAATCGCAACAATAAATGCATTACAGTATGATCCATGGGCCTGTTAACACGTTAGGCAGGCTGTGTGTAAACCCAAAGGAAATAGTTGAAAAGTATTTTGTTCTTAAAGCTTTGGTAAATCCCAGTGATGCTGATTAGTGACATTATATTATCATTGAAATTTCTAACAGAACCCAATTTAAATTCATAGAACCTAGAAGATACTGATGTGTCTGTGCTTAAAAAGAAGCTCAGTGTACAATACACTTGCTAATTAGTTTAGTGCTTTATGCACTGCACAAAAATGTACTGTGAAAAAAGGCAGTTTAATCAGTTTAGGCAGTAATAAGGCTCAATAAACATTTGGTGGTTTTTTCCATTTATCTAATTATACTTCATACAATGTTCGGAATAGACATAAAGACAAATTCATTTTTGAGATGTGAGATAGAATCATAGAATGGTTACAGCACGGAAGAAGGCCATTCGGTTCGTTGAGCCCGTGCCGGCTCTCTGCAAGAGCACTCCAGCTAATCCCACTCCCCCGCCTGTTATGTTCATTAATAACTAGTCGTTTTTATTAAGAACAGCTAGCTTTTGCTAGACACTTTATTGAGCACATGTGGACTAGGTACAGTATCTGTAGAGGCCTCCATCTTGACTGCTGCCTTGTGGGTAGCCTAGTGCATCCTGGGTAGCCCACTCTTATATACATACAGCACCACCTAGTGTACCATTCCAGAATGACAGGTTACTGATCATTACATCCCCCTTTCTTTGAGGTTAAACAAAATCAGTATCAATCAATATCAATCAATAACAACATAAACATCTTCAACAGTCAATACATTTTCAATGTAGTTTTCTTTGTACTCAAAGATTAAGTCTATCAGGCTTTTTTACTTCACGTGTGGATCTTCTCAGCACAGGTAAGTCTGATGTGTTTTCATGAGAGCCTGTATGTGTATTTGTGTTAGACTGTTCTGGTGGTGAGTGACAAGATTCAGTTGTGGCATTGTCATCGATTTGCTCTTCGATAGTCTCTTGTGTTTTTAGGAGGGAACGGCGGTTCCTCCTGAGAATCTGCCCTTCCTCAGTTCTAACAGTGTATGACCTTGGTCCTACTTCCTCAAGAACTGTAGCTTTCCTGTTCCATGCATCTGGATCCTCAATCCTGACAACATCATCCCTTGTCAATGGTTTCAGAGTTTTGGATGACTTGTCATAGTATGATTTCTGTTTCAGCTTTAACAGTTGAAGTCTCTGTCTCAGTTCCTTACTCTGCTTTTCTTTTGCACAGCAGGGTAGCGTGGTACGCAACTTGCGACCCATTAGGAGTTCAGCAGGTGAAGAACCAGAGTCTAAAGGTGAGGCTCGGTAGCTCAGCAAGGCGAGATAAGGATCAGACTTCCTTTCTGTTGCTTTCTTCAGTAGCTGCTTGAGAACTTGAACACCTTTCTCTGCCTTACCATTCGACTGAGCATACAAAGGACTGGATGTGATGTGTTGAAAGTCGTAATGTGCTGCAAACTGTTGTCTCTCCTTACAGTTGAAGCACGGACCATTGTCGCTAATGGCAATCCTGGGAATTCCATGTCTGGCGAAGATGGATTTCACATGCATTATGACACTGCTTGCTGTGGTGCTTGAGAGCAGCGCCATCTCAGGATAGTTAGAATAGTAGTCAATCACTATTAGATAGTCTTTACCATTTAAATGAAAAAGGTCCATACCAACCTTTTGCCATGGTGCTGTTGGTATGTCAGCTACTATCATTGGTTCCTTTGCTTGTTTGTTTTGGTGTTTCTGACATGTCTCACATTTGCCTATCATGTTCTCAATGTCCTTATTTATGCCAGGCCAACAAACAGTGTCTCTTGCTCTCCTTTTGCATTTTTCAATTCCGAGGTGTCCCTCATGAATCCTTTTGAGCATGTCTTGACGTAGAGCCTGTGGAATGACTATTCTGTTCTGTTTTAGTAATAGTCCACTTGTGACACTCAATTCTGACCTTATGTGAAAATATGTTGGACAGGAACCTTTTGGCCAACCATGATGAATGTTCTCTATTACTGTTTGTAATACTATATCTTTTACTGTTTCTTCTGCTATTTGCTTTGATTTTGTGTCTGACACGGGCAGCGCAGCAGTGGCCATACTCACATGAACATCCACGTCTTCTTCAGTAGAGCTCACATGACTCATTGTGGGTGCTCGGGATAGTGCATCTGCTAACACTATGTATTTGCCTGGTGTGTAGATCAGTTCAAAGTCATATCTTTGCAGCTTCATCATGAGTCATTGAATCCTTGGAGACATCTCATTCAGGTTCTTTTTTATGATGGCAACCAGAGGGCTGTGGTCTGTCTCAACTGTGAAGGTGGGAAGTCCATATATGTAGCCATGAAACTTTTCTAGTCCAACTACCAAGCCTAGACATTCCTTTTCAATCTGGGCGTATCGACACTCAGTATCAGTCATAGACCTGGAGGCATAGGCAACAGGCTTCCAATCTTCACCCTCTGCTTGTAGCAAGACCGCACCTAGGCCATCTTTTGATGCATCCGTTGACACTTTGATTCTTTTTGTTGGGTCAAAGAAGGTGAGTACAGGTGTGGTTGTCAGCACTGTTTTGAGGTTTATCCACTCTTGTTCATGTCTTTCTGTCCATGTGAACTCATTTGTTTTATGTAGCAGGTCTCGCAGACAGGCTGTCTTGGCTGACAAGTTAGGAATGAACTTTCCAATGAAGTTTATCATCCCCATGATGCGTAGCACTCCTTTTTTGTCAGTGGGTCGGGGCATTTTGAGTATGGCATTTACTTTTTCCATATCTGGCTCTATTCCTTTACCAGATAGATTATCTCCTAGGAAAGTGACTTCCTGGACGTCAAACTGACACTTGGCTTTGTTGAGCTTCAGTCCATTCCGGCGTATGCTCTGTAGCAGTCAGTCTCTCATTGTGTTCTTTCAGTGTGGAGCCCCAGATGATGATGTCATCAACATAGACCCGAACTCCTTCCAGACCTTCAATTATGTGTTCCATCGCTCTATGAAAGATTTCAGATGCAGATATTATCCCGAAAGGCATTCTGAGGAAACAATACCTGCCAAATGGTGTGTTGAAGGTACAGTATTTGGTGCTCTCTTCATCCAGTTTTAGTTGCCAAAATCCTTGTGAGGCATCAAGCTTTGTAAAGTATCTGGCACCTGACATTTCACTGGTGATTTCTTCTCGCTTGAGAATCTGGTAGTGTTCACGTTTTATGTTTGCATTTAAGTCCTTTGGATCCATGCATATTCTTAGATCATTGTTCTTTTTCTTTACACATACCATGGAGTTAACCCAGTCTGTTGGCTCTTCGACTTTCCTAATGACTCCTAGTGTGGTCATTCTGTCCAGTTCATTCTTGAGCCGGTCACGCAGGGGTGCTGGAACTCTTCGTGGAGCATGTACCACTGGCTGAGCATCCTCCTTTAGCTGGATCTTGTAAGTGAATGGTAGAACTCCAAATCCTTTGAACACATCCTGGAAATTATTCGCTACAGAATCCACCAAGTCATCTGGTCTGCTTATGGCACAGTTTATACGGTAGACTCTCTTGACCAGTTCTAAGTCCTCACAAGCTTTGTCACTCAGCAGTGAATCAAGTCCTTCAGCCACAACAGAAAACATGAGATGATGCACTTTGTCTTTGACTGTCACTTTAAGTCTGCATACACCTAAGCTATCTATTTTCTGTCCATTATAGTCCTTCAGTAGTACTGATTTTTTCTGTATTTTGGGCTTTTCTTTCATATTGTTAATGTCACTCATACTGATTAAGTTTGCTTTTGCCCCAGTGTCTAGTTTCAATGTAACTAATGCTCCATTTACCTGCAGTGGGATCATCCATTTGTCCTCTTTTACTGCATTAACTTTATGTTCAGCATTGTTAATTCCTGAGGGCTGCACATTTTCTGTATCCTTTTTGATATTGTCACATGACACCATTCCTACAAAACATGTCTCGCTTAAATCAGTGTCCTCAATTACATTAACTCGTTGCCCTTTCTTAGTTTTTACTTTTGAAAAGCATTGTTTGGCAAAGTGATTCTTTCCATGACATTTTGTGCACATTTTTCCAAACGCTGGACATTGTTTTAACTGGTGTTTGTAACCACAGCGTTTACAATTAATAATTCCTTCCTCCGATTGCTTTTCACTTCTGTTCTGCCCATGTTTCTTCCTCTTGTAAGACACAGCACCGACAGCAGCACTTACTGCAATCGCATCATCATTGATTTCACTGAAAGTCTTGGCATGCTTTTGAGCTAGCTCGCTAGCTTGGCATATTTTAACAGCAATTTCCAATGTTAGTTCGGTTTCTCTCAACAGACGTTCCCTGACTTTTTTATCATGAATACCAAACACAATCTGGTCACGAATCATGGATGCTTTCAGCTCAGAGAAATTACATGTCTGTGCTTTCAGTTTCAGATCAGTCAAAAAGCTATCAAAAGTCTCATTTTGCTGCTGTGTCCGAGAACGGAAGATGTATCTCTCATAGGTTTCATTCCTTTTGGGAGAACAATGTGTATCAACTTCTTTAGCACATCGTCTAATTTTTCTCTGTTCTCCTCTGGATTAAATACAAATGTATTAAATACCTCTATCGCAGGTGGGCCTGCAACCGTGAGCAGCAATGCTATTTTCCTTGCGTCTGGCTTCGTACCGTACCCGATGGCAGCAATGTAGAGTTCGAATTGTTGTTTAAAAGTCTGCTAATTGCAGTCGACATTTCCTGTGAGTTTCAAACGCTCTGGTGGCTTCAAATTTTCCATGTCGCGTTGCACAATATTCAGCAGATCTTACCAATCCTGGTACCATGTTATGTTCATTAATAACTAGTCGTTTTTATTAAGAACAGCTAGCTTTTGCTAGACACTTTATTGAGCACATGTGGACTAGGTACAGTATCTGTAGAGGCCTCCATTTTGACTGCTGCCTTGTGGGTAGCCTAGCGCATCCTGGGTAGCCCACTCTTATATACATACAGCACCACCTAGTGTACCATTCCAGAATGACAAGTTACTGATCATTACACCGCCCTTTCCCCGTACCCCTACAAATTACTTTCCTTCAGATACTGATCCAACTCCCTTTTGAAAGCCGTGATTGAATCTGCCTCCACCACCCTTTCAGGCAGTGCATTCCAGATCTTAACCACTCGCTGTGTAAAAAAGTTTTTTCTTACGTCGCCTTTGGTTCTTTTGCCAATCACCTTAAATCTGTGTCCTCTGGTTCTCGACCCTTCTGCCAATGGGAACAGTTTCTCTCTATCTACTCTGTTCAAACCCCTCATGATTTTGAACACCTCTATCAAATCTCCTCTCAATCTTTTCTGCTCCAAGGAGAACAACCCCAGCTTCTCCAGTCTATCAACATAACTGAAGTTCCTCATTTCTGGAATCAGTCTCGTAAATCTTTTCTGCACCCTCTCTAAGGCCTTCACATCCTTCCTAAAGTGTGGTGCCCAGAATTGGACACAACACACCAGTTGGGGCTGAACCCGTGTTTTATACAGGTTCATCATAATTTCCACACTTATGTACTCTTGGGCCTCGATCTTACCTGAAGAGGCGAGTCGAGAGCGGGTCGGCTGACTTGCGGGTTCCGATCCTGCCCCCAATGACGCCCGATGCACAGACGCTATTTTGCGTCAATTGGACTTGTTAAGCCTGCCCTGCGGGCTTGCCGGCCAATTAAGAGAAAGTCAGTGTCAGATGACCTCAGTTGATGACGCATCATCTGCCAATTTTCTTAAAGAGGATGCGCTCATTTTTATTTGACATGATTTTTCAGTGTTTGACAGCATTGAGGTGCTGCAAACACTGCCAATCACTGTACAAAGGTGAACCCTTGTACCCAGGCTCTCCAGAGACTCTCTCCTTAGGATAAAACAGATGGCAGCTGCAGGTGAGGTTACAAAAGCGATCTGTCACAGATGAGAGAGGTTCTCCTAATGAGCTGGGACTACAGAAACACTTCAAACCTTATTACCTACAGAAAACTCAATACATTAAAAATGATTTTCCCAGCATTTCCTTACCTCTGAAACTCACCAGTGTACCATTGGATCCTTCACACCACTTCTGCAGCTGTCATCAATGAAGAAACATTACAGTAGACTCACAACACGCCACATTTACCCTGGAGTGGTGTCCGGATGTCGGGAAGCCCACAGTCGACCTGGCAAAATTAGAAAAAGCCTCTTAACTGCCTGTTAACTACCTGTTAACAAGCAGTTAAGTGGCTATAGTCCTCTTCCCGCAGCTAGGAGTCGGGTCCCTGCGCAAACTGGGGACCTGACTCCCGGGAAGATTGATTGGAGGTGGGTTGGAAGCGTGTTCGGGACCCGCTGCCAATCTTATTGATTTTGCCAGCAGTCCCGCCTCCAAACCCGATCCCTGAGCACCGGCAAAATCAAACCCTATACCTCTATCTATGAAGCCCAGGATCCCATAACCCTATTTAACTGCTTTCTCAACCTGCCATGCCACCTTCAACGATATGTGCACACATACCCCCAGGTCGCTCTGTTCATGCACCCACTTCAGGATTGTACCCTTTAGTTGAAATGTCCTCTCCTCACTCTTTCTACCAAAATGTATCACTTCACACTTTTCTGTGTTTCATCTGCCACGTGTCTGCCCATTTCACCAGCCTGTCCATGTCTTCCTGAAGTCTATTACTCTCCTCCTCACTGTTCACTATACTTCCAAGTTTTGGAAAACACTCCGAAAAACAACCGTTCACCACTACCCTCTGATTCCTATCACTTAGCCAATTCCCTATCCATGTTGCCACTGTCCCTTTTATTCCATGGATTTCAAGTTTGCTGGAAAGCCTATTATGTGCCACTATGTCGAACGCCTTTTGGAAATCCATGTACACTACATCAACTGCATTACCCTCATCAACCATCAACCTAGAGAGCTCATGTATGTGTTTCCATTGCCCCAAAGGACAGTCAAAGATTTACCTTCCAGCACTAAATCTAATTGTCAGACTTCTGCACATGGGTATAGCTGACACTTACAGAGATACATAGATACATAGAAGATAGGAGCAGGAGTAGGCCATTCGGCCCCTCGAGCCTGCTCCGCCATTCACCGAGACCATGGCTGATCATCCAGAATTTAGTACCCTGTCCCTGCTTTCTCCCCATATCCCTTGATCCCTTTAGCCTTAAGAAATATATCCAACTCCTTCTTGAATATATTTAATGAATTGGCCTCCACTGCCTTCTGTGGTAGAGAATTCCACAGGTTCACCACACTCTGGGTGAAGAAATTCCTCCTCATCTCTGTCCTAAATGGCTTACCCCTTATCCTTAGACTGTGACCCTTGGTTCTGGACTCCCCGACCATCGGGAACATCCTTCCTGCATCTAGTCTGTCTAGTCCTGTTAGAATTTTATAAGTTTCAATGAGATCCCCTCGCATTCTTCTAAACTCCAGCGAGTATAAGCCCAATCGACCAAATCTCTCCTCATACGTCATTCCTGCCATCCCAGGTGTCAGCCTGGCGAATCTTCGCTGCACTCCCTCCATGGCAAGAACATCCTTCCTCAGATAAGGCGACCAAAACTGCACACAATACTCAAGGTGTAGTCTCACCAAGGCCCTGTACAACTGCAGCAAGACATCCTTGTTCCTTTACTCGAATCCTCTTGCTACGAAGGCCAACATGCCATTTGTCTTCTTAACCGCCTGCTGCACCTGCATGCTTACCTTCAGCGACTGGTGCACAAGGACACCCAGGTCTCGTTGCACTTCCCCTTCTCCCAATCTATTGCCATTCAGATAATAACCTGCCTTCCTGTTTTTGACACCAAAGTGGATAACCTCGCATTTAACCACATTATATTGCATCTGCCATGCTTCTGCCCAATCACCCAACCTGTCCAAATCATACTGGAGTTTCTTGGCATCCTTCTCACCGCACACACGCCCACCCAGCTTTGTGTCGTCTGCAAACTTGGAGATATTACATCTAGTTCCCTCATCTAGATCATTAATATATATTGTGAATATCTGGGGTCCTAGGACCGATCCCTGCAGTACCCCACTAGTCACTGCCTGCCACTCGGAAAAAGACCCGTTTATTCCAACTCTCTGCTTTCTGTCTGCCAACCAGTTCTCTATCCAAGTCAATACCTTGCCCCCAATCCCATGTGCCTTAAATTTACACGCTACTCTCTTATGCGGGACCTTATCAAAAGCCTTCTGAAAGTCCAAATACATCACATCCACTGGTTCTCGCTTATCTATTTTACCAGTTACATCCTCAAAAAATTCCAGTAGATTAGTCAAGCATGATTTACCTTTTGTGAATCCATGTTGACTTTGTCCGATCCTGTCACTGTTTTCCAAGTGCTCTGCTATTACATCTTTTATAATGGACTCTAGCATTTTCCCCACTACCGATGTCAGGCTTACTGGTCTATAATTCCCCGTTTTCTCTCTACCACCTTTTTTGAATAGTGGGGTAACATTAGCTACCCTCCAATCCATGGGTACTGTTCCAGAGTCTATCGAATTTTGGAAGATGACCAGCAATGTATCTATTATTTCTAGGGCCACTATCTTAAGTACCCTATGATGTAGATTATCAGGCCCTGGGGATTTATCGGCCTTCAATCCCGTTAATTTCCCCAACACCATTTCCCTACAAATACTGATTTCTTTCAGTTCCTCCCTCTTATTAGACCCTATGTTCCCTGACATCTCTGGGAGGTTATTTGTGTCCTCCTTTGTGAAGACAGAACCAAAGTATGTATTTAATTGGTCTGCCATTTCTTTGTTCCCCATTATAAATTCCCCTGATTCTGACTGCAAGGGACCTACGCTTGACTTCACCAATCTTTTTCTCTTCACATATCTATAAAAACTTTTACAGTCAGTTTTTATGTTCCCTGAAAGCTTACTCTCATACTCTATTTTCCCCTTCTTAATTAATCCCTTTGTCCTCCTTTGTTGAATCCTAAACAGCTCCCAATCCTCAGGTTCACTGCTTTTTCTGGCCAATTTATATGTCCTCTCCTTGGATCTTATGCTATCCCTAATTTCCCTTGTTAGCCATGGTTGAGTCACCTTTTTTGTTTTATTTTTATGCCAAACTGGGATGAACAAATTCTGTAGTTCATCCATGCGATCTTTGAATGTTTGCCATTGCCTATCCACCGTCAACCCTTTGAGTAACGTTCCCCAATCAATCCTACCCAGCTTGCACCTCATACCATTGTAGTTTCCTTTATTTAAATTCAGGACCCTAGTCTCTGAGTCAACTACTTCACTCTCCATCTTAATGAAGAATTCTATCATATTATGATTGCTCCGACCCATGGGGCCTCGCACAACAAGATTGCTAATTAATCCTTTCTCATTACATAATACCCAGTCTAAGATGGCCTGGTCTCTAGTTGGTTCCTCGACATATTGGTCCAGGAAACCATTCTGTATACACTCCAGGAATTCCCCCTCCACAGTATTGTTACTAATTTGGTTAGCCCAATCTATATGTAGATTAAAGTCACCCATGATAACTGCTGTGCCCTTATTGCACGCCTCACTAATTTCCCTTTTAATGCCATCCCCAACCTTCGCATTACTGTTTTGAAGTTTATATACCACTCCCACTAATGTTTTCTCAGTTCTACCCATACAGATTCCACATCATCAGAGCTAATACCCTTCTTTACAATTGTGTTAATCCCCTCTGTAACTAGCAATGCTACCCCACCTCCTTTTCCTTTTTCCCTATCTTTCCTGAATATTGAATAACCCTGGATTTTGAGTTCCCAGCCTTGGCCACCCTGGAGCCATGTTTCCATAATCCCAATCATATCATATTCATTTACCTCTATTTGCGCAGCTAATTCATCCACCTTATTATGAATGCTCCTCGCATTAAGACACAAAGCCTTAAGCTTTTTTTTAATGCTCTTAGACGTTTTAGAATTATTATTTACTGTGGCCATGTTTGATTTAAACCCTTGATTTCTCTGACTGCCACCTTTGTTTTTCTCCTTCCTGTCTTTTGCTTCTATCCTTGTTTCCCTTTCCTCTGTCTCCCTGCTCAGGTTCCCAACCCCCTGCCATTTTAGTTTAAACCCTCCCCCAGAACACTAGCATCCGTCCCGGCCCTGCCCAGGTGCAAACCGTCTGGTTTGTACTGGTCCCACCTCCCCAGAACTGGTTCCAATGTCCCAGGAATTTGAATCCCTCCCCCTTGCACCATTCCTCTAGCCACGTATTCATCTGAAATATCCTTCTATTTCTACTCTGACTAGCACGTGGCACTGGTAGCAATCCTGAGATTACTACCTTTGAGGTCCTATTTTTTAATTTACCTCCTAACGCCCTATATTCAGCTTTTAGGACCTCATCCCATTTTTTACCTATATCGTTGGTACCTATATGCACCACGACACGTGGCTGTTCACCCTCCCCTTCCAAAATGTTCTGCAGCCGCTCTGAGACATCCTTGACCCTTGCACCAGGGAGGCAACACACCACCCTGGAATCTCGTTTGCGGCCACAGAAACGCCTATCTATTCCCCTTACAATAGAATCCCCTATTACTATAGTTCTACTCCTCTTTTTTCTCCCGTCCTGTGCAGCAGAACCACCCCTGGTGCCAGGAAGTTGGCTGCTGCTGCCTTCCCCTGGTAAGCCACCCTCCCCAACAGTATCCAAAGTGGTATATCTGTTTGAGAGGGGGACGGCCACAGGAGACTCCTGCACTACCTGCCTGCGCCTACTACTCTGCCTGGTGGTCACCCATTCTCTTTCTGCCTGTGCAACCTTTACCTGCGGTGTGACCAACTGATTAAACGTGATATCCACAACCTCCTCAGCATCGCGAATGCTCCAGTATGTATCCACTCGCAGCTCCAGCGCCGCAATGCGGTCTGCCAGTAACTGCAGTTGGACACACTTCCTGCACACATGGTCGTCAGGGACACAGGAAGTGTCCCTGATTTCCCACATAGCGCAGGAGGGGCATACCACGGGGCCGAGCTGTGCTGCCATGACGTACCCTTTAATTAATCTAAATCAATTCAATACCACCAATTAAATGACATACTCAAGAGCCCTTGTTTACTACAACTAGAAACTATGACCACACAAAAAAAAATTAAGAACTTCTAAACTTTACAAACTATGAACCCTAACTGTCAAACTAACCTGGCCGTACTCACCCAATCAGCTGCTCCCTCCTGCCCGCGTCACATTCCGAATCGTGAGGTGGCCCTGGAATGCCGCTGCCGGTCTGAGATTGGTCTCAGCTCCCGACTCCAACCGCTGTAAGGAAAGCCCGCGAAAGTGAGTTTTTATACTCACTGGGCCTCAGCTCACTGGTCTCAGCTCCTGACTCCAACCGCTGTAAGGAAAGCCCGCGAAAGTGAGTTTTTATACTCACCGGGCCTCGGCTCACTGGTCTCAGCTCCTGACTCCAACCGCTGTAAGGAAAGCCCGCGAAAGTGAGTTTTTAGATTCACCGGGCCTCGGCTCACTGGTCTCAGCTCCCGACTCCAACCGCTGTAAGGAAAGCCCACGAAAGTGAGTTTTTATACTCACCGGGCCTCAGCTCACTGGTCTCAGCTCCTGACTCCAACCGTTGTAAGGAAAGCCCGCAAAAGTGAGTTTTTATACTCACCGGGCCTCGGCTCACTGGTCTCAGCTCCTGACTCCAACCGCTGTAAGGAAAGCCCGCGAAAGTGAGTTTTTATACTCACCGGGCCTCGGCTCACTGGTCTCAGCTCCCGACTCCAACCGCTGTAAGGAAAGCCCGCGAAAGTGAGTTTTTAGACTCACCGGGCCTCGGCTCACTGGTCTCAGCTCCCGACTCCAACCGTTGTAAGGAAAGCCCGCGAAAGTGAGTTTTTATACTCACCGGGCCTCGGCTCACTGGTCTCAGCTCCCGACTCCAACCGCTGTAAGGAAAGCCCGCGAAAGTGAGTTTTTAGACTTACCGGGCCTCGGCTCACTGGTCTCACCTCCTGACTCCAACCGCTGTAAGGAAAGCCCGCGAAAGTGAGTTTTTATACTCACCGGGCCTCGGCTCACTGGTCTCAGCTCCCGACTCCAACCGCTGTAAGGATAGCCCGCAAAAGTGAGTTTTTATACTCACCGGGCCTCGGCTCACTGGTCTCAGCTCCCGACTCCAACCGCTGTAAGGAAAGCCCGCGAAAGTGAGTTTTTATACTCACCGGGCCTCGGCTCACTGGTCTCTCAGCTCCCGACTCCAACCGCTGTAAGGAAAGCCCGCAAAAGTGAGTTTTTATACTCACCGGGCCTCGGCTCACTGGTCTCAGCTCCTGACTCCAACCGCTGTAAGGAAAGCCCGCGAAAGTGAGTTTTTATACTCACCGGGCCTCGGCTCACTGGTCTCTCAGCTCCCGACTCCAACCGCTGTAAGCAAAGCCCGCAAAAGTGAGTTTTTATACTCACCGGGCCTCGGCTCACTAGTCTCAGCTCCTGACTCCAACCGCTGTAAGGAAAGCCCGCAAAAGTGAGTTTTTATACTCACCGGGCCTCGGCTCACTGGTCTCAGCTCTCGGCTCCAACCGCTGTAAGGAAAGCCCGCGAAAGTGAGTTTTTATACTCACCGGGCCTCGGCGCACTAGTCTCAGCTCCTGACTCCAACCGCTGTAAGGAAAGCCCGCAAAAGTGAGTTTTTATACTCACCGGGCCTCGGCTCACTGGTCTCAGCTCCCGACTCCAACCGCTGTAAGGAAAGCCCGCAAAAGTGAGTTTTTAGACTCACCGGGCCTCGGCGCACTAGTCTCAGCTCCTGACTCCAACCGCTGTAAGGAAAGCCCGCAAAAGTGAGTTTTTATACTCACCGGGCCTCGGCTCACTGGTCTCAGCTCCCGACTCCAACCGCTGTAAGGAAAGCCCGCGAAAGTGAGTTTTTATACCTACCGGGCCTCGGCTCACTGGTCTCTCAGCTCCCGATTCCAACTTAATGGCAAGCAATTATAATCAGGATTCATCTAAAAAATGAAGGGACCCAATACAGCTCAGAAATTTAATTTCTAATTTATGTAATTTATAATCTCAAAACATATGGAGGGGAATTTTGATCCATACTGGATTTACATACACAGATAATCAGCTGTCCCATCTGGGAGGTTGGCCATTGATCTTATATTTATGTAAAGTGATTCAAGCGTCTTTATCAAAGTATGCATCCCAGAGAAGGTACATGGGGGGAAAAATTCAGTTGGTAGCACCACCCGTTAGCGCCTTAAGAGGGCGCTAAGTGGGGCACAAACCAACTAGCGCCCGGGCGCAGTGATATCTGCGCCTCTCACGAAATTGACCGGACATTTTACGGCAGCGCTAAACAATACCGCCCGATCTCCTGCGCACGCAAATCTTGACGTCATTCGAGAGTGTAACGCCCTTGGGGCACCCCGGACCGGAAATTCAGTGGCGCCCCCCTCCTTTCCGCCTGGCACTACCAACGACAGGTTGACTGGAACGCTTCCCAGTCGCTGTGGGGCTGGGGGGGGGGGCGCTATTTAAAGGGGGCCTCTTCCTGGCTTTTGTGTGGTAGCCATTTTTGCACCACTCGTTCTGAGAGAGAGAGAGAGAGATTTGCAGAGAGACAAATGAGAGAAAGAGAGAGACTTCTGCATTGAGTCAACGCTGTCTGAGGTAGTTTTGGCTTCTGACCATAACTTTGCAGGTACTTTGCTTTTTGATCTTCATAACTTTGATTGGCCAGATACTATGGGGGCTGCAATGAATGGGAACGTCGTCCTTCTCCATCACATTCGGAGGGCACAGAGGCGCAGAGAGAGAGTAGCAATCATGGCCAGATGGAGGAGGGCTAACAGGCCTCGGTACAGGAGACCTTACCCTCCCAGGGTTTTTCGCCAACAGTTCTCCTACATTAATATGTCTGAGGAGCAGTGTTTGCGAAGGCTGCGATTCAGCAAGGAGGTGGTCACTGAGCTGTGTCACCTGCTTCAGCCAGATCTGCAGCCTCAACTAAGGAGCAGGACGTCTCTGTCAGTGGCAGTGAAGATAACAGTGGCTCTCAACTTTTATGCCACCAGCTCATTTCAATCAGCTACTGGGGACATCGCCAATATCTCCCAGTTCGCGGTGCATTGCTGCATCCATCAGGTAACAAATGTCCTGTTTAAAAGGAGACGAGAGTACATCTCTTTCCCCATGACCCTGGACAAGCAGCAAGAATGCACAACGGGCTTTGCTAGGATAGCAGGCTTCCCCATGGTGCAGGGCCGAGGAGAATGCCAAGGAGTTCGGCAACCAGAAGGGCTTCCATTCCTTAAACGTCCAGTTGGTCTGTGACCACAGATAGCTGATACTCGCTGTCAATGCCCACTTTCCAGGCGGCAGCCACAATGCCTTCATCCTGCGCCAGACTTCTGTGGCAGACCTTTGAGGCACCGCATCACCCAGGAGGTTGGCTTCTCGGGGACAAGGGATATCCTCTGTGCACCTGGCTGATGACACCGCTCCGTTCGCTCAGCACCCCTGCTGAGCTATGATACAATGAGGGCCATCAAGCTACCAGGAACATCGTTGAGCACACAATCGGCATGCTCAAGCAACAGTTCCGCTGTCTGGACCACTCTGGAGGAGCCCTGCAGTACTCGCCTGAGCGAGTCTCCCACTTCGTTGTTGTGTGCTGCATGCTGCATAACCTGGCAATCCTCAGGACCCAGCCAATGCTAGCAGACGTTGGAGCACCAGCGGAGGAGGAGGAGGAGGAAGATGAGGAGGATGATCATCAGCAGCACCAAGGCGGGAGGGAGGCACAAAGTGGAAGGGCCATCCATCAAAGGCTCATAGCAAGTCGCTTCTAGGCCCCCTCTGAGGGAATGGCTTCTGCCATTCAAATAACCTGAATGAAACCATCCCGCAACCCCTAAGCCGGTCAAGGCAACAATGAGTGCAAAGACCAAACATGTACATTTTGAATACAGACACTTCTTTATTTCACAAAAAGCGTCTCATTTCCGCATGACAAAGTAATAGAATGAAATACAAAAAAAAACAGTCATTCACATAACTGACTTACAACCTGGAGACAAGGTCCAAAACAGTAACAAAAATTTGACCACAAACCTCGGCCTTCAATAAAACAATGAAAGACATTTTCCCACACCTCCTACTTTTTGCCCTTCGAGGGTGATCTGCTTCCTTGCGAAATTGCCCCCTTCCCACCCTGCAGCTCCTCCGTAATGGGACCCCAGTGGCTGGAGCAAGGCTGGGGGAAGGCTGCTGAGTGTCAGAAACTGAGACTGCAGATGCCCTTGAGGGATGGCCTGGACCAGCTCTGGGCTTGGAGGGCCCGGCTGCTGACTGCTCCAACTCTGCATGGGCGGCAGCAGTCTGTCCTACAGGTGGTGGCAACTGCAGTGGAGAAGTGCCAGTGGTGGCAGCAAGAATGCTGTCATCTTGAGAGAGGACAGCAACTCCCTGCTCGATCGACACACTGGCACTCCCACGGGGCAGCACTTCAGCATCCGGAGCAATCTGATGGAGCACAGATTGCTGGCCTGCTGCAGCGCGGTGATAGCCCCGGGGAAATCTGCCCGATCCAACGAGGGTGGCAGCAGTCAGTGCTCGCGTGGCCTCAATCTGCATCTGCATGAGACCAGCCACTGACTGCATTGCAGCACTTAGCATTTGCGTGGCAGCTGCCTGTGCTACAGCAAAGTGCTCCACACTCCTTGCCAGTGATTCAATGGATTAGGGCATCCTTGCCACTGCAGCCATGAGCTCAGTGTGCCTGTACTGCGCCTGGGCGCTCATTTCAGCGAGGACCCGCTCCTCCTCTGCGCCCCCGAGCTTCCCTACCCCCATCGCGTTGCTGCAGGTCTGCCCAGGCCGAGATTCAAGGCTCCACTGAGCAGGGTGTGGCTGCAGAGCAAGATCGACCCGCCCCTTTAAGAATTGATCGGCGCCAGTGTGTCTGTGTTCAATCGCTAACTGACAGCACCTGTGCTGCGCCCGCCCCCTGAGGTAGCGCCTCGCTCCTCGGCCTTAGCACCTTAAGAGAGTTGTGTAGCGCCTGATTTAGCGCTCCAATCACCTCCAGGGGCGATAAAAGCCAAGTTTGCTGTCGGAGGCGATAATTAGCGCCAGGCGCTAATCTTTGTGCCCGGCCGATAATTGCGCCCCCAATGGGGCGATACCGAATTTCTCCCCCATGATGTTCAACAAGCCCCATGTTCAATGTCAATACAAGATCCTCTTTGGTCTCAAATGTAACTCAAGCATGTTCACCAAATGCATGTCTATTGTAGCAGCTTTTCTCAGACTGAGAAACTTACGTACATGACTTTATCTGCATAGCTGACTGATCAGAACACTTTCCAGTTACAGTATGGGCACGTCCAAGAATTACTGAGCCTTTTCAAGAGTCTGAAATTCATGAAAACTTGACAAAATTCTAGCTGTAGCCAGTGTAGATCCTGTTCATATGGGCCCATTTAAGACATATAGGGGGAGAAATTGGCTAAGCCACGAAAACAGGCGTGGGATCACTTCACGCAATTAACCCGCGCCAGTTCATTGTGTTGCAGGCAGCACGTTAAATTGGTGCTGCCTGCTCTTTCACATGATTGCTGCATGCAGCCAGCGCTACCAGCACTGTTCATTGACTGCACACATCAGCAGGGGCCCAATGTTCCCGTTAAGCTGCACAGCCACGCAGCGGTCTGGAGGTCCCACGCAGGCCGCTCACCGGCATTTCAATGGAAGAAACTGCGCATGTGTGAAAATTTGAATGGGCCGCACAGCCAGTTAAAGGAACCTTGCACCCAAAGAAAAATTAGAGGGAACATTGGTCCCAATATCATGAGTGGCTGGTGCTACTTAAAGGCAGCCTGCACCTCTTAAAGCGGAGGTGCATTGTGGCTGCAAGAAGTGGTGGTAGTTTTTTTAAAAGTGAATCTGGGCAGTGATACTTTGAGCAATGGCTGAACATGTGAGAGAACGAGCACCAAGATATTCAAACAATTCATGTTGAAAGAGGTGGAAAGGAGACACATCCTGTATCCACAGGGGGGCAGGAGGCCCTCCAGACATATGCTCAGGAGAGAGAGGAACAAGTAATAGCGGAGGTCAATGCCAGGATGTGTCGTTCCAAGAACATGGATACAGTGCAGGAAGAAGTTTAATAATCTCACACAAGTTGTCAACGTGAGTGAGTTCATCTTCAAATGGCATTTCCTACCAACTGCACCACTAGCCTCATCCACTGCTCAATTCTCTACATCCCCATCACCCATTTACCCACAATCTCTATCCATCAGTACTCAACGCTAAAATTCATATGCTTTACCTCACCCTCACAATCTTAGCACTGTTGCAAACCTTGCACCCACTACTCACAGATCACACACACTAGCAGCTATTCAACCATGACAGCCACATGATCCAAACATAATGCAGGACACTCACTGACACACTTCTCTCTTGCAGGAGAAGGTGGCACATAACAGCAGGCAGCAGCAAAGAACTGGAGGAGGACAAGTGTGCCTGCATGTTTTAACCCCCATGGAGGAGACAGTGCTGGCCATCATTGGTAGGGGCATCACTAAGGCTGTGGCTACTGGCAGGGCTGAAGTGATCGATGATCAGAGTATCTGCATATCTAACCCTCCTTCTCTCATCCCACTTCTCCCTCATCCTGTAATGGGAATGGTAGCGTAGTGGTAATGTCACTGGGCTGGTAATCCAAAGGCCTGGACTAATGATCCAGTAGACGTGAGTTCAAATCCCACCACGGCAGTTGGGGAATTTAAATTCAGTTAATTAAATCAATCTGGAATAAGAAGCTAGTATCAATAATGAAACTATCGGATTGTTGTAAAAACCCATCTGGTTCACTACTGTCCTTTAGGGAAGGAAATCTGCCGCCCTTACCCGGTCTGGCCTATATGTGACTCCAGACCCACAGCAATGTGGTTGACTCTTAACTGCCCTCTGAAATGACCAAGCAAATCACTCAGTTGTAACTAACCACTACAAAAGATAATAAGAATGAAACTGGATGGACCACTTGGCACTGGCTACAGACACGGCAATGGCACACCCAGCCCAGCTGACCCTGCAATGTCCTCCTCACCAACATCTGGGGCCTTGTGCCAAAATTGGGAGAGCTGTCCCACAGACAGCCTGATATAGTCATACTCACAAAATCATACCTTTCAGCCAATGTCCCAAACTCCTCGGCTGGACAGACCCACCAGGGGTGGTGATACAGTTGGGAAGGAGTGGGCCTGGGAGTCCTTAGCATTGACTCCAGACCCCATGAAGTCTCATGGCTTCAGGTCGAGCATGGGCAAGGAAACCTCCTGCTGATTACCACCTATCGCCCTCCCTCAGCTGCTGAATCAGTACTCCTCCATGTTGAACACCACTTGGAAGAAGCACTGAGAGCAGCAAGGGCACAGAATATACTCTGGGTGGGGGACTTCAAGGTCCATCACCAAGGGTGGCTCGGTAGCACCACTACTGACTGAGCTGGCCGAGCCCTGAAGGATATAGCTGCCAGTCAGGGCCTGCAACAGATGGTGAGAGAACCAACACGAGGGAAAAATCTACTTGACCTCGTCCTCACCAGTCTACCTGGCGCAGATGCATCTGTCCATGACAGTATTGGTAGCAGTGCAAGGATTCGCAAATTTCATGTCTCCCCCGAAGATTTACTTTTGATTTATTAAAGAAACCCTGGTTGGACTGAGTTTAAAACCCAGGGCTCAACAAGATGGCTACGGTCAGCCTCATGGCAAAAGCCTGTAAGTTTCAGTTTGGACTGACAAAGAAGGAATTTTCCAGAAACTCTTAATGCAAACAGACCTTCTGCATTTATGCATGAGAAGCAAACCCAGTGGCATTCGGGCCTCTGATTAAAACCCATCAAGGTTGTTTGCACAGACAATCAATATGCAATAGCTGCATTCAGACCTTCATTAGAGGACATCAGCACTGTTTGCAAACGATCAACGGGGCATTCAAACTGGAATGGCCCCATCACGAAACCAGTTGGACAAAGGGGAACACTTATGAGACGTTTAAAACTGATTAACCAGCCATCCAGGTCGATGGGCCCAGATCGGTTTCCTTTGTATAAGCTTCAACACGTCCAGGTCAGACAAAAAAATAAGCTGATCTGGCGAGAGATAAGGGCTACCAGGAAGGGTATAACTAGTCCCTTGGGAAGCCATCTCTCTCTCTCTCTCTCCCACCTCGACTCCGGTGCCCTGCCTTACCGTCAAGAGGATCATCGACGAAGAGCCCGTCCAGGGAAGCAGGATACCCGCAGTTACATTTAAATCACTGGGGTATCTCTGCTTTGGAGCGGTGAAAACCATAAAGACATCAACAGGCAACGGGGCACGGAGCAGGCGTTTCAACATCCTAGACTGGTGAGCATCAATTTTCTGGCCCACCACAAGATAACCTAGATAAGTGTAAAGGGTGGGAGTTAAGGGGATTGCTAAAATTGTCAGTTTAGTCATTTTCCCTCGATGTGTCCATTTCTCCTCCCCCGCTAAGTGTAACTGTGTTGCACCCATAGTGACTTTCTCTGTATAGTAATTGTTTCTTTATTTTAATAAACATTGGTTTTCTTTGCACCGAACCATTGGTCTCGTTTGTCTATATCGCTACTCACAAATAAGTCCGGTGCTCAGAACTAAAAGGGGGAAGCGATTCAAACCGCACGGGGCTGGGGCAGCTCAGGCACACGACTGACTGACCAGACGCAAACCCCAAACCAAAACCACCTACAGAAATGGCGAGCCAGGTAGGAGCATCGGCGACAGTATGCGATATGACAGATAATGGTGCGGAGGGAGAAACCGCAATGGAAGAGAGGTTGTCCACTTATGTGTGCAGAAAGGTCAATATCGCCAAGAAATGGGTGGGTGCTATGTTAAAGGCCGAGCGTCCCATAGATGCCACTGCCCAGTGGACGGCGAGTAAACAGCATAAGAGGGCAATTGAAAAGGCAGTCTGGTTAATGTGTTATAAGAAACAAGTCCTAGTGCTGGACAGTGTTGTAGCAGCGCAGGCTGCCAAGCTCAAGAAATTGGCCCTAGAAATGCAGGATAAGGTTGCAGCGGAAGAGAAGGTGCTAGTGGCGCTTCAGGCGTTAAGCCAAGAAAGAGCGCAGATGGCCAAAGAACACCAGGCAAAGGTAGAGCGCCTGGAGGCCCAGGCCGTCGAAGTGCAAAGGGAACACCAGGCAAAGGTAGAGCGCCTGGAGGCCCGGGCCGTCGAGGTGCAATGGGAACATCAGAACACCAGACCGCTGAAACTAAAGCCAGCGCTAGGCGCAAGATGCAGCACTTAGAATACCAGGTCAGAGAGGTGAGGGGCAGCGAGATAAAGCTGCAGGACACGATTTGCGACCTCACCCAAAAATTAAAAGAGCAGGAGGAGAAAGTAAGGGAGGTAAAGGCAGCATACAAGCTAGCCTGCGACCGGGGGTTCGAGGAGGCAGATCATGGGCCCTGTAGGGAGGAGATAGAAAGCTTGGGCATGGCCTTATCGAGGGCGAAGGGGATGATATGTCTTATCAGCCCAAAGGCAGACCAGTTGGACTTTACCGGCAACCCAAACAGAACCGTCCCACAGGCAGCACCCAGAACAAAGTTGACTAGGGAATCAGAGGTCCCACGGACGCCAGCCATAGCTCCGAGTTTTCAGGAGTTCTGGCAGCAATGTGGGGTGGAGGATGAAGTGGTAGGGGAAGCACAGCAGGCCCCGCTAGATAGGCCGGGACCAGGGCCGGTGTACCCCTTCCGACAATGGAGGTACGGCCTGCCCGTTGATGACGAGGACCCAGGGGCCATCCAAGATCAGTTTGTGGTGCCGCATGGCACCCAACAGCTCAGGGCCATGGTTAGTCACATCCCCAAGCTCACCGAAAAGGGAGACCCCTCTCTGCATTTCAGGGACATAGAATAGGCAGCGTGCATTAATGACTGCAATGACGCAGAGCAAGCTAAGATGCTGCTGTTTTCTCTGGGGAGTGATCTTCTCCAGACCCTATCTGATGAATGTGAAAAGGGGCAGAAAGATTATGAGGATTTGAGGAACGAGATATTGGAGGCCATGGGACTCAATGACGGTAGTCCGTTCGCCCAGGTGGAAAAAACGGTACAGCTCCCAGGGGAGTCCCCGCAGGCGTTCGCAGACAGGCTGTGGCCAGTCTACCGGAGCGCATGCCCGGGAATGTCAGCGCGGACATTACTGAACCAAGCCCAATTGACCCACTGGCTCCGTTGTCTAATGACAAACTGCCTGCCCCAAATCTGAGCCCAGGCTGCGGCCTGGTTTGACCCCAGTAGCCCCCAGACCACCGAGGAAATGGTGATCCGCCAGCTCACGATAGCATTTAAAAATATGAGGAGTATCGAGACGCCCCAACCCAAGGGAAAAGTCCATGAGGTTAAACCTGGGGGCCAGAATAAGAAAGAGTGGCACCAGGAGGGGAACCGTCCCTCCCAGACTAAGTTAAACTGTTATGGGTGCGGGAAGGATGGCCACTGGCGCAAGGATTGTAAGATTCCCTGGAAGGAGAATAAGGGAAAGAATTCATCAGCCCCAGCCCAAAAGGCAGAGCCAGGTATCCCTCCCGCTGCGATCGAGCCACTCTTGGAGTCGATACGATCCCTCTTCCTGACCAGCCAGGGAAAAATAGCAGCCACCACCGGTGTGGTGGTTCCCTCGGCCCCCTTTGACGCCCCACAATGACTGGAGCCCGTGTAGCCTGTCTACCTGTGTGCTCTCCGATATGACGGATGGAAGAGACCGCTCGTGCAGATGGAAGTAGAGAAGGTTAAAGGAACTTATCTGCTGGATACGGGAGCATCATGCACCGTGATCCACGCAGCTAACCCCGCCACCTCACCTCTGTCTAGCGGGGTTCCATACGTTCTATCGGGGTTCACCGGTAAGGAACAGGCGGGAGCATTCTCCAAGCCGCTCTCAATCCACCTGGGAACGCTCCGGACCAAGTGGACGTGCATCCTGGCGAAGTGGGAAGCAGAGGGAGGAAAGGGGATCCTAGGGGCCGACTTCATCGTGGGCCACAGGATCCTCGTGGATCTCCGCAATCATTGCCTTTGGGGAGCCAATACGGGTAAAGAGGGAGGTGTAGTAGTCATCCCGAGCATTGCTGGCTGTGCAGCTGCCTCAGTCAGCAGGAGGAGAAGGAGCAGCCAAACCAGGAGAGTGGAGAGTGGAAAGTGGTGGTCTCCTGACCAGGAAGAGGAGGAGAACGAAAGACCACCACCACCTCCACCTCCACTATCATCATAACAACTGAGGTGCCTGGAGAGAGAGGACAGAGGAGGAGAAGGAGAAAGGAGGCCAGCAACAACACCAACCAGGGGAGAGGCCTTTCCATTACTGCCTCCCCAAATTGGCCTCCACTTCGGGAGAGGGAGCGAGGGGAGAGAAACAACCAACAACCACCAACTGTTTGGAAGGAGGGAAGAACAACATCATCTTTCAGAACATCTACAGGTGGGTGTTATTTGGTGCACTCTCCCAAAGACTTTGTATTTTAGGTGGGGGGAGAAAAGAAGAAAAAAGGGCCGGATCATCAAGGGGTGTGTGTGTGTGTGTGTGGCTCTTGTAAAACACTAGGCCACACACACCACTAATAAGCACCCCTTCCTATTGCCTGGCCTGGGATAGCTGGAGCTGCCTAGGTGAACAGCCCAATTAATACATCGTTAAGACCTGGTGCAGGACTGGGCCTGGGCATCTCCAGCTTTCCCAGGTGAAGGCATCTTCTCCCCCTGCCAGAAGACCACCAACAGAGACTTTGTTTTTTTCCATCGGAGAGTGCACCCCTGCCGACACCCACCCACCCACCATCCTGAGTGGCGAGCCTGCCCTTGCGGCCTCCCTCCTTCCCACCCCACTCTGTCTCTCTCTTTGTCTCTCTCTGCTCTCTCTCTCAAGAGGCACCTCTATTAAACTTTTTGTTGATTGCCACTTGAGTGGAGGGGAGAAGGCCCCTCTCCCAATTCCAATCAATAAGGGGAGAGGTGTGCCTTCAATTTAACAGCTCCCTCTGCTCAAGGGAGGACTTTAAAATAACCCGAGGCCATTAACACCTTCAAGCCTGTGACTTGGGGTGGGTGTAGCTCTTTTTTTTTAAAAACCACCCCATAATGGCGTCTACTTCATCGCTGGTGGCGGTGCCTGCTAGGTCATATACGACGGTGGCAGCCACAGCCACGGCTGCTCCCGCTGCTTCTGCTGCCCCGTCACCGTTCTCATTAATAACCAAAAAGCTTGGGGTGAAGAGCTACACCCACCCCACAATGACAACTGAGGCGTGTGTAAAGGCTATGGCTGGGGTTGTCGGCCCTTCAGCCATCCTCGCCGCCTCAAAAATGTACGGGAAGGCTGTGTTCTTCCTGGGGTCGGAGCGGGTGGTGTCCCTGGCTGTCGCCAAGGGGCTCACCATGGGCGGGACCTTCCTGCCGGTGGACCCCCTCGAGGCCACCGCACAGAGGGTGGTGATTTCCAATGTCCCGACCTTTGTTCCTGGTGAGCTCCTCCTCCCCCACTTACGCCATCTTGGGGAGGCGAGGTCGGGGATCACACCTATCCCGCTCGGCTGCCGGGAAGCCAGCCTTCGGCACGTCTTCTCCTTCCGGCGCCAGCTCTTTATTCAGCTGGCGCGGGAGGAGGACACCGACGAGGCTTTCGTCGTCCTCCACGAGGGGACCGCCTATCGCGCCTTTTGGACGGCGGACGGTGTGCGGTGCCATGCCTGCAAGGAGGTGGGGTACATAAGGAGAAACTGCCCCGCCTCCAAGGCCGCCAGGTCATCTAGTGCGGCCGAGGCTGGCACCGCCGCTGCTCCTCCCCCCGGGTCTGGCTGCGCGTCCGATATAACCGATGCACGGTCGACGTCGGGGGCCGATGCCACCAAGGCCTCCGGCGGGGGGGAGGGAGCACGTCTGGCCAGAAAGAAGGCGCGGCGTAAAATGAAACACCTCGGGGCGGGTCCCCCCGTGGCGGGCCGGCCCTTAAATCTAGAGCCCCTGACACCCGCGCTCCTCGCGGATTTGGTCGGGGCAGATGAGGGCGGGAGGGGCCTCGTGCCCGAGCCTGTGGCCGCAACCGCCATAGCGGAAGCACCAATACCTGCGGCCAGGCTCGGGCCCGAGGAACCCGACAAACCTGCTCCGCCGGAGGGAGTAGACGAGGAGGCCCCTGCAGACATGGAGGTCTCCCTCGCTCCCCCCGTGCTAAAAAGGCGTGACCCCCTGGAAGAGGAGGAGGACCGGGGGGAGGAAGGTCCCTCCGGGCAGGGGGAGTCGTCGCCCGCCGCGGGTACTGCGCCCCCCCCCTTGCTGTCACCATCACCAGCAATCGGCAGGGGTCGCCTGTCCCTCGGGAGGCTGAGGCAGATGTGTCTGTCCAGCACGTGCCTCCCGGGGACGGGGACGAGACCCTGCCCGTGGGGGGGGTCATGGAACAACCCACGGCGGAAATAGATATTTTATCCGTACCGTTACCCCTCGCCGGGTCGGGCGGCCTGGGGTCTGGGTCGGGCGAGCTCGAAGAGACTGAGCTCGCCCAATGCGACCCGGACATTTCCCAGGGGCTGCTCGACCTGGTCGAAATTTTAGTCCAGGACACTCCATCCGCTGGGTCGGAGACTGGTGGCGAGGAGGAGGAAGGCCCCCTGACTGTGTCTCTGGCGCTGGACATCCTGGAGGAATTGCAATTTGTTTTTTCCCCGATTTCTCCGGGCGTTCTGGCGTCTGGGGCGGAGGGGGACTCCGAACCGCCGCCGTCTCCTGGCCTGGCGCCCCCGGAGGAGCCCAGGGAGGAATCTTCTGCCACTGATCCTGGGGGTGGGATCCGGGCAGAGGCAGGGCCGGCCGGTGCGGCTGAGCCGTTCGCTGCGCACTGCGCAATGGACGGGTTGGCCGCTGGTGGCGACCCCCCGGAGGAGGACGGGGACTCGGTGATGGGCACGGAGGACGATTTGGACTCCAACGCTGACGAGCGCTGGATGACCTCGTGCCCCTCGCCGAGTCACCCCTCATTCCCGTAACGGAACTCCGGGACTTTATGGCCACGTACCTGGGTCGGCACAATAAGATCCAGCTGGCCCGCGACAGGTGGTTGGAGCTGGCGCTGCTCGTCGTGTCCGTCCGCGCCGCCGTTAAAATCATGGGCGCGGACGAGGGCGTGGACCCGCTCGAGCTGCGTCGGCTCAGAACGTTCCTCACTGGGCTGCCAAGGAAGTGGCGGCTGACTAGCGGCAGCGCTCCCTCCCCCCGTTAGGTGTAGGTAGAGGTTGCACGATGCTTCTGACATGAAGATAACCATAGCCAGCCTCAATATCAACGGCAGCAGGGAGGCGCGCCGCAGATTCAATAACTTCTCGGTCCTTCGGGACGGGAAGTATGCAGTGTGCTTCCTGCAAGAAACCCACACTGTTCCGGGAGACGAAGCCACGTGGCTCCTGGAGTGGCAAGGAGGGGTCAGCATGAGCCACCCCTCCAACAATTCCAGCGGGGTGGCTATCTTGCTGGCCCCGCATTTTCAGCCGGAGATCTTGGGGTCAAGGAGCACGTGCCGGGCCGCTTGCTCCAGGTCACTGTTCGCCTGGGGGGCGTGCCGCTCCATCTAGTGAACGTGTACGCCCCTCAGACCGGTGCGCAGCAAGTGCACTTCTTCGAAGAAGTGTCCGCTCTTTTGGGCTCCGTCGACGTGGGCGAGTGCGTCATCCTCGGGGGGGATTTTAACTGCACCCTCGAGGCGAGGGACTGTTCGGGTCCCCCGCGAAGCCCGGCGGCGATGGAGAAGTTGAGGGACCTGGTCGGGTCCTTCGACTTGGTGGACGTCTGGCGAAATCTCCACCCCGGCTCCAGCGCCTTCACTAGCGTGAGGTCTGGGGGAGGAAGGTCCAGAATCGACCGCCTCTACATTTCCCGGGCGTACGTCTCCTGTGTTCCGGCGGCTTCCATGCGGCCGGTGCCATGCACGGACCACTACCTGGTGTGGGCGGAGCTTGCTCCGCTGTGCGTGCGGGGGGGGGGGGGTCCGCGTACTGGCATTTTAACAACCTGCTGCTGGAGGACACGCGTTCCGGGATTCGTTTCGTCGGTTCTGGGCCAACTGGAGGGGGAAGCGGGGGGGCTTCCCCTCCTTGAGGCTATGGTGGGACGTGGGCAAGGCTCACGTCCATCTCTTCTGTCAGGAGTACGCAAAGGGGTCGACCAAGAGGCGGGAGGCCCGGGTCGGGCGGTTGGAGAAGGAGGTGCTCGACCTGGAGTCCCGTCTCGGTCAGGTCGTCGAGGACCCGGCCCTGCGGAAGGTGTACGAAGAGAAGAAGGGCGCGCTGAAGGACCTGCAGCTCGTTGGGTCCCGAGGCGCGTACGTGAGGTCGCGGATCCAGCTCCTGCAGGACCTGGACCGCGGCTCCCCCTTCTTCTACTCGCTGGAAAAAAGACGGGGCGTCCGTAAGCAGCTCTTGGGGCTGCTGGCCGACGACGGATCTCTGGTCTCGGATCCGGAGGGAATCAGCGCGGAGACCCGCGCCTATTACGGGGCTCTGTTCTCTCCAGATCCGTCCAGCGAGGATGCGCGCAGAGTTTTGTGGGAGGACCTGCTGAAGGTCAGCCCGGAGGGCGCCGAATAATTGGACGCTCCGCTAAGCCTGGCGGAGCTGACCGGCGCCCTCCGCCAGCTCTCTAGGGGAAAGTCCCCGGGGCTGGACGGGATGACCGTGGAGTTCCACAGGGCATTCTGGGACGTCTGGGGGGCGACTACGCGCGGGTCCTGGGGGAAAGTTTGGCGACCGGGGAGATGCCCCTCTCTTGGCGCAGGGCGGTCATTGTCCTGCTGCCTAAGAAGGGCGATCTCCACCTCCTTAAGAACTGGCGCCCGGTCTCCCTCCTCAGCATGGACTATAAAATCTTTGCCAGGGCCATGTCTGCTCACCTTGGCACCGTGCTGGCCCACATGATCCACCCCGACCAGTCCTACACGATCCCGGGCCGGATCATCCACGATAACATCCATCTGGTCCGGGACCTGGTCCACCACTCCCAGAGGGCTGGCCTGTCGGTCGCCTTCCTTTCCCTGGATCAGGAGAAGGCATTCGACAGGGTGGATCACGAGTATCTCTTCGGGACTCTGCGCGCGTTCGGGTTCGGGACGCATTTCGTTGCCCGGATCCGACTTCTGTACGCCGCCGCGGAGTGTCTGATTAAAGTTAACGGGTCCTTGACGGCGCCCCTTCGCTTCGGGAGTGGGGTGCGTCAGGGATGCCCCATGTCCGGTCAGTTATACGCCATTTGCATGGAGCCTTTCCTGCGCCTCTTGCGGATGAGGTTGACGGGACTGGCTCTGCAAGGGCCGGGCGTGGAGGTGGTCCTCTCGGCTTACGCCGATGATGTGCTCCTCACGGTCACGGATCCCGCTGACTTGCGGAGGATGCGGGAATGCCAGCAGATTTACTCGGACGCATCCTCCGCCAAGATCAACTGAGAGAAATGTTCCGGACTCCTGGTGGGTCAGTGGCGGGTGGACTCCCTGCCGGAGGAGTTCAGGCCTTTCGCCTGGAGCACCACGCACCTCCTCTATTTGGGAGTCTACCTTAGCCCTGCCGAGGACGCCTGGCCGGCGAACTGGCAAGAGCTGGAGGCCAAAGTCACCGCTCGCCTAGGACGCTGGACAGGACTGCTCCGAGTGTTGTCCTACAGGGGTCGAGCGCTGGTCATAAACCAGCTGGTGGCCGCCATGTTGTGGTACCGGTTGGTCACTTTGATCCCTCCCCCTGCGTTTGTCGCCAAGATGCAGAAGAAGCTCATCGACTTCTTCTGGGACAAAAGGAAGCACTGGGTCTCTGCCGCGGTTCTGAGTCTCCTGCTTAGGGAGGGCGGTCAGGCGCTGGTGTGCCTTCGCACCCAGGCTGCGACTTTCCGTCTTCAGACGCTGCAGAGATACCTGTACGTCGAGAATCCTCCGAGATGGTGTGCGCTGGCGACGTATTTCTTCCGCCAGCTGCACGGCCTCAATTACGACACGCAGCTCCTGTTTGTGAAAGTGGGCAGCAGGCGTGCCGGCCTGCGGGAGCTGCCTGTCGTCTACCAGGAACTGCTATGGGTTTGGAACTACGTCGCTTCCAGGCGGAGCTCTCCCCCATCAGGAGCGGCGGCTCTCCTTCGGGAGCTGCTGCTCAGGAATCTGCATCTCCACGACCGCGGGTTTGGGCGGCTGGCGGAGGGCAGGGCTGTGCCTGGCAAGGTGACCAGAGTCGGGGACCTGCTCGATGGCGGAGGAGCGGGCTGGATGGCGCCAGAGGAGCTGGCGCGGCGCCTGTCCTGGGCTAACGTCCGGCTCGCGGTCGAAGCCATCGAGTCGGTGAAAGTGGCACTGGGCCCCGACTCCACTAGGTGTATTGAGGCGGCTCAAGCACGTGGGGCGATCCCGTCCGAGCTTACCCCCATTCGGACGGAATTCCTCATCGGCGCCCGGCCCCGAAACTCCCCTTGGGAATCGGCGCCTCACAACTTGAGCCGTCTCGAGGAAATACCCTCCGTGCCTTTTCATTCCGCGCGGAGGGGTTTCCTGTACGGGCTGCTCCTGCACACTCTCCACTTTGCCATCTTCGTCTGCCGTCCGGACATGCCTTGGCATGGTGTCTTGCCAACCGGCGGAGGCGGAGGTCCCCAATAGAGGGCTCTCTACGCGGGAGTCCTCCCTTGTTCCATCGGGGACTTGGCCTGGAGGGTGTTGCACGGAGTGGTCCCGTGCAATATGGTTTTAAGTAGGTTCACGGACTCCCAGGCCGCCTGCATTTTTTGCGGCCTGGAGGAATCCGTGTTTCACGTTTATGTCGAGTGTGAGAGGTTGCAGCCCCTCTTTCACTACTTGAAGGGGCTGCTCCTTGATTTTTGGTTGCACTTCAGTCCTACGCTCTTGATCTACGGTCACCCGGTGCGGAGCAGAGCGGGCAGGTTGGAGGACCTCCTTCTAGGCCTGCTCCTGGGCCTGGCTAAAAGAGCCATCAATTGGTCCAGGCAGCGGGTGGTCAAGGGGGTCGTCCGGCCGGATTGCCTGCCTCTCTTGCGCGGCCATGTTCGCGCCCGGGTGGCCCTGGAGATGGAGCATGCGGTGTCCGCCGGCATGCTTGAGTATTTCCGTGACCGGTGGGCGCCGCGGGGACTGGAGTGCATCATCAACCCAGAAAACCAAATTTTAATTTGCTTCGTTAAGTTTTAATTGAACTTTTGTTAATTTACAGTCCAATTTGTTTTTGTGTCCAAACAAAAGAGTACCCTCTGTTCAGTAAAATACCTGTTTAATTGTTCTTCCGCAGTACGTGTATTATTGAGGCGCAGACTTTACAGTGGCGACGAGCAAGTTCGAACTCACCTGCAGTACTGCATCACCTCACGGGGATCTTTCCCTGAGAAGAAGTTTCTTGGAGGTCGTTTCTCGGGCTGGTGAACTACTACCATAAGTTCTTGCCGAATTTATCTACAATTCTGCACCCACTGAACGCCCTGCTGCAAACTGGAGTAACATGGAACTGGAGTGATGAGTGTAAGCGTGCCTTTCAGAAATGTAAATGCCTAATCACTTCAAAAGAAGTATTGGCCCACTACAACCCAACACTACCGATTCGGTTGGCATGTGATGCGTCTCCCTACAGCATTGGAGCGGTGCTGTCACACAAATTCCTTGACGGTTCAGAGAGGCCAATAGCCTTTGCGTCGCGCTCGTTAACCTCAGCCGAGCGTAACTACGCCCAGATTGACAGGGAGGCCCTCAGCCTGGTGTGGGGGGTGAAGACGTTCAATCACTATCTGCATGGGCAGAAATTCACCCTACTGACTGATCATCAGCCCCTGGTCTCCATTTTTAATCCAAAGAAGGGCGTTCCGGTGATGACGGCGCAACGGCTGCAAAGATGGTCACTTTTTCTAGGGGCACATCAGTATGACATAGAGTACAAGGGTACGAAACAGCATGGAAACGCTGATGGGCTGTCGCGCCTACCGTTGCCTACGGTAGAGGAAGCACCTGCAGTGGACCCTGTTGAGATATTCCATGCGACCATAGTCGAATGTCTGCCTGTTACAAACTCAAGTATAGAGAAGACACTCTCTCGGGTCTATGATTTGACGGTGAAGGGATGGCCAGCACATGGTGACTCACTGTTGCCAGCATTCTCGGCAAGGAGAGAACAGCTGTCAGTGTGCCGGGGGACCTTGATGTGTGGATCCTGAGTGGTAATTCCACCCAAGTTGAGAGACAGAGTGCTCAATGAGCTTCATGAAGGTCATCTGGGAGGGGTAAAAATGAAAAGCCTAGCCAGGGCTTATGTGTGGTGGCCGGGAATCGATAAACAAATCGAGGACCTGACCAAGAGCTGCTCAGGATGCCAGAAAGTCCAAAATGCACCACCACAGGCCCCTCTACACCCATGGGAGTGGCCCTCATCTCCATGGCAACGGGTACACATTGATTTTGCTGGTCCATTTATGGACTCAATGTTTCTAATCGCCGTGGATGCCCATTCGAAATGGCCAGATGTCATCAAAATGTCCTCCACCACCACGGAGAAAACTATTGCAGTCCTACGGACCATCTTAGCCAGAAATGGCTTGCCAGAACAGATTTGCTCCGACAATGGGCCACAGTTTGTGTCCGAGGATTTCCGGAGGTTTCTGAGGAATAATGGGGTGCAACATTACACATCTGCCCCATATCATCCAGCCACAAATGGATTGGCTGAGAGGTTTGTTCAGACCTTTAAAAAGGCAATAAAGGTGATGTATAACGACGACATACCACTACAACACAAGGTAGATAATTTCCTGTTTGCTTACCGGAATGCGACACATGCAGTCACCAACCAAGCTCCAGCCATAATGTTCTTCAACCGAAGGCTAAGATGTCGCCTGGATTTGCTCAAACCAAACATAAGACTAGATGTTGAGGATGAGCAATTCCAGCACATCAACGAGAAGCCAACCAGGAGCTTCAAGATAGGGCAACCCGCAACTACCAAACAGAAAAATGGCAGCCAGGAACGATATGCACACAGCAGGGACCACTAATGTACACAGTGGACGTTGGAGAGAGCATCGTGAGATGCCATGCTGACCAGATTCTAGAATCACAGGAACAAGCCAAACCTATACCACGAGCATGTGCACCTGGTAATGAGCCCGAAGTACAGATTGCGTCTACCTCAGAAGCAGTGGTATTGGAAGCTGACGAACCAACCAATGACAATGAGGCAGAATCGACTCCACCGCAAGAACAGGATACTCGAGAAAGGCGCTATCCAGTCAGGATTAGGAAGCCTCCTCAAAGACTGAACTTATAAATGATTATTTCAGTTGGTGTATATAGTACTGAGAAAATTGTAATTGTAATTAGTTATTATTTAGTTGTTAAATGAATGTTATGTACTGTTTACCTCAACGGGGAGGAATTGTTGTGTATGTACCTTTAAGAGAAGAACTGATTTTATACTGCAGTACCGGCAGTGAGCACCCCTGTATAAAAGGCCCTAGCAGGCTTCTGTACTTCAGTCTGACGTTACCCTCTGTTCAGTAAAATACCTGTTTAATTGTTCTCCCGCAGTCCGTGTATTATTGAGGTGCGGACTTTACAACCCTGTGTACTGTGAAGCCGAAAGAAGGTTACAACCTCGGGCTCATGGTCAACGGTGTCCCGAGGGAATTTCAGGCATTCGTGCAGGCTAACCTAGCTGCGTTTGCCACGCACCAACACGACTGCGGGAGGGTCACTGGGTTTGCGGTCAGAGTAGACGGGGACCCCATGGCCCGGCCCCAGAAGCAATATAACTTCCCTAGAGAAGCAGAGCCCGACATGGAGGCAGCCATGTCCTCTTTAGTACAGCAGGGAGTGTTGAGGCCCATAGCCACCCATGTTAACTCTCCGCTTTGGCCGGTTAGAAAACCGGACAATTCATGGAGAGCCACGGTGGACTATCGGGTGCTCAACAGCAACATCCCCGCATGCGCCCCCACAGTGGCAGCAGTAGCCGACATCATCGGGAATATTCCAGCATCCGCGACCACGTTCACGGTGCTGGATATTTCAAATGGGTTTTGGTCCATCCCCTTGAGGAGGAAGGACCAGTACAAGTTTGCTTTTACTTTTAAGGGGCAACAGTATACTTGGAACTGCTTGCCACAAGGCTTCCATAACAGCCCCAGCATCTTCCACCAGTGTATGGCGGATAGCTTAAAGGAATTTAGTCAGCCCACCCAGTTGCTGCAGTATGTGGATGACCTGCTCCTGTTTACCGACTCAGTCGGGGAGCATGGCCCGCTACTCGCCGAACTGCTGGAGCTGCTACAGAATAAGGGGTTCAAAGTCAACCCGAAAAAGGCGCAGATCGGCCAGCGGGAAGTTAAATTCCTGGGCCTGACTGTCCGCGCAGGGGAGAGAGCCATAGACAAGGCTAGGAGGGAAGCGGTCCAAGAGTTGCCGGTCCCCAGCACAGTGAGAGGTGTGAGGTCATTCCTAGGGTTAACAGGGTACTGCAGGGACTTCATTGAAGACTATGCAGCCACAGCAGCCCCTTTGCTCCGACTCCTACACAAAGGAGTGGAGTGGTCTTGGGATGAGGGTTGCCAGGCAGCATTTGTCAAGCTCAAGGGAGACTTGCAGACCGCACCAGCCCTGGGAGCCATAAATGGGGGAAAAGAGTTCTTCTTGGAGGTAGCGGCCAGCGGGGATAGTCTCAGTGCTGTGCTGCTCCAGGAGCGGCATGGCAGGCTAAGGCCCGTGGTTTACTCCTCCAGAGTACTCACTGATGTGGAGAGGAGCTACTCAATTTGCGAATGGCACCTTTTGGCCATGTATTGGGCTGTGAAAAGATCCTTGATCTTCACAGGCACCTCTCCCATCACCCTCCTCACACACCACACACCCACCCAGATGCTTCTGGACGGGAGGATTAAAGATGGGACAGTCAGCAGTGCACGCATTGCGCGCTGGACCCTCCTCCTCTCGCAGATGGATCTGAAGGTGAGGGGCCTTTGCGAGCCAAAGCTCGCGGCCAATATGGTATATCACAGAATCACAGAAACCCCACAGTGCAGATAGAGGCCATTTTGGCCCATCGAGCCTGCACCGACACATATCCCACCCGATCCCCGTAACCCCTACACCAACACATATCCCACCCTATCCCCGTAACCCCACGTATTTAATCCCCCGAACACTAAGGGTCAATTTATCATAGCCAATCAACCTAACCCGCACATCTTTGGACTGTGGGAGGAAACCGGAGCACCCGGAGGAAACCCACGCAAACACGGGGAGAATGTGCAAACTCCACACAGACAGTCACCCGAGGCCGGATTCGAACCCGGGTCCCTGGTGCTGTGAGGCAACAGTGCTAACCACTATGCCACCGTGCTGCCCATCCTGTATATCCTGGAACAGCCCATCGGTGGTCCATAGAAGGGGTATGGGAGGTGAATGTAGGTTTACGGGCCGGGATACATCCCTCAGGCTGCGAAATCTATGTAGACGGTTCCAGCATGGTATCTGCTGGCGAACGACTCACGGGTTGTGGAGTTTATGACCCAACAGCAAACATTGCCCTGGCGATCAAGCTCCCCAGCACCATGAGCGCCCAACAGGCTGAACTGTCCACGGTGGTGTACGTGGTTACCCACCCCGAAATCTTCCCCACCCCATACACAATTTGCTCGGACAGCATGTTCACTTGCAACTCGTGTACGGAATACCTGGCCATTTGGTCCCGTTGCGGGTATACCTCCGCCAACGGGAGGCCCTTAACAGCAAAGCTCCTGCTGGAGAAAATCCTGGCAGCTATGGGGGAGGAAGGCGAGGTCTTCATCCACAAAGTGAAGGCCCATTCCTCCACAGAACCCCGCAGCCAGGGTAACCAGCAAGCCGACATGCTGGCCAAGGAGGGTGCACACACAGGCACTTTCTGGGACCCGTATGAGTCCGGGCCCGTGGCGGCAGTTACAGGCAGGGATGGGACCCAAGGGAGCTTAGGAGTAGTGTTAGCCCCAGACCTTAAAACGGTCCAAGCCCAGGACCCTGTCCTGAAAGTCGTCATTAGCGCAGTAATGGAGGGCAGGAAGGTAGAAGGCCCTTACAGCGCAGTGGCCCTCTCCATAAGGGAAGGCATGCTGTTCAAAGAAGAACAGTGCGTAGTACCCCAGCAACACCGGAGGGAGTTCCTTCAACTGGCCCATGAGGGTCCGGGAGCAGGACACCCCGGGCCTGAGACCACCTGGCAACGGGTGGAATAGGCAGCATGGTGGCTAGGACTCCGGGAAGACGTCCGCGACTTCTGTGCTAGCTGTCTTGTGTGCGCTGCAAACAACCCCGACCCCCACAGAAGGAAGGTACCCATGGGACACGTTAGGAGGGTAGAGGGACCATGGCAGTCGATCCAGATCGACTACATCGGGCCCCTGCCCACCGCCCAGGGAGGCTACAAATACTGCCTCGTCCTGGTAGACGTGTTTTCCAAGTGGGCGGAAGCCTTCCCCTGCAAAACGGCCACAGCATTAGGGACTGCAAGGAGAGGTGTTCTCGCGGTGGGGACTACCCCAGTTTGTGGAGTCCGACCAGAGAAGCCACTTCACCGGCCAAGTCATGCAGAACACCCTTATGCGGCTCGGCATCAAGGTGAAGTGGCACGTAGCTCACAATCCACAGTCCTCAGGGATTGTGGAGCGCAAGAACTGCACCGTTAAAGAAAAGTTGAGGAAGGAAACAGTGGGCTCGCCCCAAAAATGGGCGGAGGTCCTGCCTCTAGTCCTCATGGGGATCCGGGCCAGCCAGTCCAAGAGTACAGGGTATTCCCCGCACAAACTCATGACCGGTAGGGTTATGAGGACCCCCACCCATGTCCTAGCCCCAGTTCTTACTGAAGGGCAGCTTTGGCAGATAAATCGGGATAAATTCGCCCGAACACTCCTCAAGCGCCTCAAACAGATTTATGAACAGGCAGCAAGTAGCATGGGGAAGCAGCATCGGAATAACTGGTTGCTGCTTGAGCCTAGCAAGAGTCACCAGTGGGAGATAGGGGACCAAGTGATGGTTAGGAACTACGCCCGAGTGGGGAGTTTAGAGCCACTGTACATGGGACCCTATAGCATAGTCGATAAAGCCAGCCCCATGGTTTACGCAGTAAAAATGCCCCGGCGCACAAAATGGTTCCATGTGAATCAATGTAAGTTGTTTAAGCCAGAGTCAGGGAAACAGGCAGCTGGGATTCAACCCGAGGTTAGAAATCCTCAGCCCGCAGCGGGTACGCGCATGCAGGCTGCACACGCAGGCGCAGTCGCGTGCGTCAAGGGAGAAGTTCCCCAGCACTTTGTCCAGACCACTCCCCCCCTCTTATGGGATTCCGAGGAGAAGGAGCCCAAATCAGATGGCCCCGAGCCCGAACCAGGTTTTGAACCTGGAGGGGAAGACCCTCAGCCACCGGCAGCCGGTGGCGAGGGATTGCCCACCCCCAGTTCAGGTTTGGGAGGGGAGGGACCCAAGGGAGAAGGCCCCCAGCCAGCGAGGACTGTGACCCGAGCCAAGGGTCCACTCGCCAGGGTAGCCCCACCGGTAGCACTCCCTAGGAGGTCTCCTTGGCCACCCCAGCCCAGAAAAGTATGGTCACCGGCTCTTCAGTTCAAAAGGGCGGCCTCCCGAGTCAAGGAGAAGCCAAAAGACAGAGGTCCCCAGCCAGCAGCCATAAGCTGCGAGGTACCAGAAGTGGAGATCAGTGCAGCCACGCCGCAGGGAGCAGCCTGCAGCAGCCCAAACAGGGATTAGGCTGGCCGCCCGGAGACGGGCGGCGGATGTATATAGTTTAGGTAGTATAATTTTAAGTAATGTGTAGAAGGTTAAGTTAGGGTGTTTTAATTTAATTCTATGTAAGGAACCGGTAGACTATAAGTTTTAAGTATAGAACTGTTCCAGAGTGCTGTCTATGTGAGCCGAGGTCGCGGGACCTGATCACACTTCCCCCGAGCCAGGGAGCCTCCAGGGAACCTGGCCAGATGCTTTTGTGTCTTTTTTTCAGAATTTCGAAATGTGCAGAGGCATAATCCTGCTCGCCCTGTTCGGGCTGAGCCTCGTGAGAAGGGGCAATGTCGAGGACCATCATATCTTCGGATGCTCAGGGAAGAGGGCGCCCCTAGCACACGACAGAAGTGGTCTACGGGAGGCGGATGAAATCACCTCGTATGTCCACGAGGGGAGCTGGCCAGGATGGCTGGGATCCAATTCGACCCAGTATTCTAGTGAGACCGGCTTCACGTATGGGGAGGCCTCCCTCCAGTGCCCGAGGATACGAATCATCACCCCAAGGATTAGCGTCACCGTGGGCAAAGGAATATGTTCAAGCCCTATTAACAGAGATGTTTTGAAAATTCTGTGAATTTGACTTTTCAGAGGTCAATAAGACCGCATTGTATACTCACCACGAGATTTGGGACGGGATTGGGAGGCAAAGAAGGGGTGTTTTTAATGATGTTTTAATTGGTTTTAACACGGGGTCCTCGGTCATCAACAGTTTAGATGACATCGAGCTGCAGACTCAGATTAATGGTCTAAAAACGCAATTAAAGGGTATTTTAACTGATGAGAATAAGGTGGTAGGTTTTGAATTGCATGAAGACCAGGCCACGACTCTCCATTTGAAGGAGATCATCGCAGAGCTGGAAAAACATGCAAAGACGGTAAATGCTCTCATCAGGAAGGACAGAAACGCTTCTGACCAGGCTGCGCAAAATGAGGTGTGCGTGTTATACGGGGCATGGTTGCTGGGTGAGGGCCTCAGCAATCTGGAGGATTTAAAGCAAGGTTTAGTCCCCTCCTGGGTCAGCAACAAACACCTCGCAGCCCTCCACCCTTTTGAGAACGCATTGAGCCCGTGCCAGCTCCGGTTAGCTTCTGAGGCCTACCCAGTCCCAGTGGACTGTGGGCGGTTCAACCACACCGTCATGGGGATAGTTGTAAGAATGCCGGTCATGGGCGGGGTGGCCCGACCCGCACCGGTATACAGGGTGGAGAACATTGGAATCATTCAAGGGGGTGCACACATTCGTTTTGCAGCAGTCCCGCCTTATGTCATAAAGTGGGAGCATGCTATGACAGGTATTGACCTCTCGGGGTGCCGTAGCCGGGGAGCACACATCATCCTGTGTCCCCAGCACTTGAATGCCTATTCGAAACTACAATGTGGGTTCAGAGCTGCTGACGCGAAACCTATAAATTGTACCATGGAAGCCATGGCACAAGGCCATGTTCCCCCACAGGTAGCATATATAAGAGGTGGGACATATTGCGTCACCACAGGAGCGTCTCACAACCAGCACGGACAGTACAGCTGGTGCGCGCTGAGTGACAGCAGCTTCTGTTTCAAACCCGAGGCAGAAGTTCAAGTGGCACAAACACGAATTGTCCCCATTCCTGAACCATCCACTGTTCACCTCACTGTGGAGGAGAATTTTACCCACCTCCAGAAATATGTCACCCACTTCGATTACCCAATTCCCCCTCTCCCAGAGCACCTTACCAAATTATTAAAAGCCATTCTAGTATCACAAAAGCACTTCTACACTTTGGAACAGAAGACTGTACAGATAGGGGCTGACATTTTAGATATTACGACCCCGCCCTGGTGGGACATTTTTGAGAGTATAGAGGTCCCCTCCTGGATTCGAATGGCGTCCCACATCTTAGTAGTCTGCCAGCTAGGGATCGTCCTCTACCTGGTTTGTGTCCAGTGTAGGAGAAAGGGTCCTGAGGTAGAATTTAAAGCAAAAGGGTTGTGGAAGGGCCAGTATGCCCGGGTGGAAGAAGAAACACCCGTGTGAGCTTTGTGTCATATCACTGCCGAGTGATGGCAGATCCGTTTGTTATTTGTAATAAAGCTCGTTCCTTCCGTTCATTATTTTTAATAAATATGGTTTTGGCCTGGTGTTGATTTTTATTAAAGGTTGTGTGTTGTAATAAAGTTTTATGATGTCCCAAGTAGTGCAGGGGTGTTGGACCCCCTCCATGCTTGGACTATTGTAACAGATAGTAATTGTTTCTATAGATAGGTGCCTGTCGTGCACTGCGGTTTTCTCTAAGTAAGGGGAAAGTATCTGTCGAGGGATCGCCGATAGATAAATATAGGGGAAGGTTGTTTGTGGGGGGTCAGAAATTTGCTCACCTTGATTGGACACTTCAAGCAAGTTTCAGTATCCTAGGGAGGACTGAAAGGATTCGCAAATTTCATGTCTCCCCTGAAGATTTACTTTTGATTTATTAAAGAAACCCTGGTTGGACTGAGTTTAAAACCCAGGGCTCAACAAGATGGCTACGGTCAGCCTCATGGCAAAAGCCTATAAGTTTCAGTTTGGACTGACAAAGAAGGAATTTTCCAGAAACTCTAATGCAAACAGACCTTCTGCATTTATGCATGAGAAGCAAACCCAGTGGCATTCGGGCCTCTGATTAAAACCCATCAAGGTTGTTTGCACAGACAATCAATATGTAATAGCTGCATTCAGACCTTCGTTAGAGAACATCAGCACTGTTTGCAAACGATCAACGGGGCATTCAAACTGGAATGGCCCCATCACGAAACCAGTTGGACAAAGGGGAACACTTATGAGATGTTTAAAACTGATTAACCGGCCATCCAGGTCGATGGGCCCAGATTGGTTTCCTTCAAGAGGACCATCAACGAAGAGCCCGTCCAGGGAAGCAGGATACCCGCAGTTATATTTAAATCACTGGGGTATCTCTGCTTTGGGGCAGTGAAAACCATAAAGACATCAGCAGGCAACGGGGCACGGAGCAGGCGTTTCAACATCCTAGACTGGTGAGCATCAATTTTCTGGCCCATCACAAGATAACCTAGATAGGTGTAAAGGGTGGGAGTTAAGGGGATTGCTAAAATTGTCAGTTTAGTCATTTTCCCTCGATGTGTCTGTTCCTCCTCCCCTGCTAAGTGTAATTGTGTTGCATTCATAGTGATTTTCTCTGTATAGTAATTGTTTCTCTATTTTAATAAACATTGGTTTTCTTTGCACCGAATCACTGGTCTCGTTTGTCTATATCGCTACTCGCAAATAAGTCCGGTGCTCTGAACTAAAAGGGGGAAGTGATTCAAACCGCACGGGGCTGGGGCAGCTCAGGCACATGACTGACTGACCAGGCGCAAACCCCAAACCAAAACCCCCTACAGCAGTGACCACCACACTGTCATTGTGGAAACGAAATCCAGTCCTCACACTGAGGACACCCTCTGTTGTGTGGTACTGTGCTAAATGGGATAGATTCAGAACAGATCTAGCAGCTCAAAACTGGGCATCCATGAGGTGCTGTGGGCCATCAGCAGCAGCAGAACTTTATTCCACCACAATCTGTAACCTCATGGCCCAGCATAGCCCTCACTCTACCATTACCACCAAGCCAGGGGACCAACCCTGGTTCAAGAAGGAGTGTAGAAGAGCATGCCAGGAACAGCACCAGGCATACCTATAATTGAGGTGCAACACAGGACTACATGCATACTAAAAAGCGGAAGCAGCATGCTATAGACAGGGCTAAGCGATCCCACAATCAACGGATCAGATCAAAGCTCTGCAGTCCTGTCACATCCAGTCGTGAATGGTGGTGGACCATTAAACAACTAACGGGAGGAGGAGGCTCCATGAATCTCCCCATCCTGAAAGATGGTGGAGGCCAGCACGTGAGTGCAAAGGACAAGGCTGAAGCGCTTGCAACCATCTTCAGCCAGAAGTGCTGAGTGGATGATCCATATCAGCCTAATCCTGAGGTCCCCTCCATCACAGAAGCCATTCTTCAGCCAATTCGGTTCACTCCACGTGATATCAAGAAACGGCTGAGCGCACTGGATACAGCAAAGGCTATGGGCCCCGACAACATCCCAGCTATCGTGCTGAAGGCTTGTGCTCCAGAACTAGCTGCGCATCTAGCCAAGCTGTTCCAGTACAGCTACAACACTGGCATCTATCTGACAATGTGGGAAACTGCCCAGGTATGTCCTGTCCACAAAAAGCAGGACAAATCCAACCCGGCCAATTATCGCCCCATCAGTCTACTCTCAATCATCAGCAAAGTGATGGAAGGTGTCATTGACAGTGCTATCAAGCAACACTTACTCACTAATAACCTGCTCACTGATGCCCAGTTTGGGTTCCACCAAGACCACTCGGCTCCCAACCTTATTACAGCCTTAGTCCAAACATGGACAAAGGAGCTGAATTCCAGAGGTGAGGTGTGAGTGACTGCCCTTGACATCAAGGCAGCATTTGACTGAGTGTGGCATCAAGGAGCCCTAGTAAAACTGAAGTCAATGGGAATTGGGGGGAAAAGGCTCCACTGGCTGGAGTGCTACCCAGCACAAAGGAAGATGGTTGTAGGTCAATCATCACAGCCCCAGGACATCAATGCAGGAGTCCTTCAGGCCAGTGTCCTAGGCCCAACCATCTTCAGCTGCTTCATCAATGACCTTCCCTCCAACATAAGGTCAGAAATGGGGATGTTCAGTGATGACTGCACAGTGTTCAGCACCATTCACAACTCCTCAGAAAATGAAGCAGTCCATGCACGCATGCAACAAGACCTGGACGACGTTTAGGTTTGGGCTGATAAGTGGCAGGTAACATTCACTCCACAGAAGTGCCAGGCAATGATTATCTCCAACAAGCGAGAGTCTAACCACCTCCCCTTGACATTCAACGGCATTACCATCGCCGAATCTCCCTCCATGAACATCCTGGGGGTCACCATTAACCAGAAACTTAACTGGACCAGCCACATAAATACTGTGGCTACAAGAGCAGGTCAGAGGCTAGGTATTCTGCAGCGAGTGTCTTACCTCCTGACTCCCCAAAAACTTTCCACCATCTACAAGGCACAAGTAAGGAGTGTGATGGAATATGCTCCACTTGCCTGGATGAGTGCAGCGCCAACAACGCTCAAGAAGCTCAACACCATCCAGGACAAAGCAGCCCACTTGATTGTCACCTCATCCACTGTAAAGGAAAAGCCATATTTCAGAAAGATACACCATCCTAGGAACAGATTTCTGATATTAATACATGACATACTGAGTTTAAAAACAAAAAGCCTTAACGACACAAGCTGTCAATACAGGCTTCTGAGATAAGATGAAGTGTTAACACAAAAGTTGTAAATACCACACAAGCTTTTGAAATGTGAATTGATTGTTAATACTGAGACAAAGGCCCTATTGAAGAAGCAAAGGCTTGCTTCCAAGGAGTCTGCAGTTTGGAACCAACACAATAGCAATGCCCAAGTAAAGTGTTAAAAACGAACACTTCGAACAGAAACACAGAACATTAAAAAACCATGTGCCTTTGATAAACGTAACATCAAATGAGAAACAGGAAACATGACTATATATACAACCAATTGAAGTAGCTAAGGAATGCAACAAACACCCTGGTTGAAGTGTTTTTGATTTACATATTGTAAAAAGTACCTACAGAAGACTTTGAAAATATGACTTCAATAGATGACACCAAGCAATCACATGGTTTTTGTATTGAAAATGGAATAGTTAGGAGACACGGCATCTGATTATAACCAGTTAAGCCAATATTAAGAATTGAATGAAAGAACTTCGTTAAAATGGCATCATAGAGATAAATCTGGATAACCATTTTTTATGATAAGTTTTTGAAAAACCTACACAGCAGACAGGATTCTGAAAGTTAACAGCTGAGTTGACAGTAAGATTAGAAAGAATTCAACAGAAGATGACTAGAGATAATTAGCTTACATCAGCAGAAAACTTCAAAGAATAAACCACTAAAAAAGAGTATAAAAATAGAGCTTTCAAATAGAAAGTCAGAAGTCGCTGGAAGGGGCAAGTGATTCTCAACTTCAGAGGCAGGCCCTGTAAGTTTTTAACTCTTTGAGTCTCGAGGATCAAGAGGTACTCTTATTTGATTTTGGTGGATATTCTGGATTAGAAATAATAAGAAATGTAAAAATGTACGAAGTTAAGATTTGAGAATAAGGATCTCTGAGAATAAGAAATCTAAGCTATTTGTATTTTGAACTGTTAAAGTCATGATTGACTCACCAGCTGTTAACTATATGTCGGCTCTTAAATAAATCTATATATTTTTAGAATTGTCTCAAATAGTATTTCTGTATCAAACTCACAAACTCAATTTCTATACACTCTTTTGTGGGGAGTTGCAGAATTCTGGCGGGGGGGGGGTGGTTCTGGACCATCATAATATCCGGAAGGTTATTGTAGTGTATGTGCCTTTAAGAGCCCCATGTGTACTGTAATGCCGGTAATGACCACTCGGGCTATATAAGCCTGTATATTGTGTTGTATCCGTTAGTTCCCCTCCAGACTTTGTTTAGTAAACACCTATCAAACCAACTCCTGTCTTCAGTGTCTCTATCAACACACAGACACAACAGTGGTGACGAAGTGGAAACGGACTTATCTGCAATTCGGCAGCACCTCAAGGACATCGATTCCTCTGGCGTCCAGAAGAATCAAGAAAGTGAAAGAAGCTGTGGCAGGTACTGCGCTAATCCTTCCTGGGTGTCAGGCTGGGGCTCCAGCGGCTGGTTCTACAGCTGGGCCAAGCAGCGAAAGCGGAGGCAAGCAGTAACAGACGGGGAGGGAGCACTCGGGAGACGGCCGGCGCTGCAAGCAAGTCGGCGTTCAGACCTAGAGAGAAAAAGTCTGGCGGGAACAAGTCTCCAACTGTAAATAAATAAATAAATAAAAAAGAACGGAAACCGCGGGAAACAGCGTTGTCATCGGCAGCAGCGGCGGGAAAGCACGGGAAGCGCCATATCTTTTCTGCAGATAAGAAAGAAAAGCGCGGGAAGCGCCATATCTTTTCTAAGATGCCTAAGTCTGGCAATATTCATTCTTTTGATAAAGAGATAGAGGATTGGACCACATATGTGAAAAGAGTGGAGGTATATTGCACTGCAAATGGAATAGAAGATGAAAAAAAAGCTTCAGTACTGCTAAATCTAATGGGCACAAAGGCATATGGGCTGTTACGAAATTTAATCACTCCAGCCAAACCAAAGGACAAGAATTTTAAAGAAATTGTTGATACCCTACAGGAGCACTTAAACCCAACACCGCTGCTGATAGCGGAACGATTCAAATTCTTCAACAGAAATCAACACAAGAATGAAAGTAACGCTGATTACCTCACCGAATTAAGGAAGCTATCAAAACACTGCCAATTCGGGGCAGGACTAGCAGATTATCTTCGAGACAAATTCGTCTGCGGTCTCTTAAGTGAAGGAACACAGAAAAGGCTGCTTTCTGAAAAGGATTTAACACTGGACAAGGCTTTCGGTATGGCTGTATCATATGAAGCAGCTGCAAGAGGAGCTGCAGAGATACAACAAAAGACACAGGACTTCGGCACCCATGAAATGACACAGGGTTTCAAGAGATGTTATCGCTGCGGCAGATCCACCCATGACCAGAGGGACTGCTGGTTCAAGGACAAAGCATGCAGGCAATGCGGAAAGATTGGACACATTGCACGGGTATGCCGATCTGGACAAAATAAATCCACAGACAGGAAAAAAAAAATCAATGAAGAAAAGTACAGAAAGGTACAAATGATGACGGACAGTAGCTCCGAAGACCAGAAGAGCGATAGCGACTCCGAAAACAAGAGACTAAGCTGTCTCAAATTACATAATGTACTTGCCAAAGATGATTACCAGACCATTTGGGTTACCCTCGCGATAGCAGGGCCCCCAGTTAAAATGGAGCTAGATACAGGATCAGCTCTGACCGTCATAAATCGACGGGATTACGAGCGGCTATTTCCGCATATACCTTTAAAAGACACATCCATTATCTTGAGAACATATACGGGGCAGAAAGTATACCCCAAAGGAAAAATAAGGGTGCCTGTTGTATACAACGGCAAGGAAATACAAAAGTTGTATATCAGGAAAATACGTTTAGTCTGGCACTCCATTCAGGCACTGACGGTGACCAGTAAGAAAAAAAATGATGATGACATCATACCTGAACGATTAAAAGACATCTTGGCCAACGCCAAAGAAGTGTTTCAAGAGAAACTAGGAACCTTGAAAGGCATCACCGCCTCAATAAAAGTGGAAGATGCAGCAATTCCCAAATTTTTTAAAGCAAGACCGGTGCCATATGCAATTCGTCCAGCAGTCGAGGCAGAGCTGGAGAATTTGGAAAATGCAGGCGTATTATCCAAAATAGATTGGAGCGAGTGGGCAACACCCATCATTCCAGTCATGAAGAAAGCATTGAATAATGATAAATCTGAAGAACAGAGAAAAATTCGCATCTGTGGAGACTTCAAGGTGACGGTAAACCCGATCCTTCACACGGTACAGTATCCTCTTCCGAGGATAGAAGATATTTTCGCCTCACTATCCGGAGGGAAACGTTTCACCAAAATTGACTTGGCACAGGCATATCTGCAGATGGAGATTGAAGAGGCCTCTAAAAAATATCTCACGATAAATACACACAAAGGTCTGTACCAGTACAATCGATTGGTTTTCGGAGTAGCATCCGCTCCAGCTATCTGGCAAAGAGCTATGGAGCAAGTCCTCCAAGGGATTCCGGGGACTCAATGCTACCTAGACGACATCCTTGTAACAGGAGAAAACGACAATGAGCACCTTGCCAATTTGGAGCAGGTGCTCACTAGGCTGAGAGAACGAGGCCTACGAGCAAATTGCCCCAAATGCGAATTTTTCCAAAATCAAGTATCATATTGTGGCCACATAATTAATAAGGAAGGGTTGCATAAGTCACCTGAAAAAATTGAAGCGGTCATAAAAGCCCCAGCACCTGAAAATGTTTCACAATTAAGGTCGTTCCTGGGATTAATAAATTAATATCATAAATTTTTACCAAACTTATCAACTCTTCTACACCCTCTTAATGAACTGCTACAAACAGGAGTAATTTGGAAATGGAGCGAAGACTGTAAACGTGCCTTCCATAAATGCAAAAACGTAATCACGTCCAAAGAAGTTTTGGCTCATTACAACCCATCACTGCCAATCAGACTAGCGTGCGATGCATCCCCTTATGGCATAGGAGCAGTATTACCGCATAAATTCCCTGATGGCTCGGAACGGCCAATAGCTTTTGCGTCACGCTCATTGAACTCAGCTGAGCGTAACTATGCCCAAATCGACAGGGAAGCACTCAGCCTGGTATGGGGAGTGAAGAAATTCAACCATTACCTACATGGACAAAAATTTACCTTGTTGACTGACCATCAACCCCTCATCTCCATATTCAACCCTAAAAAGGGTGTTCCCATTATGACAGCGCAAAGGCTACAGAGGTGGTCCCTTTTTCTAGGGGCACACCAATACAACATAGAATACAAAGGATCAAAACAGCATGGAAATGCTGACGGTTTATTGCGCCTACCGTTACCAACGGTAGAAGAGGCACCTACAGTAGACCCAGTGGAGATGTTCCACTCAACCATAGTGGAATGTCTACCAGTAACAAATTCTGCCATTGAAAAGGAAACGAGAAATGACCCGACTCTCTCACGAGTCTACGACTTAACGGTGAAGGGATGGCCAGCACATGGTGAACCACTGTTGCCAGCATTCTCGCAAAGAAGAGAACAGCTGTCAGTATGCCGAGGAACCTTGATGTGTGGATCCAGAGTGGTGATTCCACCCAAACTCCAGGATAAAGTGCTAAAGGAGCTTCACGAGGGACATCTGGGTGGAGTGAAAATGAAGAACCTAGCCAAAGCGTTTGTATGGTGGCCAGGTATCGATGGAGACATAGAAGAAATGACCAAGAGCTGCCTAGGATGCCAGAAGGTCCAAAACGCTCCACCCCAAGCCCCTTTACATCCATGGTAGTGGCCCTCATCTCCCTGGCAAAGGGTACACATCGACTTTGCTGGTCCATTTATGGACTCAATGTTCTTAATCGCGGTTGATGCACACTCCAAGTGGCCGGAGGTAATAAAGATGTCCTCCACCACCACGGAAAAAACCATCACAGTATTAAGGACCATATTTGCCAGGAATGGGCTGCCGGAACAGATCTGTTCTGATAATGGACCGCAATTTGTGTCCGAAGAATTCAGGAAGTTCTTAAAAACAATGGGGTTAAGCACTACACGTCCGCCCCATACCATCCCGCCACCAATGGATTGGCTGAAAGGTTTGTCCAGACCTTCAAGAAGGCCATAAAGGCCATGGGTAATGAAGACATAAAACTTCAGTTCAATGTGGATAACTTCTTGTTCGCATACAGGAATGCAACACATATGCAAACCAAACTCCCGCCATGATGTTCTTCAATAGAAGCCTAAGATGCCGGCTGGATTTGATCAAGCCCAACATCAGAAGGGACGTGGAGAACCGGCAATTTCAAGGCATGAATGAAAGGCCAACTAGAACCTTCCAGATAGGTCAACAAGTTTTGGCCCGGGACTACCGTACCGAGAAATGGCAGCCTGGAACTATCTGCACACGACTAGGACCGCTGATGTATACCGTGGACATTGGAGAAAGCATAATAAGGCGCCATGCTGACCAAATCATAGAGTCATCCGAAAAGGGACAACCTACACCACAACTCTATACGCCTAACGATGAAGTAGAGATACCCATACCTCCCTCCGATCCGGTGATACTGGAACCCGATGAACCTGACACTGGCATTCAAGCCGAATCAGCCTTGCCAAAAGAACCTACTACACCATCAGAAACTACTACACCACCGAGGCGTTATCCGGACCGAGTCAGGAAGCCTCCAGAGAGACTGACTTATAATTAATTAACTGCAGCAATGTGTATATTATTTTTCTTATAACATGTAATTAATAATTACTTAAAATATTATGTACTTGTTAGCTAAAAGGGGAGGAATTGTAGCGTATGTGCCTTTAAGAGCCCCATGTGTACTGTAATGCCGGTAATGGCCACTCGGGCTATATAAGCCTGTATATTGTGTTGTATCCGTTAGTTCCCCTCCAGACTTTGTTTGGTAAACACCTATCAAACCAACTCCTGTCTTCAGTGTCTCTATCAACACACAGACACAACAGTTATAGTCTAGTTAAACTTATTAAAAGTGCAATCTGGAAGATGGTAACATCTTCAAGTCGTTCCTTTCCTTTAGAGAGAGATAGCCTGGACCTTTAGACCCAATTAAGCATCTTATAGAATTCGGCTATCTCTAACTTTAGTTGAAGGTGAACATCTGGGGAATACGCCTGACCTGGGATAGCCCAAAAAGGACTAAGACTAGTAATTATCCCTTCAGTTGGCACCCAACATGTGTGTTAATGAGTTGACACAGAACCTATACTTATATTTATATCTATATCCATGTTGTAGATTGTTAAGTATAGAAGGAGTGTTTTACTGACAATGATACTAAGACCCAGATTTAAGTTTCTAGAGGCAACAAGACCCTGATCAGGCCTTGTAGAACTTAAATCAGAACTCCCTCAATATACCATTGAGGTCTAGAAATTTCTTATAAAGTTCATATTAAACCCTAACCGAGGTTAGGTCCTGACGAAATATTAAACCCTAACCGAGGTTACGTCCTGAAGAAATGGCAAACCCTGTCGGAATTGGCCAAGTCTTTTTATTAGAAAATTCAAATGATTGCTTTACTAGGCGAACTAATCCTATCCCTGTACCTCCACAAAACCAAGTGATAATTTTTTTAATAGAAGGCTTTGATGCCGAAGGAGCCATTAGTGCTCATGGCACGATTAATGTTGATCACCAGAACCAGGGGATCCAGAATATCCTGTGGGATAATCAAACAAATATTCCAAATCCACTAAATTCCTTAATAATAAGGTGCACACCTGCACAATTGGGAGGCCTAATGAACGGTGCCCAACAAGGTGGTGGCAACCATGGCCGAATAGTAGGACCCGGAGCAGCCTATGATCCTGGGGGTCATGGATTCCGGTTAAGGTGGCAAACTCATGATGAAATAAATGACAACAATCTTCGAGAAAACTATAAACAGCTTAGAATACATTATAATCAATGCTGACAGGCACTAGCTCACTCTTATCTAAATGCTGGAGGCACAATGATTAATGGTCCAGTAAACCAACCCCAGTAACCACAAATTGCGCCTCTAGGTCAAGTAAACCTGAGCTCTATCTACACAATGTGTGGTAGACCGGGAAATACCAGCCAGGAAAAAACCTGCTGGATTCTAACTAACCTTGATAAATTGGAAACCTGTTGCCAAGATTGGAATGTCCAACACCTGAGGCAAGTACTGCAAAAGATACTAAGTTCAGACTTAATTCCCCCATTAAACCATTGCAACAACTGGGTTCAAATATATGCTTATATGTTCTCATGGCAACTCAGGGAGGGCATGTAATGGGTTCCATCAAGGAAATACTCATTAATACAGCCACAACTAAAGGGCTGGTAGCTGCCTACAGATTAGGCAAAGTATTTACACAAGATAATTGGGACATTGTCCATGGTTGCCTGGCCAATCAATATCAAAATACAGCCCTCAAACTTGCCTGTGAGGGTGCTCTAAACGATTATCGAGATAACCAATGAAGATGGGATAATGTCAATCGCATTATCCAATTAAATCATGACCTCTTAGGTCTACCCCAAACTAAACCTATAATGAGATCAGAGAACTAGGGATAAAAAAAAACGGAGAAGGTACCTTTGGTACTCAGAAAGAAGGACTGTATAGACCCAAGTCTCAAGTCCACCCCACCCAGACACAAACTCGTGGCTCGGGACCCCCAAGAGGGTATTCAAGAAGGTTTACACCCCCAACTCACCCACAATATGAGACAGATTTCTTCCCAGAAAGATGGGATAGACTAGGGGCTAGACCTCGAAAGGAAAGCAAAGGACAGTGGACTCCCTATGCGGACAGCTTGTACACTGGCCAAAACTATCAAAGAGCCATGGGAGTGTACCGAGAAAATCAAAATTGGGATCAAAAAGATTCCCGGCAGAACCAACGTCCACCTCAACAGGAGGATCATCAAGAAAGTAAACGGTCCAACAAACCCCCTCAGGGATCTGGAAAACATGAAAACCCCAAGAGGGAGGAACAAAAATCAGTTAAAATAATTAAAGATAAAGCAACAAATGAAGCTCAGGATCCTGAGGATGAACAATCCCAGGATTGAAGGCCTGGCACCCAGCCAGGGCCTCTTGAATTCCCCTATGCCTTGGCAACCTTGCCCACAAACACACAAGTGAAAGCCCTGTTTGATACGGGAGCTGATTACACTGTAATAGATCCTGCAATTATAAAAACTAAGTGGACAGGTTTGGGAAGCCCTATTTGTAAAAAATCATTAGGGGGATTCACACAAGACAAAACCAAAATAATTAATTTTTACAAGATACCTATTACTATATATGGAATAACGGTGACCCTAGATGTAGGACTGGTACCACAATTGGCCTGTTCCCTCATTATAGGACAACCAGACATGAAACATTACCTTAAAATTTCAACCAGACCTGTAGAAGCATCCACAGACCAGGATGACAGGGAAAAATATGTTCGAACACAGCTTGATCAAACTTGCCTAGAGGGGGGAGGCAAAGACCTCCTCAAACAACTCATAAATAGATACAATCCTTATCTACAATGCCATCCAAATCAATGTGCAAAGATAGAGCATCTCCCCATCATGGAGGATGATGATACGGAGGAGGGAATCAAACAAATACCTATGAGACTGCTTACAGAATACCATCAAGTTATTTACTGTGATGGATCGTCAATGACGATTAAAAAAGAGAGATCCCAACAATCCTCAGCTGGGATGGGGATAGTAGTAGGGACTTTTTGAGATTCCTATTCTTTTTATCCAGAAGAATTACTGTCTATATCCCTTGGCCATAAGACAGCACAATATGCGGAAGCCGCAGCATTATGGTATGCTTTAGAGAAAGCAGACCTTATTCAACCCACACTGTGGGAAGAATTCTCCGTTCGAGAATGGAGGAAAAGAATTGTCAGGTGATTCATGTAAACGGGCATACCACTGGGACAGTACACTTAAAAGGAAACAGCCTTGCAGACAAGCAAGCAAAACGTTCGGTCTGCATGACACCCCCTCGAGAGGGGTCTGCCAATGTTAGTGTAATCACTAGCGCAGAACGGGCAGCTAATCAGGATGAGGAACTGATTCAGCTATTAGACCCGACAAAAGAGAATCCACCTGGATATCCACCAATGTACTTTTACTCGGAAACCCCTACGGGTATTGTACTAGTTAAGTTGCCCAAAGGAAACCGAGAGGTACCCCCGAGACACAAACGAGAACAGCTTGTAAAAGAAGCTCACAAGGGCATAAGTCAAGCACATTGTGGTGCCAGAACAACATTCTGCAAATTGACCCCCTTATATTGGTGGCCAGGCATGCTTAAAGCCTGTAAAACATATGTGGCAAATTGTGCACCAATAAGTCATCACTAATTAAGCCACCACCATTGGCTCCTGTGAAAGCCAATGAGCCAATGGGAAAATTCTTTATTGACTTTATTGGACCGCTTCCCCCGTCTTTGGGATATAGATATCGTTTGTGTAGATGGATGCACTTCCTTCTGCTGGCTGGTCCCCACAAAAACTGTTTCGGAAAATGCACTTGCCAGGGCTATTTCTGATATAATTACTGTAGCTGGTGCACCCAAAATTTTACACTCCGATAAAGGTGCCGCCTTTGTATCTAAGGTCTTCAAAGACTACTGCGAACAAAGGGGGATTGGCTTAGAGCACAGCACGCCACATCATCTGCAATCAGCGGGGCTCGTGGAACGTAAAAACCAGGAAGTAAAAAAGCTATTGTTCAAACTGTTGAGAATCAGGGGAATAAGTGGACCACCTTCATTCTGGATGTGCAGCTATCACTCAATAATGTGCCCACATCTGCATCAGGGACAGTGTCCCCTAAAACTCCATATTATCTGATGTATGGGGTTGAGATGCATACACCGCTTACTCATAGTTCTTTTATTGTCTCTACACACTCTGAGTCCTTGACCCGACAGCGACAATTAGATTTTTTTTAAAGTAACAGAGGAGACTCATCGAATTGATCAGGGGATAAGGGAAGCAAATAGGCAGAAAAAATTGACAAATAAAGCATGGCAACCCATAGTAGGAGAATGGGTACAGGAAAAGCAGTTCGAATAGAAACCTGGTTTAACCCCGAAGTGGAAAAAACCTGTTCAAATACATTCTGTTATTAACGAAAGAACAGTTCAAATACATATTAACCAGCCGAATGGCAAGCGTATTCTTAAAACTCTCCATGGACAATATCAAAAGATGTCCTGCGGGATACTGAAAATGAGGAACAGTACGAGGTGCAGTCGTACACTGTCTTTCAAGACCCAGCTTGGAGCAAGACACAGGAAATGGATGCAATCAAATTACTGATGACAGTCAGTCAGACGGTGTCGCCGGCTCTTCCACACGTTGCTTGGCAACACATCAGGAATTGGATTTGCGGAAAGCAACAACCGAAACAAGGAAAGATCAACAAGTTACATCAATGAAGGAGGAAGACACCATGGATAAAGAAGGAATCAACTGAGTGCCTGGCAAGGCCTTTACAAAAACACGCACCTGTACACACGCCGGATCGAAGGAACAGCATGTCAAGCTTCAATTAGTTTCAACTGACGTCTCCTTGACTCGTATGAATATATCACCTCTACAGAACGTACATCTGCCGATTGGACATTCTAAGCACATGTTATTTCGCTCATTGCATGACTATGTACTTATCATCCTATTAAATTGTGTTCAATTTAAATTAAGGCAATACATTGTCCTAGGAAGACTTCAAAGGAATTTTCATGTAGCACATGATTGTGCATCTCGTGAAATTAATATGCTATTGTAACCTCATTAGGAATATTGACCAAACTCTGTCTAGATGTTCCAGCTCATTTTTTGGTCAAGAAGGGGGTGTAAAGGAAAAGCCATATTTCAGAAAGATACAAGCTGTCAATACAGGCTTCTGAGATAAGATGAAGTGTTAACACAAAAGTTGTAAACACCACACAAGCTTTTGAAATGGGAATTGATTGTTAATACTGAGACAAAGGCCCTATTGAAGAAGCAAAGGCTTGCTTCCGAGGAGTCTGCAGTTTGGAACCAACACAATAGCAATGCCCAAGTAAAGTGTTAAAAACTAACACTTCGAACAGAAACACAGAACATTAAAAAACCATGTGCCTTTGATAAAAGTAACATCAAATGAGAAACAGGAAACACAATTATATATACAACCAATTGAAGTAGCTAAGGAATGCAACAAACACCCTGGTTGAAGTGTTTTTGATTTACATATTGTAAAAAGTACCTACAGAAGACTTTGAAAATATGACTTCAATAGATGACACCAAGCAATCACATGGTTTTTGTATTGAAAATGGAATAGTTAGGAGACATGACATATGATTATAACCAGTTAAGCCAATATTAAGAATTGAATGAAACAACTTTGTAAGAATGGCATCAATGAGATAAATCTGTAATAACCATTTTTTATGATAAGTTTTTGAAACACCTACACAGCAGACAGGATTCTAAAAGTTAACAGCTGAATTGACAATAAGGTTAGAAAGAATTCAACAGAAGATGATTGGAGATAATTAGCTTACATCAGCAGAAAACTTCAAAGTATAAACCACGAAAAAAGAGTATAAAAATAGAGCTTTCCAATAGAAAGTCAGAAGTCGCTGGAAGGGGCAAGCAATTCTCAACTTCAGAGGCAGGCTCTGTAAGTTTTTAACTCTTTGAGTCTTGGGGATCAAGAGGTACTCTTATTTGATTTTGGTGGATATTCTGGATTAGAAATAATAAGAAATGTAAAAATGTATGAAGTTAAGATTTGAGAATAAGGATATCTGAGAATAAGAAATGTAAGCTATTTGTATTTTGAACTGTTAAAGTCACGATTGACTCACCAGCTGTTAACTGTATGTCGGCTCTTAAAAAAATCGATATATTTTTAGAATTGTCTCAAATAGTATTTCTGTATCAAACTCATGAACTCAATTTCTGTACACTCTTTTGTGAGGAGTTGCAGAATTCTGAGAGGGGGGGGCGGTGGTTTCTGGACCCTCATAATATTCGGAAAGCTACAGTCTAGTTAAACTTATTAAAAGTGCTATCTGGAAGATGGTAACATCTTCAAGTCATTCTTTTCCTTTAGAGAGAGATAGCCTGGACCTTTAGACCCAATTAAGCGTCTTATAGAATTCAGCTATCTCTAACTTTAGTTGAAGGTGACTGTCTGGGGAATATGCCTGATCTGGGATAGCCCGAAAAGGGCTAGGACTAGTAATTATCCCTTCACCACCACATTCACTCCCTCTACCATCGACGCAGTATGTACCATCTACAAGATGCACTGCAGCAACTCACCAAGGCTTCTTCAGCAGCACCTCCCGAATCACGACCTCTTCCACCTAGAAGGATAAGGGCAGCAGGTGCATGGGAACACCACCACCTCCAAGTTCCCCTCTAAGTCACACACCATCCTGACTTAGAAGTTTATCACCGATCCTTCATCGTCGCTGGGTCAAAATCCTGGAACTCTCTACCTAACAGCACTGTGGGAGTACCTTCACCACACGGATTGCAGCGGTTCAAGAAGGCAGCTCACTACTTTCTCAAGGGAAATTAGGGATGGGCAATAAATGCTGGCCTTGCCAGCGATGCCCACATCCCATAAACAAATAAAAAAATCTCTTCTGACTCACAAGCTGCTGATGGTGTAAGCATGCACTTTTTATTTTCTCTTTTCCCCTCACCACAACGCAACCCTCATCCCTTTTTTGTTTCAGATACCCAAGAACTGGAGCCTTCCCATTCAGTGCAGGTTAAGGAAGAAGACAGTGAAGTAGAAGAGACATATACACTTGATCTTACACTTGCAGCCACCAGCTCAGACACTAACACCTGTGCGTATTTTGCAGGCTAGAATAGAGGAGGGATCTGCAAGTAGTGAGACACTGGGCACAAGTGCGCAGCAGCCAGGGCAGGGGGAAAGGATAGCGCAGGTCCTGTCCTGGGCCCCGTGTTAGCTGACATCGTCAATGGTTTCCTTTCTTCAGCCGCAGTTTTTCTCTTCAAAGTGTTCTTGAAAGTATCATCACCTCCCAACTCTTTGCCCATCCCTCCGAAAACTCCCTATCTGAATCCCTGCACAGTCCTCACAGCACCAGAATGCCTCTAGCTAAAGTCATTAATTACATCCTTTCTGAATAAATCTGTGTACAGTATCCCTCCTCGAACTTTCCCAGCATTCAATATAATTGACCACACAATCCTCCTCCGATACTGCTTCCCCATCATCCAGTTCTGTTCATTCCTACCCATCCAAATACAGCCAGCGCATCTCCAGCAATAGCTTCTTTTACCTCCCCTGTACATCACCTCCAGATGTCCCCTATCCTTGGCCCAATCCTTTTCTTTATTCACATGCTGGCCACAACGACATCACCCACAGGCACTTGGTCAACTTCCACAGATACACTGAAGATACTTAACTGTACTTTTCCACCACTTCTCTTGACCCCTCAACTGTCTCCATAATATCCTGGATGAGGCCATTATCTTCGGAGTCTGCCACAAACCCTATTCCAGCCCTCTCTCCAGCCACTCTCTCAGGCTGAACCAGACTGTTCATAATCTTGGTGTTCTGTTTGACCCTGATCTAAACTTTAAATCCCACATTCTGTCCATTACCAGGATTGCTCACGTCCACCTCCACAGTATTGCCCGCCTCCACCTCTACCTCAGCCCCTCTGCCACTGAAGCCTTTTTCTGGACCTTTGGCATCTCCAGCTCAACCACTCCAGCATTCTGCTTGCTCTTTAGCCTCCCACCCTCCACCCTCTATAACCTTCAACTTCTTCATGCACCTGTCCCACACTAAGTCATACTCACCAATCACTCCCATCCTTGCTGACGTAAACTGCCACCCTATCTCCTCAATATATTCCATTCAAAATCATGTAAATCCCTACATGACCTTGTCTACCCTATATCTAGAATCTCCTCCAACCCTCTGTCTCCTTCTGAATATTCTGTTTCTCTGACTCTGGCCTTCGATGTACCCTTTCCTTCTATCGCCTTGCCATTAATGGCAAAGTCTCCTGCTGTCTTGTTCCTACTTTTTGGAACACCACCCCCCTCCCCACCTCAAATCTCTCTTGAAGCCATTAAAAACCTCCTCAAAATCAGCCTTGCTTTCCTAATCTCATCCTACCTAGCCCAGTGTGTGTGTCTTAATCGTGCCTATTTGTGAAGTGCCTTGGGACATTTTTTATGTTAAAGGCATAATAAAAAGGCAAGTTGCTGTTAACTACAATGAGAAATAGATACTGGCTTATATTTTGTTAAAAGGAGGAATTTTCGGCCGTGACATGCATCTTATGACAACCAGCATTGAATGTAATTCTACTACAGAATTGTGGGACTTGTGCAAACAAGGAATGATGAAGAAAATGGAAGGCATCATAAGTTAATGAGACAAATTCATGTTTTGAGAGAGTATTTTTTTTTAAATGTTAGCAAAAGATTAAATCCTTTTTTCTCCATTTGCTAGGATTTTAAATAAATTTTCAATTGATATTGCTGTGCTGGATTATCACCATCTGCTGGTGATTTTGTGACATCCATTCAATGGTTATTAACAAGCCCAAGCAGCTGTGAATTTGCTAACTTCACTTATTGTAAAAAAATTATAATTAGATTCAATTTTGTGGACTTGGATAAGTTTTGTTATTTTGGTCATGCTATTGGTCACAATATGCAGATATGATGCAGAGAAGTCTAGGTTTGTTCAATGTAACAGATTGAGCAATGTAATAAAGGAGCTTTGTGATCAACAGTGACATCAAGCGAAATATTAATTAATCACTTCTCAGAGTTGTAAAAATCTGTAGCCAAATTATTAGTAATTATTTTGAGGATATATAACTAACTATCTTCTACAGGTTTCTAAATACAGATTTAAAATATTCTGTACTGTTAATTGCCTGGTGGCAATAAATTTAAATAAAAATGAATTAGCCTTTTTTTTGCTGCTCTCTGTTGTGTTTTCCATTATGATATTTTCAAAGCCTGCTTTGCTTCAGGGCCTCTTCTTCAACCTCCCTTAGGGCTTTCCTCCACTCCTGCCCTTGTGTTCCAACACTTCCAACCTATCCTCCATTCCTGCCCACTGCTCCAGTCCAGGCCTGTGCTTTGCTTCTGGGTCCAGTCCTGCACTGCACTCCACCCCACCCTCACAGTTGTTAACAGGCCCAAAACATAGCTTCACCAAGTGCTGCCAGACTACAGATATCCTCGAGTACTGCTAGACCTAACCTCCCAAATGCCAATTACGGCCCTACCTGCCTCCTCCCAATCATCAGCAAAGTAATGGAAGGAGTCCATCAAGCTACACCTACTCACTAATAATCTGCTCATTAATGTTCATCACAGCCTTGAACTAGGCATGGACCCAGGAGCTGAATGCCAGAGGTCAGGTGAAATTAACTGCCCTTGTTATCAAGGCAGCATTTGGCCGCGTACGGCACCAAAGACTCCTTGCAAAACTGAGGCCGATGGGCATCAGGGGAATAAAGCTCTAGTGACTGGAAGCATACCTGACACAAAGAAAGAAGGTCGAGGCTGTTTTTGGCCAATTATCGTAGGCCAGAACATTACTGCAGCAGTGCCTCAGGGAAGCTTTTTCAGCCTAGACATCTTCATCAATGACCTCCGCTTCAGCTGTTTGCTGAAAATACTACAGTGTTCAGCTCCATTGACAGCTCTTCCTACAATCAAGCAGCCCATGTCAGGCCTACAGCAGGGCTTGGACAACATCCTAACTTGGGATGACAAGTGGCAGGTAGCATCCACACCTCCTAAGTCAAAAGCAAAGTACTGCAGATGCTGGAAATCTGAAATAAAAACTGCAAGTGCTGGAAATACTCAGCACGTCAGGCAGCATCTGTGGGGAGAGAAACAAAGTTAACGTTTCAGGTCGATGACCTTTTAGCAGAACTGGAAAAAGTTAGAGATGTAGTAGGTTTTAAGCAAGTACCTAGGCAGGGAAAGGGGGAGAGGGAGGAAAGAACAAAAGGGAAGATCTGTGATAGGGTGGAAGGCAGGAGTGATTAAATAACAAAGGGGATGATGGTGCAAGGCAAAAGGGGATGGTAATGGGATAAGTAAAGAAATAAAAGATGAGTCTAGGGGAGGTGTAAATGGCAACAGCACAATCATTACCAACAGCTTTTTTGGACTACAGCTGTTGGTAATGATTCCGCTATCCTTGATCAGTGACCCAACTACTGGATTCAATACCCAACATGTCCACCATTAAAAGCCATAATAGGTTACTGGGGCCTATGTGGCACTGTGAGTGAGCACACTATCCTATTAACAATGGGATCTGTGTTTGAATCCAAACCAGATTGATAGAAGGTCACCTTTCATGCTGTCTGGAAGTGTCCTTTGTGACATAGTTTGTCACTGCATTGTCAGTGTCACTCAAGAATGCTCCTGTGGGAAGTACAACATTCCACACTAGGTTCTCTTCTGAGGTGGGGGTTAATGGTGGCAATTTGGAAGTGGATTTACACAGATCCCATTGTTAATTGTATCTGGCCATGGTACATCTGACATGGAAGCTCTTATTGCTCATGTTGGAAACTGGAAAATCATTCCATTGGGTAACACTGACATCCTCCACCTTGATCGGCTATCACTATTCATTTTTATACCAGTTTCTGTTTTGGTTCTATTATTGCCTCCACCCCGATTTTGTCTCGTTGCATGCATATTCCTTGTTGGTTACCATTGGGGAATTTTGTACCTTTGTAGCTCTGTGTTCAGTTCAACTGCAGGTCAATGAAGGAACCATCAGAATAAAAGAGTTTTGTCTCTGTAGCTCTATTGATCCAAAATGATATTGTTTAATTCTAAATAAACCCCAGTCAGTGCCCACAGTTTGCTGCACTACTAGCTTCCTGTATAAGAACATAATAATGTTTGGAGAGCTCATTCAGCCCATCACAAATGCTATAGAAATGTATAGAAATACCTTCAAAAAGTATATATTGCTCAAGATGTAATCGCTCCTTTCAATCCAGGTAAACTACTTCTGTAGTCGAAATGTTATTCATTGTGGGAGAAAATGTTAATGGTATCTTCTTCTTAGGCAGTTCCTCGGAACCGAGGATGACTTGCTTCCACATTAAAAATGAGTTCGCAGGTGACTGATTAGTCCAGTGCGGGACCAACAGTCTCTGACACAGGTGGGGCAGATGGTGGTTGAAGGGGTGGGTGGGTGGGGTGCTTGGGTTGATGTACGCTCCTTGCACTGCCTGTGCTTGGCTTCCGCTTGCTCCCGGCGAAGAGACTCGAGGTGTTCGGCGCCTTCCCGGATGCTTCTCCTCCACTTTGTGCGGTCTTGGGCCAGGGATTCCCAGGTGTCGGTGGGGATGTTACACTTTTTCAAGGAGGCTTTGAGGGTGTCCTTGAAGCGTTTCCTCTGCCCACCTGGGGCTCTCTTGCCGTGCCGGAGCTCCGAGTAGAGAGCTTGTTTTGGGAGTCTCGTATTGGGCTTGCGGACAATGGTATAAAATGACAGAGGCAGACCCAGGTGATTACAGTAAATAATGAATTTGACAGATGAGCATCGGATCTGAATTCTGACTTCAAATTGAGGCATATTTGGGAAAAAAAACACATGCCATTTTGAAGCCGCACTATCCTTGCATAAAATAAATGAGCGGAATTGTTGTTGTTTGGGGAGAAGAGCCAAATAGTTGTACATTATTTCAACACGTTGATGTATCAAACAGTGCTTAACATCATTGTATTGGACGTTTGTAAAAAAAAACATAAGCAGAGGCAAAAGATTCCTGATGCACATCTATGTCTCTTCCTGTGAACAATGAACAAAATGGGTGTGATTTGCTTGCTAGGTAAGTGGAGTTTTTAAAATGAATGTTACGGAATGTTTTCCATTGGCAATGATGGGTTTTTCAGCTTTTTCTAACCCTGTTGGATCAGTAAATGGGACAGATTACACAGCAGTGAGAGCCCCAGAGTGGTACCTGAACTACTTCTCCCTGAATCATTTTGGGACTATACAGAGGGTATTGCTGTACAGCAGTCTCCATTTAATCTGCATTGTGTAAAATAAGATGCAATGAAGGAAGTTTAGAGTCTGTGGCCTAGAAATTCACTTTGGGCCCGCCAGCTGGCGTGCGCCCAAAAGTTAGCGCTGAACGCGGAGCCAGTTGCGCCCGTCAGATATTCAGTTTTTGCGCCCCAAGTCGGAACCGGGCGCTATTCCAGGGTGTGCCCGCCCCCGCTTGGGGCGCTGAAACTGAATTTCAGCGCTCTAGGCGCCGCTGCGGAGCGGCAGGCTGCGGTACTGCAGGCCTCCTCCTTCTCTTAAGGGGGAGGTGCCTGCAACGGGGAGATCGCCGCTGGATAGTGCCGGCAAATGAGCCCGGCACCACGGAGAAGTGCCGGGTTCGCGGAAAGCAGCCGGCAATGCCGCGGGGGGGGGGGGGTGGTGGAGGAGGCCGGGGAAGGAGGTGCGGGCAGGCGGCCGCCGAAAAAGCGGCCGGCCGCACCTCCACCTTAAAGCGCCCCACTAAGGCTACAGGACGGCCCCGTTTTCTGATCGCTGTTTGCGGCCGCTGCGGAAGAGGCGGCCGCAACTAAATATGGCGGTCGGGCCGGTAGCGGGGCACTGCGCACACCGATGACGTCATCGGTGGCGGCGCAGCGCTACTGGCTAACGCCGCCATTACCGCAGCGCTGAATATCGGCGAAAGCTCAGCAAGTGGCGCAAAAGCCCTCTTTGGGCGAAAACTGGGCGCAAAGCCTACTGAATTTCTAGCCCTCAGTTTTTATTAATATGATTCCTGGTGGTTAAGTAGAAAGAAAAATATTTTTTGTATCCATGACAGCGTGTGATAACATATATCCAAGCCCCTGATAGTCTGGGGAATGCTGCTTTCCAGGCTGTTCAGTGTCTCGGGATTAAATTCTAGATTTGGGTTGAAATGTAAATTTAATTTCAATTTATCCTAAAGTTCATTCCTATTCAATACAATAGTTATTTCTAAGTAAAACCCTGCTGCCTTTGTTCTTCTTCATTGCATCTTATTTTACACAACACAGATTAAATGGAGATTGCTGTCTTGCAATGCCCTCTGTATAGTCTAGAAATGGTTCAGGGAAAAGTAGTTCAGGTACCATTCTGTGGCTCTCAGTGCTGTGTAATCCTGTCCCATTTACATTGCAGGGTGGAAATCCCACATCAGTGGCAACAGACAGGCCTCTTTTCTTACTTCATTTATATCCCTGGTCCTTCCCTCAGTGGTTGAAGGAATTCAGTGATGGGAAACCACAGCCTCCAGAGGCATCGGTAAACCTCACCTCTTCAAGTGGTGCTCAGCACTTCTGGAGGAAGCAGCACTAGAAAGGGGCCAAAAGTTTGTTTTTAATTCTAAATCCTTAAATAATTTGCTATGTGTGGTTCAAAACATGTTAGCAGCTGCAAATAGCACACAGATAAAGGAGGGTCAGATCTGAGAATAGCTCTTTATCTGGAATGATTTCCAAATTATGTTCCAGCATAAATATCAGTCACTAAATAAAACAGTTTTCCAGGACATCAGTTTATGAGAGATCATCAACAAGTTTTGAGAAACTGAATATATTTTCACATTACTGGTTCCCTTATGTGTTTTTATTGGCTGTAATATCAAGTATATGAAGAGAGACAGAACACGCCAATGACCAAAACCCAGGTCATTTAAAGAGAATAATTGCTTGGGCATTGACTCAATTCCCTATGTGTTCTAATGGCGAGCTATCGTTCATAATATAGGAAGAAATTAAACTGAACTTACTCTTTCATGGTTTTTAGTCAGTGCTGCCACGAATCTATGATTTCTGGTGCAGTGCCCCCTGGTGCATGTACAAATTTGGAACAGTACAGCGTTTATTTTCCATAACATTTTTATTTGATAAAGATGGACCATTAGATTGAAACAACGTCACCTTACAAAGTTTTCAGGCTTTGTATGTTCTGTAAAATTCATTAGTAACTCTGACAGTATTTTTTTCTGAAATCTGAAAGCTTTGGCCTTCTATTTAAATCTAGATAAATTGTAGATGGCCATCAACACTAGAATCCGCTTCAAAGTGGTTTACTTTAAGTTGCATTATCAGATTTAAGTATAATACTTGAAAATAAAAGCTTGTTTGGATTGAATGTCGTTTACTATATATGTGATAAGCACTGATTAGGTTTTCTAGAATCAGATTAAATATGACGAGCATTTGAGAAGGTTTTGTCAAACATTCTGCTATTTCCATGCAATAGGTCTAGTCCGATAATGTTCATTCAGCCAGTATGGAGCTCAAAAGTTAATATTGCACCCTCTAGCCACCTAATAGAAGTTCCCCGTTTTCATTACAGGCTACTTTAGCACTACAGTCTGGTCCAGTTAAGATCAATCATTCTTTACAAATTATAAAATTATAAATCAATCAAGCCACTAAAGTCATTATGGCAAAAATTAGCTAAGGTCAATTGAGAAAGAGTTAAAAATGAAGCCTGCACAACATATTTCAACTATTCAAGCCTTCTCAAAAAGTTCAAGATACTTTAATGACATTCAAGCAAAAAACATGTTAAACATACAAGACAACACCACTGCCATTTTAAGATATTACAATTTGCTTTGTACAAAGACCAATATTTTGAAATTCATGGGATTTCCGACTGTTTGAAATCCAACTTACTAAGGCTAACAAAAGACAGTGAGCCTGACTTCTCCATTTAGTAAACTAGTACAACTTTGACCTCACTTGCACTAGTGCTAAATATCATTGCACTCCTGGTTAGTTCAGTAAAGGGAAAATTATTATTTAAATATACTTAGATAAGTGAGCAGTACTATAGCCTCATTTTAAGCACAACTGTTTACATTATTCATGGAAGATGTGGAAAGGGATGACATACAAGAGGCCATTCAGACACACTGGGGGTAAGGTTCACCTGCCCTGCTTGGGTGGATCACCTGCCTGTTATAGAAGCCGTCCGATTTTCAGTGCCATTGATTACAAGGGAATGAAAATAGGTGGGGTTCTATAACCGGCGGGCGAGCCACTCTGCCACTTTATTGCCCAAGTGTTAAGGTGGAAATTACCCCCGGCGTCTCTTCTCAAATGTACCCTTTACGGTTTAACTAGGTCATCACCAACACTTATCTTTTCACAGCTATTTCCTCAGATTTCCACAGCTATATTTAAGGTTAAACATAAAAATGCATCGACACATTTAATGTGAGGAAAAATTATACTTTTCTGGTTCACTAAAATGTACGTCATGTTAATTGTTAAAAACTTTGAAAGGTTACCCTGTAAACAGTGCATATGTAAGAAATACTAGCCTGCATCACAGCAGCTTGGAATACTGTCGGCAAGTGGCTGTAGAAATGTATTAAAATATTTTCAAACCTCAATGTTTTTGTAATCAATGTATGTGTTACATTGTTTTAGACTGTCAGACTCCTGTGGTAATACAAAGTAAATTACACATTACCTTCAATATCACTATCATGCTTTCAAATGAAACACGAATACAACTTTACATAGTCACAACGATGAAACAACAGTTGTCTCGATGCTTGTTACATACTTCCCGATTAAATCAAATATTAATATAAATTAATGGTTATTTTTTATAATACAAAAACTGTACCTCTTGAATTATTTGGCAGATCAAAAAGTTTCCAAATGCATCATTTATCAGCTAAAGGCAGTGACTTCATGACCATCTTTTGCAGCAAATACTGTACTGCACACAGCTGCTTGTGAGAATATATCTGAGCCTCAGATGACATAACCTGCAGCAATATTAGGGCTCTGAGATTATCATTTTAATCAGATGTATCTGGTTGAAATTCAGCCCAGAGTTGTTATGTTTGAACGGCCACCAGGGGGCGCACTGATGCGCTGAGTAGGACGACGGGGAATGTGATCATCAGCCTGGGACCCTGGAACAGAATAAAAAGCAAATTCAGGCTGCGCCATGTATCGTAATGATTTTAATAGAATTGTTTTATAACATTTATTTGAAGATTAATTGTTTTTTTTAATTCATTTCAAACAATATTTGCTATAATTTAGGAGCGGCTGACTGCAATTTAATACCGATTAAATTTCTAAATAAAATATTTTCTCATGAAATTGCTATTATGCTCAGCCTTTCCACTGATGCATTCTTTTGCCATTTTGCTTCTTCAACCTAGAAGATGTAACATCTCCAGTGTGGCAGGAAGGAACAGTTTGGGGCGTTCTTCCGACTGGGGGTAAAGGGAAACACTAAGAAGGAACCTGCATTTATTTATCTCGTTTCTTTCTCGAACGGACTGATGATCCGCACCAACACGTCTGCGGCCTTCTGCGCATGCGCACCCGATCCCCTTCTGCGTTTGCGCGTTGTTTACCGAAGCGGCACATGTTCAGTACCCAACGGTGCGGCCAGCAGCGTGGGCCAGGCTTTCCTCGGCTCCGTAAGGAGAAGGTCACTGGATCCATTGGTGGCCAGGCCGGGGGGGCGGGGGAAGAGAGAGGGTCAAAAGGGGAGAGAGAGAGAGGGAATTGGAGGGGGTGTGGAGAGAGGGAGTCGGAGGGGGATGGAGAGAGGGAATCGGAGGGGGAGTGGAGAGGGAGTCGGAGGGGGATGGAGAGAGGGAATCGGAGGGGGAGTGGAAAGGGAATCGGAGGGGGGTGGAGAGGGAATCGGAGGGAGAGTGGAGAGGGAATCGGAGGGGGAGTGGAGAGAGGGAATCGGAGGGGGAGTGGAGAGAGGGAGTCGGAGGGGGAGTGGAGAGGGAGTCGGAGGGGGAGTGGAGAGAGGGAGTCGGAGGGGGAGTGGAGAGAGGGAGTCGGAGGGGGAGTGGAGAGAGGGAATCGGAGGGGGTGTGGAGAGAGGGAGTCGGAGGGGGATGGAGAGGGAATCGGAGGGGGGTGGAGAGGGAATCGGAGGGGGGTGGAGAGAGGGAATCGGAGGGGGGTGGAGAGAGGGAGTCGGAGGGGGAGTGGAGAGGGAGTCGGAGGGGGAGTGGAGAGGGAGTCGGAGGGGGAGTGGAGAGGGAATCGGAGGGGGGTGGAGAGAGGGAATCGGAGGGGGAGTGGAGAGGGAGTCGGAGGGGGAGTGGAGAGGGAATCGGAGGGGGAGTGGAGAGAGGGAATCGGAGGGGGAGTGGAGAGGGAACCGGAGGGGGTGTGGAGAGAGGGAATCGGAGGGGGGTGGAGAGAGGGAGTCGGAGGGGGGTGGAGAGAGGGAGTCGGAGGGGGAGTGGAGAGGGAATCGGAGGGGGGTGGAGAGGGAATCGGAGGGGGAGTGGAGAGGGAGTCGGAGGGGGGTGGAGAGAGGGAGTCGGAGGGGGAGTGGAGAGAGAGGGAGTCGGATGGGGATGGAGAGGGAATCGGAGGGGGGTGGAGAGGGAATCGGAGGGGGGTGGAGAGGGAATCGGAGGGGGAGTGGAGAGGGAATCGGAGGGGGAGTGGAGAGGGAATCGGAGGGGGAGTGGAGAGGGAATCGGAGGGGGGTGGAGAGAGGGAATCGGAGGGGGAGTGGAGAGGGAATCGGAGGGGGGTGGAGAGAGGGAATCGGAGGGGGGTGGAGAGAGGGAGTCGGAGGGGGAGTGGAGAGGGAGTCGGAGGGGGAGTGGAGAGGGAATCGGAGGGGGAGTGGAGAGGGAATCGGAGGGGGGTGGAGAGGGAATCGGAGGGGGAGTGGAGAGAGGGAGTCGGAGGGGGAGTGGAGAGAGAGGGAGTCGGAGGGGGATGGAGAGGGAATCGGAGGGGGGTGGAGAGGGAATCGGAGGGGGATGGAGAGGGAATCGGAGGGGGAGTGGAGAGGGAATCGGAGGGGGAGTGGAGAGGGAATCGGAGGGGGAGTGGAGAGGGGGTCGGAGGGGGATGGAGAGGGAATCGGAGGGGGAGTGGAGAGGGAATCGGAGGGGGAGTGGAGAGGGAGTCGGAGGGGGATGGAGAGTGAATCAGGGGGAGTGGAGAGGGAATCGGAGGGGGGTGGAGAGAGGGAATCGGAGGGGGGTGGAGAGAGGGAATCGGAGGGGGGTGGAGAGGGAATCGGAGGGGGGTGGAGAGAGGGAATCGGAGGGGGGTGGAGAGAGGGAGTCGGAGGGGAGGGGTGTGGGGTGCAGAGGGAATCGGGGAGGGGGGTGGAGAGGGAATCGGAGGGGGGTGGAGAGGGAATCGGAGGGGGGTGGAGAGAGGGAGTCGGAGGGGGGGTGGAGAGGGAATCGGAGGGGAGGGGGTGGAGAGAAGGAATCGGAGGGGAGGGGGGTGGAGAGGGAATCGGAGGGGGGTGGAGAGAGGGAGTCGGAGGGGGGGTGGAGAGGGAATCGGAGGGGAGGGGGTGGAGAGAAGGAATCGGAGGGGAGGGGGGTGGAGAGGGAATCGGAGGGGGGTGGGGAGAGGGAATCGGAGGGGGGTGGGGAGAGGGAATCGGAAGCGGGTGGAGAGAGGGAATCGGATGGGGGTGGAGGGAATCGGAGGGGGTTGCAGAGAGGGAATCGGAGGAGGGGTTGGAGAGGGAATCGGAGGAGGGGGTGGAGAGAGGGAATCGGAGGGGGGTGGAGAGAGGGAATCGGAGGGGGGTTGGAGAGAGGGAATCGGAGGAGGGGTGGAGAGGGAATCGGAGGAGGGGGTGGAGAGGGAATCGGAGGGGGGTGGAGAGGGAATCGGAGGGGAGGGGGTGGAGAGAGGGAATCGGAGGGGAGGGTGGTGGAGAGAGGGAATCGGAGGGGAGGGGTGTGGAGAGAGGGAATCGGAGGGGAGGGGGGTGGAGAGAGGGAATCGGAGAGGAGGGGGGTGGAGAGGGAATCGGAGGGGAGGGGGTGGAGAGAGGGAGTCGGGGGTGGAGAGAGGGAATCGGAGGGGGGATGGAGAGGGAATCGGAGGGGGGGATGGAGAAGGAATCGGAGGGGGTGGAGAGGGAATTGGAGGGAGAGGAGAGGAGGTGAAGAGAGGAGGGGGAGAGAGTATCAAAGGGGAAGAGAGGATCAGAGGGGAGGAAGGAGGCGGTCAGGAAGGAGGTGGGGTGGGGGTAGGTTGGGAACTTGGGCAGGGGGAGGAGGTCAGGAACTTGGGCAGGGGAGGTCAGGAACTTGGGCGGGGGAGAAGGTCAGGAACTTGGGGGGGTGGTCAGGAACTTGGGAATGGGAGAAGGTCAGGAACTTGGGATGGGAGGAGGTCAGAAACTTGAAGGAAAGGTCAGGAACTTGGGCGGGGGGAGATCAGGAACTTTGTGGCGGGGTCAGGAACTTGTTTGGGGGGTGGGAGAAGGTCTTACCCCGTGAGGGTGAGCCCTGTCTGTTCTATGTGAGCTCTGTTCACTCTCTCTCTCTCTCTCTCTCTCTCTCTCTCTCTCGAGCCTGGCAGTCAGAATCGCTCTTTGCAAAGTAATTGATTACTTAGGCAGGCAGGATCTAATTACATCATTCCAGAGAAACTGCTGGATGTGTCGTCCTCCAAGGGGACCTATCAGAAATCTGGTGTTGGAAATAAATGCGACTTTTCTTGAATGCTTCACAGCCAATTAAGTGTATAACAGAGGCGAACACAGCAGCCATTTTGCACACAGTAAGGTCCCATTAAAAAGCATTGAGATAAATGACCAGATAATCTGTTTTGGTGGTGCAGGTTGAGGGATAAATGTTGGCCAGGACACCTCCCCTGCTCTTTGAATAGTGCTATAAGATCTTTTACATCCACCTGAATGGGTAGATGGACCTTATTTAATATCCCACGTGAAAGACACCAGCTCCAACAATACAGTACTCCTTCAATGCTGTACTGAAATGTTAGCCTAGATTATGTACTCAAGTCTTGAAGCGGAGCTTGAACCTACGGCACTCTGACTTGGAACCAAGAGCGCTTCGACTGAACCAGGTTGGCACTTAAAGGCAGATTCAGTGAAAGGGGGACATGAAGACAGCAGAATGGGATTGGAAACAAATCAATGTTGGGAGGGAAAGGGATTTAGAGGCATATTAATTGAGAGGGCAGACTTGGAAACGCACTGCGAATGCAGTGAAAAATAGTCCGTCCATTAGGCAAGTGCCTCACGCACTGCAAGTGCTCAGGGAATCCGCTGCGATCTCTTAACTATCTCCAGTGCTACCTGACAATATGAACTGGGTGCGAGGGCATGCAGTGTGTGATTTCCACTGCACCACCAGAGGACCAAAAGTAGGGGTTCCCATAATCCAGCCTCAACAAATTTCTTTCAGCTCAAAGGTCAGTGAGAACAACACTTTTTCTTATTTGTGATAGGGATCAAAGTGACTACTTACAAGAACTATCCAAATCAAGACTAAAGTTAAACCTTAAACATTCTGTTAATACTCATTTTTACCGGCCAGAGTGAATCCAGATTGGTGAAGGTTTCGTGGTGGTTGAATTGGTTGTTTAGCTGGAGACATCCTAGCTGATGGAATGGGTGTCATAGCTCTGGGAACCACAGTGACATCTTGGACAGGACCATCATAAATCCCTCTAGGAACACCTCGGATTTCAGCCAGCTGTAAAAATGCAACTAACCTTTGATACCGCTCCGCTAATCCACGTGTAAGTGATGTGGCATTTTACAAATGCAACTCAAAATGAGACAATTTTCACATGTAAAATCTGGGAGACATATTAGTGCAATACGACAATTCAGATTTTCTTTCTGGCACACAAGTAGGGACTTTTTGGCATTCAAGAAAATTGGGTATTGCAATGGTTAACAGTGCCATCCCACAATATGTGATAAGCGTTTTACTGAGAATTTCTAACTTAAAGTGTGTGTATTCTAAAAATGTGTGCAGTTCCTATCAGAGTCTAAGCTCTCCATTCATTATTTAAGTAGCAATAATGAAGGTGGTACCGGCTGCTCGAAATGCGCGTGGAAAACAAGACATCCAGATTAATGTTCAGAACTGGTGTTTGCAAAATCAACAGCTATTCCAGTTATCATGTGATTGTAAAATTTAGAAATGCGAACCACCACTGGTGGTCACAGAATCTATTAACTGGTATCTTATCAAAAATGGCAGTAATTTTTACCCATGTTCCTCAGCTTTGTGGAAATGTGCTCTATAAGACTTAGTTGTATCTAAACTGAGAAGGATGGCCAAGAACCTTCACACTAAAGCATGATCTCAGGGTTATATTATACTGTATAAACATAGGAAGCATAAAGTTCTCTCTGGAAAAAGAACTACTGTTATGAGTGAGATTTAAACCGAGGCTTGAAACAAGGCATTTTGCCTGGACTAAAAGAAAGAAAAATAGATGATCGTTTTAAGTAACAAAGAAACTGCTTTTCCTGTAAGCTGAATACACGCTCCTCACACAAAACTCCATGTACAAAAGGTGTAGTAAAACAATTATACTGCTGAGTATTTTTGGACTTTGTCCAGATCATAAAAAGGAATGATTTAACCCCTATTCATCAAAATGGTGGATTATTAATCCAGGTCTTTGGATTGCTAATCCAGCAACATAAGCACTACACTGCTGTATCCCAAATTATCCAATGTACACAGTTTTTACTCTTACTAATTATAGACATCAATTCTAGTTCATATTTGTAATTAATTGCCCTGAAGTTGCTATACTGATGCAGTAAGGTTGAACACTTTACCTTGCTTCTTGCTTTTATTCTTTTGTAAACATAGTCCGGGAATGTCTTTTTGGGGATGAAACGGCCACAGCCCTCTGTGGCATGAATTGTCCCGTATTCGAAGACAATTTTACCTTGACTTACTACGACTGAAGGAGCACCACGGCATTCGATTCCTTCAAAGATGTTGTACTCAATTGCCTAGGAGACATAATGCAGACGTGATAGAACTTTTAATTTCATGCCATTTAGAGTGCACTTGCCATGACCAGTTTGTCAACTAGACTATTTTAATCTATATTGTAACTAGATCCCGTGCTGACTTATTAAGGTTAATCGTTAAATGATCTACTAGTATTGCGACACTGCTGGTGTTTTAGCTTGTAATAATTTTAGGTAGATTTCTATGTGACCAAGTTCCTTTGACCTTACGTTGTTGCTTCTGTTCCCAGTTGTGCCCTTCATTTGTTCCTCTGCTGGCTGTGCCTCACTCTCTTTCCTTCTTCAATTCTTCCTTTCTCTGAACTCATTACTCTTTACCTCCTTACACCACTAGGAGATGTTATTGTGCTAAATTAGTAGTAGGAAAGGGAAGCACAGGACAAGCAATAACTAGTGGATGAAACAAAATGGAAAGTAAGACTAAAGTGAATGATACAAAACTAAGGGAGTAATGAAACAGTTAATGAAGGGGAATATTTAAAATGAGGTAATCAAATACTGTAAATATGGAATGGTATTCATTTGCATTTCCCTCTGTGGCATGGTAAATGATACAACTGTGATTTCCCATCTGTCCCATCCTCTGATCCCATGATAGGTGAAGATTTTTTAATTAGGAGAAATGATAAAGGAAATAAAGAGAATAAATATATGGATGGGACTATGAAGAATGAACTGAGAAGAAAGTGAATGAGGAAAAACAAAAAGCATCAGAAGACAAAGACAAAAGCCAGTCCTCCTCCACTTTTGTGCTTTATCCTTGGAGGAAAAGGGTTTAGAGAAAATTAAAAACAAAAGTCTGGCGATAGAAACAAGACAACAATAGACATCAAAGAAGAAATGAAGTCAACGATTTAAGTAATGCAACAAATGCAAATATATGAAGGAATTATTGAGTTACCTGTTCACCAATTTGTATACTTTTACTGTACCTTTAACTGTCACTAGGCTTTCACAGGAAATAAGTCAACGTAAATAACATGAGCTTGTGTTAAAAAGTGTTCACAGTGACCTAATAGTACAGAGATACCCGGCCTCCTGGGTTTCCCGACTGCCTCGGAGACCCCCCAACCCACCTTCCTCCTTAAAATCCAGCCCATTAACTCTATTTCTCTCTCCACAGATACTGCCTGACCTGCTGAGTGTTTCTAGCATTTTCTATTTTTATTTCAGATTTCCAGCATCCGCAGTATTTTTCTTTTTCGCTCAATACAATTACTGACTGCAGAGCTGAAAATTGCTAATTTCCCTGGGCAACACTGTAGTTGTATTTTGCTATTCTGGGTGTACCACCACCAATTGTATTCAACAAACTGCTCCTCAAGCATTCTATGTGGCATTCTGCAGGGGGTGGGGGGGAAACAAATCACTGTCTCCAAATACCATGCTTGAAGGAATAGCAGATGCAGTCAGAATACTAAGTAAGGGATTTGTGTTCTCATCTTGTACATTGCAGTCACCTCCTCAAATTGTAGCTCTGAGTTTCTCAGCACAATACGTGCAAAATAAAGGCATCCAAGGGTACGAGACAGCTTTATTACCACATGGCCCTGTGAGAGGGGATCATCTCCGAGTGTACATCAGTCGCACTGACCGGAGATATACTGCCATTCTGCTGGTTTTTGGCTTTGTTGAGATTGTGATACTGATTCTAAGCCCCAGGGAACACACATACTGTTAATGAGTGAGAGGAAACCACCTAGCAGCAGTCACAATGCCATCATGTCAAGAAGCAGCACTTTCATCAGATGTTTTGTGCAACCAGATCGGAGAGTTTCAAGTTATACTGCGACCTGTAATCTGGACTTTGGATTCAATATCCTCAGCTATCAGAGATGTTAACTTTCCTACTGAAAAGCACTACAGAGTCAGATCTCTGATCTGAAACTAGAGCTATACTGCCACTTTAGTATTGCTGTGAAATGGAAACTACTTTGCATCAATACAAAAGTGGGAATATAACGACTTTGAAGAGCTACTAACTGATCAGCATGAACTTGCAACTAGTTTGTAAATGTCCTAATCAAATGTTAGTTTATTTAATACTCATAGTTCTTTGTTAATGAATATCCCATAACAACGGGTGATGTGACCAGAAATTGGATTTGCCAGTAAACTGAGTTCCAATCAACAACAAATTACAAACCACACTGACTTCTAATTACTGGGTAGCTTTGACCAGGGAATGCAGACTTAATTACGAAGCTATTTGCATTACCAGATTGTGTGTCTTTGCTGAAATGATTTTGACCGCTTCTGGATCCCAGATGACCAAATCAGCATCAGAACCAACAGCGATTCGTCCCTTCCTCGGGTAGAGATTGAAGATTTTTGCAGCATTTGTACTTGTAACTGCTACAAATTCATTCTCATTCATCTTTCCTGTAGCCTAGAATATAAAAATTAGAAAAGGTTACAGGAGTTATATGTAAATAGGTTAAGAGTCTAGAGTTATCTATTACGCTGTGTTTTGTTTTCACCCTCCAGGTGAAGTGAATCCAGATCACTGGTGTGTACAGATTAGTTTCAATTTGTAATTGTAGTGTATGTACTTTGCAGAAGGAACTATATTCTGCAGCCCCTGTATACTGCAGTACCAGTAGTGACCACCCCTGTATATAAGCCTGTGTAGTAACTTTGCATAGTTAGTTCCCGTTTGTCTCCATTCAGTAAAGACCTGTTATAACCAATTCCTGCAGTCCGTGTCTCAATTACACACGGACATAATACTGGCGACGAGCAGATCCGAACTTACCTACAGCCTGCACCACCTCATGGGGATCCATCCCTGAAGCGAAGTTGCCAGAGGTCGAGGCCAGAAGGAAGAAAGAAAAAAAAACAAACAGAAGAAACGGGCGTCGACCGTGGGCAACCGCCTCTGATTCATCGGAGTTGAAGATTTGCAGGAGAGGCTGTCGAGAGCGGGGCTTGGTTATCCTGTCGATGGTGTTACAGCTAATCGGGCTGGTGGCAGGTAGTACACTGATCCTTCCTGGGTTGCGGCGGGCTAGAGCTCGATCGGGTGGCTTTTCAACGGGGCCGAGCAGTGTTGTCAGGAACAGGAGAGAGAGAGGGTGGAGCACACAGGGCGCGGCCGGTACTACGAAGCCAGGCAGCGTACAGACCCGAGAAGAGGGAGGAAAGTGTCCCATAGGGTTGCTCCGATGACGGGGAAGATAAAAGAAATTAGAAGCGCAGAAAGCCACGAGGAGCTGCAGTTTGCCACGGGAACCGCGGAGAGCGGCGTTAGCAGCAGCGCGGGGGGGGAAATGCGTGAAGACCATAGGGCGTCGCCATCAAGGCATAAAACGCCAGCAACAGCGCTAGCAGCGGTGGAGAAGACGGAAAGCGCGGGAGGCACTATTTTGTTAAATCGGGGAAGAAGGCAAAGCGCGGGAGGCGCCATCTTAGATTTCTAAGATGCCGAAGACTGGCAATATCACTGCCTTCAATAATGCAATAGAAGACTGCACCACGTATGTGGAAAGAGTCGAAGTATATTGCGAGGCAAACGAAGTAGCCGATGAGAAAAAGGCATCGGTACTACTAAACTTAATGGGCGCAAGAACGTACAGCCTATTGCGGAACCTGATTACTCCAGCCAAACCGATGGCGAAGAGTTTTAACGAAATTGTTGATATCCTACAGGAACACCTAAATCCTACACCGCTGCTGATAGCAGAAAGATTTAAATTCCACAGGAGAAATCAGCATAAAGATGAGAGCAATGCTGATTACCTTACGGAACTACGCAAGCTATCAAAGCACTGCCAGTTCGGAGCAGGACTGACAGATACTCTACGGGACAAATTTGTCTGTGGACTCCTGAGTGAAGGAACCCAGAAGAGGTTACTCTCAGAGAAAGAGCTGACGCTAGATAAGGCTTTCAGCGTGGCAGTATCGTACGAAGCAGCAGCAAGGGGAGCTGCGGAAATACAGCAAAAGCCACAGGAATACGGCACCCACGAAATGACACGGGGATTTGAAAAATGTTATCGCTGCGGCAGAACAACCCATGACCAGAAGGACTGCTGGTCCAAGGACAAAATATGCAGGCAATGCGGAAAGATGGGACACATTGCACGAGTTTGCAGGCCTGGGAAGAAGACTAACGACAACAAAAAGGCTACTAAGGAACAGTACAGGAAAGTACAAAAGATGATGGACAGTAGTTCCGAAGACCAGATGAGCGATAGTGAATCCGGGAACAAGAGACTAAGCTGTCTCAAACTTCACAACGTAATCGCAAAAGAGGATCACCGAACCATTTGGGTCACCCTCACGATAGCAGGGTCCCAAGTCAAAATGGAATTGGATACAGGATCAGCCCTGACCATCATGAATCGACGAGACTACGAGCGGCTATTCTCACACATACCCTTGAAAGAGACATCCATTGTCTTGAAGACGTATATGAGGCAAAAAGTATACCCCAGAGGGAAAATAAGGGTGCCTGTCGAATACAACGGCAAGGAAATACAGAAATTGTATCTGTACATACTGCAAGATGGTGGACCACCGTTATTGGGACGTGAATGGATCAGAAAGATAAGTTTAGACTGGCACTCCATTCAGGCACTGACGGTGGCTGGTAAAAAGGATGACGACGGCACACCTGGACGATTGTCAAAAATCTTGGCTAACGCCAAAGAGGTATTTCAACAGGAGCTGGGAACTCTTAAAGGCATAACCGCCTCGATAAAAATAGAAGAGAATGCAATTCCCAAGTTTTTCAAAGCAAGACCGGTACCATATGCAATTCGCCCAGCCGTCGAGGCAGAGCTGGAGAATCTGGAGAATGCAGGCGTGTTATCTAAGGTAGACTGGAGCGAGTGGGCGACACCCATCGTTCCTGTCATGAAGACAACGTTAATAAGTCTGAGTAGCCAAGGAAGGTTCGCATCTGTGGGGACTTCAAGGTAACGGTGAACCCAGTCCTTCACACAGTACAATATCCTCTCCCGAGGATAGAAGATATTTTCGCCTCACTATCTGGAGGGAAGCGTTTTACAAAAATTGACCTAGCACAAGCATATTTGCAGATGGAGGTTGAAGAATCCTCTAGGAAGTATCTCACGATAAACACTCACAAAGGTCTTTACCAGTATAATCGACTGGTATTCGGAGTAGCATCAGCTCCGGCGATATGGCAAAGAGCGATGGAACAAGTCCTGCAAGGGATTCCGGGGACTCAGTGTTACTTGGATGACATCCTAGTGACAGGTGAAGATGACAGTGAACACCTTGCCAACCTAGAGCAGGTGCTCACTAGACTAAGAGAACATGGGCTACGAGCCAATCGCCCCAAGTGCGAGTTTTTTAAGAAACAGATATCGTATTGTGGCCACGTGATTGATGAAGAGGGGTTACATAAGACCCCTAACAAAATTGAAGCGGTAGTTAAGGCTCCAGCTCCTGAAAATGTGTCGCAACTGAGGTCATTCCTCGGATTGGTGAATTACTACCATAAGTTTTTGCCGAATTTGTCCACAATTCTGCACTCACTGAATGCCCTACTACAAACTAGAGTAGCATGGAAATGGAGCGATGAATGTAAGCGGGCCTTTCAGAAGAGTAAAGACCTAATCACTTCAAGAGAAGTATTGGCTCACTACAACCCATCACTACCGATAAGACTGGCGTGTGATGCGTCTCCCTACGGCATTGGAGCGGTCCTGTCACATAAATTCCTTGATGGTTCAGAGAGGCCGATAGCTTTTGTGTCACGCTCGTTAACTTCAGCCAAGCGTAACTACGCCCAGATTGACAGAGAGGCCCTCAGCCTGGTGTGAGGGGTGAAGAAGTTCAATCACTATCTGCACGGTCTGAAATTTACTCTACTAACTGATCATCAACCTCTTGTCTCCATTTTCAACCCTCAGAAGGGCGTCCCGATAATGACAGCACAATGGCTACAGAGGTGGTCCCTTTTCCTAGGGGCACACCAATATGACATCGAGTACAAAGGAACTAAACAGCATGGGAATGCTGATGGATTGTCGCGCCTACCGTTGCCGACGGTGGAAGAAGCACCTGCAGTGGATCCAGTGGAGATATTCCACTCGACCATAGTCAAATGTCTACCTGTGACGAATGCAAACATAGAAAAGGAAACACGAAATGACCCGACACTCTCCTGGGTCTATGATTTAACGGTGAAGGGATGGGCCGCACATGGCGAACCACTGTTGCCAGCATTCTCGCCGAGAAGAGAACAGCTGTCAGTGTGCAGAGGAACCTTGATGTGTGGATCCAGAGTAGTAATTCCACCCAAATTGAAGGATAGAGTGCTCAATGAGCTTCATGAGGGTCATCTGGGAGAGGTAAAAATGAAGAGCTTAGCCAGAGCGTTTGTGTGGTGGCCGGGAATTGATAGAGAAATCGAAGAGATGACCAAGAGCTGTACAGGATGCCAGAAGGTCCAAAACACCCCACCACAAGCCCCTCTACATCCATGGGAGTGGCCCTCATCTCCATGGCAAAGGGTGCACATTGATTTTGCTGGTCCATTTATGGACTCGATGTTTTTAATTGCGGTGGATGCACATTCAAAGTGGCCAGAGGTAATAAAAATGTCCTCAACCACCACAGAAAAAACTATCACAGTCTTACGAACCATATTCGCCAAAAATGGGCTGCCTGAACAGATTTGCTCCGACAACGGACCACAGTTTGTGTCTGAAGAGTTCCGGAGGTTCTTAAAGAACAATGGTGTTAAGCATTACACATCCGCCCCATATCATCCAGCCACCAATGGATTGGCTGAGAGGTTCGTTCAAACATTCAAGAAGGCTATCAAGGCAATGTGTAATGAAGACATACCCCTACAACACAAGGTGGACAACTTCTTGTTTGCCTACCGGAATGCGACACATGCGGTTACCAACCAAACTCCAGCCATGATGTTCTTCAATCGAAGACTACGATGCC